>NW_024080646.1:258215-858215 GCF_003009895.1 Hyaena hyaena
GGGGGGGAGGAGGGATGGGCATGGAGGAGGGCACTTGTGGGGATGAGCACTGAGTGTTATGCGGAAACTAATTTGACAATAAACTATTTGTAAAAAAAAAAACAACTCTAGAGCAGTATCAATAGGAAACAGTCTGATGTGGAATAGACTGTTAATACTCAGATTCTAGTCTGTTACCTGTTAGTTCTGCTTTATCTACCAACAAAACAGCTCCATGTGTTTACGATTCAATCATTCAGTCACCATAGATTTATATGTTGGATTTTGTGCTAGGTAACAATGATGCAGTAGTAAACAAAGAAAAAAAATTCCACAAAAACAAAAACAAACAAAACAACAGTGAAAGAAACAGAAATAGGAGTCAAGATGGGTTGTTAATGCTTCACTGGGATGAATATAGGACCCTATGGTAGCTCATAGGAGTACAAACCCTCCCTGTGTTTGGGATGTCAGAAAGATATTCTCAAAGGAAAATCAGTGAATGGTTCAGTCATGTAGAAATACATGTGTACACATCCAAGAGACAGAGAGAGAGAAAGAGAAGAAACAAGTGTATTATGGTCAGAGCTTGGAGTTTGATGACAGTAACAGAAGAAAAGGTAAGAGAGACAAGCAGTGACAAAGTAGCTTAGAATTCTTTAATTGTAAATCTCAGCAGCCAAATTTAAAATAATGTAAGCAAGAAAAAAAAAGGACAGAAACTTATTAAAATTATGTTGGGGTATCTTAGACATAAGTTGAACAATCATCTGTGAGAAGGGGGGGAGCACATTTGGGTCTTAGCTCAAAGAAAGGTGAATACAATCAAAACCATATTTAGCTCTCATCTGGCCTCTTTCTTCCAACTGGCTTCATTACTTTCACTGCTTTGGCCCAGTAGCAGAAAACATGGATACCAGAAGACCTTGAATTTTCTCTGTGGGATTCACCCCTTAGAGATTATAACTGATTCATTTTCATAGTTTCAGTTTCAAAAGTTTGTGGAAAGTACATTGGAACATTCATTCTTTATTCCCTTTAGTTCATTCTTCTACATGTGTGCTACTCTGTGCCAGGCACTTTTTCATGTGTTGAGTCTGTGCTATGAACAAGACAGATAAACTCATGCTCTCAGGCAGCTCACATTCTGGTGGGAAAAAAGAGGCAGTAAATAAGCAAATGAATCCATGAACAATGCAATTTTAGGTAGCGGTAGATGTCAGGGAAGAAACAGAACATAAAGGTGGTGGAGAGATTGTGTGAATTAAGGAGGGGGACATTGGTATCACCAAAAAGGTGATGTCTGAACGGATCTGAGTTGAGGAAGATTCAGCACCTGGGAAAGTCGAGAGGCAGAGCATTTTAAACCAAGGAAACAGCAAATGCAAAGGTCCAAATAAAGGAAACACGTGGCATGTTCCAGGAGCAAAAAATCAGTGAAGCCAGAGCAGCGAATGAAGAGAAGAGTAGTAGGTTATTGGTCACAGAGAAGATTAGGAGCTGGAAAGCATACACACTTATGAGGCCTTGTAAAATCAGTTTTATTCTAAATGAACTAAGAAAACATCTTAGGTTACAGGATGAGGAGAAAGGGTAAAACAGGAATACCAATCATAAAGCACTTGCAGTAATTCAGGCAAAACATGTTGGAGGTTAAACTATGGTAATATTAGTAGAAATGGAGAGGAGTAGATAGATTTGGGGAAAAAATTGGGGAAATAGGACCAAAAGACTTTGGTGATGGATTAGAAGTAAAAGGGTAAGGGACATAGAAAACTCTTAGGTCCAGAGAATAAGTGAGTAGCTACGTGGGTGGGGATACCATTTGCTAAAACAGAAAATTCCAGAAGATGAATAGGGTATTTTTTAGGGTGTGGGCTGGGTGGCCAGGGTTGGAGGAGTAGCAGAAGTTATATTTTGGCTATGTTAGGTTAGGTTGTAAGGCCTATTACATACTCAAGAAAGCTATTAAAAACTTAGATAGATACACCTTAGAACCTAACACTGTGAGTGTAGGCTCACATTTTCTTATACCTGCTAAGTCCAAAATGATAGCAACTGTATCATTTGGGGTAAGAAGGGGCAACTGTTTCCAAAAGAATGGTAAGAAATTGGTAAATATATATGCCAAACACAAATGTATACACACACACACACACACACACACACGTACATATATATGCATATATGCACTCATATACATATTTATGTATATACTCCACAGATACACACACTTACCTTATATCTGTCTTTCTATCAATCTATCTCTATGTATCTGTATGAACTATAGCAAGAGCATGGCTCACATTGGAAACAGAAGGGGAGGAGGTATAGACTAGCTGCCCTGTGACTGAACAAGCCTACATGACCCATCTGGCAGCCATTTGAGTCATCAAGTCGCCTTTAACTCAGAAGTTGTCAGCAGTGATGGAGAGAAGAGGGGTGTTATATGAAATAAATATACATTGGACATCTACTACATGCTAAATTGTGTGCATATCCTTTTCTACATGATTATAGGTAACTAATTGAAAAGTTCTGTCCTTTTCAATTCAAAGTTTAAATACATCTCAATGAAGAAGGAGGAGGAGGGAGGAGGGGGAGGAGGAGGAGGAGAAGGAGAAGGGGAAAAACAAAGTAAAGAAAAAGAAAAAGAAAAAGCCACCCTAGCCAAAAAGATGGTTACCATTTCAAATCCTAAGGACTTGTCAGGAATGTCCTACACAGTCAACCCTTTCTGCCTCATCCACCAAGGACATTTATAATTCTGACAAGATGTCTCTGTCTTTCAGAACATCCCTGCAGGAGGTTGTCAACTTTAAAAAATGGTGCACTAAATAGAAGTGGGGAAAGTAGTTAGTGCACTTGTTTCCATGGACTGAAGTTCATAGAAAAATTCTGGACTCCTCTCCAAATGCTATTGACAACCGGTGTGACATATAATTCATGCTGGCTCCTTTTATGTTCAAGAACATTTCTCTTCCTTAGAAATCTCTTTAATGAATGCTCTTGGGATTGATTATTCTCTCCCCTGGCAATCCCTTTTGCATTTGTATAATTCAATTAGATGACATATGTTAAGTATCTATATTTGTGCTTAATGCATAATAGATGTTTAATTGATGGTAGCAAATTGTCAAATGTGTGGTTAGAGTCACTTGTTTTGATTTAAGATTTTAGGTTTTATAAAAGCTGATTTCCCAATTACATATTTTATGCTCTGTGCTACCTCATAAATGTTGGAGATTTATAATTCCTGCCTATTTTGAGTCTATATATGTTAATTATTATTGTTCTTTCAGAACCTTTTCTGAAGCAGTCCATGGTAGAAACCTATATTTACTTTGCACGCATTGACCCTCAGTGCCCAATCCAATGCCATACCAGAAAGAGTGCTAAAATCATCACTACCTGGAAGGAGCCAGGAAAGGATTAGTTCTTTCTCTAAATAATTTTATAAAAAGCTCTTTTGTGTTTTCCTTATAATAAAAATATGATTTTAAGCATATTTTAGAACAGAAACTTGTCATTTCCATTGAAAGGAATTTTTCTCAAGGTAAAAATAATAGATTATCACCATAAGAAACATGAAAGACATAAAACATTAAAATCTGGAAGGATGCTTCACACCAAACCTCTTCTTTTTCGTGCCTTCACTTAAATCTTTCTGGCCCCCGTGCTTAGGAGTAAACCCAGTGGAGTAGCCACAGGACATAGCACATTCTGTCTTTTGACAGATGGGTGTCTGAGAAACTTGTACTTTTAGCTGTATTCACGTTACAAAGTCATAACTCCTGTTTTGACAGCCAAGTTTTATAGCAGCTCACTTCAGTTATCAGATTAAAAGTTCATTTTTTACCTGGCTCTGTGCCAATATTTAGTTTTGTCAATTTTGGCTTGCTAAGGTGAAAGCTATATCAAAACTCCCTATTACAAGTGACAGTAGTTAACTTGACCAAGAGAATGATTTTAATTTGTGATACATTTTGCTTATATAAAGATGTATGAAAAATCCTTTTTTAAAAATAGTTAAGACTGTTTACTCAATAGTAAGACTATAGTTAATGGTACTGTGCTGCACATTTGAAAGGCACTAACAGAGTAGATCTGAAAAGTTCTCGTCACAAGAAAAAAACATTTGTGGTGATGGATGCTAACGAGCCATCATGTGGTGATCATTTTGCAATACACACAAATATCGAATCATTATGTTGTACACCCAAAATGAATGTTACATGTTAGTTATACCTCAAAAATAAGATAATAATAAATAAAATGAGATTTGTTTCAGTAAAATTCAGGCATAGAATGGATGAACATGGTCCATGATACACACAATTCCAAAGAAACAAATCCTTGCAGATACTAAAGGGCTAGATGATTTAAGCATATTTTTATGAACTCTTCTTAGATTCGTGCATATTTATCATAGCGAACACATTTAATCTGTGGGAGTTTCATGCCTCTAGACTTGTGGCAATTCTACATCAAAAGCTTTCATTCTACTTGTTACCGAAAACTGAGGATTCTATGGCCATAATTATAGAATTGTTATATCAACGAAGCTGTGATAACATATTTAACTTTTTATCTTAATACATATTACTACTTAGTGACCCATCTGTGAACTTGTCAACCCTTAAATTAGAGGGAGAATTTGAATTAGCTGCTTCTGCTAATAATTGGCTTCTCTTATAAGGGGTACAAATGAATGGAAATCTGGAATCATAACCACCCTCATGGAAAATAGTGACAACAACAAATTTCCTTTCATTATTAGACTACCAGCTAAGATGGCATCTGAGGATTGGAACTGAAAGCTCAGTGAAGATGAAGGCAGGGGCCAGGTCTCTTCTTGCAGAATGCATTTGAATTAATATTTATCAAATACATGAATGCTACACGATGTAGCATGGGTAACAGTAACCTCCTAAATTTTCTTGGACGGACCATTGCTGATCTTCACACAAAGTGGAAAATTAACTGAAATAATGTTCATTAAATTTGGTCATTCAGAATTTATGGACTTAAAACAGAAAACCAACATGCCAAAACCAGGAATAGGATCACGAATTATTGGAGTGAAGCAATTTAAAATTATCTAACTATAAGAGAAGCTAATTATCAGCAAAGGCAACTAACGCAAATGCTGCCAAATACTAGTTTCCTTGTAGGTTGACACAGTAATGCTCTAAGTCACCAAATAGTAATGAATGTATTAAGACGTTAATATATTATTACTGATTCCTTAAAACAATAATTTTATAACTATGGCTATGTAGTTCTATGGCTTGGAAGTAAAGAAAAAGAGAATGCATTTTATGTATTTCAGTAGGTAAGATTGGTAAAATAATTAAAAGTAAAAATAAGAAAGATGAATAGTATAGACGATTAATATTGTAGAATTCTATTCAATTGTATAGAATTATTATTATTGTGTAGACTATATATTTTTTCTATTGTATACATTCAATTGTAATCCCATTTTATATTTATATTTATGTTTATGTTTATATTCCCATGTTTTAAAACATCATTACTTTGTTTTCTCACAAAATTAATCAACCTTTTTTGCTCCCTATCTGGGCTATACATTATCCCAACACACAATCTCTAGGCACTGGGAAATATAGTGCTGTCTCTGCATGTGTTGGCTTTGAAATATACAGTATGGGTCCAAATCCCAATTCTGCCACTTATTCTGTGTGACTTTGGACAGTTTCCTTAAAACTCTCTGTACTCAGTGTCTTCATGTGTAAAATGGGAATAAGAAGACTCTATACCTCCCAGCCATTGTTGGGAAGATTAAAAAATTAACACATCAAAAGGTTTAGGACCACTTGAACAGACATTATATCCTTAATGATTGTTGTTATCCTACAGAAATAATTGGGTATTATTTTCATAAAATAAAGGAATGATTAATTTTTTTAATTTAAGTCTAATGCCAAGAAACAATGATTTAGGGGACAACACTTTATATTTGGTCAGTACTTTATGATAGTTTTATACTGTAATCCCTAACTTGACATTGTAGAATGTGATATTTGACCAATTACTTTTGCTGTTTTAGTATTCCAAGATTAATAGCGTCCTGAAGAAATTCCTTTGTTTAATAGAGGTATTAGTAAAAAGGAAAAAGTCCCTGTGTCAGAACACAATTAATAATTCTACTGGAGGTCGATGGGTCATACTTGTCACAAAATAATTTGATTGTCAGATTCAGAGATCAGATCCAACCCTTTAATTTTATAAATGAGAAAACAGAATCAGAGAGATTAAATAGTTTACCCCAGGTCATTCAGCCGATTACTGAGGCGCAGTGTGTCAGAATTTATTAAGAACATTTTATCGCTAACTGGGTGATCTCCAGCAAATTTCTTAACCTCCCTGGGCCTCCTTGCCTTCGCTGGTATAATGAGTAAAACCTAACAATACGGTGGTTGGAAAGATTGGCTTATATATTGCATGAGTAACACACAGGCAAGCTTTCCTGTGACCTCATATCTTCCTGAGACCCAGAGAGGAAATCCCTTGCCAAATGGAGAAATAAGTGAGTACAGACTATCATCCCTGCAGGAAAAGGAATGCTGCTAGCTTTGGGCAGGGAACAAGGGCTATGTGGTGTTCTAGCAACTTGTATCCCTAAGAAGCTAAACTCTTTCATGTTCTTTCAACATACATTTATCAGGCATTTATGAGGTGTGGGTACTGTCCAAAGTGCTGGATATACAGAAATGAACAAACACAAAATGTCTACAGAGCTTGCATTCTGTGAAGGGGAGAGAGACTATAAACCAACAAAGAAGAAAATCAGGTGATGTGTTAAAATGGGGTAACTGCTCTGGAGAAAACAAGGCAGAGAAAGGTAACAAGGAGTTACTGTGTCTGGGGAGGAAGATATGATGGATTTTAAATCAGATAATCAAAGAACACGAGGTTCCCTGACAAACCACTTTGGAAGTGATTGTTCTAAAAGGGAGGGAAACTATTTCCCTCAGAAAGATGTGAAAATCCCCAGATTCCAGTGTATTTAGAGTTTTATCTACAAGAATATTTATCACGGCTTTATTTTTATGATAGCAAGAAAACAGAAATAACATAAAGCCCCAAATGAAGAGTTTGTTAAATAAAATATGGGTGGAAAAAAATTACATAATCTTTTAAAATTATGTTGTGAAAGAAAATTTAACGACATGGGTGTGTGCCGCATGGCTTCAAAAATATATATGCCATATGCTCCCGCTTTCTTCAGTAAGTTTTACTCAAATGAGAAAGAGTGCAATGGTATTTCATAAAATGTTGTTAATATTAATATCAAGGAGATGTGACAGAGATTTTTAACTTTTTAAAGCTTTTTCCCCTACATTTTGTACTAGAAACGAATATTGACTTGTGGTTGATAATAATAATAATAATAAATGTATAAAAATAAAATAATTAAACTGAAAGGATCTAGAAACTAGAGCTTTGAGAAACATCTTCATAAGATGTGGAAAGGATGTTTATCAAATTTAAAGATCACATAATCTGAAAAGATGCACAACGTGCGTGAAGTAGCAAAATTAGAAATTATTTTGATCAGAACAAGGACCAAAGACATCAAGATGAACTTTATTAAAAATAAATTTGAAATCTCCATTTGGATTTTTAAAAAATCAATTCAAGAGGTATGAAGCTGGGGGATCCATTTGATAGCAGCTCATGCAAGGAAGGACCTGAGCATGTTAATGACCACGAGCTCAACATGAGCTCACAGTGTGACACAGCTGCTTAGAAGCTAATGAATTTTTACATTAATTAATATGCTTCTGGTGTCAGCACTGGAGACATAATTGACCCTCTGTAGACCACACTGGTCAGATGAAACTGGGAGATGAAACACCCCCACTACATCTCGCTTTTGTCCTTCCCAGCACTGGTCATGCTTGCAACTCACTAATTTATGCAATTGCTGGCTGAACATCTGTGGTCTCTGCTGGCCTACAAGCCCCCTGAGGGCAGGGAATGTACCTTCACTGCTTACTGCCCTATCTCCAGTGTCTCATGTGGACACAAAACACTGGAGCCCACTGTTTTAAATATTTCCAGTTTCAGTAGCCTCATTTATCTATTCTATTTAATAACACTTATATTGTGTTCATATGTGCCAGGCATAAGTCTAAGTCTCTTATAGACAGGTATTAATTCATTAACCTTCATTATAACCATATGAGGCACGTAGTTAAGAAGGCTTGGATACAAAGAGGTTAAGAAATGTACCCAAGCTGGGAAGTTGCTAAAATCTGAACCCAGACACTCTACACTCTGCTGACTTCCAAAACACAACTCTAAAAAACCTATGCCTAATCTGTATGAGGTTGACCAGGAAAAGGATTCTAAGAAACAGATCATATTAAAATGTTTGAAAGAAATGGTCTGATTTAGGCTAAAAAACCAAGAAACAGAGGTGATACGATCATTTGAATTCAAACTTGAAAGAGCTTCAGGGTATCTGGGTGGCTGTCGGTTGAGTGTCTGACTCTTGATTTCAGCACAGATCATGATCCCAGGGTTGTGGGATTTAGCCCCGTGGACGCCTGCTTACGATTCTCCCTCTCTCCCTCTGTCTCTCTCCCCACCTCACATGCTCTCTCTCTCTCAAATAAAATAATAATAATAATAATAATAGTAATATTACTACTAATAATAAATACATAAAATGTAAACTCTTATTTAAAAACAAAACAAAGCAAAATAAATTTAGAAGTACTTCCATGTAAAACAAAAAGTAATGATGAAAGTGAATGAAATCCCCCATGTTTAGTATAAGCCTGCTTCCCAATTTATCAGTTGTAGCAACACAATGATAAACAACATTCTCTTCACTCTCAAAATATTCTAAATGAGATAATCAATTATTATCTGCTCCCCAAGTATATGGCTTAAAAGAAGACTTTACATCATTAGGACACTGGTCTTTACAAAAGCCCTGTGTAGTTAGTTGATATTAATATTATTGTACGATTCCCATTCTACAGCCTGAACAAAACCTACAGAATTGTTCCAAAACACAGCACCAGTTAGTGGCAGAGCTACAGTTTGAACCCAGATCATCTGATTCAAACTATATACTTTTCTCTGTCTACTCTGCTGAGTGGCTGAACTTGTTCTGTATTGCTACAGAATCTAGCAATTCTAGATTCAGAATCCTAGCTCTGCAGCAAGGATAAGTAGGTAGAAATTCCTAAGAAAAGATTCATCCCCAAATGAAGTCTCACATTTGAAAAACTGAATGAATGAACTTCCCAATCAAGCAGAAATTTACTGGAAACTGCCCAAGCCTGGGACTGAATGGGCATGGGGCAAGTGTTTTACCAAGGGGACCATGTGTACCAATACGGACCTGTGAGCTTCTCAGAATATGGGACATCAATTTCTGGTGGCCATGAACCATTAGCAGATCATGAAATAATTTTCAACACCATGTGGACACAGCATTCAAAATCACTAATATGCCTAATAAGACATTTTGATTCCCTTTTCAATTACAGTTTTAATTCTTCTATTACTGCCTGGAGGAAAGCCTCAGATTGATGCTTGAGATACATTTAATACTACTCAAACATGCTAACCCACCTTTCGACCAAGAGAGTCATGGGTTCTAACCTTTCAGAGGCAAGCATAGCCATTTAACTAGATCTAATATTATTGTTCTATCTTCACTAAATTTATTCTGGTTTTGGATTTCCTTTTACAGCAGTGCTGTACATTTTTCTTTTAAAAATAAATCTAGGGGCGCCCAAATGGCTCAGTCAGTTAAATGTCAGACTTCGACTCAGGTCACAATCTCACAGTTCATGAGTTCGAGCCCTGCATTGGGCTCCGTGCTACAGCTCAGAGCTTGGAGCCTGCTTCGAATTTCATGTCTCCTTCTCTCTCTGCCGCTCTCCCACTCACATTCTGTCTCTCTCTCTCAAAAACAAAAACAAAAACAAAACAAAAAAAACCCCAAATCAATCAATCGAAGCAAATAAATGAGTCAATTTAAGTAAAAACATTAGCTGATTTATAAAATGTATGGTGACAGAAAAACAGATCCTCCTCCAAAGATGTTTACTTCCTTCTCCCCAGAATCTATGTATATGCTACCTTATATGGGAAAAAAAAAGAAAAATTTGCAGATGGGATTAAAGTTAAGGCCCTTGAGATGGGGAAAGGATCCTGGATTATTGGAATGTGCCCAATCTAATCACCTGAGTCCTTAAGAGCAGGAAACTTTTCTTATCTGTGGTCAGAAAGAGAAAGAACAAAAGAGGGACCAAAGACATGCAATCCTTTGGCCCCTGCTTTGAGGATTATGGAGGCAGGCCATGAGCCAAGGAATAGGAGTGGTCTCAAAAGTATAAAATGCAAGGACATGGATCGTCTCCAAGGGCCTGCCAAATCTTGATTTTAGCTTATGAAAGCCATGTCCAACTTTTGACCTACAGGCTTTTATGTCTTTAAAGGACAACAAATATGTATTGTGCAAACCACCAATTTTATGGTAATTTTTTTACAGCAGCAAAAGGGAGCTAAAACAGAAGGGTATGGAGATAGGTAACAATTGTGAAAATGTTTGAACAATTGAACTTTAGAAAACAGTCCTTCAGAACAGTTTAAACATGTCTCTTCCAATCCTGAGCTGTTCTGGTAACATTCTGTCACCTATCAGATTTCTGTTCCTCCCGATAGGTAATTTAGTGTTTCCTGTGCTTTCATAGACATTCCAAAAAGTAACTTAAAACAGTGAGAATTATTCATGTGAAAAATAATCTTGGTTGGGAAAAGTGCAGTAGTTTTTAGGGAATTACTGTTGTATACAGAGATGTAGATATGACAATCTTACTTACGATCACATTATTTTTATATGGATTCCCTTGATGTCAAGAGTTATCCACTTGTTCTACATTAGTGAGTTTTATTATCCGCACACAACAATACTTTTCTTTAAAAAATATATTGGGCACTCTCAATTTATAGATTAATCTAAGGAACTTTCTGCTCCACTTGATATGAAAAGCAATCAAACTGTCCCAATAAGACAGAAGTTAAATTTGATGGCATATGGTTAGTCGGTGTTACATTGCAGGAGAAACCAATTAGATTTAACCAAGTCTGTTCACTTCAAGCTTTTTTGTTCTGCCATTCTGAAAATTCACAGCCTACAAACAACTCATGTATGATTACATTAGTACCTAGCATATCTGGTTCATGCAATAATTACCATTCACCCACTTACCATTCATCCTTTCTCTTTTGACTTGATTATGCCTGTCGAGATATATGAAAATGTCTTCAGGAGAGAGATAAGGATTAATAAAAGACAGAGGGATATGTGTGCACTCCACATAGTGTGATTGATTATATACCACACGTGTAATCTGTAGGCCAGTAAAGCAGGACATGCATAGAGCCTGTGAATACATAATCAGAGTCATTAAAAGAGAGCTTGCCAGGGGCACCTGGGTGGCTTAGTCGGTTAAGCGTCCGACTTTCGCTTAGGTCATGATCTCGCGGTTCGTGGGTTCGAGCCCCGCGTCGGGCTCTGTGCTGACTGCCAGCTCAGAGCCTGGAGCCTGTTTCAGAGTCTGTATCTCCCTCTCTCTCTGACCCTCCCCTGCTCACGCTGTCTCTCTCTGTCTCTCTCCTAGAAATAAATAAAATATTAAAAAAAAATAAAAAAAAAAAAGAGAGAGAGCTTGCCATCTCATGATGTTAATCAAATGCTATTTAACCAATTTGCTTCCAGCAACTAATGGGGCAAACTGATGTCAGCTAGTCTTAAATCTAAAGAGGAGCATGTTCTAGAACTAGAGTTGTTCTTTTTTTAAATTTTTCATCTTTCTTAGGTTAAATTCATTTATCTTGAAGAAATGTATTTTAATGCTAATGCCATTGAAATAATACCTGAGAGCAGATTTGAAGATAGTAAGTTATAATCTATTGTGGCTATGGAGGAGTGGAATGGTCACAAGATCTCCAACTGCGCCTGTTATCATGTGGTCAGAAAAGTGTTGCTGAGGACACAGCTCTGATTCATCATCTTCAGGGTTCTAAAGTACTATACTTCACTCACATTCCACAAACTGCAATAAGATTGGAAAACTGATCTTTTCCTCTAGAAAATAATTTAACCAATTTCTGACTTAGTTTTAAGAAGAAAATGTCAGACTCTTTTAGTCGAGAGTGATTTGACTATGTATTAGCCCCGATCCATATTATTAGGAAATATACATTCGGGCTCTTTAAAAACTGAACTGTTCACATGACACAAAGCTAATTTTGACTTTTTGTGCTTTGCCCTCTAAGAAGAATGCAAAATAGCCTTTTTCTTGCTTTTTAATGTGTGTTATTCCTGACATAAGGAGAAATTCCTTTGAAGTCATTTGGCATTGTTTTAGGGTAGAGCTACTATTACCAGAATCCCAGGTTCTAGCAAATCATTAACTAGTTGATAATTGATATCGATTCGCTGCAGGAATCTTCCAGATTACTCCTAAACCCTTAAATAGTCAAACTTTGTAAAATACGCTTGTATATCCATTGCCTCTTTCTAAAATATCTCCAGTTTCAGATAGAACAGAAGCAACTTGATAAAATCACCTAGCAGCATCCCACCTTCATCCAGTTGATGTAACACCAGACTCTCGGTCCCTGAAAGCAGGAGCTTTCTGCTGGAGTTGTAAGATAGAGACCATGCTTCCTGTTTTACTGAAGTATCCTCAGTGGATAGTGCCAGAGAAACTATGTGTACAGTTGTTTAACATAGGTTCACAACATCAGAGAATAGTTATTTGTTTTATATTTAAAGAAAAAAAAAGTTGAGTTGACTATAAAGTGAGCATGGAAACATCTTCTCAAGCCCTATAATAAGAAAATGCTTTTTAGCTCAAAGACCAAACCTCAATTTTCTTAGACTTCTTCCCCATCTCTGTAAAATACCCTTGGTCCCAGAAGTGAGGCTATACTGGTTGGTGTGGGGAAAACTTGGTCCAATTGTATATTTTGGTTAAACATGAAATGGGGAAATATCTTTAGTGTTGAGATCCTGACTAGAATCAAGGGACCCTTTATACTAATTTCTCATTACTAATACAGAATGTACATCTGCCTCAGTCGCCAAGTTTTTTTTTAATAGACAGCACAAATACTCAGGCACACATATTTGATGTTCTAATTCATGTCATTTTGAAGTATTGAAAGCCTTTTTCAGAAAAAAGAAATCTCAAGAGTTCTCAGTAATATCCTTGATATTACTACATATCTTCTATAAGCCTTACAGACATATACTTATTTTATGCTCTTTTTTTAGTAGAAATCAATGATTCTGTTTTCAGTGAGGATAAGATAATAGATACATGCTATGCTTGTAAACTATTAGCACTGTTCTAAAAGGGAAATAAATAAGCCCACAGCTGCCTCTAAGACAGTATATTATTAGATCTTAATATTTAACTTAGTTTGCTCACCAAAATTGATTTGCTGCTGCTGTTATGACTCCTTCCAGGTGGTTGTCTGCTTTAAAGAAATAGGCAATTAAATTAGTTCAGGAATGTTCTATGCCTAAATTATATTTGCTACTTTTATTTTGAAGTGTCCTGACGTGCATCATTTCATTTGGCCTCTGAATGCAATAGCATGTCTTCCTCCTGCCATGTGTCTCATTTCTCAGGATCTCAGTCAACAGAGAAAGCAACAAGCTGATTGAACCTTCCACTGGAGATGTCTCCTGCACAAATGTTCCCCCCACAAAGATTACCAAACAGAAGCCATGCTTTTTTTGAAAATGATGCAGTTCTAGGCTTCCTCAAGGTGTCCTTTAGTATTGAGGATGCTTGCCTTTGCCAGAAGCAAAGGTGACAGATTCCATCATTCAAGTAATTTAACCTTATGCTTCTTACATTGATTTTTAAATTTTTTTAATGTTTATTTATTTTTCAGAGAGAGAGAGAGAGAGAGAGAGAGAGAGAGAGAAACAGAGCATGAGCAGGGTCAGGCAGAGAGAGGGAGACACAGAATGCAAAGCAGGTTCCAGGCTCTGAGCTGTCAGCACAGAGCACAACGTGGGGCTTGAACTCACAAACCGTGAGATCATGACCTGAGCTGAAGTCAGATGCTTAACCGATTGAGCCACCCAGGTGCTCCTCTTACACTGATTTTTGACAGATCTTTATTCATACTTAAGGTAAATATTCTTGGGGTGCCTGCGTGGCTCAGTAGTTTGAGTGTCCGACTTCAGCTCAGGTCATGATCTCACGGTTTGTGAGTTTGTGAGTTTGAGCTCTGTGTCAGGCTCTGCTCACTGCTTGGGGCCTGGAGCCTGTTTGGATTCTGTGTCTCCTTCTTTCTTTGCCTCTCCCCTGCTCACACTCTCTCTCTCTGTCAAAAATAAACATTAAAAAAATTTTAAGGTGAACATTCCCAAACTCAGTATACTCTCAAGTATTTCCAATTTCTTTTCTTTAAGATTTTGTTTTTAAGTCATCTCCATACCCAACATGGGGCTTGAACTTAAAACCCGAGATCAAGAGTCAGTTGTCTGAGCCAGACAGGTGCCCCAACTATTTCCAATATTTAGGGTTCATTCCATAATTCTTTTTAAAAACACTTTTTAATGTTTTATTTATTTTTGAGAGAGAGAGAGAGAGCATGAGCAGGGGAGGGTCAGAGAGAGAGGGAGACACAGAATCCCAAGACAGGCTCCAGGCTCTGAGCTAGCTGTCAGCACAGAGCCAGACACAGGGCTCGAGCCCACGAACCATGAGATCATGACCTGAGCCAAGGTCGGACACTTAACTGACTGAGCCACCCAGATGCCCCCTCCCCTTTTTAAAAAATTTTTAATGTTTTATTTATTTTTGAGAGAGAGAGGCTCATTCCATAATTCTTTACATGGATTGTTTTTAAGCCCCAAAGCTCTACTCAACATACAATCCTTCAACAGAACAGTATACATTTGGATCAGCTTTCTGCTCCTGTGTATAAATCTGGTATCCTTTGGTAATATAAATTTCTGAGCTTCAATGTGCTCTTCTCCTCTTGCTCCTTTAAAATAAAAAGGAAATATCACTATAATAAAGCTAAAATCACAGCAGTTATGTGACTGAGTGCATTGTAGCTTCTTCAGTTCCTTGCTTTGGGTTGTTTTCTGTTCTATCCAAAAGCTACATGTTTGTATTTACCACATATACCATCTTTACCAGGACTGGCTGTTCATACTCAGAATAGGCAGGAACCTAAAAGGTGTGACTTCAGAGGCCCCAGGATGGCTACCTTCCCATCACCAAAATGTTCTTCCCTCCATGCCTATTGCCCAATCTCTTCACAACTGCCTGGATGCCTTTTAGCACAGGATGAGTTATTTTCCAATGCACAAGAAAAAACTAAGATGGAAGTTCAAACACTCTTACAAAGAATTGCAAATACTATAAAAATTAGATGCCATCTGATGTGTAAATTTTGATAGGTGACAAGATGCATGGGCGTAGAATACACATTACTTCAGGTAAGAGAAACTAGCATTCCATGGACAAAAGGGGAGTTAGGGATAAAACTTATAACCTGCTTCCTAACTTTGCTTACAGTCCATCCTTGTGATTTCAATTCTTCTGAAAAGAATAATACTTGCCAGACAGTTTTCCATACTACTGATAGAAAGTCCAAAAAAAAAAAAGAGCCTTTTGTAGCTAATTTTTGAGAGCATGTTGAAATATTTTGACATTGTAGGTTTTATGTTATGCTATAATTTAGAGTCTTTCTTGCCTTCTATATCATGATCTTAGTGTCACATCTAGTAGTGAGACCTATATCCTTAAATAATTTAAAAATCAACTATTACTTTACATTGGATCACATAGAACCATACCTCAAAAATTCTAATTTTTAATCTAGAAATATTAATTACTGTTTCTATTGTTAATGAGTTTACAATATAGACTAATTAGTATTTATTGATCAGCAAATTCCAAGTAAAAAATAAATGTATCCATCTAATTTTCTGAGTACGTGCCTTGTTTGTTTTAAGTCCAACATTCAAAAAAGATACTGACAGCATCTGAACCCTTTAAAATTAATATTTCATTTTACTAATTACCATAATTATGATAAAATACATAAAATACTTTTTTACAAATGAATTTAATATTTTTGTATGATAGTATTTGCATTCTTGAGCATCTAATTTAGAACTCACTTCTAAAAATTATTATAGATCAGGAAGTGGCAAACTATGGCCTGTGGGGCAAATTCAGCTCTTGCCTGTTTTTGTAAATAATGTTTTAGTAGAACAGTCACATCCATTCATTTATGTATTGTCTATGGTGGTGCTACATCACAAGAACTGAGTAATTCTGACAGAGACCATATGGTCCTCAAAGCTGAAAATATTTATTATCTGGCCTTTTGCAGAAAAAGTTAGCTTACTTCTGCTATAGACTATCAAAACTTCAGCAATTTAAAAAATCTTTAGTGATTCAGTACATTATTTTTCTGTGTTATCAAGGAAACAATAAAAGTTATACCTCCAGAAAAAGATCATTCAAATTTAAACCTTTGCCTATTCCAACATGACACTGTAAAAAATAAACAGCTAATGATAAACATCTAGGATTTTGGACATTACCACAATTAATTTGTTAGACATGTTTTTTTCTGAAAGCCACCTGTTAACATCCCAGGCAAATTATTTGGTGACTATGATTTTTCACTTTTTAAAAACGTGATTATGGGGCTCCTGATTGGCTCAGTCAGTAGAGCATACAAGCCTTGATCCTGGGGTTGTGAGTTTAAACCCTATGTTGAGTGCAGAGTTTACTTTTTAAAAATATGATTATGAAATTACCAGACAGGAAATTATAATAATTTCACATTTAGACAATCCTGTCTGATCCAAACACAAGCATAGCAGTGATACATAAAATACAAAGAGAAAATCAAATACACATAATCAGGATCAAAAAGACAACAACATGGTTAAGGACTAGAAACAATTACAAAGAGATGTGCAAAACTATTTCATAGTAAAAATGATTATCAACCTATAGAAATTTGATAAAGAAGTGTTATTTAATAAAATAATGATTAAACTTTAAAAGTATTCTGGTAAGAGTTAAAAAGAAGACAAATATTTCTATCACAGTAATTTCTATTAATCATTGTAATAGATTTTTGAGACAACAAAATAAGTGATTAAAAAGAAATAAATCAGATGACCCTTGAGCAACACGGGAATTAGGGGCACAAACCCCTGCACAGTTGAAAATCCATGTATAACTTTTGACTGCCAAAAGCTTCATTGCAAATAGCCTACCAGTGGCTGGAAGCCTTATCAATAACATAAACAGCCAATTTAACACATATTTTGAATGTTATATATATTATATACTATATTCCTACAATAAAGTAAGCTAGAGAAAAGAAAATGTCCTTACCAAAATCATCAGGAAGAGAATATACATTTACAATACTGTATTTGTTGGAAAAAGTGGACCTATGTAGTTCAAACTCATGTTGTTGAAGGGTTAATCATACAAATATTAGAAAGAAAGATACAATTTTATTTTCAAGAGATGATTATTTGCAAAGAAACTCCATAGGAACTAGACAAAATAAAAACCCATGAAACACATAATTCACCAAAATTGTTAGAAACAAGATCAGCATATAAAAGTTAACAACATTCCTATTCTCCATTAGAATATTAGAATAACCAATCCATTATAGCAACAAGAACTTTTTTGAGAAAATAATAAACAACATATGTTATCCAACAACATATGTTATCAAACAACATAAAAGAAAATATGGAGAGATATTGTATACCTAGTGATTGGAAGATTTGAATTTTATTTATGTATGTATTTATTTCTAATATAATTTATTGTCAAGTTGGCTAACATACAGTATATATAGTGTGCTCTTTGTTTAGAGAGTAGATTCCGGTGATTCATCACTTACATACAACACCTAGGGCTCATCCCAACAAGTGCCCTCCTCAGTGCCCATCACCCTTTTCCCCTCTCTCCCATCCCCCAACATCAACTCTCAGTTTGTTCTCTGTATATAAGAGTCTCTTATGGATTGCGTCCCTCCCTCTCTGTCTATAACTATTTTTTCCCCTTCCCTTTTCCCATAGTCTTCTATTAAGTTTCTTAAGTTTCACATAGGAGTGAAAACATATGATTATCTGTCTTTCTCTGACTGACTTAATTCTCTTAGCATAATAGCCTCCAGTTTCATCCATGTTGCTGCAAATGCAGTATTTCATTCTTTCTCATTGCCAAGTAGTATTCCACTGTACATATAAACCACATCTTCTTTATCCATTCATCAGTTGATGGACATTTAGGCTCTTTCTATAATTTGGCTATTGTTAAAGCACTACTATAAACATTGGGGTACATGTGCCCCTATGAATCAGCACTACTGTACCCTTTGGATAAATTCCTAGTAGTGGTATTGCTGGATCATAGGGTAGTTCTATATTTAGTTGTTTGAGGAACCTCCATACTGTTTTCCAGAGTAATTGCATCAGTTTGCATTCCCACTAACAATGCAAGAGAGTTCCCATTTCTCCACGACCTTGTCAACATCTGTTGTTTCCTTAGTTGTTAATTTCAGTCACTCTGACTGGTGAGAAGTGGTATCTCAGGGTGGTTTTGATTTGTATTTCCCTGATGATGAGTGATGTTGAGTATCTTTTCATGTGTCTGTTGGCCATCTAAATGTCTTCTTTGGAAAAGTGTTGATTCATGTCTTCTGTCCATTTCTTCACGGGATTATTTGCTTTTTTGAGTGTTGAGTTTGGTAAGTTCTTTATAGATTTTGGATACTAACCCTTTATCGGATATGTCATTTGTAAATATCTTTTCCCATTGTATCAGTTGCCTTTTAGTTTTGTTAATTGTTCCCTTTGCAGAGAAGCTTTTTATCTTGATAAGGTCCCAATGGTTCATTTTTGCTTTTAATTCCCTTGCCTTTGGAGACATGTTGAGCAGGAAATTGCTGCAGCTGAGGTCAAAGAGGTTGTTGCCTGTTTTCTCCTCTAGCGTTTCAATGGTTTCCTGTCTCAAATTTAGGCTTTTCATTCATTTAGAGTTTATTTTTGTGTATGGTATAAGAAAGTGGATTCATTCTTCTGCATGTTGCTGTCCAGTTCTCCCAGCACCATTTGTTAAAGAGACTGTCTTTTTTCCATTGGATACTCTATCCTGCTTTGTCAGAGATTAGTTGCCTTACATTTGTGGGTCCAATTCTGGGTTTTCTATTCTATTCCATTAGTTTATGTTTCTGTTTTTGTGCCAATACCATACCGTCTTGATGATTACAGCTTTGTAGCTAGAGGCTAAAGTCCAGGATTGTGATGCCTTCCGCTTTGGTTTCTTTTTGAACATTACTTTGGCTATTCGGGTCTTTTGTGGTTCCATATACAAATTTTAGGATTGTTTGTTCTAGCTTTGAGAAGAATTCCAGTGCAATTTTGATTGGGAATGCACTGAATGTGTAGATTGCTTTGGGTAGTATTGACATTTTAACAATATTTATTCTTCCAATCCATGAGCATGGTATATAGTTTTTCCACTTCTTTGTCTCTTTTTCAATTTCCTTCATAAGTTTTCTATAGTTTTCAGCATATATATCTTTTACATCTTCGGTTAGGTTTATTCCCAGGTGTTTTATGGTTCTGGGTGCAGTTGTAAATAGGATCAGTTTCTTGATTTCTCTTTCTGTTGCTTCATTATTGGTGTATAGAAATGCAACAAATTTCTGTACATTGATTTTGTATCCTGTGACTTTGCTGAATTAATGTATCAGTTCTAGCAGCTTTTGGGTGGACTGTTTTGGGTTTTCCATGTAGAGTATCATGTCATCTGCAAGAAGTGAAAGTATGACTTTTCCTTTGCCAATTTGGATGCCTTTTATTTCATTTTGTTGTCTGATTGCTGATGCTACGATTTCCAACATTATGTTAAACAACAGTGGTGAGAGTGGACATCCCTGTCGTGTTCTTGACCTCAGGGGTAAACCTCTCAGTTTTTCCCCATTGAAGATGATATTAGCTGTGGGCTTTTCATATATGGCCTTTATGATGTTTAGGTATGTCCGTTCTATCCCAAATTTCTTGAGGGTTTTTATTAAGAAACCATGCTGTATTTTGTCAAATGCTTTTTCTGCATCTATTGACAGGATCATAGGGTTCTTATTCTTTCTTTTATTAATATGACGGATCACATTGATTGATTTGTGAATATTGAACCAGCCCTGCAGCTCAGGAATGAAACTCACTTGATCATGATGACTAATTCCTTTTATATGCTATTGAATTTGATTTGCTAGTATCCTGTCAAGAATTTTTGGATCCATGTTCATCAGGGATCTTGGCCTACCATTCTTCTTTTTTGTGGGGTCTCTGTCTGGTTTGGGAATCAAGGTAATGCTTGCTTCGTAGAATGAGTCCAGAAGCTTTCCTTCTGTTTCTATTTTTTGGAACAGCGAGAAGGATAGGTATTAACTCTGCTCTATATGTCTGGTAGAATTCCCCTGGGAAGCCATCTGGTTCAGGACACTTACTTGTTGAGAAGTTTTTGATAACTACTTCAATTTCTTCACTAGTTACAGGTCTTTTCAAATTTTCTACTTCTTCCTGTTTGAGTTTTGGTAGTGTGTCTGTATTAAGAATTTGCCCATTTCTTCCAGGTTGCCCAGTTTGTTGGCATATAATTTTTCATAGTATTCTCTGATAATTATTTGTATTTCTGAAGGGTTTGTTGTGATAAGTCCACTTTCACTTGTGATTTTCTCTATTTGGGTCCTCTCTGTTTTCTTTTTGAGAAGACTGGCTAGGGGGTTACCAATTTTGTTTATTCTTTCAAAAAACCAGATCTTAATTTCATTGATATGTTCTACAGTTGTTTTGAATTCCGTATTGTTTATTTCTGCTCTGATCTTTACTATTTCTCTTATTCTGCTCACCTTGAGGTTCTTTGCTGTTCTGCTTCTAGTTCCTTTAGGTGTGTTGTTAGATTTTGTATTTGGGATTTTTCTTATTTTTGAGATAGGCTTGGATTACAATGTATTTTCCCCTTAGGACTGCCTTTGCTGCATCCCAAAGGATTTGGACTGTTGTGTTTTCATTTGCACTTGCTTCCATATATTTTTAAATTTCTCCTCTAATTGACTGATTGACCCATTCATTTTTTAGTAGGATGTTCTTTAACATCCATGCATTTGGAAGTTTTCCAAACTTTATCCTGTGGTTGATTTAAAGTTTCATAGCATTGTGATCTGAATATGTGCATGGTATGATCTCAATTCTTTTATATTTATTGAGGGTTGTTTTGTAACCCAGTATGTGATTTATCTTGGAGAATGTTTCATTTACACTTGAGAAGAATGTGTGTATTCTGCTGCTTTTGGAGGAAAAGTTCTGAATATATCTGTCAAGTCCATCTGGTCCAATGTATCATTCAGGGCCATTGTTTCTTTATTGATTTTCTGCCTAGATGCTCTGTCCATTACTGTAGGTAAAGTATTAAAGTCACCTGCAATTACCATATTCTTATCAGTAAGATTGCTTAGGTTTGTGATTAATTGATTATATATTTGGGTGCTTTCAAACTGAGTGCATAAGCATTTATAATTATTAGCTCTTCTTGATGAATAGACTCCTTTATTATGATATAATGACCTTCTTCATCTCTTGTTACAGTCTTTAGTTTAACATCTAGTTTGTCTGACATAAATATGGCTACTCCTGCTTTCTTTTAACTTCCAGTAGAATGATAGATGTTTTTCCATCCTCTCACTTTCAATCTGAAGCTGTCCTCAGTTCTAAAATGGGTCTCTTGTAGACATCACATAGATGGATCGTGGGTTTTTTTTATCCATTCTGATACCCTATGTCTTTTGATTGGAGCGGTTAGTCCATTTACATTCAGCACTATTATTTAAAGATATGGATTTAGTGTCATTGTGTTATCTGTAGGTTTCATGCTTGTGGTGATGCCTCTGGTTCTTTGTAGTCTTTCCAGGTATAGAAGCTGACTGATTTGATGGTAACCATGACTACCACCACACAGAGAGTCTTGGGGACAAATAGCATGATCACATGTTTGGTGCCATATTTCAATGTCATCACTTCACCTTCTTCTTCATCTTGTTCCACCACCTGCCTGGAGTTACTCTGGGGTCTTCCATTAGATAATGGCTCAGAGTTGCCATGCCTCTGCCATTCGCTGATGTGCTCAAGCCATTCTCTGTTGCCGTAAGTATTGCTCAGGTGGTTGTCCTTGGACATCTGTGCATTCTGGAAGTAGAATAAGGGTGCAGGTAACTCCATCATTAGAGCAAGCATATAGAGAAATGCTTTTTTCACAGAAAACAAAACTTCTTGGGTTTTTTTCTTTCATCTTCTCAGCCCAAGCTTTCTAAGGACCTTGCAGGCTGCTGTCATTTGCAAGCTCCCAGACTAGGTCTACTCTTTCCTTGCCGCTGCCACCAGACACTCGCAGAGGAGACTCCTTCCCAAGCAGCCACTGTTTGGTTTCCAATGTGAAATTACTGCCTCTGGAGCTGCCTGGCCCAGGCCCTGCCCAAAAGGTTTCACTGGTGTCCAGAAGATGTGAATTTTAAATATGGAATTTCACCGAAATTAATCTCTAATTTTAAAGCAGTTTCAACCAAAATTTCCCATAGTTTTTTGCAAGCTGGACAAGCTATCATAAAATTAACAGGGAAAAGTTTAGGACCAAAAATACACATTTAAAAATTGTAAGCATCTAAAGAGAAGGAAGAGAGCAAAATTTGTATGGTGTGGGAAGTGGAGAGCGTTTGCCCTTGAAGACAGGCAAGTAATATCATAAAGCAATATCATAAAGCCAGACTGTGATTATTGGCAGAGGAACAAATGAGTAAACAACATAGAGGGCATAGGAACAGACCCAGGCATATAAAGAAACTTGAAATCTGACATAAATGGCATTAGAAATCAGCGAGAGACGGGATGAACTATTCACCAAACATCGTTGGCACAATTGTTTATCCATATGGAAAATAAAATTAGATTCCTATCTCACATCAAATGTAAAAAAATATTTTTTCAAGTTTATTAAAGCCCTAAATATGAAAAAAACAAACTTTAAATTTTCAAAATTAAAAAAGAGAGAGAATACTTTAGAAGCTTGGAATAAGAACAACTTTTTAAAATAATTATACAAAAATATCACAACCATAAAGGAAAAGCTTCATTAATTTGACAAGTTAGAAGAAAGTAAGACTATTCAATGTTTTGTTGTTGTTGTTGTTTTATTTCTGAGAGAGAGAGAGAGAGAGAGAGAGAAAGAGAGAGAGAGAGAGAGACAGCGTAAGCAGGGGAGGGTCAGAGAGAGAGGGAGACACAGAATCTGAAGCAGGCTCCAGGGTCTGAGCTGTCAGCACAGAGCCTGATGGGGGGCTCAGGCTAACGAACCGTGAGATCGTGACCTGAGCCAAAGTCAGGCTTAACTGAATGAGCCACCCAGGCGCCCCAGAAAGTAAGAGTATTCAAAAAAGTACCATAAATGAAACAAAAACAAAATAAAATGAAACAAACAAGTCACAGACCTGAAGAGAATATTTCCAACAAACATAACCAACAAAGGATTTGTATCCAAAGTATATTAACCAAGCAAAACAAATTCCTACACACCAATTAAAAAAGGACAGTTTAGTAAAGGAATGAACATAGAATATAAACATAAAATTCACAGAAACAGAAATGTAAGTGCCCAATAAACTTATGAAAAGGGGCCCACCTTAATTAGAAACTAGAAATAACCAAAGCAAAACAAGAGACTATATATCATATCAATCAGATTAGGAAAAATCTTAAATTGTTTCTTTTTAATTTTTAATTTTTATTTATATGAGAGAGAGAGAGAGAGTGTGTGTGTGTGTGTGTGCATGTGTGGATGAGAAGGGATGTGGGGAGGGGCAGGGAGAGATGAAGAGAGAGCCTGAAGCAAGCTTCAGGCTCTGAGCTGTCAGCACAGAGCCAGGCTCTGGTTTTGAACTCATGAACTGCGAGATCATGACCTGAGCCAAAGTCGGGCACTTTACCAACTGAGCTACCCAGGTGCCCCTATTATTTTTGAGAGAGAAAAAGAGAGAGACAAAAGAGTGACACAGAATCTGAAGCAGGCTCCAGGCTCTTAGCTGTTAGCACAGAACCTTATATGGGGTTTGAATTTATGAACCACGAGATCATGACCTGAGCTGAAGTTGGATGCTTAACCGACTGAACCATCCAGGTGTCCCTTAAAATGTTTTAATACCAAGTGTTAGTGAGGCTTAACACAGTGGAAGTTCAAACACACTGCTGGTAGGTATGTAAGTTGGAACTGCTTTGAAAAGCAATTTGGCAATAGCCTATAAAAGAGAAAAGATTCGTTTCCCTTGATTCAGCCATTCAATTTCTAGATATATATACTCCAGAGAAACTCAGGTATAGGTATATGAGACGATTTGCACAATAATGCTTGCTGAATCATGGTAAGAGCAAAAGAATTGAAAAAATTCCAAATACATCATCAACTAGAGAATAGTGGTCACAGTTGAAGTAGTTATTAAATAAATTAATCAAAATATGTCTAAAGCTAATGAGGGGAAGAGTTTCATAATATCTACAGTATAATACCATTAATATAAACTTAGGAAAGTACAAAAACCCCATACATGTTACTTACTGACACTTTTTTTAAATAAATAAGGACATAAAAGCATGCCTGGAAATGAAAAACATAAATTTAGAGTAACAGTTACTCTGGAGAAGTAGGGAGTCCAGAAAGATACTCAGGTAGTACTAGTCTCAAAGTTTTGTCATTTTCAATCTTATATGTGTTGAATATTTATTGTATGCCAGACACTTCCCTAAGCTCTTTACATATATTAATATATTTAAAATTCATAAAAACTGTGACTTATTATTATGCTAATTGTACATTTGAGAAACTGAAGCACAGAGAGGTTCAGTAACTTATTCAAAGCCATACCATAAGGAATGGATTTAAGTAATGGAACAGAGATTGTATCCTGGGAGTATCACTGTGAAGTCTGGACCCTTAACCACCATACATACAGCCTTGCTAGCATGTGATTATGGGAAACTTTGGACAATTGCTAGCATGCAAGTACATGACGTTTTTAAAAATTATATTACACTGTAATAATTTTATTGCACAGTAAAAATTTTCATTTGAAAAAAGTATATAAATATTTTAAAAGATTTGTATTTATAAGAATAAGCTTTCCCATCATTCAATGTAGTTCCAATTATTTTCATCTAATAATAATATCATAAGAATGACAACATAATTTTTCAACCTTCTTTCCCTCCATGAACACTCATTTATTTTCTTCAAGATATTCCTAAGCAGAATTCCTTAAAAATAGGACTCAATAGCACCATAATGTGGAAACTGAATCTATTACTTCTTTATGAAGGGAAGCCATTATGCTATTTATGTATTTATATTATCTTAATCACTACCATGGCATTCGGAATGTTCTGCAGGAATGTGCAAGAGCTGCTGAGAGGGGACTTTTGTGTTTAGGGAATTATAAATACATTCAATAATAGAGAAAACAAAAAAGAAATAGCCCCGATAACTTTTAGTTTGTAATAACATTTGCTTTCCTATACACAATGCTATTTCACCATATTCTTGGGCTCTCTTACAAACAACTAAGATGTAAATGCTATTCTACTTGCATGAGATGTTTGTAGAGACAAACAGACAATTCTGACTTAGTTCATGAGAGTCTGAGTCTTCAAGGGTGACAAAGAGCAGCCCAAAAGAAGACATTTTAGATGACCAGCAGACCCCTAAAGGCAAAAAGAAAGAACTCAGAGTGAAAAATCCAACAGCAACTACTGGAGTTGACGGAAAAAAAAACTGTGAATAAATCAAGTTTGCTTCCACGTCTGCCTTTGGTCTTCCCTCAGAAGCCATGTGTACCTTCTATTCTTGAAGAACTTTTTTCTAGGTTAGCCATCAGCAGATCCGTGTCTAGGGAACAGACTGTTACTCTTGGTCTAAAAAAAAAAAATGAATTCCATAGTCCTAAATTCTAGCCTCACAATCCAAGCAATAAAGCACCAGAAGAAATAAGAGAAAAAATAGTGCCAAGGCTGGGGAGGAGCTCATTAAGTCCCAAACCTCATGCTCTGTTGTGCCCTGCCCCACACAACAGTCTGCACTGGAGTGATTTTGACCATGAATCCTGTCATATCAGATTCAGTAAAGACTTGATGGGAGAACACAGTAATGGTAGAAAAGCACATGATGCCCTGGCTGGGTGTATAAATCCAAAGGAGGCAATGATCTGAAGGTTAAATGTATTGTTGATGCTTTTGCTTCTTATACAGCAGAGGAAAAGCACTTCCCTAATTTTTTGGTTACCTGAGCCTTATTTGTTCATTTGTTTTGAGAACAGAATAAATGTGATAGGCTTTTGCCATATGTCATGGCCCTAAGGCCAATTTGAGCATCATTATTGTGACCCCTTTCATGGAGATGCTGTTTTATGTCGTCATTATTATTTTTTTCCTATTACAAAATAGTTGTTTCTCATTCCTATGCAAAGTATGAGAAGCAATTTAGAGAACATTATTTTTGTTGATATGGTATATATGATCCATATGAAAATATGGAAACAGCTATGCAAATGCTGGTTAAAAATAGGCGCCATGGGGCACTTGAGTGACTCAGTCAGTTAAGCAGCTGACTTTTGGCTCAGGTCATGATCTTAAGTGGTCCTAAGTTCAAACCCCACATCAGACTCTGTGCTGACAACTTGGAGCCAGCTTGGGATTTTCTTTCCCTGTCTCTGCCCCTTCCCTGTTCTCTCTGCCTCACCCCCCCCCCCCCAAACAAACATTTTAGAAAAAGATTAAAAAGTAAAACTGTTAGCCTCCTCTTCTCCTCAGGTTCCCATTCTAAATCCATCCCAGTGGCCTAGATAATATATCTGACACCCAAAACGGGTCATATTTCAATACCCTTTTGATGAGGGAGCACGGGGCAGGCTGAGGACAAAGTACAAGCTAGTACACGTGCCCTGCGCCTCCCCCCCCCCCCCACCATGGGATATGTTTGATATTCTTCAGGCACTCCTGGTTGCCCCCAGGACAAAGGAAAGGAAAGAAAACAAATGGCTAACTGATAGAGATCACAGTCGTACAGGACATGGGTCTCCATCAGTTTGCAAAGATTTTAGTAAATTACAAGAAAAAGGCAATCTTATCAATAGCCTGATCTCCAGAAAGCTGCAGACTCAGTTTCCTGGAACCCCAACATTACCCCTCCATAGTGATGTGGGGAACAAAGGCAAGAAGGAAATGACAGGTAAAATTAAAGCTCCTTATAACCTGCAGCCCATTGACAAATACTTGCGGCAAATACAGACTAACATTTCTCCAGGAACTCCCTGCCATCATAATGTTAGTGCCTTAAGAGAGAGAAAAGAACCTTAGCTGGCCAATAGCAAGGCCTCAAGTATATTAGGAGTCTTCTTTAGCATATGAAAGTCCCTCTGGACGCCTCCCTTTTATCTTTATCTCTCCAACTTCAAGGTATTTAAGGAGCCACTCTTACAGCCCCAGTGCATCTCTTTCTGCCCACTGGCCCTGGCCCTGTGTTTTAATAAAATCACCTATCTGCACCAAAGAATTTTTTCTTGGCCTTCACCTCTGGATCCCTCAAACCCCATTGACCCCAAAACCTCATCACTTTTCTGTATGCAACAAAGTTATTTTCAGTAATAATCATGAAATAACACAAATACATTTCTCATATGAAACAACACTTTTACTTATTGGCATAAATAATGCAGTTTTCATTTATTTGTTTGCTGTTTTTTTTTTTTAATTGAGAAACAGAGAGACAGAGCACTAGCGGGGGAGGGGTAGAGAGAGAGGGAGACACAGAATCTGAAGCAGGCTCCAGTCTCTGAGCTGTCAGCACAGAGCCCAATGTGGGGCTCGACCCATGAACCGTGAGATCATGAACTGAGCCGAAGTCGATGCTTAACTGGCTGAGCCACCTAGGTGCCCCGCTGTTTGTTTGTTTATTTTAAAATTTATTTATTTATTTTGAGAAAAGAGTGAGCAGGGGAGGAGCAAAGAAAAAGGGAGAGAGAGAATGCCAAGCAGGCTCCACACTGTCAGTGCAGAGCCCAATGCAGTGTTCAATCCCATGAACTGTAAGATCATGACTTGAGCTGAGATCAAGAGTTAGATGCTTAACCGACTGAGCCACCCAGGTGCCCCACTGTTCACTGTTTTAAACTTTAAACATGAATGGTCACATAGAATGATAGAATTAAAATAACTAGTTCTGTTTCTTCTTTATAATCTTCCTATGCTATATATTTATTTAAAATCAACTGTTTAAATGCAGGAACATATACAGGAATATACAAGTTAGCAGCAGGTTGGAGACCAGATGCTGAATTAAATGCATGTAGCTGAGCTCCCATGTATGAGGGATGAGAACAACTGTTGAACAAATTCACTTCTGTGAAGAATGCAATGTTCATTAAAGGATAAGTCATAAAAATATCAAGAGTACCCACAGAAATTATTTAGGACACCACTACAAGATTTTTTCAGAGAGGAGTGTTTAGCACTAACATTGTTGAGAATTACTGGTGTGGGGTGATTTAACAAAAAGGCAGGCCAAGTTTTGGCCAGTTTTATTATTGCTTTTAATTTCTCTACTGCCAATTCACCTCATTCTTGCCAGCAGGTGGATGAGCTGAGCCCTGTGCTAACCTTGGTAAGCCACTGGCCTGCCTCTGTTTAGAAATTCTGGGGCCCCAGAATTAAGCATCCAACCTTGGCTTGGGTCATCATCTTATGGTTCATTTTATGAGTTTGAGCCCTGCTTCAGGCTCTCTGCTGTCAGCTCTGAGCCTGATTTGGATCTTCTGTCCCTCCCCAACTCCACATCTCCTCTCGCCACTCATGTGCTCTCTCTCTGTCTCTCCCTCAAAAATAAATAACCATTCAAAAATAAATAAATACATTCTGGAGCCTAAGCCACCCCCCTCAAAGCCAGAGAGCTGGACAGCAATTGCTGTCCACAGAGACTTATTATGACTGGCTGTGTCTTCACTCTGCCTTCCACACCTCCTCTCTTTTTTCACTTCCATCTTTCTAAGAGAAATGCATGAAAATGGAATTGCCTGCCTGGTGGGGAAGTAACCTCCTGAATGGATTTGTTTTTGGGTGAAGAGATAGAAACTGCATTCATCACAGCAAGCCAGGTGAAGAGACAAATCTATAATGAGGGTCAAAGGATTATGTCGGAGATTCTTTGCTCTAGAAAATAAATGGCTATAACTGAGGTCTGATTAAAGAATATGCTCTTCTTCTCCCCAGTAATGACTGGGTAGAGTTGTTTTAAAGTTTGACAATTTAAAGTAGGTTAGAATAGTGCTATGTGGGAAGAGGCTGACATTTATCAAGCACTTACTGTGTTATAAGCACTCTATTTACTTTATGGCCCTTATTCCTCAAAGACGTCACTTCTATATTATAAATATTTTCTTTCTTAAAATTTTTTAAAACATTTTTATTCATTTTTGAGAGACAGAGAGAGACAGAGCACTAGTGGAGGAGGGCCAGAGAGAGAGGGAGACACAGAATCCAAAGGGGGCTACAGGTTCTGAGCTGTCAGCACAGAGCCTGACACAGGGCTTGACACCACAGACCATGAGATCATGACCTGAGCTGAAGTTGGATGCTTAACCAACTGAACCACCCAGGCACCCAAATATTTTCTTTTTTTAAACAATTTTTTAAAGATTATTTTATTTATTTTGAGAGAGTAGATGGGAGGGGCAGAGAGAGAGGGAGGGAGAGAAATTCCCAAGTAGACTCTGCACTGAAGTGTGGAGCCTGACATGGGGCTCGAGCCCACAAACCATTAGATCATGACCTGAGCTGAAATTAGAAGTTGGACGCTCAACCTACTGAGCCAACCCAGTGCCCCTATAAATGTTTCCAAAGTTAGAAGAGGGAGAGGACACACAAAGAACAGTATGGAGAAATGAGCTTTTGTTAAGGATTCATGCTGTGGTAGGCACTGAGCAACTTGCTTTAAATGCATTTGCTTGCTTTAAACACATTTACAAAAAGTCTTGCTACATATGTATTAGTATTGTCAGGGAACAGAAGCTTAGCTCCAAGTTAATGATATTCAAACTCACTTGCCCCCAAGTACCCATAAAGTGAACTAGTAAGATTCAAACCCAAGACTATCTGCATCCCCTCATAAAACTGGCCTAATTTACTACCATATGCCTTTTCTTGTAGAAGTAAGCACTGGCTCAAGGCACTAAAAATAAATCAGGCCAGACCTAATGAAAGTCGAGTTCAGGGTCTGAAATAAATTTAATAAATCCTGTGTCCTGATTATAAGAATTGGTGTCTGTGGAAAAATGCAATGTCTGCTGGCTGCAGACAAATTCTTTTGCTATCCTAGCCCCGTCAATGAAGTGGAACAAGGCAGGCATGTTTAGAAGAGGGAATGATGTTGACAAACTGACGAGAATGTGTATAGTTCTTTCAAGCTTTAGTTTGCACCTCCTCACACACCTGGGAGAAGCAAGCATCGACTAGAGGATTCCAGTGTAAATAGTTTATTTGGGAGGTGATCCAGGACATACCAACAGGGAAGTGGGCAAGTGGGATTGCAAAGGAGAGATAGCATTCAAAAAGCCCTTTCAGGATTTCTCAGGCTGACTGTGGTTGACATGGTTGGTGTGATAGAAAAGACTGTTGAATCCCATGGTTATGTGCTCACTGTTGCATTCCCTTCCTCATAAAGTGGGTCCAATTATCGAAGGAAATATTATAGGCAATTCCACTGCTCTCAGAAAGCAGTGCTGGGTGAGGCACTGTGGAGAAGAAAGAAAAACCTAGACTCAGAATATGTATCTGTCCAAACACCTATGAATTGCTGCTCTCCAGGGTGAGCAAGGGCTCAATGTAATCAACTTGCCACCAAGGGCAATATGCCCTATCTTCAAAATCTGAAAGGGCTCATCAAATATTGTTCGCCATTCTGAGTAGTAGCAGGTGAAATGTATCCACATATGTCCACATGTGATGTTTGGGGGGATGTCCGGATGAACAAACTCCCTTTGGACTGCACTGTGAAAGTGAGCAGAAGAGTTCATGAAACTCCAGGACAAGACATTTAATGGGTACTCATGTCAATTCTAAGTGGATGCAAATTTCTGGTAACCTTGCCACTGGGGATCAAAAGAACTCAATTACCAGATCAGTAGTAGCATCACTTGTTCTATAGACAGGACATCTGCATTAGAACTGAGATTGGGGTGACTAAGTCATTAAGTTTTCAAGTCTTTTGTCACCTACCACGATGCACCTGTTTTTATCAAGAGTGAGACTGATGGATTAAATACAGATATAATAAGGATCCTTTAAGTCTTTCAGGATGGCTCTACTCCCTTCCATTTCTCTTTGGGTCACAGCTATGCTTCCGATGTCCTCTTTTGGCATGGAGGGAGATGGAAGTTTCAAGCCTTTTGCTTGGCCTTTCCTTTCATTATAACTCTTAGCTCACAGATGAAAGAATTAATCTGAGGTTTCTTCTGGCTACTAAGTATTTAAAATCCAGTTATACATTGAGAGTGTAGGAAAATGACCCAGGTGAGTGTATAGACACATTAGATCCACTGTGAGACAGACTTGGACCAACAATTATCATCTGACTTCTGTATGACTCCTCCATCCTCTCTCCTGCCCTGCCTCACCAAAAAGAGGCCATGATGGTGTTTTTGGCCCCCTGGTATAAGTTTCATTCAAATGTTATAACCAGGAGTCTTAAAAAGATTTGAGTTTTTCCTTCTACCTCAGTATTCAGGTACTCTGGAAATAGTAGTAAGTCCCTTTGGGATGGTGTTGGGGAAATTGTTCCTGATGCCTCTTGCATGTTTCAGTTTTTCCTAAAGGAATGTGGTCTCCCATTCAATAGGTCTGAGAGCTGGCTAGGTCTCGAAACTGGGAAAAGAGTCAAACTTTTCAATTGCAGTAGCTAAAATCACCCACTCTGGATCATTTTTGGTTACATTGGTTAAATAGCACTGTCACTGGCTGCTCATTCATCTTACTTCTTGGAATACTTGGTTCTGTGAGCCATTACTACAGATCCCTGCTGTTCAGAATCCCAGCTGCTATTCCAGCTCTGTTACCCTTTTCAAAATTCCCTTCCCCTTGCCTGTGATGGTGAAGTGCAATTACCTGGCTTCTGTTATTCTGAAATCTTTCCATCCCATTTCCATAGTGGTATTCCCTATTATCAACATTGGCCAATGGGTCAACATGGTCAGATTCAGCAAACAACAAAACAAAACAAAACAAATGAACAAAAAGCATGCAACAGATGCCCAGTTAAATTTGAATTTCAGAAAAACTGAATAATTTCTGAGTAAATGTATGCCCAAATATAGTGTGTGCTGTGTTTTATCTGGCAGCCCTACCTACAGAGGACTAGTGAAATCTTTGCTGCTTTGGAGAAAGGAGTGTTCTCTGGGCTTCCCAATATATAGAAGCAGTTAGTGGGATCTCTGGTCTTACATAGCATTTGTTCCAGCAGGACCAGCTCTCTGGGCTTCTTGAACCCTCCTTCAATATCTTGTCAAGGAAGTTCTGCCACCTTCACCTTAGGTATATTTTCCACTGTTTTCTCCAAACTGGAAGGAGACATCTCCACAGTATAGGTATCCTTGCCAGGACATTAAATCCTCAGTTGTGGGTGGACATTAAATCCTCAGTTGTGGGTGGACATTAAATCCTCAGTTGTGGGTGGACATTAAATCCTCAGTTGTGGGTGAACATTTTTGTGGCAATAAACTCTCTCTTATCCAGTCTTTTTCATATCCCACCACAGTCCAGCATCCTCAAGATTCCTTCCCAAACATGTTCTGGTTCATTTTGGGCACTGTAGTTAGATCATGTGGGGTTTTCTACCACAGTAAGTCATGTTGTGATATGATCCTAGTTAATAGTACAGACAGAAAAGGGAGGTGGGGGCATATCTGGAGGATGATTAGTATCAACTTGGGAGTCATCTGTCTCTGCATGGTCTTCACACAACAGGACAGGGGCTCCAAATTTAGAGCAAGGGGGAGTATGCCACTTCTTCCAGCCTACAGGGTTCAGGGGACTCTGGGATTTAAGGTCCTCAAGTGTATCTTCTACATGTCCCCACCCCAGGTCTCAAGGTCCCAATCATCCTTTACCAGAGTTCTGATTTCACTGTAGAAGGCCATGAATTGAGTTTCTGGATGAACAGCTACCTCTCTATCAGATCCTGGCTTGACTTTTGAGCACAAGCTACCTTCCAATTGCAGGAGATATAAGATCCCTCTAAACACTGCTATAAAGACTTCCTAGATTTAACAGTGCCTTGGCAAGATAGGTAGGTGACCTGAAGCTCCCTTCATTACTTCACTTACACTTAACAGTAATCAATTAATGCCATAACTATAATTGTCACTGTCCCTTTTCTCTTAGAATGATAGAGCTTTTTACAAGACAGTTCATCTCCCTGACCTTGTATCTCATTCCACATTGTCTCTTAGTAATGGTGGTGCTGTGGCCCACCAGAAGTTATCGCTTCACTACCCAACTTCTAATACCAACTGTTTTAATTTGGATTCCTCCAGAAGCAAACCCTGCAAGAACATTAGGGTGCCAATAGTTTATTTAGGAAGTGAACTCAGGAACTTGTAAAAAAATGGAGAGAAAAAAAGGAAAGTAACCAACAAAGGACACATTAGCAGACAAGTCACCTCCTTGAGCGATATAGTTCAATTCTAGAATTCAGGCCTCCAGGTTACCTACTGAGGAGCTAGGATCTGGAATACTAATTTAGCAACTACCTTTGATGGTTGATTGAGAGCTGGTCTAAACACAGAGGAAGCACTAATTCTCCAGCACTTGTGACCTGCCCCACTATGAAGCACAACAGTGATGCTGGCAGTTGTAAGTTGGTGGCTCACACTGAAGCAATGACACCTGACAAGAGAGGCATGAACAATGTACTAGAATTTTCAAAGACCTGACTTATCCGATAGATCCTGTTCTCTTTGGAGATTGATGTGTATATGTTCATTTTTTTTACTTTAAAAATTATTTCTTTATCTTTTTAGGCTAAATCTATTCATATGGTTTAAATGTAAACATAACAAAATTTAAATGGACCCATACAGAAATGTCTCCTTCCATTTCTATCTTCAGATACTTATTTTCTACCTAATCCTTCACAGGGAACCACTGTTAATGGTTTCATACTTTCACATATAGTCTTCCAGAGATTACAATAAACATAAAAATGTATTCTACCTCCCTCGCTTCTTTGTACACAAATGGTATATGCAATCCTCTATCATTTTTTTTCCTATCCAACAATATGGTGATTCTATTCCTGTATCAGTACATCAGTATGTCTGCTGCATAGTAATCCAACATATAGTTGGACATAACGCGCTTAAGGAATTTACTAAAAATGAGTATTGAGTTTTCCATCATTTGTTTTTACCAAGATTCTTCTGTGAATAACTTTAAAGACAAGTATTTTCACACACATGAAAGTATATCTACATGTATGATTATCTTATAAAATAAATTTTGAGAAGTAGAATTGGTATGTCAAAGGCTAGATGCGTTTTTAATTTTGATAGCTGTTGCCAAATTGTCATTCCAAGAGTTTAAATGAACTAGAGCTCTCTAAAAATTTGGATGAATTTCCTATTATTCCTCCTGTCTATGGGGAAATCATAACTTCTTTAAATTGATGGGACAGGTGAGTTAACACGTCTAAAAAAGATCCTTAGCCTGTAAAATACTCGATGACATTTTGAAATTGTCAGTGGCATTTTTATGCTAAAAAAACTGTCCAAAACAAAAATTAAGATAATTTAGCTGCTACTGTGCATAAATAATTGATAAGAATCTTGGAAAAAAACAATTCTATCTGTAGAGGATGTAATATGGAAAATTTTGACAGCTTTTTCTTAAAAACAAAGGAAGCCCATTTTGGCATCTCTGTTCTGACAGATAATGTAATAGTTTTGTGAGATCTCTGTGATCCTCACATTTTGAACATCAATATATAAATACCTCAATTGGTAATTATTCTGAACAGACCAATTACTTAATCAGTATCTGAGTTTGAGGTTTTTTAAATGTATTTTTTAAATTTATTTCTGAGAGAGAGAGCGTGAGCAGGGGAGGGTCAGAGAGAGAGAGAGGGAGACACAGAATTCGAAGCAGGCTCCAGGCTCTGAGCTAGTTGTCAGCACAGAGCCCGACGCGGGGCTTGAACCCATGAACAGGAGATCATGACCTGAGCCGAAGTCAGATGCCCAACTGACTGAGCCACCCAGGTGCCCCCTGAGTTTGAGTTTGACAACGACAAACTCAGTTGCTACTCTTGTTGTTGCCAAAGAGTTATTTTCCATAAACTTTTGCATTCCAGAAGTTTTTCTTTATGACACCATGGGCATCATGGTCAGAATCTATCAAAAACCATGTGGCAAATGTGAAACTTTAACTGCATTTTCTTTTATTAAAACAAGTCACCTCACTGTCTGCTTCTGTTGGAAAAGGAAAATTAATTTCTTACACTCTCCCCAGGCTGAAAAGATAGTCTACAGCATGCACACCAAAACCCTTCTTTCTCACCTGCAAGAATGATTAATCTATAGCAAAAAAAAAAAAAAAAAATGTAAATCTTTGGGGATCTTGTCACTTTTATGGCCTGTAGAAGATTAATTCAAGCAGGATTTCAATATTGCTTGGGCCTCTGGCCCCAAAATAATATAGCCATGTCACCAGGGGAGAGTCTATGGGAACATGCTGTGCTATAATAGTTTACAGATTCATAAAAAGTATTGATCAAGTTTCATCTCCTGTAGTTCTAAATAGAGTATTAAAGGATTTTATCTTCCAGACTATAGCCGCCCAATAATGCTAAGCATGGCAATGAAAAAACACATGAAAATCAAATACAACCAACAAACACAAATGCATCTGGCTTTGTGTTTAACTCAACTATTATGAAGTTAATGGTGCAGTCATGTAAAGCCTCTCCTTTTAATTAAATAATTAGCCCTTTTCTGATGGACAGCTTTATGCTTGGCCACACAGGCTGTTTGTAGAAATCAGGCTTATCATGACAGAATAATTTGTACAGCTTCAGGAAGATTTCAAAGAGCATCCATGCACTTCCTTTCGGGTTATAATCTCCTGGCTGTTTCCCTACGTTTTCACTGGAGCATTGGGTATTGCAATATTGACATTTCAGAACGGTCCTAATTCTCAAGTTCAAAGATTAGACAACTCTGGAACTTTATTTTCTGAAACAGGCTTTCAACAGATCACAGTAAGGTTTAATTTTTTTTTTTATTTTTTTGAAATTGTGCCTATGGATTTTTTTCTGTAAGTCATCCGGTATAATCTTTACCATTGACCAAACACTCACTGCATCACTGAGATGTTATTTCTCCTTGGCCAACTGCCCCTTTAGTTTTAGATTTTTCAAAATTTTTTGTTGAGACATAATTGACATGAAACATTATATTATTTTCAGGTGTGTAACAGGGTGATTAAATACATGCATATATTGTGAGTTGATCACCACAATAAGTCTAGTTAACATCCATTATCACACATAGCCACAAAATTTTTTCCTTGTGATAAGAACTTAATTCCTCTTAGCAACTTCCAAATATACTATACAGTATGATTAACCATAGTCATATTGTACATTAGAGGCTTTTGTAGATATTTTGAAGGGTAATAAAAGATCCCAACCAGAATACCAATTCTCTTTCACCCTTCTGTGACAAACAAACAAACCCTTCAGTTATATGAAGGAGATATTTCAGATCAAATACTATTTGTACTCTCAGCAATAAGGATAAATTCCATAAATAAATTTATGGTGGCTGCTCTTGTAAAAATTTGGAAGTCTCTGATCCTTTTTATTTGGAAGAAAATACAAAGAGATCAGTCTACTTGTATACATAGCCCTGACATCTATTTACAAAGTTGTGTTTCTATCATGAAAATAATCTCGAAGAAGAGGGACGCTCCTACATTTTTTATTTTTTAAGAGGAATTGGTGAATAGAAGAGATCTGAGGTGGGAGTTTTCTAGAAAAGGTACATGTCCTTCGTTGTTTTATCAGCCAAAGACCTAAAATCTAATTGTTAAGAATGTTATTTGCATTTTTAAGACACTATTCAGCAGTGGTTAATATGTATTTAAATGTTTTTCTAATTAAATTGGGAAAACAAGTAATCTTCATTATTAATGAATTTCTTAAAGAGGCTTTCAACAGAGCAATGGGGCAGTTAGTGACAGCTTGCTTACTTCCATAGACGAAAGAGATGTTATTTGTCTCAATAGTCATTTTATGGTAGATTAGGTTATGATTCTTCCTTCATTGTTGATGGAACTAGACTCCTTCCTGGGTCCACATGAGGGGATAATTTCCAACTACACTGAATTCAGAGATTATATTTTTTCTTCAAGAAATAAATTCTCCATCTAATAACACACCTATTTTTAATGAAAAATCAATATCACTTCAAGAAATAAATCTTTTATTCTCAAAGACATACTGTGGACTTTAGGTGAATGATGAATTAACATTTTAAACTTCACTAATATAAGCAATCACCATGAAGATGTTTAAAGAGTGCAGATGTAAAATGTGCATATGATGTAACCAAATCCAGTAGCAAAATTTTGCTGTTTTCAATAAAGTTTTCAATCATTTCTCTGCAAGTAGCTACACAAATGAATATTGATGAAAAGATAGTTCATGAGTTGTAGCTTGTACACATACTCTATATGTAGAATTACCATTTGAACTGTTTTTTCTCCTGTAAAATGAGAAAATTAAGCTAGAGGTTTTCCAAGATTCTTCTAATCCCTCCCTGTTTTTGAGAGATTCTGTATATTTATTTCAGAGTGAAAAGTTTTTGTTTTCTTTTAAGTTTTATTGTGATATAACTGACATACAGGGTTAAATTTAAGGCATATGGCATAATGACTAGACTTACATATATTATGAAAAAATTACTATGATAAGTTTACTTAAATCCACCATGTCGTATAGACATAAAATAAAAGAGGGGCACTTGGGTGGCTCAGTTGGTTGGGTGTCCAATTTCAGCTCAGGTCATGATCTCATGGATCGTGAGTTCAAGCCCCGTGTCAGGCTCTGTGCTGACAGCTCAGAGCCTGGAGCCTGCTTCAGATTCTGTGTCTCCCTCTATCTGCCCCTTTTCTGCTCTCGCTCTCTCTCTCAAAAATAAACATAAAAAAATTAAAAAGAAATACTTTTTTCTCGTGATGAGGACTCTGAACAACTTTGGAATACACCGTATAGCAATGCTAACATTAGTCACCATGTTGTACATTACTTCACCAGTACTTACCTATCTTATAACTGGAAGTTTATGCCTTTTGACCACTTTCCCCTAATTCTTCCACCCCCACTATTAGGATTCCTCTAATTCTGTAACTAGCTACATCACAAGAACATTCACTATCACTGCTTTATGATCCAGAGGCCTACCGCTTGGATATCCTAGGGAAGGAGGTGTAACTGTGTTCCAACTACCCTTTTGGCCTTTGTAAGCAAATATTATAGAATATAGTGGAATGCTAGTTCCATAGAGGAATCCATGGTTTCACTGGAAATCTGCCTATAGATGGTTACGTGTTGCTCCATATTTCAGGAAGAAGTCTGTCCAAAGCACAAATACATAGAAACCCAGGGCCTTAGGACTACATTCTAAAACCAGGCCTCTACATCTCTCCCTTGACTGGTAGTGAACATTCCTGGAGGGGAAGCTAGGGAGTGAGGCACACAGTTCCTTGGCGGTCCATGGCTTCTTTTAAAATGGAATCACTAACAATGCACAGAAATAGATGCCCATCAGTGGACATCCAGGGTTCCCAGAACATGTCCAAAACCAAAAGGAATGTGGTTTACTGCCTATAGGAAGGGCTATGAAGTGACAGCAGAAAGTGTGTTAAAGGCTTAGGAGATATCAATAACCTCTTTCCATCTGCTGACCATTTTTACTATTTTCATTTATTCTACCTGCCTGATTATAATTTCTCTGGCTTAATAATTAAGAATTCAGTTCCATATTTAGTTACTAATAGTATCAGTCCAGTTTCTGAGAAGTATATACCACTTAGCTTGGGTTAGAAGCCACATCCTTTTCAATAGATTTGGATTTTTCTAGAACTTACAGATGGAAAGTTACTTTTGCTTCAATCCATAACATAACGTCATGACTAGCATATGCTAAGCCACTTATGGGAAATAGGTATCTTCTGTGTGATTGCCCCCAGTGGCTAAAGTGAGAGCAAAAAGAGAAATATTTGGGGTATGTGGGTCGCTCAGTCAGTTAAGCATCAACTTCGGCTCAGGTCATGATCTCACAGTTCGTGGGTTCAAGCCCTGCATGGGTCAGACTCTTTGCTAACAGGTCAGAGCCTAAAGTTGGCTTCAGATTCTGTGTCTCCCTCTCTCTGTTCCTACCCCACTCACATTCTGTCTGTCTCTCTCTCTCTCTTTTTCTCAAAAATAAATAAACATTTTTTTAAAAAGAGAGAAATATTTGATATACTATTCATGTGGGGTTTTTTTTTTGGTGATTACTGTGATTTAATAGTAATTTTAATGAAAAGATTAAGTCACTATTTTTTCTGGTCTATTTTCTTTTTATAATTATCTAGGTCTACAGTGCTATAAATAACCTCTACCTGATCCATAGCTCCTTATTATATGCCTAAATGAGTCATTCTTTTAATTCTCAGATTGTAAAATAAAGAAAACACTAAGATTTTTACCTTTAATTTTTTGTTTGCATCCAAAAATCAGTATGTGGTAAATGCAGCAAATAAATAATGACAAAATAAGAACAATACATATGTATGAAAATTAAACCTTAAAATATCTAAATAAAATTAGAATGTAAATACATCTAATATATCTAATAAATATGTCTAATAAAAATTAGAATAGACTACAAAAATATTAATTTTAACAGAATTTTGCAATTGTTTATTCTATTTAATAATGACAACCAAATAACAATGTAAGATAAATCCCTATATTCAGAATAGGAAAATATACCACAGTGAGAATAGTGATTTTTTTCAGCACATAAAATATCTTATTGTCTTCCAAAAGTGGAAAAGAATTCTAATTCAGGAGAGTTGTATTGGGTAAATTAGAAATTAAATAGTTAAAAATATTTCTGCTTATATATTCAGAGGGAAAAGATCAGTGGAAAGCTGAAGAATGATCAATACCATTCAATGGGTTATCAAAATCCTGAGGCATTTATTCTGACACTTTATATACACACCAGGCTTTCTCAGTCGGCAACTTGTCAATAAATGGATTACAATGAAAAACAAAGAGAAAGCAAACAAGAATCAAAGCTTAGTTTACCTTATTTGTTCTTTTTCTGGCTTGACTCAAATTTTACTTTCATTGTTTCATTAGTTAAACATCCTTCCTTATCTTTTGCCGACACCTATTTCATCTGTATATGGCGCTCGGCATTCCTCTGACTTGTTCTAAAATCGTGCAGTTCTGCTGTGAGGTTAATGACAAAGACAGAGACAAAGATAGAGATGGAGAGATTTCCCAAGATATGACATGGGAATTATATAAACTAGCTCTAAGTATTTGATACAGGGATAAATTATTTGAAGCAATATATAAAATATTGAGCTAGGCATTTTGTGTTTTGTTTTCATTTATATATCTTCTTATCTTTAAAATGTTTCTCTTTCTCTCTCCAAAATGAAAGGATTAATTGAATTGAGGAAATCTGTAAGAGAAATAGGATAAATAAATGTTTCCTTGGAAGTGGCTTTGTGATTCTCAATTAATAATAATAGCATAAAAGAATTTTACTTCTTAAGGAAACAAACCATACACTCTTTTTTTAAAAAAAAGTTCATTTATTTATTTTGAGAGAGAGAGAATCCCAAGCAGGCTTAACACTATCAGAGGGGGAGGGGGAAAGAGTGAGAGGGAGAGAGAGAGAGAATCCCAAGAAGGCTCCACACTATCAATGCGGAGCCTGGCATGGGGCTTGAACCCACAAACTGTGAGATCATGACCTGAACTGAAACCAAGAGTCAGACACTTAACCAACTGAGCCACCCAGGCACTACAAATCATGGACCCTTATATTTTTATTATGGGTGTGGGATTTCTTACTTATCACTCAGAAAAACATATTTTAAATTTTTTAAGATTGTAAACATGTTTTACTGGAATTGTTTCATTAATTTTATTAATTAATTTTATTAATTAATGAAATAATTGCTTCATTGTTTCATGAATTAAATGTCTCATACCAGAATTTGGTAGAATATCAAGAGAATGGGTAGGTAATTGATTACCTACTTAAGATATTTCATGATTGCCTACTCTGTGTCATGTTAATTTCAATAATAGCTCCCTCTGAGATAGTCAGAAAAATTCTAATTTTCAAAGTACCAACCTAAAGCTTTATCTAATTTCTTTCTTTCCATTAAACCTCCTGCTATCCTACATAAGGAAAACTTCAGCATATGCAGAAGGATAGGGTAAAATATAGTATGTGCCTGACCCACTCTGGGAAAATGCCTCCTTCAGATGCTATTTTGCTAGGATATCTGCATTTTGTTAGATACCTGTCCTCTCTGAGGACCTGTGTCTTTAGTAAATGTTGGCTGGGCTTCCTGAGGCCAAACAGCACTACCTTGTAAGTGACACCTGTTGGAAATTTTGTAAATACATTAAAAGAAATCACTGTTAGAAATTCACCTCCCACTATGGACCATATAATTTACTCTAGCTGAATTAAACAAAATATCAGAGCCATAACTTGGAATAGTTAGATGCCCCAGAACAGGAGAATAGGTTATAAATATGTAGTTGAAGAGATGTGGGGAAATCTTAGCTAGTATCCATAGCGTATCTACCATTCATGACTAGGAGGATTAATTGGTAAAAGAAGTCACTGGAGCTTAATCAATGACATTAATCTACCTAGAAAGGATGAGTCAGTAAAAGAAGGTGGTATGCTTAGAATTCAGGGGCAAATTATAGTGGATGAGGCGAAGGGAAGAGAGGGAGTCTAAAAGTTTGTATCCAAGTCTTTAATAATAACTCAGGAAGGAAGGCATTTGATAAACCCATGCACATGATCCAGGCTATTTGTCAGATAGAAGTCTTGGTTACAGATGGATATATCTATTCTTCCAGGGAGGTATCATGGTAGCCACAAAGTGAGTTAGTATGAAAAGAAACCACTTTTCCTCTTCCCATAGTTACCAGCAACTCTGAAAATACCATGAATTACCTTGTATGCTTTACTAGCTTTCTGTCTCACTCTGTCTGGGCAGCTGTATTTCTTGTTGAAAGTAAATACAGTTACATTTGAGGTTTTTATAAGTTCACTGTCTTCTCAACTCTGGATAGGCTAAAGACAATAACATTCCTGTGGACAAGTTCAGGACTAGTACAACTATGATGGTCATTTCAAATAATGTCATTCTAAAAGGTGCAGTCTGATTTTACATATTTGGCATATAAAGTATGTATTGTGTGTATATCAATATTGATACAGATACAGAGATGAAAATAGAGACAGAGACAGAACTATATTTTCAGACCAATTGTTGTTCTTCACTTACACTGTGTGTCTTTGAAGGTGAGCCACCAAAGAGTCTGTAACACTTACCATCAGTCCACACCTCCCTCTACTCTTCCCTCCATCCCATCTCATCACTGTCTCCTACTGATCTCCCAGACACTTGGTGTTTGGCTCATAGTCTGCCATTGAACCACACATTCCCATCTTAGCCTACCAACATACTCTTTGGCTAAGAATGAGGCAAAATTGATGATTCAGGCTCAATGTAAGCTTCAGAGGAACTGCACAGTGCAAGCAGGGGAGGAGCAGAGAGAGAGAGGGAAATACAAAATCTGAAGCAGGCTCCATCCAGGTTCTGAGCTGTCAGCACAGAGACTGATGCACAGCTGGAACTCACAAACTGCGAGACCATGACCTGAGCCAAAGTCTGACACTTACCTGACTGAGCCACCCAGGTGCCCCAACAAATACATTTTTAAAAACTTCTGTGATTCGCCTTAGTAAAATGCCGGTAATCTACATCAGTTGTTAAAAAAATCCCAAAACATCTGAAATACTAATGTGTCGGGATTCCCCACTCACTTCTAGATTAGGATTATTTTTCTGTAGATATTATCCTAATCTGGTCATGTTTTTCACTTTCACCAACTAATAGCATTCTAATCATATTTTATATGTTGGTCATGGCCAATGTCCCCAAGGATCTAGCCAGTCCAAACTGTTTTTTTTTTTCTTTTTTTAAGTCTTTTAAAATTATTTTTTATTTTCTTACAAATAGTTTATTGTCAAGTTGGTTTCCATATAACATCCGGTGCTTATCCCCACAGGTGCCTTCCTCCAAGCCCATCTCCCCCCTCCCCCCCACATCAGTCCTCAGTTTGTTCTCAGCATTCAAGAGTCTCTCATGGTTTGCCTCTCTCCCTCTCCCCCACCATTTCCGCCCTTCTTCTCCCCCTTGTTCCTCCGTTAAGTTCCTCCCAATCCTCCTATACGTGCACACATATGATATTTGTCCTTTTCTGCCTGACTTATTTCACTCAGCATAACACCCTCAAGGTCCATCCACATTGCTACACATGGCCAGATTTCATTCTTTCTCATTGCCATGTAGTATTCCATTGTATAGATAAACCACATCTTCTTGATCCATTCATCCGTTGATGGACACTTAGGTTCTTTCCATGTTTTAGCTATTGTTGAGAGTGCTGCTATGAACATTGGGGTACACGTGCTCCTATACATCAGCATTTCTGTATCCCATGGGTAAATTCCTAGCACAAACTGGTTTGTTAACTGCTTGTTATCAAAGTGCCAAAATTGTTAAACATTCTCAATCACAGAAGAGCTTTAAATTTAGAGTGTAAAGTTCTATATCTTCATCATTTCTATCCTGATAGGCTCAAACTGTAGCCATTGATATTTTCTACTTCAAAATCTGGAACTTCACACTGTGCAGCTCTTCCATAAAACATATTCTACAAAACTGCCTACAGCATTTCTACACACTGCCTGTAGCGTTTTAGGACTTTCTAGGCTCTCCTGAGCTCCTTCAACTTTGGCAGAGAGAGAAACATTCTCTAGGCTTAGTGTTCCCTCCCAATTTTGCTTATTTCTTCTAAGATCTGTACTCTTTGATCACTTTTTTTGATAATGTCACAACTCTCAAAAATACAATTAGTTTGAAGCAATTTGGAATGAAAATGAAAATCAACCACTTTTCCCATTCATCTATTTCATACTGGGCCGTTCGCTGCACTGCATTTCAGTCCATTTGTTTTTCGTGATAAGTAGAACTCTAAGATAGCTCACAAGATTCCCAGTCCCTATCCACACCATCTCCTAATAATTCAGTGGAATGCTAATTGAGGTACTGCTGAAAAAGAGACTTTGCAGATGTAATTAGTTCCAAAATCAGTTGCCCTTCAGATAGAGAGATTATCCAGGCAGGCCTGATCTAATCACATGAGCCCATTGAATTTGAGTCCAGAGGAGAGACAGAGAAGTCAGAGAGGTTTGAAGTGTGAAAAAGAATCAACATAAAGGAGATTCTCAGATGTTGACTGGATGGAAGGGGCTACAAGCAAGGAACATGCGTGGCCTCTAGGAACGGAGTGTGGCTCCCAGATGACAACTTGCAAGGAAATGAGTATCTTAGTCCTGTAAGCACAAGGAGCTGAATTCTGCCCATAAGAGTGTACCCTGAGCTCCAGCTGGGGATACAGCTTGGCCAACATCTTCCTATTAGCCAATGATGCCAGGCTCAGACTTCTGACCTACACAACTGCCAGTTAATAAATAGGTGCTGTACTAAGCTGTTAAAATTGTGGTTGTTATTCACATTATGTGAATATCGTTCAGCTATTTCTTTTTTCTTTTTCTGTTTTTTTTTTTATAGAGAGAGTGTGAATAGGGGGAGACAGAAGGAGAGAGAATCTTACGCAGGCTCCATGCTCAGCACTGAGCCCAACGTGGGCCTCAATCCCATAATTCTGGGATTATGACCTGAACCAAAATCAAGAGCCAGATCCTCAATTGACTGAGCCACCAGGCACCCTTCAATTATTTCTTGTCTATTGCTCAACAATTTTTTGTCTATCAACATATCATGCAAATTCTATGGAGTTTGACTTTCTAAGTTACTTTTGTTTCCAGTTTATTTGTTTCTGAGGCAGCAGAGGGGCAAAGAGAGCAGAAGAGAGAATCCCAAGCAGGCTCCCCGCTGTCAGCACAGAGTCCCAGTCGGGCCTGGAACTCACAAACAGTGAGATCATGATCTGAGCCAAAATCAAGAGTCGGGCGCTTAACTGACTGAGCCACCCAGGCATCCCCTACTTTACTTTTTAAAGTTATTGCCAGGAATTTGAGTTCAGAATTGAATACTACATATGGAAGAGAGCAGTAGGTGAGAATGTAAGAAGCATATATGAGTCCATGGCATTTCTATATAAGGCCTGTTGTCTTTATAATGATTCCTAAAGACTTCATTTTTGTTTGTTTTTTATTTAAATTCAAGTTATTTAACACACACTGTAGTTCTGGCTTCAGGAATAGAACCCAGTGATTCATCTCTTACGTATGACACCCAGTGCTCATCCCAAAAAGTGCCCTCCTCAATGTCCATCATCCATTTAACCCATCCCCCCCCCACACCACCCCTCCAGCAAACCTCAGTTAAGGCAAGAGAAGTCATGACCTTGTCTATTCTCCAGATATAAAATATTAACCAATTTTTTTCATTTATTAAATGTATAAAAACCTTATCTGAAATCTTTGGTAAAAATGATTACTTCACCATAGAACTACTCCATTGGGCCCATACATTTGGTATAATTTTGGTATATATATATATACATATATATATATATATATATATATATACATTTGATAATTTTTAAGCTGTATATCTCCTTTTCTAAAATATATAGGATATGGACTACAATTCGACAGTACATGTAACGTGGGGTTATAATTGAACATATAGGAAGTTTACTGATGTATTAATTCTGTACGTAACACTATTTATTGTTGAAACTATTCAGTGAGGACTATTTTAGATGCCAATGTAGATAAGATCAAACATAAGGGAAAAACAATATTATCAAGAATGAAGACAATAATGTGCTACTACTCTCAGGATATAATTATCTAAGACATAAACATTCATGGATAAGTGATAAAAGGAAAAAAATGTCAAGAAAAATAAATGGTTTTCTCTACTAATGTATGGAAGAAATTAAACATTACTCACCAGTGTTTTATGATAGTAAAAAATAGGAAGATTAATGTTATCAGGGACACAACATGTTATTCACTGATTAAACTTTTTTAAGGACCTACGGGTACACGAAGATGACCTGGAATAAGCTGGATAGAGAGAAAATGGGGAGGAAAGCATGATAACCACCTATACACATTGAACATTACAACTGAAATGGGGCCATATATCATTCCATGCCAGCTACAACTAAAAGTGATAACAGGAGATTATAAAGGGTCGTTTCAACTTAATCTGATCTAAGACTCCTCGGTAGATCATCTATTTTCTTTGGGATTTGAGAAGATTAATAACTTAATGAGTTAAATTCGCTTAGTCAAAAAAAATTGATGACTCTACTCAAATTTAAGTGATTTTTAAGAGTCTTTATTGCTGTCATATCTCAAACATCTTTAAAAATTTTATTTCCCTAAGTACTTTCTTTCTACTAAAAAATGTTTTTTGATGATCTTTTGTGGTTTTGGTGACTTTTTTCAGGCATTTCTGGAATGAGGGTAATTTTTTTCAAGTCACCAAGGGTGATACTCAGTGAAAAAACTCAGTAATTTAGCAAATGACATCCCTATGTCTTAAAAATAAATAAATATTTCCTTGTGCTAAGCACAGTTTTCATGGCCCAAAAGATAGTGTAATACCTCACTCATAGTTCAATGTATACCAGAATGTCCAGCAAATAGATATAGGAAAACATATTTAGGGGCTAAGGATGATAAAGAACATTGGCAAAAATTTTAGATTTGTAAAAATGAGCATGAGCAATTCTCTGGACACAATTTAAATTCATTTCTGGAATACCATACCCATCACAAGGGGCTGTTGCAAATCATTATTTTTTTAATGTTTATTTATTTATTTTTGAGAGAGAGCACGAGTTAGGGAGGAGTAGAGAGAGAGAGGGAGACACAGAATCTGAAGCAGGCTCCAGGCTCTGAGCTGCCAGCACAGAACCCAACACTGGGCTTGAAACCACAAACGGTAAGATCATGACCTGAGCTGACATCCAACGTTTAACCAACTGAACCACCCAGGTGCCCCACAAATTGTTATTTTTTTAATTATTAAGTTATATGATTTTAGTCTTGCTTAAGACTAGTATCATAAAGTGAATTTGCAAAGTATATAGTAGAAATCTATTAGCGCTAAAGGTACATTATTTTTAAAAGGCAGAGGATGAATTCACATGGCAAATATTTACATTGACAGGCCAGATTCCAGTCACTATAAGGACTATTACATTAGCCTTCCCATGGAATCTCTAACAATTGCTTGTTCAGCAATAATAAAAATGCTCCACTGAAATTCTTGAAAGGTTATGACAAGTTTAAAGAAGTTCAACTTTGCGGTGATAAGCAGAACTGTGTAGATTCTGAAGTTTGGTTTGATGTAGTGCTACCTACCTATGTTGCACTGGCAAGCTTTCCAGAGATTACATCTTTCATTCTCTCCCCTTGTCCCCATTCCTAGAGCTAAGGCCTTCATTCAGGCCACCCTCATCGCTCGCCTAGATGAATGCCGGCCCCTCACTAGCTTCTCTGCCTCTAGCCCTGCACACTTTCCACACTGCAGCCAGTGTGAGCTTTCTAAAGTGTTATTCCTTTCCTTCTGTTCTCATTCTCCTCATTGCTTTTGGAATAAAGTTCAGGTTCCTTAAAACAACGGATAAGACACCTGCTAACATTTGCAGCCTCATGTTACTCACTCGTATTATATGCACTTGCCACACTGAGCTACTTCCCATCCTGCAAACATGCTGTGATCTCTCTCACTCCCGGATCTCCTAGACATGTTTTTTTTTTTTTTTTAGTTTTTAAAAAATGTTTGTTTATTTTTGAAGGGGAGAGGAACAGAGCATGAGCAGGGGAGAGGCAGAGAGAAAGGGAGATACAGAATCTGAAGCAGGCTCCAGGCTCTGACCTGTTAGCATAGAGCCCGAATCAGGGCTAGAACTCAAGAGCCCTGAGATCATGATCTGAGCCGAAGTTATACGCTTAACCGAATGAGTCACTCAGGCGCCCTTCATTGTGTTTTCTTATGACCAAAAATAAGTCCCTTTTCCCTCATTCCCCGTCTTTCTTTCTCACCCCACTATTCAAATTTGAATTCAGCTGCCACTTGCAGAACTTTCATTGGTTCTCTCTGACCACCGTCCCTTCTGTCTCCTTCTAGCATTTCTTACTAAAACATGACTGCCTCTCATTGCTTTCCTCCAGCAGATGTTCAGGGCCTTCAGGCCTTGTACTCTCATGTCATCCTCACCAAACATCGTGGGAGGGGCATGGGAACCCCAATAAATACGTTTAATGAGCGGGAAATATATGATTAAATAAATTAATCAGGCTGTGACTCTGCTCTCTTATCTGTTCAATAATGTGACTGAATTGGATATAGATCTATTCTTTAGTAGATAAAGCCTGGCTTTATGATTTCTTTCTGGCAAGTCAGGACTTGGGTAGAGTGGCATTCTAAAACTGAGTCCATTGAGGAAAGTTTAATAAGCAGACGATTTATAAAGATGTGGGCAGTTCTTAAGAAAATCATCTAGGAATAGTGTAGAACCCCAGGGCTACTGGAAACCATTGAAGGGGGTGGAGTTAGCACCTGTAGGCCCAGAGGAGAGCAGGAACAGAATGGTCCGTGGGCCCAGAGCTGGCAGCAGGCTATTGGGGTGGGGTAGCTCCCAGGAGTCCTGACCTTTGGAAGAACATTTTCGCACCCCCCCCCCCAAGACAACCTGGAAGAGAGAGAGCCAAGGGAATAAAGCTCTTCTCCCCTTTCTCTTCTTGCTCTCTGATCTCCTGTGTCAGCATCTCATCGGAAGAACGTAGCTGGAAGCTGTAGATCAAGGAGCTTTGCTGATAGCATTTCGTACACGTCCGTGCTCTGACACAGAGCAGGATGAGGAGGGCGACACTGAGGATGTGGGGAGGGGGCAGACAGAAAATATTCACTATAATGATATAATACATTGAGAGTTAGCCAAAAGTAAGATTTTTTTAAACAATGCACCAGGACAGTGAATTATTGTGTGGGCAAAATTCTAAGTAAATGCAGAGAAAAGCCAGATGGGATCAAGTATTATAATCAGTAAGTTTCAACAAAATTAAAATAATCTGATCTTCTAATGCAAGAGTTAAAATTACTTTGCCTCATATACTCCTTTTGTGCCCTATTTATAATCTTCCCCTTCCTGATCTAAACACCATATGGTAATGCAATTCCATCACCCTTCAAGTCACTTTCCTTGAAACCATTGCTATGTCCTTACGTTCTAGAAAATTGCAAACATTGCAATTACATTATAGGCATTGCAAACTGTATTTAAACTAATAGAAGAAATTAGGGATATTGAATAGGGTAGACTGTGGAATACTGCAAGTCTAGATTGCATGAAAATTGTCAGGTTCAAGGCTGAATACAGCTCAGTGAAATTCAATCTGCATCATTGAAAATGTAAATATCTTTCCTTTTAATTTTTACATGTTTTACTACCTGTCATGGCCTGAGTTGTGCTCTCCCACCAATTCATATGTCGAAAAACCCTAAAACCCAGGACCTCAGATGCCTGTATTTGGAAATAGGGCCTTTAAAAGGTAATTAACTTAGAAAGAGATAAATAGGGTTGGCTTTCATTTGCTATAACTGGTATCTTTAAAAGAAGAGGACTTTGAGACACAGACAGGTACAGAGGGAAGACCATGTGAAGACATAGGGAGAAGATGGCCATTTATAAGCCAAAGAGAGAAGCCTCAGAAGAAATCAACAGTGTGAACACTTTGATCTCAGACTTGCAGCCTTCAGAATTGTGAGAAGACAAATATTGCTTGTTTAAGCCACCAGGTCTGTGGTTCTCGGGTCTGGCAACTTAAGCCAGCACACCCCTGTCACATCTCTTGCAATTTTAAGCTGATATATGTCCTACATAACTCGAGGATGCATTTTCTCCCACGAATTATGTTGGCTCTAAGGGTTTTGGACAGCCCAGGATTTTATAACATGTTTAAAACAACTGCAAAATAGTGAAAAGGATCCCAAATCCCAGGAACACAGTCAGCATTCTTTGGGCGATGAGCTCAGGCCTGTGTTTCCTGTTACCAGAGAGTCTGTGGGATCCACTTCATGGGTTGAAGTTTCTTCAATAAAGAGTGAAACCACGCAAGTCCCTGAGACTGCTGTTCTTTCAAGGTGTAATGGTCCAGAGAGATCCAGAATTATGGTAGGACTGCCAATGATAAAAAGTGACGAAACCTTGAAAAATCGTCCCTCTAGAGGTCACTTTTGCCCAATGAGAGATTCATTCATTATCATAGGCAAAACCTCACCAGAATTAATTATAGGACTGATCCTGAATGTTATCATGTACCTGAAGGGTGATTTATAAATTCCCTTAAATGATATAAGCTAGAAACTTGCGATATTTGTGTACCTGTTTGTGTGTGTACTTAAGGGTCCTCACATTATGATAAATAAGCTAATTATTTCCACACACCTAGAGTCAGGCCCATATAGAAAATTTTCCTCAAAGAGAAACCATTCTACTTTAAAAGATGTTCCAATCCATGAAACAAGAATACAACTGCTATATTAATTCAAATGATCATTTATCTAAATTCACTATCAATAAATATAAATCTGACTATGCTTAAAGCCCATTAGTGGCTTCCCACTGCACATAAAAGAAAGTGTGAATATCTTATGTCCCACTGCCCTCCATGAACTGGGCCCTCCTGCTTCTTTAGCCTCAGTTCATGATGTCTCAACTTCCATAGTCCATTGACTTCCTTTCTATTCTCTAAGCATACCAAACTCTTTTTCATCTCAGGGCTTTTGCATATGCTGATGCTTCTGCCAGGAAAACTGTTCCTTAGGCTTTTGGCTTTGTTTACTCTTAATCTTTAAGGACTCAGCTCAAATATTATCTCTTTTCTTGACCTAAGCACCCTCTTTCCCCTATTAACTATCATACAATCCTGGTTATTTCCTTCATGGAAACTTCCAGTCTTTACGTAGGCATGTTTTTCTTGTATACATGCTCAGTGTCTTTTTCCTACTAGAGTGTTAACAGCATAGAGGCTCATTTCTCTTGTTTACATGCCCAAGCAATTATGGGCATGGGAAGCACTTAATAAGTATTTGGTAAATAACTGAATAAAAGATATGCTTTTATATATATACAATATTATATAATCCTTGATGCTATCACTCTTAGCCCATTTTCCTTAAAATCTTTTTCAGTTTTTAAAAAATCTTGAAGATACAGCTTAAATAGTACTAGATTATTTGGTCTTTTCCATGGATCTTTTTTTCTTTTTTTTTTACAAATAGTTTATTGTCAAATTAGTTTCCACATAACACTCAGTGCTCATCCCCACAAGTGTCCTCCTCCATGCCCATCACCCCCTCCCCCCCACATCCATCAGTCCTCAGTTTTTGTCAGCATTCAAGAGTCTCTCATGATTTGCCTCTCCCCCTTGTTCCTCCATCAAGTTCCTCCTAATCCTCCTATACGTGCAAACATATGATATTTGTCCTTCTCTGCCTGACTTATTTCGCTCAGCATAACACCCTCAAGGTCCATCCATGTTGCTACACATGGCCAGATTTCATTGTTTCTCATTGCCATGTAGTAATCCATGGTATAGATAAACCACATCTTCTTGATCCATTCGTCCGTTGATGGACACTTAGGCTCTTTCCACGTTTTAGCTATTGTGGAGAGTGCTGCTATGAACTCCATGGATCTTATTTTTAAGTTGATCTTATTTTATTTGATTCTGCCAATAAACAAATCATGCTTGCCTACAGTACACCAGACACTCAATATGACTATGTTTCTTACCAATTCTGTTTCCATTTTCCATAGATTCCTGAGATGATGCAGCTCAGAACTGGGCAGAACAACTGGTAAGGATATTCCTGGGATTAGCCTACCCTCAAGAGGTTTATCTATAAATTGGAGATAGCAATACCAAACCTCTACATTTCTAATTTTGTTGTTGGTGGTGTTCTGTTTTCATTTACTTCTTTCCTAGCAGCAATTTACATATATACAGTGGATAAAAGTCATAAATTATTATGCCATATCCTAGTTAGTTTTCTGTTTTCCTGCAGGTGAGAAATACGGTGTGAGGACAATCATTTTTCCCACACAGCTCCAATGTAAAATTTAAAACAAATGTTTAAAAGGGGCTGGTTTAATCTGCTAAGGTGACAGACTACCTAAGGCAGGCCATGGTACCTATAAATATTTGCTAGTTCTTTCCATCAACAGACAGCTTTCTACATATTTCAGAAAAATATGAATTACAAACACTTGGCTTTTCCTTTCCTTCCTATCTCCATGCTTTTTCACTGTTTGTAAAGATCATCGCTCTGCTGAGCTCTGATCATCCTAGAAGCTGGAGTCTTCCATGTGTTCACCCCCTATGGTAATTCATTACGGTGAAAGGTAATACTCCAGTATTGCATTTAATCTGAAGGATGATTTAAAAGCTTATAGCGAGGGAGTGCCTGTTGAACATTCCATTTTTATACTTTAATTCCTGGTATTTACCATATTTGCAGTAGTCAGATTGGGACATATTTGTTTCTACGCCCTTAGGTAAAGGCTTTGCTCTCCTTCCTGCTTCATCACCCGGAGACACATTTCACTTTTCTCTTTTCACTATGAAAGTCTCCATTCAGCTTTACAGCAGACATGGACAAGCTCCCAAGTTGGGGAAGATAGTCACATATCTAACCCAGAGGTATAGACGGTGTTCAAAAGATAATATACTGGTATTTATTCCTTTGTTTTCAGTGCTGGTTGAAAAAAAATAACAAGAGAGTTCTGTAGTTTCAGGACATTTGCATAATGTGTAAGTGATTTAGTACTTCATGAAGTATAGTCAAACGAGGTTGAAAAATGCAGATTGAACATCCATGTGCAGATTCATTAAACAGTCCCTCCCATCAAAATGAAAAATAAAACATAAAAGATGTATCAGCTGTGATGTTGTGAAAGCTTCTAAAATGGTCACTCAGTGTTGAGAAATTATGCGAAATCAATAACTATACTGCAGATTTACTCTGCATGGAGGGTGTCTCAAAATAATGTTGGTATTTTGAAATTAAGAACTAAAGTGCTTAGCACAGTGGCTAAAACATAGAGCATGAACCCAGAGAGGAGAGAGAAGATGAAGCACCTAAGAGATCTTGAGGTAATAGTGATATTATATCATGGAGATATTCCTAATATTTTAACAATCAACTTGTAAATGCTTAAATCTATGATTCTGCATGAACTTACATATGACAAGCTTTGGAAGGAGTTGCATAAAGATATATTTCTCCTTGAAAGGTTTATTCTTGGGTGGGAACGTGTGCTAATAATGTGTTGAAGGATGGACTTTAGCAAGCACTCATATCCAGAACTTGTTTACTTTTACCTTAATAGCTAAGGTTCAAGTTGCTTTCACCATTATAAACAGAAATGATGTCTTTTTTTTCCCTAAAATAAGTCAGTCTTTCAAGTTTTGAATTCCACTGTCATTACTTCTTGCAAATACAAAAGCAAAAGGTAAATAATAGATATTAACTTCTTTCTGTTCCTCTTTCCTAAGAACTAGGGAAGAATTTTTTAATTCCTTTTTTTTTAATACAAGAGGGGAAAAATAAACTTTTAAATAAATGAAATAGGCAAAGTGTTTAGAATAGCCATGCACTGATATGTTAACATAGATTCAGCTGTAAGTAACTAAATAAAGAACTTGTGTCAGGGTGGCTCAGTTGGTTACACTTTTGACTTTGACTCAGGTTGCGATCTCACAGTCCATGGGTTCAAGCACTTTGTGGGGCTCTGTGCTCACAGCTTGGTGCCTGCTTTGGATTCTGTATCTTCCTAGTTCTCTGCCCCTCCTCCACTCATGCCCTATCTCTTTCTCTCTCAAAAATAAAAATAAACATGAAAAATAAATAAATAAATAGCATGTGTCTAACAATCCCTGAATTTGTTCTGTTTTTAGCTATTTTGAGTAGCAACTTCAGAAAATAATTTTTCTAATACCTTGCTGATTTTATATACTAAATTTTATGAGCCTACCAAATATAAGATTTCTTAAATGTCATGCTTCTTTTTCATCTTATACCTTAGTTTTCAAAAGTTACTTTTTACCTTCACTTAAAAAAGTCTTCCTGTTAACAATACACATTTTGAATGAACAGTCAACAGAAAGGCTAGGACAGTCACCATGTCTGAGTCCCTCAGGGCTGAAATGATATTAGATTTGGTGAGGTGAACCGTATATCACAAATACTCCCAGGGCTGGACAAGGAAATATTTCATTGCATGGGAGGGGCGGATTTAGAATTACTCTCTGCCCTCAAATGCCATATTTCATCTTAGGATACATCATTGACATACTCTCTTGATTTCATCACATCTCTTAAAAGCTTGCTTGCTTTTTCCCTCCCTTTCAAATGCACACTCACACACACACATTCACACATCATTGAGTAGAAATCATATAAAGTAATTTTAATTCTTCCTTTTCTTTTATTCCAGTAAATCTTCCTTTTTGTTCCTGTAAGCTTAGTTAGCATTTCTAAATTTAATGATATGTGATGTGAATCCATTAGTTACCACTATATTAAAAGGGACACATTTTATTAATTTTTGTATCCATGGCACCAATGCGGAATACGCACACTGACTAGACAGCCATGCTTGGTGAATTAACTAGTAAAATATTTCTCAAGAAATCTCCATCACTCATTCTTTCCTAGGTACTGTTGAAATTTACAGGATGGAAGGCCCCTCATCAATTCAGACCGTTGCAAATTATTTTTTATTTTCACCTGGGGTCTCGAAGTCATCTGTCAATACCTTGACCACCCATTTCAGAAACTGAAACCCACTTGAGAAAATAAAAAATGTATATGTCCACATATCGTCTTAGAGAAAAGTTTTGCTATTCACATCACCCGGCAAAAATCATCAAAGATGTAAAATATAATTTCTTTATACAAAGACACACTTATATTTCCACATTTGATAAATTTCCAATTTTTGTTTTTCTGTATATAAACATGATATAAATTCTTCAAAAAACTTCATTGCTTAGGACTTAGAAGTGACCATTGGAAAGGTTTTGTTTTTTGTTATTTTCTAAAGGAAATTCATACTTGTTTAGTTTAAGAAATGACATACATAACTTCCCTAAGGACTTTGGTTTTCCTATAATAACTGCAAGCAGTTCTTATTCAATCAAGCAATCAATACATATTTATTGACCTGCTCTATTTACTAAGACTATTAGGTGCTGACTATTCTAATTTATTTGACCTTGAATCATTGCTGTATTTGGGCAGCATATGTACAGTAATAATGGCAACACATCTTGTTTCATTTTTATTTATTTATAATTATATCATAATTATAATCTTTTAGTTTTTCTGTTGGACCAACATTCTTTTTTCATATAAAGGTTTTCATTCTTTAGGGGTCACAGTTCTTCCTCACTTACTATTAATCCTGTGCTTTCTCCATGTATTTTCCCCTCTGCATTTCTTTTCTTTTTCAATGTTTTTCTGAATATTTAATTTGTACTTTAGTTATATATATTTGGTCCTTGATATTTTTCTTAATTTTTAAGGAAATAGTCTCTTCTCTAAAAAAAAATGTTAAAGACATTGCCCACAGAGCCAAGTCTCTTTTCTTTTTTTCCCCATTACATTATAACTTTGGTCTACCTCAAACTGCAAAATTTACTACACTGTAGCAGTAGCTAAATCATTATACTTCCAGACTCCTCCTTGACTGTAAAATTTTAATGCTTTGTCCTTAGCCCTATTTATTCCTGATACGAAAATAGGATGTTTTCCTCTTAAATTTCAGAAAGGAAGTTCGACTTCGTACCGATCTGCATCCTGTATACACGCCATCAGTACCACATTTCTCTAGTGTGTTCCCATTTTCGTTTTGAATTTCTTCTACTTAAAAAAAAAGCCTACACTAGCCTTTTATTTTGTGATTAGACTTTGCGTTGGGTGTCACTATGCAGATAAACTGACACGTGAAGTTGAATAATCAGCTGATTAGCTTACTCAAAATAAGTGATCATGACCAGATATTGCAGAGCTCTAGAAGGTGGAAGAATTCTAGGCCTGTCCAGTTCAATGACCTCAAGGACTACAGATGATAAAACAGAGCCCAGGGAGAGAAGACTTATTCATCTTCATAGGTCTAAATCCTGTTTTCCAGCACTTTTTCCCTTTTCATCTCACTAGCTTAAGCTTTTAAAAAAACCATTTTAAACCCCTTTTTCCTTAAAAGTTGTTTATTTTTCTTTTTGCCCCAGAAAAGTCTGGATAAAATGTCTTCTATCATCTATTACAAGAGGTATGCTATTCGCCCCTTCTGGCTTAGTGGGAAAGCTTGTGTTCCCTTGCTTGTTAATCAACATACATCATGTTCTTTCATTATTTTTCTTGTTTTACTCCTGCTGAAAAGAATAACAGCAAGAGAAGTTCCTGTAGCTACTGGACTATCCTCTATTGACTCATGTAAAAGTACTTCTTTCCAAGTAAATACATCTCTGCTTTCCCTCAACAAAACAGTTGGAGCCAAAAATAAGATGGTTTAGAGGCATATACAACCCTCATATGGCCTTATACATTGTGCTTAATGTATTTCTGCTGAATTATTACTTTGGCCATTCATTAAGGCAAGTCACCATTGAGAAGTGCATGGCTAAAGAAAAATACAAACTTAACAGTAGTAAGAGATATCCCACAATAGTACTGTACTCACACCTAAAGTAGCTTTTTTGTACATATATATAATTTTTTAAATGTTTATTTTTCAGAGAAAGAGAGAGAGAAAGTGAGAGCAGGGAAGGGGCAGAGAGAGAGGGAGACACAGAACTCAAAGCAGGCTCCAGGCTCTGAACTATCAGGATAGAGCCCAACACGGGGCCCAAACTCACGAGCAGAGATATCATGACCTGAGCCGAAGTTTGATGCTCAACCCACTTGAGCCACCCAGGCTCCCTTAAAGTAGCTTTTTTGCACATAACAGATACCAGAAAAATACCCTTCTTTACTCATTTCCTACCCTCTACCCCTGTTTTCCTTACACATATCTTTCACAAAATATGAGCAGCTTGCTGGGCTCATTCTTAATGCTATTACTTATATTTTCAAAGTCAAGTTTGACTGCATTTCTTATGCTCTAGTACAATAATTATCTGCCCTATGATGGTGAAGTCCTTCCACAAAAGCACTCATGATTTGATGCAGAAATTCCTTTTATGACTATAATTGTTACTAACCTACACATTAACGGATCAATGATCCAGAAGCTTCATACTCACCCAGAAATAGTCAATAGTTAAACACTTTAAGGCATTCAAGGAACTAAACAAAATTAATAGACTAGAGAGTTTAGAAACATGCTGTGAACCAATGTTTCAGAAATAATTCACTATGTAAAATTAAATTAGTTTAACTACAAAATTTAAAAAACATGGCAGTATTTTCACTTAACCATATAACTCCCAATCAAATGGCATGAGAAAATGTATCTTATGATGCTTGGTATGCACTCAGGTGATTCTTTGATCCTTTATTCATCAACCTTGGATATTAACAAAATTCAATCTTCTTAGTCATTTAAAATATTTTTAATGGATTTGGACAAAAGATCAGGAGTAGCTCATAGTTCTAAGTGTTTGATCTGGTATGATAGATAAATGAAATAGAGTCTAATCCAACAATGGATTGGCAATGCCTAGCAGCAAACCCATCAAGCAAATGCAACCTGAAGTTGACCTACCATGCCCAGTTCCCCCCATGAGCTACAAAAAGAATTTGGGAATAATAAAATTATAATGATATTCTTGCTCTACTCCCTTATTTTGCGAATGAGAAGGTACAGGTGACATAAGTTGTCTGACTTTCCGCAGTCAAGAAGCTGAATGTCCAGCTCCTCTGAGCCAGGCTGCAATTTCTTCACTGCTCTATGGAATGATGGTTACAATTCCAAGAGTTCATAGAACATGGAATGACACCCGTCACTGAAAGTGACTAAGTTAAACTGGTTCATTCATTCAACAAGCACTCATCAATTGCCTACCAGTTAAGTCAGCTTAGGGACTCCATCTTGCTTCTTTCAAAATCCAACTTCAGGAAAAGAGGTTCACTCTAGTGGTAAATAAGAACCTTCACTGCATGGAAGACAGACATGATCGGAGCTAAATATTAATAACAAGCCAGCAGACATACAAATTAAAAATAAAACTCTTAGAAAAAAAAAATCAGGCTCTGTTTCAAAGAGACCTGAATCAGGCAAGCAATTCCTTTAATAGCATTTCCTCAGTGAACCAAAGTTCTTACCACCCCATGTTATTTCTAAGCCACCAGTAAGAATAAGGCCAACTGAAACTGCAGACACTTGGTAACAGGTCAGTTTGAAAAAAATATAGATTCTAATCTAGCAGTACGGTAGGCCTAACCACTTACTACTTTTAAAATGTCTTCTTTAATTAATTAAAAACTGCTTAAATCAACTCCCAGTCAAGGGTTTTGTCCATTTTATTTGCTCTAGTTTGATCAAATTGCTGTTAGCATAATGTATGGAACTAATTTTTTAAGTCTTTTAAAGATTTAATCTTTTTAGGGGCGCCTGGGTACGTGGGTTCGAGCCCCGCGTTGGGCTCTGTGCTGACAGCTAGTTCAGAGCCTGGAGTCTGCTTCAGATTCTGTATCTCCTTCTCTCTCTGACCCTCCCCTGTTCACGCTGTCTCTCTCTCTCTCTCTCTCTCTCTCAGAAATAAATTTAAAAAAATTTAAAAAGTTATTTAAAGATTTAATCTTTTTAAATCTTGACGAACCCTCAGTTCGTTTCTTTTAATGATAAAAGAAAACGCATCCCAGCCTTGGTCTTTGCAAAGCCCTTTGCAAACTGCCCACTTCAGCTTGCTGGGTTTTGAAATGCGTGGCCTGAGAGATCTCTGAGGTCTGGAATATGCTAAGTGGTCACTCTGCTCCTTTTGAAGGAAGCCCTTGCCTTACACAAAACTGCTACTGAACTCACCCCTAGCACATATTCCTGAACTGCACCTACCGACCTACCATAATCAATATGTGCATGTGTGTATATAAATATATAAAATGTTTATATATATATAAATATATATAATAAGCGAAGCACAAGAAATTCGAAGACTTTGAAGTCAATGTTTGCAATAACCTACTAACCTATTGATTTGTCCTTCGGGTGTTTGTAGAACACCTGGGAAAGGACTCTGAGACGGGGCAGGGGTGAGGAGGGGAAGGTGAACTAGGAAAGGGCGAGGATATTTACTTCCTAGACCGAGACTGGATGGCACTCGAGCCTCGACCGGGCCGGGGTTGGGAGGGAGGGCGAGGGGCCGGCGGAGGAAAAGCCAGAAAGTCGGGGCGGCGAGGGCGACGGAGGCCGAGCGGCGGGCGGCGGGGGGGGGGGGGGGCGGCGCGCGGCCGGGGAGGTAAACGCGGGAGGCGGAGCCGCGGGGGCGGGCGGGGGCGCGGCGGCCGCGGCGGGAGCGGAGCGCGAGCGGGAGCGGGCTGGAGCGGAGGCGGCGCCGCAGCCAGCCGGGCGGACGGGCGAGGGCGGGCGCCGGGCTCCGCGCCGCTCCTGCCGCCGGCGCGCCGCGCTCGCCGCTGCGGCCCCGGCGGCCGGCGCGGGGGAGGAGTCCTCGGAGTTTGCCCCGGAGCGCGGGGAAGTTTCCCGCGAAGCTGCGCTCCTGGGAAAGCGGGACCAGCCGGCGGCGGCTCGCGGGGTGAGCGCACCGGGTTGCGGCCGGGGAGGGGGTGGGCGGTGGGGGCCGGGATCGCCGGGCAGCGCTTGGCCCCCGAGGTAGAGGGGTCTGCGTGGGCGGGGAAGCGCATCCTCACCTTTTCAGGTACTTCCCCTCTGTTGAATGAGGGAGGCTTCTTTCTTTGCCTTTGCACCCTTCTCTCCCTCGCTTCTCACCCCCACCCCGTATTTGAACCCACTTCCGTTCACTTTATTGGACCTGCTTGGAGGGGCGGGCTGGCCGGGAGGTGGCGGGGACGGGAGGGGGCCGGCGCCCGAACTTTCCCTGCGCTGGATCCCTGGGCCCGGCGGGGCGCCGCGGACTCCGGGACGCGGGTGCCAGCCCCCACTGGGCGCAAGCGGCGGCTGCACGGAGGACACCGCGAGGCACAGTATTGAGTTTCTGATGCCGGTTTATCCGGTCCTCCAGCACGTTCGGCAGAAAGATGAGCATCTCTGCAGCGAGCGGTGCCTCTTTTGCATCGGCCTCACGCTCCAAGACTTTGCTCACAGCTCTTGCTAAGGCTGCGGGCGGTGTGGGAGGGAAGTTAGGAAAATCGGAGCCCGGGTGGATCGGGCCCCAGCAAAGGGGTTGAGAGGGGTGTCGTGGGGAGGAGGAGGAAGTTGTTTGGGGAAGAGTAGGTACCGTGTGATTGTTGTGTTGCTGCTGCTGTTACTTTCCTACGGTTTACCCGTTCGCCCTTCTGCCCCGTTTGAACATCCTGTCTTCCAGCATATTTCTGTTAAAAGGTGTTCTGTCTGATGCCTGTCAGGAGTTAGTTCCAACTAAGTTCACAGGTGCAAAGCCTTGACCGCTGCTCGTCCAAGCTCCGCTGCCTGCAAGGTCCACCCCCAATTCCCTCCCAGCAGCAAACTGTCCCTGAATCTTGCCACGGTTTGGAAAGGGATGACAAGTTTGTGTGACTTTTTCCCCATTATGTTATCAGAACCAAATCAAAACACTTGGAGATGTTTAATGGGACTCCCCTTCAAGCAGTTTTGATGGTGATTAAGAGTATTATTCACAGTGTTTATTTTTCTTTGCTTTAACTCCAAACATTGCCTTAATCCCTCTGTATACAGTTCTGTCTGTACTGTCACTGTTTTACCGGGTTTAACGGACAAAGGCTTCTTGTGGACTCACACATACACACCAAAATACAGTGTGGCAATATCCAGTATTTATCTGTCTTCCTGATTCAGTGGTCGGGCAGCTGCCAATTCCAGTGCATAATCATAACACCATATGCCTGTCTACCAAATTGAGGGTAAGGAGAATGTTATTGTTTTTCATGGGCAAGACTACTCTCGACTACACAATTTTATTATTGCTTACGGGGTTTTTAAGGGCTTTAGTCAAAGTGAATCAAATATACAGAACAAAATTACAGTTCAACCCAATGCATTCAAAAGGAATACAATCCTGGACACTTACAGTTGACTACTTATTGAAGAAAAGTTAAAATCCTCTCATCACACAGAAAACATTTTGATTCAATATAGTCAACAAGAAAGGCACACATTGAATGCCCTGAGAAAACAGGAAGGATTTGCCTTGTGCCTCATTTGAGTTTTATCTTCTTTATTATAGTAGCAACCTCCAGAAAATGAGCACCTTGCAGATAGATGTTGGTATGTACTGACTAAACACCATATTTTTTAATACAGAGGCTTGGTGACAGTCCAAATACATAAATATTTTAAATCATTGCCAACCATCTGTTCTCTCCCTCTTACTTAAAATGCAATGTTTTATTTTCACAGGTATCAAAACATACATCCTCATTTCATACATTTCTGTGAATATCCCGAAAGCTTCCATGCTATCTGATGTTGACCCAAGTTTGGGAACTGCCGTGTTTGGCTTGTTATACTAAAAGCTCCTCTCCTTTTATTTTCAATGAAAGAAGAAATCAAGAAAGTTTTAAAGCCTTTGGCCAAAGCTGATGTATAAAGTTCAGTGAAATTTGATTGCTCTCCCCACCCCCCCCACCTTTTTGTTACCAAAGAGAAGCTGAGAATTGGTACGGCTCCTCCTGATGTCATTCTTTCCCTTTCTTCCTTGTCACAAGGGTAGCATTTGGTGCTCTGAAGCAGTGCATTAAACAGCCCCGTGACTGCAAAAATTTAGTGTGGTTCCAGAAGGATAAAACATCTTCCCCAAGAAGAATTTACAAAATGGGAACTTAATATTCCAAACCCCAAATTAAGTAGACCGAAGATCTACACATTGTTTCCCACATAGACTGAGGTTTAGGTATTGCATAGGATATCAATAACATATCCATGTAGTATTCTTTATATTTGTGTTTGGGAACTTGGATGGGTTTGTATGTAATCAGGGGGCAGATTCACACCATGTTTATGGCATCATTAAAACAATATTTGGGGTTTTTAGTCCTGCCCCCCAAATCCATGAAGCCTTTCACATTTAGGGATGTTTGCTATAGCTACAACCGGAATGTTAGGATGTTTTTATCACTCAACATTAAGTTACATAATAAATGTGTTGTTCCTTTAATGCAGCCAGAACGTTGGGAAATTCTTTTTACTCACATCTAGGTGTGATGTTCTAAAGCACTTCCATATTTTTAAGGAAAAAGATATTGGCAATCTTTCCGACACTTTGCAAATAATTGATATGTACCAGAAGAATATCAAGAATCAAAGAAACATGAGGTTTCTACCTTCTAACCTGCTACACTCCTCTATACTGCTTTTGCCTTGAAAGGCATAAGATTCTCTTTACTTATTACTGGTATAGCACTGAGGGAATGAACCCAAACTATACAGATAATTTTGAAAGTTAAGTTGCCTTTAAAAATATGGTTTCATTTAAACCTTTGGAAATACATAAGGATGTGTTAGATCTTATTTTTCTGTATACTAAAAATGAATTATTGAGGGGAAATGGTTTCACTATGTATAGTAAGCACCCTGAATTATTCATGGTAATGAGAATAGAGGCAAAGATAATCCAAAATCATGGTTATTTAAAAAGTCATTTCTTTTTGTCTTTGGAATGTATTAACATGTTTGTTTTAAAAAAGATTTTCATTGTTATTGTGGGCAAGTTGCCTTTCTAATTGTTTTGTTTTGTTTAGGTTAATTTTTAAATGAGTTTGTATACCTCAAACACCGAAAACGATTTATGGGGAGGTGGTACAGATGGCAATCTGCCCAGAAACAAGCTGGGTGATAGAAATAAGCAAACCTGGTCTGGCAACTTCGCAGTAGAACATATATAATTCACAGAAACATGATCAAGACTTGATTGTGTGCCTATTTAATGAATGTGTTTTAAGAATTAGACATGTCCCTGGAAAAATAAAAGCCTTTCAATCAAAATTCGAGAAATTCAATCCCACTTGACCTATAAGAGAGGTGATTAATATGTTTTTGTTTTTTTAATGATAGTAGGTAGTCCTGAAAATCCAACAGGAATCTTCTGGTTTATAAATCTTACTAAGCTGCCTCTGTAAGCCTGAGGTTTTACTCAAGCATACACATGTGTGTGTGTGTTAAGGTGATATTCCTAAGCCTTATGTAGGTACTTTCTAAAGGAGAAACCGCAAAACACCACCAGAATAAGGGATTTGGTCCATTTGAGCTCTGTGCCTATGCTCCAAATCAAGGTACATTTCATCGAAATGAGAACCTCTCAAGTATCTATTGTTACCGAGGACCTGGTTAGATAAAATAGTTGAAGTTCAGCAAGACTGGCAATTTAACAGATTTCTATTGTGTTTTTCAAAAGCTTAGGGTAAAATTGGTTGTGGATGAAATAGTTACTTGAGCAAGAAGTTGATTCACACCATAGTACTGCTGTTAAACACCTTGTTTATAGTCAGTGTTCCGTTGTATATAGATTTTGTTGAATTGTTAGTTCTGTGGACTATTATAAAACCTCTGTGGGGAAGGTTAGAGCTGCTAAAAAATATATGATTGGAAGAGCAGATAAGATCATTTTTATTTCAAGAATTCAAAGCAAAAAGTAAAACTAACTTTTACCGCAGTGAGCGGAATGGTAATAAAGTAGCTGTCCCTTTCAGAGTGGTGCCTATGTTCTGATAATAAATGTGCTCACTACTGAAAGTGTAGGGGTACTTCATTTTTGAGGAAACATTTTTTATAGGACGTGACATTTTTTTTAAAGACTTGAGTCTTTAGACTGAATATTTTAAAAGAAATATTGTGGTTGGAAATATAATTGAGACCCACAGGATATATTTTATATACATTTGTTAAAGGAATCCATTTCTTCTGATCAGTTGCCTAAGTCTTAGAATCAAAATTAGGCGTTTTGCTATAGAGCTGGAAAGGACCTTTAAAGTAATTTATTCCAATGCCCTCATTTTACAGTTAAGGAAATAGGGACCCACAGTGATCACTGGGAGCTGCTAAAGGTCACACTGGTAGTTAGCGGCAGAGCAGAAACTAGAAACCTGATCTCCTGACTCATTCTGCTCCCATGTAGTAAGTTGGGGAGCTAGGGGAGTTAACTCTTTCTGGCCATCACAGTATCGGCTCCACACGATAGTCACGAAATGAAACAGTACAGAGGTAGATGCAGAAGGCTTTTCACTTTTTTTTTTTTTATCTTCTGTCATCCACTGAGTGGTCACCGTGGACCAAACTATAGTTCTCAACCCTCTTAGTCTCTTTTTTAATAGCAAATATTTTGTTAAAATAAAATTAATTTGTAATTAGCAACTATACTAATGTCTGAGGATGTCTTCATTGTAGCATATGTTAAAGTAGCTGAAGCTTGCATGTATATGTAGTGGGTACATTTACATTGAAGACAAATGAAAACATCAGAAGACATTCTATACAAGAAGTATAGGGGGTGGGGAGAGGGAAAAATGGGTGATGTGCATGGAGGAGGGCTCTTGTTGGGCTGAGCACTGGGTGTTATATGGAAACCAACTTGACAATAAACTATATTTAAAAAAAAGAAGTATAGGAAGATGAAAGAACAGGCTAGACTGAAAGTATGCTAGGATAATTACAAACCAGACTTATTTGTATGTGATAAAGAAGACTATAATGGGAATCATTCCAGGGAAAATATGCCACGTCAAATTATAGACTGTCAGAATGGAGAAAATGTGGAAGTGTGATATTCTGCAAATGAGAGAATAAATACTATTAATATACCTCCACCAAAATTCCAAGCCTATTTTATGGAATAGTTTCATCGTGTTACTCGTGTGAAGTCTACTTCACAGGATTCTGCAGGTTACCCAGCATATCATCAATAATAACAGATAAAACACTTCTAAAATAAAAATTATTGATTTATGCTGATATTGCCTCTTTGGGGTTATTTTCTATGCTATTGTGGTCTATCAGTTCTAGAGTTAGGCAAACTATATGGAATGATTAAATTTTTCATTGCAGCAACTTTAATTGTCAATGTCCGGGCTTTCAGCAGAAATTCTTGTAAAATGCTCAATTGCGATTACATACCACATTCTATGGACTGATATTCACTGTAAGTTTAGTTCAGTGGGACATTGCATGATGTGTGGGCTCTTTGGGGGAAATTCTTCATTACATAGGACTGTTCCTCCTCACTGAAAGCTAACCACACTCCCCTTTCCCAGTAACTGTGAGAAACCAGAATGTACCCAGCCCTTCCCAAAATATTCTCTAGGGATGTTCTGACCCTGAGGAGAGCCATAGGACTAGGTAAACAAGATTTTTAAGGCGGCATGGATTATTCTTCATGCCTTTACTCATCTATCCTTTTTTTCTTTTTCTTTTTTTTTTAAGTGGGACTGTCCTGCTGATCCCCTGGTCTCCTGCCTTCTCTGACCATCAAACTCAAGCTCATGTTTTAATGTTTTTCTGTCACTGTCACTTTTATAAGAGTTTACTTCTTCTGGTCCTCCTTTCTCTTAGAAATCTCTCTTTGGTGAGTGACTATGAGTGTTGACGAACTATTATGCAAGCTGGCTAGTATTTTAGTTCTCCTAGGCCTTAACCGTGTTTAAATTCATGTCTCCAAAAAGCATTGAAGGCTCTCATATAGACAGAGACAATATACACACATGTGTGTGTATGTATATGCATGCATCTGTATATACGTACATGTTATATGTACACACACATATATACATACACACACATAATTTCAGGCACTAAGAAAACAGGAAAGGGGGTAATATTTGAAGTTGTATTATGAATGCCCTTGAAACATGTTTACGCAAACAAAGAACTGTACTGGTTCAATATTGGAAGTTGTACCATAAAACAGTGCTGTGAAGTATGCCCACAGAAGAGGCCGAACTCTGTTACCAACCCAATAAACTCTTGTATTAGAATTTTTTTATGTTGCTTGAAATAAATGTGTCCTGCGCTAGCATATAGAAGTGGAGCCAGGAGAAGTGGTATAGATAGCTGTGGTGTCTGTCCTAGATGTATGCAGTCTATGCACTGTTGACACACTAAAAGCACACCAGCATCTCTTCTCTTTGCAAAATATAGAGTATTTGCAGAGAGATAAGAGAGTTCTGAAAATTACCTGTATATGAAACATACAGGAGAGTGTAAGACCCTACAAACTGGAGGGAATTGAGAGGGAAACTCAAAATTTTCACTTCTAATACTTGAACTGCCAGACCACAGCATAAGACCTGCTTTTGAGAATGAAGAGTTATATGAAATGCTATTCCAATATTAGCTACAGAAAGCATCTTGAACTGACCACGCTGTAAGTAAGAATTGGTTATTTCTTAGATTACTTTCCACTCCACATCCATCTTAGATGTTTTTTATAACATTGTGTATCTTATTATTTTTAAAGAATGCAACTTTTTAATGTAAACTTTTAACAGTTAAGATGAAACTCATAGTGTGTGTGTGTGTGTGTGTGTGTGTGTGTGTGTGAATAACCAATAGTTTTGACATAATCACAAGATTCTTTACCTGTAAGGGCATTTACTCAATCATGAGAGATAGTTTTTCCTACAAAGGGAATGCAGCTATTGTACAGAACACAATTTGATCTATGATTGTTTTGCTATATATTGTTCATTCTTGCTGGAAACTTCTTGGTCAATTGAATGGCCCAGTGCTCAACCTCAGACTGACCCCTAACTTTATTTGGCTTACTTTTGTTACAATTTCTAATGAGAGTGTAGTGGTGCAGTGGGAATCAAGAGAAGATGAACTTGATGGTGTTGAATTGTGGAGGTGATAAGGAAAATAAGGAATTTCTTTCATTTGAGCAGCACAAAGATCTGTGTAGGCAGTGAAAATTTATTGGCAATCTGCCTCTTCTTGTTATGCTTTTTACTCTTGTAAGGAATCGAGGCAAAGATTGTGAAAGCAAAGACTTCCTCCCTCTTGGCACTGTTAACTCCATCATACAACAGAAAACCTTTTTTTTTTTTTCCCGGAATAAACAGATCTGACTTCTTCCAGGCACTAGCCTCATTGTACCTCCTTTTACTATCGTGCTTCAACACTACCCTATGCTGAGATCTAACACACTAAAGAATGTAGTTAAGAAAAGGAAGAATACATCCAGGCAGTGTAGTGAAAGAAATTTCAGAAGCCCCCGTTAGCGATATGTGAAAATGGGAAAGCGAAATAAGACAATTTTGTCAATTCAAATGAAGAATGTACTATACGCTTTTCCATTAGCTTCAGAAGCAAGAAGCTCAAAGTTCACTTAGCTTTGTAGTCATTTATATTGTTTCCTTTATGATCACAGAGGGAATTGAAGCTGTGACTATAGGTACAGGTTACTGGAAGCAAATACAGTCTGGGGAGATATAAATAAACTGATGGCACTGATTATCTACTTAAAAAAAAAAAAGAAATTCCAAAATTGAAAGCAGGCTTGATGTTTTAGGAACATCTCTAAATAAATTTGATTTTCCCACAGACTTCATTGAACAGATTAGAGTGAGGGTAATTTATTCCCCTCCAATTAGTTTTCTCAATGTATTAAAAAATATGCTTATGTGTGAATGACATTATTGGACTAAAAGCAGGAACCATTAACACCCTTTTACTTTCTACTATTTGTATTCTATTTTCAATTAGGAACTTTTACCATTAAAGAATGAGACTCCATTATTCAGATGGGGTTAGCAGTCAGCTAGATGCATGGGGATGGTCTTACTGGTTATTTGTGGCCAGAACCCAAGTTGTACGGATGGTTAAATATTTTAGGTATTTATCCTATCCTTACGTTACCACTTCTGTTGTTTGCTAAAATGTCCAGCAAAGTCATATTTTCAGATTTTGCCATTCAGGGAATTATAACAGCATTTAGAATAGAAATGGATTTGCAAATTACCAGACTCCCAAGTAGGAGAAATTATTTACCTAATACCTTAGAACTTTGGTTCACCTTGAATTTTCCCAACATACTTACACTAAGTACTATTCAATTAGAATTCCTGGAAATTATTGGCATATATTTTTTGCAGAATACTCCTTAAGACATAATTACCTCTCAAAATGCCCTATTAAATTCCCCACTTGTAGACCCAGCTATGTATTTGATATTTATTCTCTCTTTTTTAATGTTTATGTGTTTTGAGAGAGACAGTGAGCGAGTGCACAAGCAAGGGAGGAGCAGAAGGAGAGGGAAAGAGAGAATCCTAAGCAGGTTTCATGCTATTAGCACAGAGCCTGACACAGGGACCCATCTCTCAAGAACCATGAGATCATGACCTGAGACAAAATCAAGAGTGGGATGCTTAACCAAATGAGCCACCCATGCACCCTTCTTCTTGTCTGTCTTAAAGAAACATCCAGTAAAACATGTCAAAATCAAGCTTGTGTTCTTTTCCCATCTCATCCCAACAACCTCCAGGATTCCCCAGCTCCCAGTCTGAATTTTATCCTTGACATTCTCTCTCCTTCACCTCATATCAAAGCCTTCACCCAGTGGTTGACTGTTACCTCCAAAGTATGTTATAAATTGTACACCTAAAACTAATATAACACCGTATGTCAATTGCACTTCCATAATACATTTTTTTAAAGTGTGTTACAAATCTGCTTCGGGCCATCACCCAAGTCTAAGCTTTCATTCTCCACTGTGTAAAGAACCATAGGGCCTACATCACTGGTCTCCTGGCATCCAATAATGCTTTCTACAATTCCATCCTCCAAGAACATGCTAGAGAAGCTTTTTCAAAATGTAAATGTAAATATCACTGTTTTAACTACACACCACTTCAATGGGTTACCATTGGTAAAGCCCAAAGCTGTGCCCCTGAATTTTTAAAATCCATCAGTGTTGGCCTCCTCCATCTCACCTCTTTGATGTTCTCACTCTTTCCATCTGCTTCTACTGGCTGGCTTTCTTCTCATTGCTTTGACTTGCCATGCTCGCTCCCATCTCCATACCCGTGAACACACATAACAAAATATTGCCCACTTAACTTAGTACTGCAAATCAGGCCAAATGTCATTTTCTGAAATGAACTATCTCTTCTCTCCTAGAGTGTGCCAAATATTTTTGTGTCCATATTTATGTTTTCACATCTTTCACCCTAGATAGTTGCAAATTCACATTTTTTTGTATAATTATTTAATCAACCACTAAGGTAGAGATCTGTCTAGTTTTGATGGTCCTTCTATTCCTAGAAAATATACTGCAGTATCTGCTCATAGTGGGAGTGTAGTTAGTATTTGTTGAATAAATGTTGACTCAACATCCCTATCTTTAACTCCACATGTTCACAGGCATGCATATATACTATACACAAGCACCCACTCACACCCACCCTCACATTCTGATGAAACCACATAAATAAAAACTTACATGCTTTGAAGCCCCCATTTTTTTCTTTCTTTGTAATCTCCCCAAATGTCACTCTCCTCTTTCTTAAATTTTTGGTATTATAATAGTGATTCATTCAGAGGTGAGTTGAGTAGTGCTACATTTGCTTGGAAAGTACAGCCAGTCTATTGAATTCCTTACCCCTCCCTCTAAAAAAAGCTCAAGCATGCATTACTTTACATTATTTCCTATGACATGTGAAATCTCTTGATAATTATAGAAATTTTAAAAGGCTTCATCTTATGGGAGTTTTATGTTGTGCCATTTGTGCATATTTTGGCATGAGACAGTGATCTAAGATTGTGCTATGTTGGAGAAAAAAAAAGAGAATCTTTTGGAAGTTACCTGTCCATACGGCCCCTGTATCGAGATAAGCCAGATGAAGGAGAACAAAAATTAAAATGAGAATAAATATATGAAATCGAAAGAGTAGCCTGAAAGTCCCAGTTATAAATTAAAAGGAAGTGTTTTTAAGAATGACACAGAAGCTTCAAACTATGGCTGAAATAGTTAAGGAAGCGACCTACTGTACTTCCTTGGCACTTGCTATGTTTAGATGCTGTTTTAATACTGGTGCCTAAATTCCAATTCCTGTATTAAAATTGAGTTGAGTTGGTGTCCTTTTTATTTAAAGCCTTCTTGCTTTGACTAGTTCAGAGGAGAAGCTGCTAAACCTGGAGCTCTTTGTGCCAGAAAATAAGGAGTTTCTCAGAACTGATTGGGACACATCTGAAGGACTTACAAGCCAGATTTAAGGGACTCCCACTTCAAGGCCCAATGTGGGATCAAATAATATATATTCAAATATATATATATATTTTAATTATGGGATTATAAAGTCACCTTCTTGCAACACTCTTACAAGAGTCATCAAAGGCTAATCCAGAGTGGATGGTTTTGGAGGACATGATATTCATGCCATCTCTAAATGTCATCTCAGAGTGCTTATTAATTACAAAGTGGGAAAGATACCTTTACAGGAAGAAATCTGGCAGATACCAGCTTAACCAAGTGGTCACACTTAATGTCACCAAAAGTGGGATGAACACATGAAGTAGGACACATAATCACCTATGAAGTCATTCTGCCAAAAATGTCTCACATGCATCTAATGAAAAGGAAAATTCTGACAACTCCAAGCTAGAGGACCTTCTTCAATATAATCAACCTGGGCACTTCAAAAATGTCAGTGTCACACACAAAGAATCCTAGAAAATTGTTCAGGATTAAAGGATACTGGGAACTAATTGCAAGGTATCCTTCTTGATTCGATTTTGGTTCAAGTGGGGTAGAACTATACAGGCTAGTATGGGGACAGTTGGAGGAATCTGAATGTGGGCTGTATATCGTAGAATAGTATAACATCCATGGTAAGTTTCCTCAGTGTGATAGTCATATTGGGGTTGTGTAGGAGGATGTTTTTTTGGGGAAAGGTTATACTTGACAGCATTTATGGGTGAAACTCACAATCTCTGCAACTTCTCTGAAGTGGTTCAGATTTTAAATGTTGGGGAGAGAAGCAAATGTGGCAAATATTAACAGTTGTTTAATTAGGTAAAGATTGTATAGTATTCATTATATTGCTGCTACTTTTCTATAGGTTAGATGCTTTTGAAAATAAAAATTGGGTAAAATATTCTGCCATATTAAGCCAACTGTGCAACAGATGAGATCATTATCACATCCTCTGAAAGTGAGCGAGGATGTTTGGAAGTTGTTTTAGTCCATTAGTAATGTGTCCTCACCAAAGTATCTAAATATCTTCATTCATTATTCCACAGCATTCTGTAAGTTATATTTAAACACTTAAGAAAGACTATCCTTAAAAGAATACATTTTAGGCAATGTAGGAGACAATGTATCCTATGGTATTTGCCTGCAAAACAATGAAACTGATGATGATTTTCGCTACAAGATGCACAACATAAGAGAATGAAATATGCAGTGTAAAATAGATCTCGCCTGGGCCCTAGTAAAATTTAGGATTCATTGTGATACTCAAGTATACATTGTCTGGAAAGTGGGCAAGCATGGTTAGTGTTTATATGTTAGAAGCAGATACCTGAAGCCCAGTACCATGCATTTACAACTATCAAAAAAATAAAGCCCTCTGCTTAATCAGTAAAATGAGGGCTGATTCTATCTGAGGCACAAAGTAAAAGAGGTTGAATTAAAAATACTTACAAAGTTTGTAATAAATTATCTCTTCAGAAAAAAATTCAACTTCAAAATAACTTTTAAAAATATTTCTCCTTACATTAAAGTGTATGATGTAATATTTGTGCTTAGTACTCTGAAAAAATACTTTGCATGGTCCTAAGATAACAATTAGGGCTGCTTAGACGATGTACCTTTCACATAATCAGACCAAGTGTGGGGTGCTTCTTGATATATGACTAGAAAAAACCCACAAGAAAGCAGTGTGCCTGGGTGGCTCAGCTAGTTGAGTACCGAGCTCTTGATCTTGGCTCAGGTCATGATCTCATAGTTCGTGGGATCAAGCCCTGCATCTGGCTCTGTGCTGACAGGGCAAGCCTGCTTAAAATTCTCTCTCTCTCTGTGCCTCTCTCCTGCTTGCACTCTATCTCAAAAAATAAATAGATAAATGTTTAAAACAAAAAGAACTTCTAGACTTTCTGGCATCTTAAAATACAATAAACCAAAGATACAAATATTAATAGTGCTTTTCCTTTATCTTGTATGTGATAGTTAAAGATTATAATTTATAATAAGAACAGACTAGAATTTCTGAAAAATCTGAAAAAGCTGCCTCTTGATACTGCTAGCATATACTGTGTTGAGGCTAAATTTCACTATGATAGGAACTTCTCACTAGAAAAATTTATAATTCATCTTCAGCTTATATTTAGGCATATATTAATAATCAGCTTGAACTTGACATTGTTTTAAAGGGGAAAACAATAACAAATTATTGTGAAGAGGGAGTTGGTTCTTTAAAAGTCTTGATTATCTTCAAATAAAGGAAATACTAGCTTTTGTACCACTGCCCCTGTATACCCCCACCCCACGCTACTTATATAGCTTATATTTATATCAGTATTCAGACGGTGGATACCTGTACCACTGAAAAGTTTAAGACTTGAGAGAACTGGGTGAAATTGAATTTTGTGATCTTATTAAACTGTTAATATATTTTTATTTCATATTTTTAAAAAGGTTCCAAGACCATGAATAACATAAGTTAAAAGTTGTTAGAATTTATAGCAATAGGGAAAGCCGACTTCCATATAGAACTTGGCATTAAAAGAGGACAGCTATGTGAACAATTTGTGTAGGTAATTATTAGCTGGAAGCTATTTGTACTCCAAGTTTATTGAATATACACATATGATAATAAGACTTTGCACAAATAGAACTTTTGATAATAAATCCATGTAAAAGATTGTGCCTTGGGGAATAATTCTAGATGTTATAAGTATATTTGAATTCCCTGCACACAGAATGCAGAACTCTACACCAAGTATGTAACTATTTTTCATTCATGATGTTTAATAGGTCATTTTACCTAAAGTCTCAGAAAGGATAAGTAAAACAAACAATGGAAAATAGTGTTGTTGTTCTATGTGTACCTACATTCAAAACATTGCAGTCACAGAAGCAATAGCAAAAGAGCCCTGTGCAACCTGTCCCGAGAAGTGAACTAAACTCCGCTCAAAATCATAGTTATTAGAAATCAATAAATACCTAATCATTACCTGAGGAGTCTCCTTGTCAGCGCAAGCTGGAATTACTGATTAACTGGTTTTTTGCTTTTGTGGCATCTACCAGCCTGCTTAGAAAAAGCACTTTAGTAGTAAAATAAAATATAAAAGAGGATTCTCTTTATGAACCCTGTACATTTATGACACTTCATGCAGCGGGCAGCCCCCCGCCCCACCTTGAGTCAATTTTACTGTATGTTAACAAAATAAAAGTAACGTGATGGATCCTTCTAATTCCCTCTCCTTGTTTTAGAGTTTTCTTACATTTGTACTATTATGTCCAATTTTATATTTTCATATTTAAATGAAATCAGTGCTCAAAACAGTCCTTTCATTACTATGTCCCTTTCTGAGTTACTTTGATTTATTTTGTGCTTGTCTAGATCGTATTGTCAAGGAATTTATTCCTGGGGAGCTCATATGGATTTATACTTCCTGAATGTTTGCTTGCCTGATTATGATCCCCATTCCTCCGCCACCACCACCCCGTCCCTTTGTCTGACACCTATGTCTCTAGTCCATAAGCCATTTTCTCACCTCCCCCCCCCCCATTCTTGATGGGAGCTAGTGTAGAATGGCAGGAGCTGGTGAAGTGGGAAAGTCTGCAGCTCCGGAGTCATTTCTAGAACACACTGTCTCCCCCAGTTTGTTCCATTTGCCTTCACGTATAAACGTTCCAGCCTCCAATTCTATGTTGTAATTTAGTAGCTGTGGCTTCCCTTATGTGTTCTCCTATAGTAGCCTCAGCTGGGAGATCACTCCACAGCTAATGAGAAGAGTAGATGGATATGGTAGTTTCTCCATCCCTGCATCCCTAGTCACTCTGGGTTTCAGTTAGAGAGACGTCCACATTCCTTATAGCCTGCTTTGCTCTAAATCTCACTGTCCCAATCTAAGGTTTGCTGGACAGTCTTTTGGAACCATGACATTATGTTCAGGAAAATATACATCCCTCTCAAGGTTTGCAAGTGTCTATGCCAATTCTCAACCTCTCTGTTTCTCTCCAGATTATTCAGAATTTGGTAGGTATTTTTTACGATTAGTGACTTGAACTTGTTTAACTGAAATGAAGTTCTTTTTCTCACTATTTTTAAATACATTTTATTTTTTAGAGCAGTTTCAGGTTGAGTAGAAGGCAGAGATTTCCCATATCTACCCCTACCCCCCACACATACCCCAACACACACAGAGCCTTCCCCATTACCTACTTCCCCCAGAAGAGTGGACATTTCTTATAACTGATGAACCTACATGGGCACATCATTATCACCTATAATCTATAGATTATATAATGATTCACTTTCCATGTCACGTATGCTACAGGTTTGGAAAGACTTATAATGACATGTACCCAGCATTATATATCATACAGGGTGATTTTACTGCACCAGAAGTCCTATGTTCTCCTTATTCATACTTCCTTCTTCTCTAACCCCCACAACCATTGATCTTTTTGTCTACATACTTTTCCCTTTTCTTCAAGAGCATCGTATAGTAGAAATCATATGGTATATAACCTTTACAGACTGACTTCTTTCACCAAATAATATACATGTAAGTTTCCTTCCTGGCTCTCATAGCATGATAGTTCATTTATTTTCAGCACCGAATGATAATTCCATTGTCTGGAAGGACTACAGATTATTTATCTCTTCACCTACTGAAGGACATCTTGGTTGCTTCCAGTCTTGGCAGTTATGAATACAGCTGCTTTAAACACCCATGGGGAAGTTTTTATATAGCCATAGATTTTCAATTCCTATTTAATACCGTGGAGCATGATTACTGGATTCGATGATAACAGTGTGTTTAGTTTTCCAAGAAACTTCCAAACTGCCCTCTGAAGTAACTACCATTTTGCATTCCTACCAGTAAGAAGTGAGAATTCCTGTTGCTCCACATTCTCATCAGCAGTTGGTGTTAGCGTTCTGGATTCTGGCCTTCCTGATAGGTGTGTGGTCTGATAGGTGGTAGCTTATTGTTGTCTTTGTTTAATTTTTAAAAAATTTTTAATTAAAATTTTTAATGTTTATTTGAGAGAGAAAGAGAGACAGAGCATAAGCGGGAGTGGGGCAGAGAGAGAGGGAGCCACAGAATCTGAAGGAGACTCCAGCACAGAACCTGTTGCTGGCCTCAAACTCAGGAGCCAAGAGATCTTGACCTGAGCCAAGTCAGTCAGAGGCTTAACTGATGGAGCCATCCAGGTGCCCCTATTGTTGTCTTAATTTGCATTTCCTTGATGCCGTAGGACATCAAGCATCTTTTCCTATGCTTATTTGCCATTGTATATTTTGGTGAGGTGTCTGTTAAGTTCTTTGGCCATTTGTTAAATGTTTACTCTCTTATTATGGAGTTTTAAAAATTCTTTGTGTATTTTAGATAACCATCATTTATCAGGTAAATCTTTTACAAATATTTTATCCCAGTCTGTGACTTGTCTTTTCATTTTCATGATGATGTTCACAGAGCAAAATTTTTTAATTTTAATGAAGTCCAGCTTATTAATTATTTCCTTCATGAATCATGCCTTTGGTTTTGAATCTAAAAAGTCAACACCATGCCTAAGGTCTACCTAGATTTTCTCAAGTTTTAGGAGTTTTATAATTTTTGTTTTACATTTATGTCCGTGATCCATTTTAGGTTAATTTTTTTGAAAGGTATAAGTTCTATGTCTAGGTTCATTGTTTTTCCACATGAATGTCCAGTTATTCCAACATAATTTGTTTAAAAAAAAACCTACTATCTTTGTTTTATTGTATTTGCTCCTTTGTCAAAGGCCAGATGACTGTATTTAAGGGAGTCTATTTCTGGATTTTCTATTCTGTTCCACTGACTTATTTTTCTATTTTTTCCCCATTACCATGCTTTCTGGATTATTGTAGCTTTACATTAAGTCTTGAAGTTGAGTAACATCACAGTCTTCCAGCTTTGTTCTTCCTCTTCAATATTGTCTTGACTATTTGAGTCTTTTGCCTCTCATATAAACTTTAGAATCAGTTTGTTGATATCAACAAAGAATTGACTGAGATTTTGATTGGGATTACATTGAACCTATAGATCAAGTTAGGAGGAACTGACATCTTGACAATATTGAGTATTCCTATCCATAACATAGAACTCCATATATTTAGTGCTGTGATTTCTTTCATCAGAATTTTATAGTTTTCTTCATACAGATTTTCTACATATTTTATTATATTTATGCCTAAATATTTAATGGGGGGATACTCATGCAAATAGCATTGTGTTTTTAATTTCAAATTTCACTTGTTCATTGCTGGTATGTAGTAAAAGTGATTGACTTTTGTATATTTTGTGTATTAAGCTAACCTACAACTTAATCATTTATTAGGAGGTTTTCTTGTCATTTTTTTCCTACATAAATGATCATGTCATCCATGAACAAAGATAGTTTTATGTTCTCCTTACCAATTTGTATGCCTTTTATTTCATTTTTTAAAATCTTACTGCCTTAACCAGGGCTTCCACTGTGATGTTGAAAAGCAGTGGTAAGAGGAGACATCCTTGCCTTGTTCCTGATCTTAGTAGCAAAGCCTTGAGTTTCTCATTATTAAGTATAACGTTAGCTGAAGGGGTTTTTTTTAGATATTTTTTTTTATCAAGTTAAGAAAGTTCTCTATTTCTAGTTTACTGAGAATTTCTATCATGTATTGGAGTTGGAGTTGGAGCTTCTCAAATGCTTTTTCTGCATCTGTTGATACAGTTGTGTGATTTTTCACTTCTGGCCTGTTGATGTGATAGTTTATATTAATTTTCAAATGTTAAATCAGCCTTGCAGATGTGGAATAAATTCTACTTGGTCATTGTGTATAATTATTCTTATACATTGTTGGATTTGATTTGGTAATACATTGTTGAGAATTTTTGCATCTATGCTCATAAGAGATATTGGTCTGTAACTTTTTTCTTGTAATGGCTTTGTTTGGTTTTATATTAGGGTAATGCTGACCTCATAGACAGAATTAGAGATTATTTCCTCTACCTCTGACTTCTGACAGAAAATATAAAGAACTGGTATAACTTCTACATTTGGTGTTTCATGGAATTCACCAGTGAATCTGTCTGGGCCTGGTGCTTTCTGTTTTGGAAGGTTATTAACTATTGATTCAATTTCTTTAATGGATAGTAGACCTATTCAGATTGACTGCTTCTTCTTGTGTGAATTTTGGCAGACTATGTCTTTCAGAGAATTGGTCCTCTTCATTTAGGTTATCAAATCTGTGGGCATGGAGTTATTCAAAACATTTCTTTATTTGCTTTTAATTTCCACGGGATATGAACTGATGTTCTCTCTTTTATTTCTGATATTAGCAATATTTCCTCTGTCTTTTTTTTTCTTAATTAGTCTGGCTAGACACTTTTTTACTTTGATCTTTTCATAGAACCAGCTTGTGTTTTTGTTGATTTTCTCGGTTGATTTCCTGTTTTAAATTTCATTGATTTCTGTTCTAATTTTTGTTATTTCTTTTCTTCTACTTACTTTGGGATTAATATGCTCTTCTTTTTCTAATTTTCTAAGGTAGGAACTTAGATGTTTCATTTTAAATAGTATATTCATTCAGTGCTTTAAGTTTCTCTCTAAGTTTTGATTTTCTGGCATACCACAAATTTTGATAAGTTGTATTTTTGTTTTCATTTAGTTCAAAATGTTAGATTTCTCTTGTGATTTCTTCTTTGACCTACATGATATTTAGAGATGAGTTGTTTAGTCTCCAAATACTTTGTAATTTTCCAGCCATCTTTCTATTATTGATTTGTGGTTTAATTCCACAGTGATGTGAGAGCAGACAGCCTGTGATTTATACTCTTTTAAAAATTTTAATGTCTGTTTTGTGGCCCGGAATGTGGTGTATCTTGGTAAAGTTCCATGTGCACTTGAGAAGAATGTGTATTTTACTATTGTTGAATGAAGTACTATCACTGTCCATTATATCCAGTAGACTGATGACATTATTTAACTATGCCTTTAATCATTTTTTTGCCTGCTAGATCTGTTCATTTCTGATAGAGAGGTATTGAAGTCTCCAAGTATAATAGTGGATTTATCCTTTTTTTTTTTTTTTTCCTGCAATTCTCTTGATTTTTGCCTCACATAGTTTGGCATATACATGTTAAGGATTGTTATATCTTATTGGACAATTGACCCCTTTACCATTATGTTATGCCCCTCTTTATCTCTGATGTCTTTCCTTGTAGTGAAGTCAGGAGAAACTTAACTGAATCCTCTGCTCAGAGTATCACAAGTCTGTACTCAAGCTTTTGGCTGGGCTGGATTCTCATTTGAAGTCCAAGGTCTTCTAAGCTTGAGCTTCTAGACAGAGTTCACTTCTGATAGCCATAGTACTAAGAGCCTTGGTTCCTCTGCCTAAGAAGTTCATAGCTTCTTCTTCAAAGCCAGAGGAGAGCATCTCTAGCTCCAGGTAACTCCTAGACCCACTTTTAAAGGGATCACCTACTTAAGTCATACTTACCTAAGATACTCTCCATTTTATTTTATCTTTTTTATTATGTACAACATGATGATTTGATATACATATACATTGTGAAATGATGATCACAGTCAGGTTAGTTATCATATGTATCACCTCACATAGCTACCTTTTTTTGTGTACGAAAGATAAGAATGCTTAAGATCTACTCTCTTAGTGGGGCACCTGGGTGGCTCGTCGGCTAAACCTCCGACTTCGGCTCAGGTCATGATCTCACGGTTCATGGGTTCGAGCCCTGTGTCGGGCTCTGTGCTGACTGCCAGCTCAGAGCCTGGAGCCTGTTTCAGATTCTGTATCTCCCTCTCTCTGTGACCTCCCCCCCCGCCTCAGAAATAAAGCATTTAAAAAAGAAAAAAAAAAGATCTACTCTCTTAGCAATTTTCAAGTACACAGTATAGTGTCATTAACTATAGTCACCATGGTACACATTAGATCCCCAGGACTTATTTATCTTATAACTGAAGACTGAAGCACTTTGAACAGCAACTCCCCATTTTCCCAACCTCTCAGCCTCTGGTAACGACCATTCTGCTCTGTTTCTATGAATTCTTTTTTTGTTGTTTGGTTTATTTGTTTAGATTCCCTGCCTAAGTGAGACTGTATAGTATTTGGCTTTCTCTGTCTTATTTCACCTAACATGATGCCCTCCAAGTTCATCTATGTTGTCACAAATTGTGGGATTTCCTTCTTTCTCATGACTGAAACAATCTCTCTTGTAATTAATTCCAGACAACTGATTTAGGACATTAATTAATTCTATATAATAACTTTATCTTTTTCATATGCTACCCATTAGAAGCAAATTACAAATCTTGTTCACCTATAAGGAGAGGAAATTATACAGGGCTGGGCCTATAGGAGTTTTGCTTAGAATTTTGTCTACCACAGAGATCTTGACTTGCATATTTAACTCCCTACCTACACCCAACATTCTCTATTTTGCCCCTTACTTTTACACTTCATAATCATTTGTCTAACTTGTTTTAACTTGTTTTCTTGCTTTTTCCCAGCTTACTTTTGTATCCCAGTACCTAAAGAAGATCTATCAAATAACATTCTCAAATTACATGTGATAAATGACTGAAGTGTTGCTATTATCGTCAATATGGGCTAGAATAGTTCCAAGGCTTTATGAGATAAGTTGGCCTTGAACTGCTCATTAATAGCATAGAGCATCAAAAAGGAAGAAAGTTCCAAGATAGATGTTGTAAAGAGAAAAAAACAAACTGATGGATATATATAGATACGCATGGAGTGCTCAGAAATCAGTAGACCAGAGAGGAGACTTTCTATTGGGAGGCAGCAGGAAATTAGGTTGCCCAGGTATAGTGACTGCCTTATGAAGAGCCTAAAAGGCAGACAGAGGCATTTCCACTTCAGTTCAACAACAACAGCAACAAACAACAAAAAATTTAATGGCTTTTTAAGCAAAGGAAAATCATTTAATAAACAATACTTTCTAGAAAGACTGATGGAGCAGCATTATTTGTGTTGGACTGAAGAGATTATCTAGAGATAAGTTATCTACACAGGAGTCTTTCTGTTCATTTATTCCATACATCTTTATATTCCACTCACTATACCTAAGGCACTGTGTGTAGCATGGGGTGGGGGTGGGGGGTACCATGAACATCATCACTTAAAGACGAGTCCTAAAGAACAAGCAAGGACCAGCTTGAGGTTGGCAGAAGATCTGAAAAAGAAAAGAGAATGATCATGTGTCCAGGGACAAGAACGAATGCCATTCATTTTTAAGAATAAATAAGTTATCCCGCCTTAAGAGTAAGGTTGAGATCAAGGTATAGGTGATAAAACTAAAGAAGGAATCAAAAGCTAGATCGGGAAGGGGCTTGTTTGTCAGCATAAGAAATTTGGAACACTTAAGTATGAGCAATGGTAGAACATGTAGGGAAGTATCCAGTAGACATTTAAAAACGTGAAAGCAGAATAGATAAGTTATATTAGAACTGGAACATGGGTTAAACTCTTCATCTTTACAGAAATTAGATCATTTCATGGGGAACTGATAAGAGAAGAGAGAGTAGAACTCCAGAAAGAAAAAAAGAGAAATGGGTGAGATTGTTAAAGGTTGAACAACTAATAATCACCACAGCAGTCAGAGATGTGAGACCTTTGAGAATGGTCAACAGGTCAATGGCAGGAAATGGTCAAGAACACAGAGGACATATTTTGCAATAGTAAGAAAGAAATTACTTGTAGCCATAAAAAGAAGGTTCTCTGTGGTTGTCTGGATGACCAATTGACAGATAATCAGAATATTTCAGTTTTGATGTCCACTTTTGTAAGTTCCTAAGATGTGGGTATATGATATAAAAGGATTTGTCTATGTTGAAAAATAGTATATTTTCTTCGGATAAATAATCCCTTATATCTTACTTTGGTTTTTTGTTTATTTACTCAGCTCTTATTTTTGGTAACAAATAAAAAAGTAAATGAGCTCATTTTGACAAAGTTTTAAGAAATCTCAGAACTTTGGCATCACTGTATTTGAGGGGTACATTTTAGTGGAAAGAATGTAATCTGGGGGCAGAGGAACTTAAGTTTGGAGTCTGGTTCTGCCAGTTATTAGGCATGTGAACTTCCATATTTTGGTATTACTTCCTTGTCTCTAAACAATACCTACATTTTTGGACTTGATATTTTAGTTTTAGGCCTTATTTCTATTGACCTTCCGCCATGATACAAGAATCTTTCCTAGTCCTTTTTCCTTCCTCATTTTAGCACACACATCAGTCCTTGACCTCCCTATCCTCCAATCCCACCAATGTAATGATAGCATTTTGTTTACATACTCAGTGCTTCCCTTATCATGGGTGTCTATATGTTACCCACAGCCTGGCCATGCATTTCAATCTAATTTTTTCCTTAGATTTTCTGTTGTCCCAGAAGTTAAATAATGTTTTGCTCTTTTATTTGCTTAATGTTTTTATCACTGACTTGGTCAAACTCTTCATCATTATTTAAATTTCCTCTCTAGGTGTTCAGACAAATCAGCTAGTCTACCAGTTTTGTCTTTCTAAAATTTCTCCCAAACCTCTTTTCTGCTCCATTGTGAACTACTTACCCTCTACACCTGTCACACAGCTTTTATCCTTTCACTACTAACCAGACACTTCTCTCATGGCATCTTGCTCCTTTTCTGGAGCTTTTTGCTTCATCAGGTCCTCCTGTAGTTTTGCAGAGGTAATTTTTTTTGAGAACTTGTCTGAAAATATTTGTTCTGCCCGCACCTGTGATTGAGACTTTGATGGAATTTGGAGGCATTTAAGAATTTTAAGTGAAAATGATTTTCTTTGAGAATTTTGAAGACATTCTTATTCCATTGCCTTATTCTGGATTCCACTGTTGCTGTTGACACGTCTGATATCATTCTTATTCCTGATCCCCTGGATATGATCCATTTGTTTCTCTCTGATAACACTTGGAATCTTTATTTTATTCCTAGTGTTCTGAAGTGTCAGCATGATCTCCCTTGATATGCTTATTTTGTCATTGTGCTAAGTACTTGAGACCCCTTTTAATCTGCAAATTCCTGTCCTTCAGTCCCCTGGAATTTTCTTGAGTTATATCACTGATGACCTCCATTCTTGTGTTTTCTCAGTTCTCTCTGTCTGGAACTTAGTTTATTCAGATGTTGCATCTCTTAGATTAAGAGATTTTAAAATTTCAGATTTTTTTTCCTCTCTAGTTTTCCATCTTTTTGTTCTTTGACTCAGACTTCCAAGAAGGCATCCTAACTTATCTTCTAACCTGTAGGTGGGGTTTTCATCTTGGTTATATTTTTCATTTGCAAGAGTTTTGGGTTTCTGCACCCCCTCCCCATCTTGGTTTCTTATCTTTTTATTAAACATAGAGTCCTGTTGGGCTTTGCTGGTATCAATATGTTTTCTTAGCTCTCTAAGGATACAGAATATAGCTCATTTGAATTTGTTGTTTTTGTTGCTGAGTTTTGCTTTGTTTTCCCCCTGTTCTTTGGCTTGTTTCTTTTCTAGTTACCTGTTACCTTCTCTCTTGGCTTCCCTCTTCTGGGGCACATAGTGCATCTTTCCTAGGTATTATGGCACACAGCCTCTTGCTTCTCATTGGTATCTTTGAAAACACTTTGAACTCAGCATTTATAGTGTTTTTACTTATCCTTCTGCATGCATTTTATTTTCTAAAAATTTATTTTTTTCTCTGTCTTATAATCATCTCCTCTTCCCTTATCTATATCTTTGTACATTTTTCCCCTAGTTTTATTTGCCTTCATTTTAGAAGAGTTTGAAGAGGAAATACATGAGTCAGTCTACCCCTACTTAAGTAGAAATCTTCTTCCTTGATTAGTTGGCCGAATTAATTAAAATTAACCAGTACAATAATAGCATTAAAAGCATCGCTAAGTAGTCATAATTTTGTACTATCTTTAAAGTTTCACATACTTTTTTTACATGTTTTGTTGTGTTTCCTGCCTTTTTTATGAAATGCTAATTTTTAGTTATATATGATTTCTGCTTTGCTTTGTTGGCAGCATTTCAGGCTTCCCAACGTATCTATACTTATTTCAATAACTACCTTAGGCACTCCCTTTGATATTGTAATAGGAGCACTATTTTTGTCGTATGTTCTTTTGAAAATGCCTTAAGAGCCTACTATATGATTTTTGTCAGTAGATTTTTTTGCAGATTTATTTTCCTTTTTTAAACCAAGATTTGTAGATTAGCACCTCTGCTGTTTTTAGTTCATGCTCTTTCTCTATTAAATGGTTGCAGGCTAAGCACAGATGGACTAGAATGTGAAACAAGGGGAGAGAGAGGCAGCATGTAGGAGAATTTAATAAATATTTGCATGAGATTGCTTGGAGCTAGCCGTGAGTACTTGGCTCACAAACTTTACTATCTGTAAGAAACAAATCATATTCCTTTTAGAATATACATGTATTGCTAGTGTTTTATAGAGCTTTCCGATAGCCATAGAATTTTACTATTTTATGGAAGCAGTGTTGTCCTTTCTAGAAGAGACATTATAGAAAAACAATGCATCAGATGTCCAGATAATATATAATGAAGGGAAAAATCAGTCTCCCAAGTAGTTATTACCTGTCTAGCTGATTAATCGTTACAGAAATAACTATGCAATATCTCTAACACAAGGAAGCAGAATCATCTATAAATATCATAACTTTATAAGGATTTTATTGTTACCCTGATGAGCAGAAGGGAGGGACTTTGAAATAATGTAATATATAGGTGAAGACATGGTGACATGTAAAAAACATTTTATCTAGATAGCAACTTATAGGAGTAGTATTTATCTGTATTTTACTGTCTTACCATAAGGATACTTACTTGAAAATATATCCAGACAATTTGTTGAATATATAGCAATGCCAACCTTTTGTCTAAATGATTTATTACAAAAGTTTGTTGTGCTAGAAGTAGTCTTAACTATTTGATATTAGTTAATTAAAATATTACTAATTTACTGTACAAAGTAACATTCCAAAACCAGTTTAATCTCTTCTGTTTTGTACTGTAGCTAGCATACACATTGGAACTACTGCTTACTTATAAACCATAAGACCAAGATGCCTTCCCAGTGTTCTGTTACCTCTTTTATCTTTCTTTTTTTTTTTTTTACAATTATTTATTTTTGAGAGACAGAGCACTAGTAGGGGAGGGGCAGAGAGAGAAAGAGAAAGAGAAGGAGAGAAAGACGGAGACACAGAATCTGAAGCAGGCTGCAGCCTCTGAGTTGTCAGTGCAGAACCCAACACGGGACTCAAACCCATAAACCATGAGATCATGACCTGAGCCGAAGCTGGATGCATAAGCAACGGAGTTACCAAGGTGCTCCATGTTCTGTTACCTCTTAAATGCTGTCAGGTTTGGTTTGCTTTTTGCCTTTTTTTTTTTTTTTTTTGAGGTCTTTTGGAAGTAGATATATCACTATGAAACTTACAAAATTCTCTCTTTCCTCCCCACCCCCATTTTTCTCTCTCTCCTGCATTACTCTATTTTTGGATTATATTACTTTTCCAGTCGCATGACCCACCAAACTCACTAGGCTATGTACTTCCCATATACATTGGACTATCTCCCTGAAAGGCAACTCCATTTGTTAACATGAAAAACTCATGTCTTGCTATCGTTAAAACAGAAAATAAATATTTAAATTAGGATATATTGCTTATTATTGAAGGGCATATGAATAACATTTGTATGTATACCAACTGTCCTTCCCTACCTTGCATTAAAATCCATACACTTGTTCTCTTCTGACATTTCAAACTAATGCTTGGAATAGTAAATCCCGTCTTGCAATGCCTCTTCTCAAAATCCTTTGGTCCTTTTTGATCTCTCAGTAATTTCCATATTGATCAAATCATCTTTTCTGGTCTCATGTTTTGCCACTTTGGGGGAGGACCATATTTCATAGCTAATGATTATTCCTACTACTTCTTAAATCTTTTACTTACATGTATTTATTAAACGAATATTTTGTTTACTGCCCAACATATAACAGTGTTCCTTCTTGGTTTTGTGATTGCGTGTTCTTTATGACATGTCTTATTTCACAACTCTTGCCTGAATTTATTTTGGAAGGTCTTTCTGTTCTCCTGTTATTCGGACTGAAGGAAATCCCTGAGGCTCTAACCTCTAGCCTGTTTTATTCTCCCATTTTATCTGTGGATGCACTCAAGTTTAGCTATTTTTTTATGGTACAAATCCTCATGACGCTATCCATGCATTCAATCATGCTCAGATTATTGTATCTACTTCTGAGCCCTGCATTTAAAGAAAAGCATTAACAAACTCAAATGTGTCTGCAGGAGGATGATTAAATTGATTGAAGGCCCCTAAACCCTGTCCTGTAAGGACTGGCTGAAGGAATTGTGTCTATTTATTGTTTTTCCCAGAGTAAAAAAGATTAAGGGTAGACAGGATAATTGTTTTCAATAATTGGAAAGTCTATCATGTAAAGGAGAACAGATTTGTTATGAGTTGTTCTAGAAGGCTCTACAAGAACCAACTTGTGTAAGTTATGAGGAAGTAGGTTCAAATATTCTCTGATGGAGATCAGAGATTAAACTGTCCTCATTTTGGCTTTGCCTGCTGTGTCTGGCCCAGCGCCTTAGCTGTAGTTGGACCTAATGGATGTTTATTGATTGGATTGAATTGGCCCGAATTGAAAGAATAAACCTGTCTAACAGCAAAACAGACTGCCTTTTAGAGTAAAAGTACCCAATCTTTCAACAAATACTTATTGATTAACTACAGTGCAAGTGTCCCTGTGCTCAGCATATGTAAAATGTAAGGATATTAACAGCTAGCATTGCAGAACACGTCTATGCGCAAAGCGCTCTTCTAAATATTTTTCATGGATTAATTTATTTCACAGCAACCTCACATGGTGGGTATTTTTATTATCTCCAGTTTAGATGGGAGGAAACTGAAGCACACAAAGGTTACATGATAAGCTGTGTCACAGAACTAGGAAATCTTCAAGCTGTGATTTGCACCCAGGCATTCAGGCTCCAAAATCTTCATATTTAACTATGCTACACTACATAGTAGCATAGAAATGGATGTATTACAGTGTATAGTTTGTAAGTCATACAAAGTAACTACACACTTAACTTACACTACAATAAACTGCCTCCGGTAATGAAAGACAAGGGGATGTTCACAAACAAATAGAGGATTTTTGGATTGGAACATAATCTAGTCCAATCCTGCCTAAGAATTTCCTGGCCAATGGCTATCCTTATTCTTTGGGATGCCTGTGGTCTTTCTTACCTTCAGTCCAGTCTTCCCATTGAATGATCTTCCCAAAGTGCAAGCCTGATCATTCCACTTGCGTCAAACCTGTGCTTTGTTCTCCCATGTCCACAGGACAAATCCAATCACCCTCCATGATGTGTCTCCACCTGCACCTCTCACCTTACCTCTCACTTAACCCTCATCAGGCTGTGTGGTTATGGAAGCCCGTTCTGCAGATTTCTTGTCTAAGCATTATGAGAGTTGAATAATTAACATAAAATGCTTAGAAAGTGCCTAGAATGTACTAACTGCTCAAAAAATGTTAGTGTTTCCAATTCCATTTATTTCTGAGTATGCTGCAATAATTGCTTCACTCAAAATTTGGCTTACTGCTTTGTTCTCTTACTGTACTGAGACTTGCCTTGTAGTAGATTGAAAAATAAAGGAAATTTATTGCCTCTCTTAATTTACAAATTCAGAGGCAGAGTGAGTGCAGTCAGAGTCCTGTTGGAACTTTGTTTTCTGAGCTTTGCCTTCCTTTCTGCAGCCTTGTTTTTCAGACTGGCTTCTCTCAGGGCAACCAGAAGGCAGCCAGCAGCAGTGTGAACTCTGTGCTTCCTTATTCATGTTCATGGGGAGAGAAAATATCACTTCCCATGACCATCCAACCAAAGCTCTAGGCTTTGCTCTGATTGGATCATCACTGAAACAATCATCGTGGGTAAAGAAAGTGGGTTTAGTGGTGTAGTGGTGACCCCCCAAAAGATACGTCCACATCCTAACTCCCTGAACCTGTGACCTTATCTGGAAAAAGGGTCTTTGCTGATGTAACTAAATTAAGGGTCTGAAGATAAACTCATATTGGATTGTCTGGGTGGAATCTAAATCCAATGACAAGTGTCCTTATAAAACACACAGAGGAGAAGGCCATGGGAAACAGACTGGAGCCGCCAGAAGCCAGAAGCCAGAAGGGATTCTCCCATATAGCCTCCAGGGGGAGTATGGCCCTGACCATGCGATGATTTTGGACTTCAGCCTCCAAAAATGTGACAGAGTAAATTCTTGTGTTTAAGCCACCAAGTTTGTCGTCATTTGCTATGGCAGCCACAGGAAAACGAAGACACCTAGCCATTCCTGAACCTACTGTTCTGACAAGGAGCGTAGGGTTAATTTCCTGTTAGGATGCCACTATTTTGGGCCCATCGCTGGACCTGGAGGTGAGGACTGTGTAGCCTCCAGACAGAGAAGCAGAATGGACATCAGGGAGGTACTACAGCATCCACTTGAATATTCTTTCATTCCATTTCTTACCTGTAACCTGCCCATTTCTGTTGGTTACACCACAACTGACCCCAGATGTGGACTGGAAGCCACCCATGAGGCAGCACTTCCTAGGTTACATCATTAACTACTGTAATAACAAACACTCACTCATTTCATGACACTTGCTAACTCCTTCACCTTATCTCACATAATCCATCGCCACCGATCACTGCTTCAAATCGTCTCAGATGTGACCACTCAAATTGCCATTTTCTTTACCACCATGGCCAAATCTCAGGACTGCAAATAAGTTTTCCAGGCCTTCCTCTCTCTTCATAGGTCCCTTTAATAAAATAGAATTTGACTCTGTATGTGTTACTTAATGTGATCCTGATGCCTCCTGACTGGTATGTAAACATATGCTGCAAGTCCCTGTGACTTAAACAAACATAACACAATAGTATTTTTGTGTCATCTGTATGTCCCACTTTAGAACGGGGCACAAGTAAAAGTGGAAGGGAGGAGATGAACAATTCATTTAACAATAATCTCTGTAAGTGGTTCCCCCCTCTCTTATACAAATGTTTGTATTAAGTATATGTGGGCAAGGGCTTTTGCTTTTAGTCTTGTGTAGTTTTTAAAGATAGACTTTTGTTGCCTAAAAACAAACATACATCCTATACTGGACACTAGGATATACAATCCGAGTTTAAAACTTTTTCTTCTAAAACAAAGAATTATAAGGGTGAAATCTTTGCCTTGTTAGAAACTTTAATCGTAATTAAATTTTCATTACAACAGCTAAAAGTAGAAGGTACCTGTTAAATAAATTATACAGGAAATCAAAGTAACAAAATACATAAGGCAGCACCTATAAATTAGTGTCTAGTGAAGGAATATGTTTCTGTGTTCTGTATGACAAAACAGAACAAAAACCTTGAACAATCGAGCTATTACAAAAAATAGAACAGGAGACACTATACTTGAGAAACCATGCAAGAGATATTTGAAAAGACCAGTATTATTCTCCCCACTCATAGCAATTTCACAAACTGCCTTCTTTTAAAAGGCACTGTAGTCGTTGTCATTGCACCTATAAGAGATTTTAACACAGTTAGTGGTTTAAACAGCATAACTGTATGATCTTGCTGTGTGTATTGTGACACAGATTAAAATCAAGGTGTTGGGTGGTCCACATTCCCTTTGGTAGTTTCCAGATAGGAACCATTTTCTTTCTGGTCTTTTTGAGGCCACCTACATTCCTGCTTCCCTTCCTCCACTTCCACCATCTCCAAGGCTACCAAAGGCCGGTTGAGTTCTTCTCACATCGCATCACGCTGACCTCTGATGCTCTCCTCTTACACTTATCAGGTCTCTTGTGATTACATTACACCTGCCCAGATAATCCAGAATAACCCCCCGAAATAAAGTCGGGTGGATGAGTAGCAAAACTTTCATTCCATCTGCAGCCTTAATTCCCCATTGCTGTGCAAAGTATCGTATTCACAGTCTTTAATGATGAGGAGGTGTCTCTTTGGGGGAGGGGCATTATTCTGCCTTTAGCATACACTATTGTCAAGTTCCTGGTCTTGATAAATTGTTCTCTGGTTACATAAAATGTTATCATTGGAGGAAGCTGGGTAAAGGGTAGAGGAACTCCACTATTTCTGCAACTTTAATGTGACTCTAAAAATATTTCAAAAGGATAAGTTTAAAAAATGGTTAAGGATTGAGTGAAAAGATATAGCAATTGCTTATAGAATTTCAGAAATTGCAGTAATAAAATGGATTAAAATAGAGTTCTTTAACTTCTAAAATAGTAAATACAGTAAGTAATAAATATAAATAAAGGTCACCTTTCTCACTCATTTAAGGGTAGTTCAGTCAAGATTGATGGTTTTATGGATGTTAGCCATTTTACAACGACTAAATAAGATGGGTACTATCTACATTTTCTCTTTAAATAAAACAATGTCCATAACTGACTATCATTAGACTAAAAACCACAATTTAATTTCTCTGTGGTTGATAAAGACAATATATTTTAAAAAATTTATATGCCCATAATAGCTATCACATAAAAGCCTAATTTCCTTAAACCACATTACCAAAATGCTTTATAATTTTACACTGTTTTTACATTTTTCCAAAAGATCACCACATACTCTGTTTTACTTATTATTTTCTAAAGCTATCAGATATATAGGCCATATTTCATTGTCCCACTTTTACAGATACAATTAGGTCTGGAAAGTTTTCATAGGGATTTCTGGGCAAGAGAAGAAAGTATGTTTATGTTTTTGATATTCCTAGTCTGCTCCCCAAACAGGCCAATGAAGATCACATTTAAAAAAAGAATAAAAACATAAAATCAGACTCAAAATCAGGTACAGAAGTAAACAAGCAAAATTGGTGAAATAGGCAGAAATTATGAGTCTGTTAGGCTTTGAATGTGGAAGCCACTGGCCTCTCAGGGAGTTTAAATCCCATATGGGCTGGTAGCCAGGCTTATTGACTGGCACACAACAGTGCCAGTATCACCCTAGATCAAAAACACCAAGCCAACAGTGGTGAGCCTTAGCTCTGGATAGGAGCCCAATGTACAATTTGGAGGCTACTGCAAAATTACTTGTTAAGTTAGGAATGGCAAAGAGAGACTAAAGATCGAGGAAGAGAGAAAAAGGAAAATAAATTTGAAAACTATTCCATTCAAAATGAGCTTGCTCATAAGAATTCCAGGATCATGGGGTGCCTGGGTGGCCCAGTCAGTTAAGTGTTGGACTTCGGCTCAGGTCATGATTTTACATCTTCTGGATTCAGGCCCACAATGGGCTCTGGGCTGACAGCTCAAAGCCTGGAGCCTGCTTTGGATTCTGTGTGTCTCTCTCTCTGCCCCTCCCTCATTTGCGCTGTCTGTCTGTCTGTCTCTTTCTCTCTCAAATAAATAAACATTAAATATTTTTTAATTCCATGATCATGAATAAATCTAATGCTAAGAGATTTACAAGCAAGATTACAAGCAAAATTTAGTTTTTATTGTGCAATCTGACAAAAACTTTCAAATACATTTAAAATAGTCAAAGAGTAAAGGATAGTTTTTAATAAGTGTATAAAACTCTCTGGAAAGTGTGAATTTGCCAACACCACCAAGCAGTTCTCCAGTTCTCCATGAACACTGACCAGGTATCACATAAATTTAATTCAGTTCTAACACTGTTAGATCCCACAGATTAAGGGCTCAGTCCTACAAGACCTTCTCACCCCACCTCCCCACACCCACCCATCCTCACCTCCCCATCCCCCTTTCTCCCAACCCTTGGGCCTCAAATGCCAGTCACAAGCCCAGACTGTTACTTACACTTCTGACCAACTGGCTATAGATTTCGAGGATCCCACAACACTCTCCTGAGGTTCCGTGAATTTGCTAGAGAGGCTCACTGAACTCAGAGAAACATTGTGCTTACTAGATTACTGGTTTATTATAAAAGAGCATCACAAAGGATATAAATGAACAGCCAGATGAAATATATAAGGCAAGGGTCAGGAACTTTTGTTCCTTACAGAACTGGGGTGTGTTGCATTCTTATGGATGCATTCTGGTTCACCGACCTAAAAGCTCTCTGAACCCTGTTGTTTTGGGTTTTATGGCGGCTTCTAATATTACATAGGCACAATTAATTAAATCACTGGCCGCTGGTGACTGATTCAACTCAGCCCCTCACCTGTCTTGAGGTCAGAGGGTGGGACTGAAAGTTCCTGATCTCTAGCCAGGTTGGTTCCCTTGGCAACCAGCACCTACCTGTGCTCTGCAAAAGTCGCCTTGTTAACATGACAAGAGACACCTTTATCACTTATCACTGAGGAAAAGTCCAGGGGTTTAGGAGTTCTGTACGAGAAACAGAGAGGAAGCCCAAATATATATTTTCTATTATAAATAACAAAATCCCAAACTTGAAAAGCAGAGAAATATTGTAACCAAACCCAAGGGGTTCACCACTTGGGGTGCACCAAATTGAACACAATCCAAGGAAGTGTTGAAAGCAAAGCACTTTTTTATTACATGTTACAAGTAAGGAGACGGGGAGATTTTTCTCAAAGCACTGTCTCCCCATGGGTTTAGTACAGGATGATTTTATTCAGTGTACTAGGGAACGAAGGGAGCTTACATAAACACTTCAGTTCAATTGTGATTGCCTAGCGTGTCAGCATGCTAGTGCCTGCATCATGTGTTCAAAAAATGATGGAAAACTTGCTCCACAGGAGGAGATCATAGTATTATAAGGAGCTAAAGGTAACTTCAGGACAACTCAAGGGGAGTTCAGCTCCAATATAGGTAAAACTGGCTCATGTAAGAGCTGTATAGGATGAGACACACCTAGCAAGGGACGATCAGGTGTAACACCAAGTTTGGGCATTTCCTTGGCTGGAACTGTTGGTTCTGGAAAACAAAACACATTCTTTGCCTGCCTTTGTCCCTTCTCCTCCTCTCTACTGCCAGTAGCTTTCACCCCTCTGATTTGCATAACTTCCTGTTGCATCCTAGCTAACAAAATGAAACGAGAACAAATGGATATGGAAAAGGAGAAATTAGGAAACCGTAAAAGTATACAGTGTTGGAAAGAATACAATACGCAGAATACACACTAGCATAGACAAAAATCGAGAGGTTGGTAATAGAAAAATGGCTCAGAAGAGTTAACCTAGATTACAGTTTAGAAAGAAAAAAAAATGGTTACTAATTTTCAGAGTGCTGAAAGAAAATAATTTTTAACCCAAATTCATATTTAACCATACCATCATTCCAGAATGAGGACAAAAATAAGATAATTTTATACACACAAAATCTAAGAGAATGTAACTCTCAGATCTTCACTAGACGAAATATTTAAGGCTCTAGTTCGATAAGAAGGATAGTGAACTAAGAAGGGACAAGCCTTCAGAAATTAACAGTGAACACAGAAATTGATAAAATACCAGCAACTTCAATTCTTTAATAACTAATAAATATTTCTTTTAAATAATTGAATTTAAATAGGAAATCTCAAACATAATTAGGGTGAGGAAAAATTCAGTGTCTATTTAAAGCATGCTACAGTTTCTCTAAAAGCTATGAACTCTATTAGAAAAATTCATACCTAAGAAAGTTTTATTTTTTTAACTGCTTAGCTAACAATAATAAAATCTATGGATTCAAAGAAAGCAGAAGGTAGCAGAGAAAATTAGATAACTTTAGGAAAACTATAAGTCTAGCACAAGGAGGAGAAGAAAACATTTAAAAAACAGTATAAAATCAATTTAAGTTACAAAATACTTAGAACTGAATGGCAACAAAAATACTACACCTAAAAGTGTGGTTTGTAGTTTTAGAGGAAATTCGTGATTATATATAAATGTTTTTTATGAATATATAAACATGTTTTATGAAACAGAAAGATCTAAAATACATGAACTAATTTTCAACTAAAACACTGAAAACAACAGATATCCCTAAAGAAAAGAAATAAAGAAAGAAATACAGGAGAAGAATTAGAGAACGAAATAACAAAACAACAACAGTAACGAAGAAGAGACAGGAATTACAATATACTTTTAAATAAAACAGACAAAACTCTAGCAAGAATGATCAAAGAGAAAGGGCACAAATACATAACATTAGGGATGGAAAGGTGGCTATACCTAGAGCTATGGAAGATCTTTAAAATCATAAGAAAACCTCATGAACAGCTTTATACTGACACATTTGGAAACCAAAAGGACATGATACTTGTGTGGGCAATATAATTTCCTAATGCTGACTCAAAAAAGCAGAATGAATAAACAAATAATCATTCACAAAATTAAATCAATAAACAGATTCATTTTCCAGCCCTCAAAGATAGGCCCAGATGTTTGTACAAAAGTATGACATTGGGCTGATAGAGCAGAAGAGTATCTAGAAACAGTAACATACATATTTAAGAATTTGTAACATAACAAAATCAGCATTAAAAATCAGTAGTGCAGGTCACCTGGGTAACTCAGTTGGTTAAGCATCTGACTTTGGCTCATGTCGTGATCTCCAGGTTAATGAGTTCGTGCCCCACGTTGGGCTCCCTGCTGACAGTTCAGAGCCTGGAGCCTGCTTTGGATTCTGTGTCTCCCTCTCTTTCTGTCCCTCCCCCACTCGCACTCTCTATCTCTGTCTCTCTCAAAAATAAACTTTTTTTAAGTTTAATTTTTATTTAAAAAATAAAAACATTTATTTAAATTAAATTAAAACATTAAATTAAAAATATGTATTTAAATTAAATTAAATTTTTATTTAAAAAATGAGTACTGAAGTGAGAGCCTATTCAATTAATAGAGTTGGACAAATGTTATTCATATGAAATGGATACCTTACAACGTACACAAAATAAATTCCAGGTGGACTCAAGTACTAAGTATGAAGAGCAGAACTTTAAAACCTTTGAAGGGATATAGAAGAATAATTTTAATATTTGAAGATAAGAGATATTATCTTGGAAAATTCATAGAGAACACAAACTTGGTATCTCCCATCTCTACCATGCCCTACCCTGCTTTGTGATTGTGAAGCTCACCAGAATGTGCTGCTTAACAGGTCTCCCTTTTTGGGTTTGGGGGGCTTGTTTAGGTTCCATTATGAATGAAGTCATACAGTATTTGTCCTTCTCTGTCTCACTTATTTCACTTGGCATAATGCCCTCAGGTTTCATCCATGTTGTCCTAAATAGGATCTCCTCAGGCTTTCAGATGGGTCTGCCAAACGGGAATCACTGACAGGGGAAGGGCAGGAAGAAACTGAGGATGGGTTAGTAATTCTTCCAGTTCCCTTAAAACCTCAGTTTGGCATGTTGTCTGTGTTCCTACGCAATAAATGACAGCTCTAATCAGCCATCTCTCTCCTTCCAGCCCCTCTCCGGGGTCCAAGAATAGCTCTCTACTTCCTGTCTTCACTTCTAGGAGTGGTTGCTATTACTCACCCTTAGGAACCACTCTATCCTTTGTTGGTTTCCCAAAACCCTGATTAGTCTTTAGAAATTATCCCATTACTAACCTCTCCGCAATCTCGTGAGCTTCAGTATATCATGTGGTTTCCTTCATGACTCTAACTGATATATCAAGAAGGAAAGAATGACAAAAATTGATTAAACCTTTTGCATAATAGGACAACCACATCGCCAGCAAAGGAAAGGAGCCGGGGAGGATGGAAGGAAAGAAAAGTCACAGACAGAAAGATTTTTGTAATGTCTACAACTGACAAAGACTTGTCATCCAAAATGCAGAAGGAACTACACATCAATAAGAAAAATGGGAAAGAGATACAAACAGGAAATTCATAGAGGACAGAACTAGAATAGGAAAAAACAAAATAAAGTAAAAACCCAAGCAGTTATAAAATTTCAGTCCCTGTACGACTCGTGAGCCTCATCACATCTGCTTCCTGGGCACCTGTGGGTGGAGAGATGGCTGGGAGATAGACACTTGAGGCAATCAGGGCAGAGCACTCGGTCTTCAGATATGTCAGAGAATGACAGCAACAGGACAGTCACTAGAGGGGCTACAGAGGAAGTAACTGAGGGAAGAAGTTCAAGATCAGACCCACGCTGGGGTGGTGTTGATAGAGTTGAGTTTCACGGGAGCCTGGAAGAGATCCAGGCAAAGAAGTGTGGGCGGGGATGATAGTACACTTTGTGAGGGCAGGTGGTAAATTGAGGAAGTTCATCCCCAGCGGTCTCTTATTTGCTCAGAGTATGGGAAAGAGAGAGAATGGCAAGGACTGCTGACGTCCTGCAAAGGTGGAGGATGTGGACAGATAGTCTCCTGACTCGGTTCCTCAACACCAAATTGCATCATTTGTTCCAAACCAGCTTTTCTAAATTTCATAATTCCCTCCCTGAAATCATACACTTCTGCCCAACTGGACAACTTATCATTTCCTTTTATATAAATCGCTTCCATCTAGCATTTGTATACTAATGTCCCAAAATGCTTCTGTTGGTAACTAGGGTTATTTAAAATAATTTTTCCCATTTTATTGAGATATACGTGACATACAATGTACGTTTAAGATGCTTAGCACCTTAAGAATAATAAGACTATGCTGAGTAATATTCTTTATCCATTCATCCACTGATGGACACATAGGTTATTTCTGTGTCTTGGCTATTGTAAATAAGGCTGCTGTGAACATAGGGGTGCAGAAATCTCTTCGACATAATGTTTTCATTTCCTCCAGATAAATACCCAGGAGTGGAATTGTGGGATCATATGGTGGTTCTGTTTTTAATTTTTTGAGGGCCCTCCATGTAGTTTTTCATAAGTGGCTGCACCCGTTTACAATCCCAGCAACAGTACACAAGCAATCCCTTTTCTCCACGTCCGCATGAGCACTGGTTATTTCTTGTCTTTTTCACCATGGCCATTCTCACAGGCTTGAGGAGATATCCCATGGTGGTTTTGAGTCACATTTCCCTGATGATGACTGGTGTTGAACATCTTAAAAGAGTAATTTTTTAAAGTGTTGGAAAAGAGATAATATAGTGAACCAATTATTTTTATGTATCTTTTTATATTTGTTTGGGACAAATCAATAGGATTTACAAATAAAAATAAAGATGTATTTTTTTAACAAAGTCACATAATTCCTCTTTCAGGATCTTTCAGGATTCTAAGTATGACTTAGACTAAGGATTTCCAAGTAACTAGAAAATTGGTTAATTTACCTGTATTTTGTTATTGGAGTCCCACATTCAGTTCAGTACAACACACACTGTTGAGTACCTGTTAGGTTCAAGGTACTGTGTTTATGGGGCTCAGGAGAGGAAGGAGTTGTATGAAATACAGGAAGCCTTTCACCGTGGAAATGTTGTATAACGCTTGTACATAAAACAGCATTATTCCAAGTAATTTCAATCTCCAGTAGTCTGCACTTTTCCTGCAGGCGTAGAGGTAGATGTATGATCTCCAAATAGGTGTGTTTTCCCATCACAACTGACCTTCAGGTTTGCTTAAAGCAATACTGCTGCTCCTCCAGCCTCACCTTTGTTTAATGAGAGCCATTTCCTAATGCCAATGTTGGGTTAATGGACTGAGATGGGAGAAAATCAAACGTATCTCTTTGTTTTACACCAGATTGCCTTTCTGCCTTGTGGCTTTAATCACTCAATCCTACTCACATCTGCCATAATAACAATTATGGGTTTTCTCCTGACTTCTTACCCAGGAGGGTATGTCAGAGTAGAGCAACATCTCCCGAAGAAAGAAAGGGCAAATTCTTCATCTCTTTCCAGCATCGTAGGTAATAATTTTCCTCTGCAGACCCTCAAGGACTACCTCTTTTGGCTTTCTCATCTACTATTCCCACAGGTTCGTGGCTCTGTTCTGATTTATGCATTTTCTTCTATCCTCTTTCTTCTGAGATAAGTTTTAATTATGTAGACAGATTGTAAAAGTCGCTTTCTTCTTGTAAACAGCTATTTCTCTGTTAGTACTAGATTTTGTATAACTGGTTCCTCCTATCCAAATCTCCTCATGCACCCAGGAATTATGTCTGTTCATTGTTTAACTGCAGCATCAAGACGAGAGAAAGCTGGCTTCCCTTCGTTGCTTTCCTTGAGGTATTTAATCTCGGAACACTTGAAATTGCAAATCTCCCTCGGGAACTGTTCTTTGTTGCATATGTTTGGAAAGCCCATAAGATTTTAGTTTTGAATCGGTATAAGAGCAAAGTACCACCCATCAAATAGCTGTATGATGACACTCTCAGTTCTACTTATTTAAAAACTTGCTCTACTCTCAAAATCAAGCAAGTGCTTGAAATGCTCAAAAGCCCACATGAAAATATTAGCAGTTGCCCCTTCCTCTGGGGACTCAGACAAGCGGATTCTAGAAAGCTCCTCAGGTAATGCTGGCAACCACTGCTTTTGCTCTGGCCCCTTCTGAGTAATAATTAAAATATAAAGAAAAACGTATTTATAAGATGAAAAAATGTATTTGTAAAACAACTTTTTGTTGTTCTGCATAAACACTTTTAACTATTTGTTGGATTTCTTTTTTCTAATCAGGGGCTCACTCTACCACATTTCCTTATAATGTAGATCTCACAGGTTACCTTGGAAGCACACCATTTGCATGAAAACTGGTTTTGCCAAGAACTGCTCAGTATTATCTTTTAACCAGCCAACAATTTTCCACAGCAGGCTTTTAACTTTTACCTTGCATCTCACCAAACACCTCTTCAAAAAGCCTAAATCAATATTCTCCCAGGAGTCTTTGAGGCATATTTAGAGAAAAAAGAGATAATTTTTAGACACAGCAGTGTGTGTGATGTCCTCACAGTAAGGAAACATTCAGCTCGTCCAAAGCGGAGGTGTGGTCTGTAGCCAAGGAATAGAACCATGGTCTTTGGCCAGCATTAGATACAAAGCCATGACCCTGACCTCATTAGCTGGACTAAGTGAGCTCACCATGCAGGCTGCTGCATATTTGCTTGGCAGTTCATGGAGCAGAGCGTCTTACCTTGGCTTTCAGAGAGAGTACCTAAGCATCCCGATACTGATGCAAGATCGTGTGTGTTTGTATTTGTCTAAAAAGAGGGCTTACATTTTCCTTAGATTCTCAAACGTGGATGCAACTTACAAAAAGTAAAATGTTACGGTTGCACAAAATGAGATTGTTCTAAAACAAAGTCATTTCGATATTTCTCTAAATAAAGTAACTTTTCATTACAGAGGTGGATTTCTGTAACCCGAGGTACACTTCTGTTCTCCCGTGTTATTGTGTGAGAAGCCTTTTAACTCTGACCTTTTAATATTTATCCTTTTAGGCGTTTGAGGGATTTTTAATGTACCCTTTCAGTTGGAGAAATCTATTACTTTTACATGAAAGGGAAATGATAGATTGAACCCTCCATTTTTGAACTTTATGCGTCTTCAGACATGGTGATTTTTCCCCTTTATTCAATGAACATGTTTTTCAAAACTCCTTCAACAGTCTATCCTGATAGTCTTCTTTCCCCCCTCACAGTCATCTTAAGGTTACCTGAACCTGCTTTACTCTTCACAATATAGGGTGGCGTAAGCCTGTCTATACTGCACCTAATTAAATGTGAAAGTGTTACTCATTATATACAGTGAATTCCTTAGATTCCTTAGATACAATAAAGCTTTACGATAGAAAACTGCCATTTTTAGGGACAATCTCCTACTGTCTCTTCTGTCGTCTGTTACGGTTCACATGAGTCCTCCCTGTCGTTGACATGCTGCTTATGTAGGTTGTGCTTGGGAAGACATGTCATCAGTAAGGTACAATATGGATTTTTAATAATTCTAGGTTACTTCATGGAATGAGCACCTAGTAGAACAAGAAAGGATCAAAGCTCTCTCGAAATACAAATCATGTGGACTTCAGAAATGAGGAGAAATGCAGCCATCTGAAATGGTCATGAACCCCAAACAAGTCTTCCTCTCGGTGCTGATGTTTGGAGTAGCAGGGCTTCTCCTGTTCATGTACTTGCAAGTCTGGATTGAAGAGCAACATACAGGTAATGCATCAACTCTTTTCGCCTCTTTTAATTATAATGGTCATTTTCAATTAAATAAGCTGTGGTGTCTACAAAACCATATATCACATTATTTCCAACAACAGCAAAAATTAGACACAAATTAAAATCCCCAGCTCCTAAAAGAAAGGATAATTCTTCAATTCTGGTGGGCATTTGCTCCGGGGCTGGGGATAACACTTGGAACTTTTATTACATCAGTGGGGAGCAGCATGGCCCTTTAGCCCAGTAAGGACTGCTTGCGGAGCATTTGTCTACTCAAATTGTAGGGGCACCTGGGTGGCTCAGTCAGTTAAACATTTGACTCTTGGTTTTGGCTTAGGTCATAATCTCACTCTTTCGTGGGTTTGAGCCCTGCATCAGGTTCTGCACTGACAGTATTGGGATTCTCTTTCTCCCTCTAGCTCTCTGCCCCTTCCCCGCTCACTCTCTCTGTCTCTTTTTCAAAATAAATAAACTTAAAAAAATTTTTTTAAGTGCATAGCATGGATCCTACCTCTGGTGTGTCCACTAAGCATTGGGCACAAGTCCAATGAGCTAAATATACAGCTAAATAACTCCTTTAGTTCCTTCTTATTTTTTGTGTCAGTACTCAAAATCGGCACATAAATACTTCAATATCGTTACTATAAAGTGGGAGTTCACAAACCATCTCTGTAAAAGATTGCATAGGAAATATTTTAGGCTCTGTAGGCCCTGACATTTCTATCAAAACTACTTAACCCTAACAGTGTATCACATGAGCAGCAAGCCATACATTATATGTAAACAAATGGACCAGGGTGTGTTCCAGTAAAACTTTATTTACAAAAACAGGTATTGGGCTGGATTTGGTCCACAACAGTAGTTTGCCAATCCTTGCTATATGGTTACTTTCATCATTCCAGTTTGCCATTGCCACACATTGGGAACACTCAGTCACTGTTAAAATGGATTCTGTTTATGATGATTGACTTAGAAATTATAGAAATATATATACATATATATCTTATGAAATTCAGTTGTTTTCCATGAGTAGAAATAGACTATGACTTATGATTGTTAAGGAAAATAAAGTAAAAGTAGAACAATTCCTTAATTGTTTCCAATTGTGGCCTACTTTTAAATCATTCTAGATATAAAGCCCTTAAGAATCTACTCTGAAAGAGAATTCAGCACTGAGCCACAAACATGATACTTTCTAAAGTTGTTTCCATTTCTAAATTCCCGTCCTTGGATTATTGTCTTATACATCTTGGATTTTAATTTATGTAGTAACTCTTGTGAAAGAATTTGCATATTATTATTTTATTTTCTAGAGAATATGTAACATTGTCAAACTTATTCTTTTTTTTTTAAATGTTTATTTATTTTTGAGTGAGAAACAGAGCGTGAGCAGGGGAGGGGCAAAGAGAGAGGGAGACACAGAATCTGAAGCAGGCTCCAGGCTCTGAGGTGTCAGCACAGAGCCCGACGAGGAACTTGAAACCATGAACCATGAGATTAGGACCTGAGCCGAAGTTGGATGCTTAACCAACTAAGCCATCCGGCGTCCCTGTCAAAACTTATTCTCAATTCCCGTTGTAAGTTACATGAACTGTAATATTTTCTAAGTTTTTGGTATTACTATAATAATTTGTCATAACTTATAATATTTCATAAAACCATCTTGACAAAATATAGAGGCTAATTTCTCCTGCAGTATAGATTTTCTAAGCTCTTGGCCGGTGTTTATTGAATGAGTTATAAAAAGATGAATAAATAGACTGAAAACTCATTGCAGACTATAGAACACAGCAATGGAATAAGAATCAGGGATCTTATTTTGGGGAGGTTTGCTAATTTCATAGTCTCATAACAAATTTCACAAGGCAAGTATTGCAACGAGACTCCAATCCATATAAGAAAATATATTCAGATATATAGACTATGGGAGAAATATTATAGTTAGTGAGTCAGGTAGGAAACTACATGATTTCTGAAAAAACAAGTCATATAATAATACCTTACAAATATACTGAAATGTGCAAAATGGGCCACAAGCATCAATAGTCACCATTTATTGAAAGCTTTCTAAATGTATCTTCTCTAATCCTAATGGAATATTCCTAGGTGTGATATTTTAAGTTTATAGGTGAGGAAACTGAGGTTTGGGTAGATAAGGAACTTACCCCAGACTTCACATGTGCAGATCTAAGCAGAGAGGCATTTGTGCCTCTCCAAAGTCCATACCCTTCCCCAATACATTGAGTCAGTATGGGTGGTGGAAAGGTGAGTATTATTACCCCCTAGTGTACAGACTGGGTAACTGAGACCCAGAAACTAAGTGACTTGCCAAAAGGTGCAAAAGCTGAGTTTCCAAAGTAAGACCCATGCCTAGATTTTCCTGCTCCCTATGTTCCCTAAAAGAACCTCCTAACCAAAAAGGTAGATAAGATAAACATGTAATAAATGCTATGGTATCAATACTGATGTTTTTAAATCTCTGACTTGTAAAACCACAGCTATTCACAAGTTGGATTCTTAGTTGAATTCATAATTTCTCCAAGTTGGGAAATTTTTTTGCCCAGTTAAGATGGGCTTATACTAAAATAAATAACAATAAATAATATTTATTCTCTTAAATGTTATTTATAATTTGCTAGTACTTTCCCTGATATGTCTCACATGCATTGTGTAATATTTCACAATCTACTCATGACAGTGACTATGAATGTTAGAACCAGAATTCCTTTAGATAATTATCTTACTGAAGAAAAGTTTTCTTATTTTTCAATAAGACTTCCATGTGGAGTTTTGCCTTTAACCAGGCTAATGCCTGGGTTGTAATTCTATAGTTTTCGAGGTGGACTGGTCCATGTGTATTTTATTTGTGTATTAAATAACGTCAAGAGCAGGCATTTTTAGAAGCAGTTTCTTTTTAAATCAGAAAATATCTGAATGTGTGCTTTGATGTGATGTTAAGTTAAAAATGAGAATTTTGTCTTTTGGACATTTTAGAACTGTCAGTCAAAGAACTGTGGAAAATGAGTTTATTTTGGTTCCTGAGACCTTCTATAAGTAGAGCAGATTTTAAAACTCTGAATGGTTTTGATATTGTATCCATTTCAGTTGTGTATGACAACTCTTAGGTTCTTTTGATACTCCTTTTTTGAGTCCTTTGAAATATAATAAGATATGGAATATTTTCTAAGCTTTCTAGGTTTCCTGGGTTCTTCTGTTAAAATAAAATTCTTTAAAGTTACAAAAAGAAAATCTTAAATATGCTCTGATATGCTAGTAAAGATTATGAATAGACAAAATTTTTTGAAAGTGAAGAGGAAAATGTGTGACAAAGAAAGTGAATCTATCCAATTATACAACAGTTATCCATAATAACACTCATTCTTCAATAACACATCAGTTCAATTATGCATTTCTTTATGCTAATGTGGATGTACTGTTATGAATTTTATTTTATAAATTTTTCCCCTAGCTGTTAAGAGTACTAGTTTCATATTTAGAAGAATCTTGAAAACCTCAGATCTACTTGTTAGCTGTGTGACCCTGGGCAAATCACTCAGCCTCTCTAGGACACAATTTGCTCATCTGTGAAATGAGGATAATAATATTTTCCATGTAGGGTGACAGAGGGAAGATTACAGGAGACTTAGCATGGTGCCTGGCAAGTAGTAGTGAACGATAAAGATGAACTGGAAGTGATACAGAGCATCTGCAGGCTAGCTTTTTCTGAGTTATCACAGTTAAGACTCAGCCACAATTCAAGAACACAATCTTAAGCTTGTGCCTTGCCTGATTAAGAAAAAAAAGAAAAAAAAAAAGCTCAATTCCATCTCCAGTTAAAATAGTTCAGAGAGTCTAACTGGCACAAAGGCAGCATGTTTTACAGTAGAGGAATTGGAAGGATGATCAGGTTGAGCTCAGAGAGGAGAGTCGGTGTCCAGGAGGATCACCTATGCAGGCTGCCTCCAAGGTCAGGGTATCCATTCATTCCATAGTGGTTTTTTTCTCAAGATTTAACAATTGACCGTGCCAAACTGGTGAATACTGAGATGTAGTAGGGAACCAGCTATAATCTCTATTCTCAAGGAGACTATAGCCTCATAGACTGTAAGGGAGAAAATGGTCTTGAGTTCAGGCCAAGGTGCTGGTATCAAAAGGAGAGTCCATTGTGACAGAAGAGAGACAGGCCCTCTATTATGAGGCACAATAATGAGTTGGGACCAGGAGGAAGAGCCCAATCAATTGTCAGTGATGAAATTGTTGACCTGATAGAAGCCATGGGGTTGGTGTAGGTGTGGGGGCAGGGTTAGCAGGCGTAGAGGACCAGAGCAGAGCAGAACACAGAACGGATATATCTACAGGACAGATGCGATAGGTAATGATGAAGGCCAGTTCAGGTTAAATCACAAGAATGGATCATTTTCTCCCAGCTACTATTGAAATTTAGAGTTTGATGCCCTCTTCCTCGAGATAGAACGTTAGTGGTAAATAGAATAAATACAGAAAGGCATGGTACATAATTGTTTTATATGTATATGCAATAAGACATGGTTAGGACCCTATCATATCAGAGTCAGAATCTCAGCTTTAGGAAAGAATTTATAGATCATCTTGCACACCGTCTATTTTTTAAAAACTATGAATTGATTCCATCACTCTCCTGTTTGATATGTTTCAGTTATATCTCATTCTTTTCCACAAAGACTTCTCCCTGGGACCCACAAAGTCGTGTGGGGTGTAACCTCTGTCTGCCTCTACTGGCTCACCCTTCCTTCCCTCAGGGTACTTCCTGGCTTCATAAGGAAGTCATCTTCCAGCAAACCAAACCCTCAGCCGACTCGGCCCTCTCACCGTGAAAGACGTTGGGATGCTCTTCTCCCAGCTCTCACCTGTCCTGGCTTGGTTCACATGTCACCTGCTGGATAGAAGCAGCCAATCAGCCAAACAGACCCAGTGGCGATCAGTCAGACCCTGATCTTATTCATTCCCACCATGGAAATTATCATAATCAGCAATTGCCTCATTATATTGTTTGTTCACTTGTTATTCTACAAACTCAATGAAAACAGAGACCCTGCGTATCTCACTCACCTCAGTGTCCTCATTCCACGGCATGGAACTTGTATTCAATAGTAGTGTGTTCAATAGGTGTGCAATAGTAGTGTCCAGTGGGTGGATACATAATGCTTCTTTTGGCTTTTCAACATCCAGCCAAATGACTACATAGACTCTTTAAATACTTCTGGGGACAAAGAATCCACTACTCCTCAAGGCATCCACACAACTGTATAGCCACCTCCTTAGAAAGTTCCATAAATTAAGCCAGAACTTGTATCCTTAACTTACGCTTACTCATCCTAGCTGTGTCCCTGGCACCAAATGAGGCTCACCCTTCTTCTATCGCATGGCCAGATCATTTTCATGGCAAAGGAAACCCCAGCCTTTTAAACCATTTCATAAAAGATGATCTGGGTCCCTCTCCTCTAAATCACTAACACTTACTCTTTATCCCTTTTAAAATATGGTGTATTGTATACTTGCATGAAACCTGTGTTAGAAATATACATCTCTAATAAAATCCCCTTTCAAGTGAAGTGATATGCACATATTTTAAATATGCAAAGTAGTGAAAATCAAACAGATTCCCCCCCCCCCCACAAAGAGCTTATGTTATTTCTTTTCTTGAGATTTTCCAGAGCCAAATTTAGCCTCATCTATTCCAAACTAAAAATGTTCCCTGGATTTATCCAACACTGTAAAAATCCACCTAACCAACTTCTGAGCATTTTTATTCAGGACCATTATTTTTTTTAACAAATCAATTTAGTTAAACTAAAAAGAAAACAAAAAACAAAGACAGTTCACTCTTTTCTCTCCCACCCCCTGGCCCACCCATAGCAACTACCAATCTATTCTCTGTATCCGTGAGCTTCGGGTGTTGTTTTGTTTTGTTAGATTCCACATGTAAGAGAGATCATGCGGTATTAGCCTGTCTCTGTCTGACTTATTTCATTTGCTTAATGTCTTCAAAGTCCATCCGTATTGCAGATGGCAAGATTTCATTCTTTTTTTATCGCTGAGTAATATTGTTCATTCATTCAGCAGTGCTGCAGTGCACAGGGGGGCACAAGTATCTTTATGAACCACTGTCTTCTTTTTCTTTGGATTAGTACTCAGAAGTAGAATTGCTGGATCATGTGGTAGTTCTGTTTTTAATTTTTTGAGGAACCTCAATACTGGTTTCTATAGTGGCTACACCAATTTGCATTCCCACAAATAGTGAACAAGGGTTCCCGTTCCTCCCCATCCTTCCAACGCTTGTCATTTCTAGATTTTTTAGTAAATAGCCATTCCAATGAGATAATATCTCACTGTGGTTTTGATTTGCATTCCCCTGATGGTGAGTGATGGTGAGCATCTTTTTATGTGTCTGCAAGCCACCTGCATGTATTCTTTGGAAAAATGTCTATTCAGATCTTCCCATTTTTTAATTGGATTGTTTGCTTTTTGTTACTGAGTTGTTTGGGTTCTTTATTTATTTTTGGATATTAGCCTTTTATCAGATATATGATTTGAAAATATTTTCTCCTGTTTGGTAGGTTGCCTTTTCATTTGGTTGATGGTTTCCTTCACTGTACAGAGGCTTTTAAGTTTCTAGTCCCACTTATTTAGTTTTCTTTGTTGCTTTTCCTTTTGGTGTTAGATTTAAAAAATCATCCAAGACATATCTCATGGAGCTCACCACCCTATATTTCCTTCTAGTGTTGTGGGTTCAGGTCTCATATTTAGTTAGGTCTTTAATCCAGTTTGCCTTGATCTTTGTGTATGGTGTAAGGTAGTGGTCCAGTTTCATTCTTTTGCAAATAGCTGTCCAGTTTTCCCAACACTATTTGTTGAAGAGACTATCTTTTTCCTATTGTATATTCTTGCCTCCTTTGTTGTAAATTAATTGACCATGTAAGTCATGGGCTCTCTATTCTGTTCAATTGACCTATGTGTCTTTCTGTTTTTATGCCAGACACATATGTCCGTTTTTAAATTACTTTAGCTTTGTAATATAGTTTGAAATCGGGGAACATGATGCCTTCAGATTTTCTTTTCTTTTTTTCATTTTCAAAAGTTTATTTATTTATTTTGAGTGAAACAGAGACAGTGCAAGTGGGGGAGGAGCAGAGAAAGTGAGAGAGAGGGAGAGAGAGAGACTCCCAACAGGTTCTGCACTTTCAACGCAGAGCCCAACATGCTGTCCGAACCCAGGAACTGTGAGACCATGACTTGAGCCAAAACCAAGAGTCAGATGCTTAACCAATTGAGCCACTGAGACATCCTTGCTTTTCTTTTTTAAGATGACTTTGGCAAGACCAGTAATTTGTTGGCTACTTATTGGTAGTATTTTTACATGTTTACCTTAAACAGAAACTTCTTTGACTTTTCTTTCATACTTTTAAGTAGACATTTTTTTCCTGATTCCTACTAGTTTCTTTTTGATTTTCATGAAGTAGTGATATCTGAACTTGGGTTCAACATTAGCATCTACGCTAAGAATTCTCATAGCTAACATATGAATTGCCATAGCTGGCATAGAAAAGAAAGAATCGCATAGCCATAATCCCACCTCCCCAAAATCCACTCTCACCAATCCAGGCTCTGTAGGACTGGATGATACACAACATACTTCCTTTTGGTCAGTGACATGAACTTTCTACAGGTCAGGATTCTATTCAAGTCCTATATGCTGTTATCAAAGGCAGCATAGCCAAAGCAAAGATTTACTTTTAATATTTTCTTCTGCTAATTCACAATAAACGTCATTAGGTCCAGGGTATATTTTAACCCCCATAGGTGTGTATGAAAGTGAAACATAGTGGCTACAAGCTTCTGATTTCAGGCAAAGTAAAGCCACGTTATTGCTTTTTCTCAGACAGTTGCTTCAGGACCTCATAAGCAAACCGGCCTCATGCTTTGGTATTTCTAAGGAGATTTCATCTTGCTTTTTTCAAAGTATATTTTGTGGCGTATAAAGTTTTGCAACTAGACTGGATTGACATAATTCTTTTCTCTTCAGCCTTTCTGATGAGAAAGTATATTCTTTCCCTCCAGAATCAAGCTGTTCATCCTGATTGTGATGTTGCTATATTGAAATTCTATTTTCTCCCAGGGGATCTTTGTATACCGGAACTGGAGCAAAGCCACTTATAACATGGAAGGACTTTATGCTTACAATCGATCACATACTCAGGAAAATAAAAATTGCTTTTCTTTAAAAAAAATCACTCATTTGTGTAACTTTCTCCAAGTTTGATGAGCAGAGCAACCATTTTTTTAAATCAAATGAGCACATCCTCCCCCTGCTCACCTCTGCATACCAGTGTATCCTGTCTTTTGTGAATTTTTGCCCATCTCAGGACCTTTGAGTTAGTTGTTCTCTCTTCCTAAAATGTATTTCCCTTGGTTGTTCCCGTTGTTGACTTTCCTTATCATTCAGAGTACAGCTTAAATATCACCTTCCCTCAAAATCCTGTGTAAAATACATAGTCTCTGATGGTTTCTCTCCCAGCACCTGTTTTATTATTTCCTAATTTTATTGCACTTCTTCCCATCTGTAATCATTCTTTATGTTCATTTACATAGGGTCTACCTCTCTCAATAAAATATAAGCTTCCCAAGGTCAGGGAACTTATACGTTGGTCACCAGTGTATCTCCGCCCCATCCTCCCCACCCATATCCCCAGCTTCCAGATACTGACTCCAGTCCTCACTTCACTATGTACCCCCAGTGCCCTCCAAATTCAGTGTTTATTCTTATTCACTCAGCCACCTGTAACTTGCTTCTCCCAGTGCGCTTTCCCTGACCATTCTTCCCCAGCCTTCTGAGTCTTCTGTATTCCTGGGGATTGTCCCCTGCTTTTGCCCCATACCCCAAAAGCCATACTGCCAGATACCAAGGAGAAATGGATGTCAAAGTTACTTAAAATTTTCTGAAATTGAAGAACACTCAGTGACCAAGCTTTGCTACAGTGTCAATCCAGTCAACATAGATTTTTAAAACTCTAGTAATTCGTTGAATACATTTGTTTCCAAATATGTTTTCAGCACCCATAAACAATAATGCTACTGCTTTAGCTATTGCTTTAGCTCAACACTCACCCTTCTTCAGGGTGCTGGCCCCTGCCTCCATTTCTTTTGGGTGTCCCTTTTCCTCTCCTACACTCTCTAAATTGGAGCAGAAACCACCCTGTTACAGTGGAAGGCTTCATTTGGTCTGTTGGCAGGCACCTAGCCAACACACAGCCCATCTTTTACACCTCACACCGTGGTGACAGTGAATCACTAGTCCAGAAAATGGGTGGCCAGCGAAGCTTGGTCAATGATTCTCTTGGGGTCTTGGTTTTCAATACCAGGAAAAAGGGCTCAACTGCCTAACTATATGGTAGAAGCTCAGAAGCATATGTGGATGTTTCCTACCACATGAGCCAGAGGAGCTAAAGATCCCAGGCTGGAAAGCTGTGACTTTTTAAAGAAAATCCACTGAAGCAGAGAACTGGGCTCTGCTCACAGCTGCTACACCATACCCAATCCATTGGTCCCCTCTCTGATCCTGTGACCAGGTCCCAAACCCAGCTCAGGTGCCCTTGCTGCTGAAAACCAATCTCTCCCTGCAGCCTCTGAGGGCCCAGAGAAGGCTTCCACACTGGAAGCCAGTCATGTCCTGACTTCCTTTCCAGCCCCTCCTCCAAACTCTGCCAAAGGTGAGGAGGTGAGGATGTGTCTACCCATAATGAGGAACAAATTACATGACAGTTTAAATCTTGTAACAGTTCAGGCAGGTGGTGGCGTGAGTGATGCCTCATCAAGAAGGTGATCCATCTTCTCTGTCTCTGGGGAGGAAAGTAGATCTGCAGAGAGAGAGAGGAGAGTGGAGAAGGAGCCATCAGGGAGGGCTTAACCAGTGAGTGGGCATCACTCAGCTGCCCCTGAAGGCTGGCCCAGCTCAAGGCTTCTGGAAGGCTCCCTAGAGGTACATTAGGCTCAGGAGGAGAAGAGCAGAGTCATGGACAGAGTTTCAGCAGCTGTTTGGGCTCCTGGACCTTCTTCTCTCAAGATTCAACACTGCTGCTTCCTGTTCTATTTCTGGGGGCCTGTAGGGGCAGAAAAGTTTTCCCTTCCTCCCTTCTCCATTCTTTGGTTGGCCTAATAATTAAATTGACATAAGATTAACAGGAGAAAAAAGATGAATTCCATATGTATTAGAGCCCCATAAAAATATCAGACTCAAAGAAATGACCAAAGAAGGTAGCTTTTATAACTTTTAGACAAACAATAAATTTGTGAAGAATGGACAAAGGAGGGTCCTTCTTGAACTAGTTGTTTGTGTCTTTTATTTTTTAATTGAAGTATCACTGATGTACAATGTTGTATAAGCTCCCAGTCTACAACATAGTGATTCGACAATTCTGTAGCACCTTGGTTTCCCTGAAAGCAGGAAATAAATCTCCCAGGTGAAAGGTCCCCTCCCTGTACCAAGAGGGTAGAAGGCATCCTTATCACCAGAGACAGAGAATTTCATGCTGAGAAGACTGCAGACAAACCTTGTTACATCTTTACCAATTTACTACCTCTGTGTCTTGTCCATTCTTCACAAATTGTTTTGGGACATCCACCCCTTTGCCCTTCCCTGAGAGATCAGTGTAGCTAATGGGTTCCTTGAAGCTCCAGTAATCCTCCCCTGAGAAAGATGGCTACATACTGAGGGTGGGAAAGAAGATGAACGAGGCGCCTGGGTGGCTCAGTCGGTTAAGCGTCTGACTTCAGTTCAGGTCATGATCTCACGGTTAGTGGGTTTGAGCCCCGCGTCGGGCTCTGTGCTGACAGCTAGCTTAAACCCTGAAGCCTGCTTCCAATTCTGTGTCTGCCTCTCTCTCTGACCCTCCCCTGCTCATGCTCTCTCTCTCAGAAATAAATAAAAAACAAAAACATTGAAAGAAAAAGAAAGAAAGAAAAGAAAGAAAGAAAGAAAGAAAGAAAGAAAGAAAGAAAGAAAGAAAGAAAGAAAGAAAAGAAAGAAAGAAGATGAAGATATGAGAGCCAGACTGCTTTTGTTAGGACTGTTTGTTTGAGCTACAGGTGACAGACACCCAACCGGAACCTCTAGCAGTTCAGAGGGTATCATCCCAAAGTAAGCCACTTTGGTATATTATTTTGAATTAAACTTACTTAAGTAAGTCCATTCTTAACAAAAGAGGGTCCTTCTTGAACTAGTTGTTTGTGTCTTTTATTTTTTAATTGAAGTATCACTGACGTACAATGTTGTATAAGCTCCCAGTCTACAACATAATGATTCGATAATTCTGTAGCACCAGAAGGGGTGGATGTCCCAAAACAATCCTCCTTCACTCTTCTTGATTCATTTATACCATGGACCACAAGATGCTGCCTTTTTCACTCTGTGCCCTAGCATCCATCTGGCATGGCGTGTGGCCCATAGTACATGCCCGGGATGCCAGCAAGTGTCGGCCGAATGAGTCAACCAGCACCGAAAGCTAAGCTCAACTAAACTTAGAAGACAAGTGAGGCAGGTACTTAACTCTGGACTTTTTCAGAAGTTACAGTGTTTGGTTTAGCCAGGGTTTTCTCCAGTGATATCCTGAAATGTCTTCCTTGAGGTTAGGAAGGTGTTACTTGGAGAGCCTTATTTTTCCTTTTGCTGTGGTTTGTTTTTAACAAAAGCGCGATCATCATTTAGCAGACGTGTTGTTAAGAAAAGTCAAAAACTGAGTGAGGAATTGCAGAAGATAAGACCTTTTAAGGTCCCTTATAATGTTAAGTTCCCTGGGGCTATCATGTCATGCCTGAAGAAGAGACTAACAAACAAAGCCAGTCTCGGGAGCTGTCCGGAGGTAGTATGTTGTAGTGGAAAGCACTGAGCTCTCACTACTCATTTCTAGCCCATTTTGTGTTTTTTGAACAAGCTGATTAATCTCTCCAGATTCTGGTTTCTTTTCTTCTCTGGTTTCCACACCTTGTCCCTTGCTCTCCTCGGTTAACCACCATCCTAAAGTTGATGTTTATTCTGGCATTCCTGTACATGCCTCTATAATTTTAACACATGTGTATTCCTTTTTCATATTTTTAGCCTTCTAGAAAAGGTATCTACCTGTATATACTCTTGTGCAACTTGCTTCTTCAGTCAACATTAGGTTTTTAAGATTGATTTATATTGATATACTACAGCTGTAATTCATGGATCCAACTCGTGTATGATATTTCATCATGTGAATATGTTGCAATTGATTTCTTCATTCCCCAGCTGGTGTGCAAAAAAGCTGTTTCTAATTTTTTGCTGTCACACAACTTCCTACTAAGAGCATTCTTGTATAATATCTTTGTTCACATGTTTGGGAGTTTTCTATAAGGGCTTAAATTGCATGTTCTCCAAAATAATATCAGCTTCAAGATTCTATGATTCCATATTGTATCTTCTGCTCACACAAATCAAAATTAGAACTTCTTAGAATACCACAAATGTTAAATGATAAATCTTAGTAAAAAAATGGATACCGAAATATTTATTTGGATACACAGATTTCCATTCAGAATTATGAGTGAAAAATACAAGTATAGTGCACAGAATGTGCTCTCACAATGCTTCTTGCTTATTGGTATGCCAGCAGGGTAGTTAACAGTCCATTGAGAATCGATTAAAATAATTACTAGGTCATTAGTGTGGACTTTGAGTATGAGTGTAAAGACCTCACTCACTAAATAATTCATGATGCTAGGCAAGTTAACTCCTGTTAGTATTGATTTGGAATGTAATACTACCGAGTCAAAAATTTCTAATTTTCCTAATAAAAATAAACTCTTTAACCTGTCAAACCATCACCTAATCCCAGCCTCCTCCTTTTATAAAGGAGTAACTAAAAGGCTTAAATTTACATGGCCAGTAATAACAACACTGGCACTAAGACAGGATGCCTGATAACTGTGTATTTTCCACACAATATTCTTCCCCTTTCCCTTCTAGTTTTTTCCTCTTGCCTTTCCCTTAAGATCTAAGAGGACTGAGGATGCTTTTGAATCACTGGTTTGTTTCTTGAAGTGTCTTGAACATAGCCATTCCAAAATCCAGCTGAGAAGTCTAGCAACCAGATGCATCACTGGGATCAAGGATATAGTTTCTGTTTTCCAACTGAAAAAGCTGTCTGCACATAGAAGACCTTGAGTGTTCTAACAGTCCCGACTTCAAAAGAAAGTTCCCAGTATAGAACCAATGTCTTTGCAAACAATGTATTCTACGTTTCTTTTCAAACTTAGCTTTCAGGAGGAAATCAACTAAGAGGTTTGGTGTAAAACTTCATGGTACCCAGTTCATCACAGGTTAAAGAGGTATAAAATTTAAAACGAAAACATGGATTGTTTCTAAATAAACAAACCTTGGGAGTACCTGGTCAGTTAAGCATCCAACTCTTAATTTTGGCTCAGGTCATGATGTCACAGTTTATGGGTTCAAGACCCACATTGGGGTCCACACTGACAGCATGGAACCTGCTTGGGATTCTCTCTCTCCCTCTCTTTCTACCCCCCACCCGCTGCTCATGCACATGCACTCTCTGTCTCTCAAAACAAATAAACTTTTTAAAAAAATTTTTTAAAGTTTTCATTATGTTCTTTCTTGTTTCCCTGAGTCACAGATTACCAGAAGTTATATTGAATTTTATATAGGAGATCAAAAGTAAATACGTTTGTGCTACGCAAACAGTACTAACCACTTGTCTCCACTTTACTCTTCCCAAGCTTTTAGCTCCCAGCTCTTGCAAAGCGAGTCAGCTTAGGTTGTAAACATTTGCTTTCATTTCCCCAACTGGAAGTCCATTGAGGGTGAGGACCACAGTACCTGGAACATAAGAGGCCCCAGTTAAAACTTCAATGGAAAGAATTGGGAGAGAGATTCCAGAGACAGAGAGCAGCTGATGGTTTAGGCAGGACTCCCAAGGTATCGATCATAACTTTCTAGATCTGTTTGTGAACTTCACAGCTTTAGATATTTCATTTTACCTCTTCTGAAGAATTAAACTTTCAAGTGACTATTCAGATGAAACAGCCACATAGGGATATATGTATAACCCCCAAATTATTTAATTAATGATTGTCCTATTAATGGAGCTATATTTTCCCGATAGAATAGCTACATTCACTAGTCTCCCTTCATGTACTGCAGTCCACCCCAGTCAACCACTGGTTCTCATAATCTGCCTGCCGTAACATCCACTGAGTCCTTCCCTGTCTTCTGCTCTGCTCTCTGCGGCCTTAGATACCAGTGACCTTCAAATATCACCTTCCCTTAATGTCCATGGACAGACTCTTCTAGCTTTCCTGCTCTTCTCTGGCTGCATTCTCAGTTCCCTCTTCAGACTACTTTGTTTTCTTTTGCCATCCCTTAAATGTTGATGTTTCCTACCCTTGGCCCCCTTTCCTCCTCACTGTACGTGCCTTTCGGGTATAATTCCATCCGTAACCAGAGTCCTCACAGTTCCCATAGTGCTATCTGCTTCCTGAGCATCTGTACTTGAATGCCCCCCAGATCCCTTAAATTCAATAAGTACAAAGCTGAAGTCATCATTTTTCTGTAGCGTGTGTCCTGTTTCACCATTGAGGAGTTGCCCCATCTAAAGAGCTCATTGCCATTGATGATGCCTCCATTTCCCTTGTTCCTCCTCCAGGGTAAAAGCTTTTCTTGGCCCCGGAATGGTTCTTGGGACAAACCTAAACTTCAAAATTTGGCCATCAGGGGTCTTCATGGTATGACCTCTATTTAACTCTGTAGGCCCACTGCTGCACATATTGCACCTATTCTCCAGCTGTATTAACTTCATTCCGGTTCCTTGAAGTGGCCATCAAGTCTATCAAACCTAGGCCTCTACTGGTACCTCTGGAAGCATTTCCCATGTGTCAGATGTTTAAGTTGTTACTCCCATGTGCACCCTGTACTTTCCCAGGAAACTGGTAATGATGGTGAACTTGGAGTTTTAGTCAGTATCAAGCTCACCACCTTCAAACCACTAGGCCATGAGATCTATGAGGGTGACAGTAGCAGCCCATTTCACTGTCACATTCTCTGTGCCTAGCATGTGCTTCCTCTAGCCATGATAGGTAGATTTTGCTAACTCATTATGAAAATATTGAGTTAGGGATTTTGGAAAAGAGATACCAGTATATTTACATATATAGGTGCATATATGTCCCCGTCTCATTGCCTAAAAATGAAAATGATGTTTTCCATCAGTGTCTATGAGAACCCACCATATGATGTCATGGAAGCAAAAGCACATGCTCGTACTCTATCATGGTGACCTGCTTCTGCAAAGCCTTATTATGCATTATTTTATTCATAAAGTAGTTAAATTTTAGTATAATTTAATTTTATGGCTTTTTTATAATAAATTCAATTTATAGGTTAATTATTAAACTTCTGTTCTTTTACTCTATGCTCTCAGTTCTCTTTATTTTGTCAGTTTTAGCCTTCTGAAGTTTGTTTTCCAGAACACTCACTTGGGTAGCCCATCTGTGTGACGCACAGAACAAAATTATTAGCTTCCGTGTTAGTGATTTTTAAAAGCCAATAAAGAAGAATGTGAGAGCAGAGTTGACATCAGGGACAGTGAGAGCTCTCATATCTAGAAGCTTCCCATTTGTTTGGACCCCATCTCAGAGAAAGCACAAAATGTATCCTGCGCAGATGCCGTTTTCTTCGCTGCAGATGACATTTCCCTGTTAGGTGGGTGGCTGCTGCTGGCTACACAGTTAGTTTAGAATCTTGATGGAGAGAGAATTTTCCTCATTAATTTTTCAAAAATTGAGAAGGCCAGAAATCGACATCTAAAATGGCTCAGATGTATTCAGAGAGGAAGCAATGCAGAGGCAAATTGTCCAGCTTTCCATGCTGTGCCCATGCACTGTGCACTGAGCTGGTGGAAATGCCTACGTGTACTCTTAATGAAAACATCACAATGATAAATGTAGGATTCCAGAATCCTTATCATATACCATGTGGGTAAATCACAATTAATAGTTGTTTGTGGAAGAAGGACAATAGACATAAATATTTATGTATTGTGTGGTCCTAGAAACAGCTTTCAAATTATTTTGATAACCAATTGATCATGAATCATTAGTTCATATGCATTAGGCTTACACAATTTGGCCTTTCTTCTACTATGAAATATACTTAAAAATGTGAATGACTATTATCAAAGGATATTCTACATGACCCATCGCATAATAATTAGCTAAGAAAGACATAGTAACACTAAGAAAAATTCTCAGTTTTGAACATCTTGAGATACACAAAGCCGAAGAATGTCTAGTAGTAGGAGAAAAGAATAGCAGCCAGCTTTCACACACTCAATAAACCAATGTAGGTTTTACTAAGCCTTCTTTTAAGTTTGCTCAGGAGAGAGACAAATCCATAAAGCAGCCAGCCTGCTTGTGATCACATTGCCAGAAATACACTGTAAACAATGAAATTGCCTCCGAAATTTGGACTCTGAATTTTATGATTGACATTAAGGGTCAGTGCCTGCATTTTAGATCCATCCCCAGAAGCAACTCAATAATCAGCAGAAATCAGAAGTCCATTCACTGAACCACTGGCAGAAAATTAGGTTGGGACTCCCAGTTTGCTTTGGATCAAAGGTATGTCCGATAACCTACAGCTAAAGCAAAAGACATAACTGCAACCTTAAGTCCCATATTCAAAAACTGAGATGCCGTGTTTTTGGAAGAACTATAAAGAGTTATGAGTAATCTAGAATGGATGAGGAAATGGCTAGGTAATTAAATGGAAAACTAGTAGTGATGGAAAAACCTAATAGGATTTAATTCTATTTCTCCTCATCCTGAAATGTTTTACGTCAACTTGATTGAGCTTGTAATAACCGATGTGCATTTGAAAAAGTCTGAACAAGTTCAAATTTATTGTGGCAATACCCATTGAAATTTAAATAGCATAAGTCTTCACAGCAACAGGTAGGCAGCCTTTCTCCTCTGTATCACTTGCATTTAAATTTCAAGCTCTCTGTTTACAATTGGCGAGAGTCAGGTTATCCTTGATTTCTGCCAAGATGCCAAGTTAACTTGGCTGATGTTGGATTCCAGAAGGCAAAGAGCCTTCTTCCCTGAAGCAATTTCTGATTAAGGAGAAAATGAGATCTCAGGTGTATTTTTAGCATCTGGAATTCTTAAATATTCATTTATTCAGTTCTGACTTTGGGGACCCTTTGGGTTGTTAATTTTTTGTGTGTACAATGAATAGCACCACTACGTGAATCATTATATTGACTTCAAACGATTGTGTTGCCATTCCTTCCAGAAAGCTCCCTTGTAAGACTCATATAACTTCAAAAAGGCATACATCTCTCCACGTTTGTATTCTCTGAATAGTCCTGTGAGTCATTGCTGGCCAAGGGCTGAAGAGAGGAGAGAAGATTTCGAGAGCAGGGTTTATGACTAGGCGACATGGTATTTCACCTGCCTGGCCCCGTGTGAAATGCACAGACCCTAGGTTTGCTGTGTGGTGGTGGATTGCAAAGAGCAGTCTTGTTGTCCGCCTCTGGCTACCTTGTCAGAAACTAACAGACTGCATCCTTGGTGTCCATGCATAAAAATGGCGTCTTGTTTTGCCACAGTATTTATGTCTGCTTCAGAGCAAGCAGCTCACCAGCAATTCTGAGACCTAATAGGGTGTCCTGGGGAAATAAGTAATCTTCCCTTGTTTTTGACATTTCTCTCCATTACTTCTTAGCCCTCCCCAGACTTCTCCCTTCTTTTTGCTGCATTTCTGTCAGAATTTAACTAAACCCAGGATGCAATATTCTGTCTTTTGTGGTATTGTGGACTATCTTTTTCTACAAAGGTAATTTCTATTTTAAAACGCTCACATAATTTCAAAAGACTCTCTAGGGTGCCACTGAAGACTGCAGACTTTTGCCAGGTGACTGTGCTTTGAGGAAAAGGAAACAATCAGACTTTCGGGGAATTACTGGATTCTGGCCTGGAATTAACACTAATTTCAGGAGACTTAAAACGTCATTGTCAGAGTAGGGGGTTAGGTGATGAATGACGTTTTTAGCTCAGGTCCGTGTCACAGCTAGTGGGTCATCCCGAGCCCATCCTGTGGTCATTTCCCTGATTCCAGGATGCATAATTGGAGTAGACAATACACAACACATGGCAGAATTTCCACCTTGGGGATTCTGAAAAATAGGTCTCAGGAAAGAATTTTACCCAAAACTGTATGTTATTTCTTAATAAATACATATTTTAGAGAAGAAAATAGTTACTGATGGCTGCCAAGGGAACTCACACCAAGTAGCTGTGTGGGAGGCCTGAGGCCCACCTAGCTGTGCCTCCTGACCTCAAACATAAGGAAGTTACTCAGTTGTTCAAGTTGCCTTTCAGCTCTAAAACACTGGTATTTTGATTCACTTACAACTCATTTCTTTCAGCACTTTTTTCCTTGAGTAGTCAAACTGGAGATGTATTGGGTTCATATCTATTTCCAAATAACCAAATAAAGCTATTCTGTAACCAAATAAAGATGGCCTTGGCACGCCTGCACATTCTCAGTGATCGATAGTGCAATAAATGCTGATATTTTCCTACACTCTTTTGTTTCCACGTGCATTGAATTCGCCTTTTCCCCTTCTTTTTGAAGCCTCCCTTCTTCACTGTGGAGTTTGTGCTGGCTTGACATGAAAAATGTGCATTAGTAAGTCTAATGGATAATTACATCAAGGAGGGAGGGAAATGATCTAAATTTCAAATTCAGAATAATTACCTAAGTCTTAACTATAACTAGCCATAACATAATTACTTTTTCTCTTCAACTGTTTTTTTTTATAGTTCTGCATATACCAGGCTGATTTTTCATTAACTTTTAATGCTGTTTGTAACTGTATTCCAGTTTGCCCTCAGTGTAGCTTTGAATAGGGTTTCACTCACAATAGAGCACAATATTGTACAGCTTTAATATAAAACAAAGGCTCTTCTTGAAGTTGTAGGAACAGCGTTTTTATTAAGATTGTTTCAGTTAATGGAAGGGATAGGCCCACTCCCATCTGGGATCATATCTCAACAGTAGCAAAATTTCTGAGCAGTTCAGAATGGTCAATCAATTTTTAAACACTTTGCAGTAAACTCATCTGATTCGTTTTTTGAAACATTTGCTCTTTAGTAACTATAATACATGGAGAGCCAAAGCAGTGACAATCCTGCCTCTGACTCTACTTCTGCTCTTACTTCTCTGTATTGTTCGACAGCGATGATCTTAGGCTCTATCCTCAAATGCAACTTCACAGCACTTTGAAATAAGCCATATTGACCACAAACACATTGGAAAAACACCCAGAGGTATTGTGTAGAACTATGAGCTTTAAGTGACAGAAATCCATCTCCACGGAAGTTAAACCAATATATAAATAGACGGATGCCTTCAACAAGAGACTCAGCATAGCTCAGCCCCTAGGAAGTCCCCAGGGGTTTCAGAAACAGCTAAATCCAGACTTCCAACTCATCTGGTCTCCCTCCACATTTGTCTTCCTCACTTGGCTGTGTTTTGCTCTACACAGTATCATCGTCAGCAGACCCCTGCATTTGATGGCGAAGATACCCAGGGAAAATTCCAGGCTTTTACCATCCCCACTGATCACAGTTGCAAAGCTAAGACCCTTTCTCCCCTCATGCTCTTATCAGTTGCTGACAGTGGCCTCTGATCCATCCTACTGGGTCTTCTATTAATCTGGGTACCAGTTTATGTATGAAAATAAGTATTCTAAGTGGCCAGTGTATTACAGACCATACAGTGTCCCACAGTAAGTGACCACCGACAGCCTCACGTGAGCTAAGAGGGTGGGAAGCGCAGAGGCAGTGCTGCAAAAGAGGGCATGAAGGCAGGTCTTAAATTGTTGCCGACATCCATGATACCGCATTCAACTCCACAGTGCTTGAGTTGCCCAGCTCTTAATGGAACTCACAAAGTGAACGCAGAAATATCAACCAGAGATGACTCAGTGGGAGTCTTCCTAACTTTGGGACAACTCTGATTTTCCAAAGTCCCTAGAACCACTGTTTCCTTCAGTGGCTATTTCCTATTCAGACGTGTTCCGTGAAGTCAGGATTGTTTACCTCATTATGAAGGTTTTGGGGTTTATGACAACCCCATAAGATGGGTACCATTATGATTCTCAATCTACAGTGGAAGACACTGAGTTACAGAGTAGGTAAAACTTGCCCATGGACACACAGTTAGTGGTGAAGTAGGGTTTCCCATCCTTTTCAGATCACAAATCAGTGGAGTTTCTCTAAAAATGTGGATTACCTGAATGTCACACTGGGACACCCCAATTCGGTGATTGTGGAATTGGTTGAGGGCCCTTACAGCTTACAAGATGGCCCAAATCATTCTGATGAAGTAACCAGTCCCAAGAGTCTCTGATCTCAAGACAAAGATGGAAGCAGAATGGCAAAGGGCCAGAGGGTTTTAGTTATGGGATGAGCAATAGTAAAGAACAAGAAAAAATAATTTATTTGATATAATTCGTGATGACCTGTTGTATCAGGAAAAGAGCATTCTGGGAAGAGGTTGGTGAAAGCATACTCTGCTTTCTCTTTCAATCGCTGCTTTCTTTACCTGTATCCAAAACTTACTCTTAATATAGGCAACTGTGTTCTCTATCAGCCATAGTGGGGAAAAAAAAACCACCATTTTCTCTTTGGATAACAATCATTCTTATAATGTGAAATGTAAAAACCCAGGGTGTTTCTAAATGCTATTTCTTCTGCTTAGAATAGTCTTGCCCATCCCCTCACCTAACTCCTATGTATGCTTCAGTTCTTACGTTCAGTATCACTGCCTCCAGGAGGCTTTCCTCGACCTACCCATTTCTATTAGGTTCTCTGGATATAATCTCTTTCTGTACCTTGTACCAGTTATCATAATTTGCAAATGTTAATTTACTTTTGTGACCATTTGATAGGCTATCCCTGACCTCCCAATGCTACACAATCAATTAGTGACCATATTTGATTATTTAGTGCTATACTGTCAGTGTGCTATACTGTGCCTAACCCATATTAAATATTTGATAATTCTCTTCTCAATGAATGAACAGGTAGACTCCTTTAAGAAGTCATTGATACCTGAAAAACATCCTTCAGAAGACACCCCCTTCATGGAATTTCTCAAAAAAAGAAAAGTGAAGAAAGGCTGGGAGAAACTTAAAAAGGGTTTAGAGAACAGGCAACAAAAGTGATAAGGAGACAATTATCACCTGCCATCCAAGTGTAGGCATAAGTAAACAGCCTTTAGCTGTGACAATAGTTAGGCACCCACTGGAAAGGGACAAGTAATCAGGCGATTTGCTAGAGAAGCAAGAGCTAATTCCAGTAAAGTTGGATATAATGTTCTCAGGAGTACTTTGTTGTTGTTGATTTTTTCACAAAATGTTACATCAGAAAAACACTTATTTAGTAGTCCCCAAACCAAGGCCCCAATATTCCACATGCTCAGAATCCTAGGAGCTCGTAAACTATGTTCAAAATTTCTGAAAGACCAGTGAATGTTCTCTTTCTGTATAATGTGGCTGACTGGCTTAACAGAAAACAGAAGTCCTTGCATTTGCTTCCAGTCAGATCAGCTCCGGGAGGTTATGAGTGCACGTTATTGATTAAAATGAGGATGTGAATGTAGTTGGTTTGGTGCTTCAGTCATTGAGAAATATTGAGTCCAAGAGGAGATAAAATGGGATCTGGTGACTTTCTCCTGAGGCAATTCTCATCAGCCCTATACCCAGAGTCTGTGGTTTTTTTTCAAGAACTCATGAACATGTTTAAGTGCTGAAAGATACAGTTTTGGATATGTATGTATGTATGTATCATATATATCCAAATATATATATCCATACATATAAATGTATATATATATACATTTATAAATGGAAACAGCTAAATCAGAATTAATGCATGATCACATAAATCACATAAATACAAATCATAACTCTTAAACCACTTCATTGATTACTGGACAGAAATCATTAACATTTTCATTATACCTGAAAACTATATAATGATTTTGATGTGGGTAGGACAGGGATGAAAGGGTCAAGAGGAATATTGGCCATTCTGAGGAATAGTGGGTAAGGCGGTAGGAATCGTTTACAGGAACCTCTTCATTGGCTATATGAAGGAAGCCATCAGAGTGGTCCCATGGCCGAGATGGGGTTCAAAAGACAGCTGCAGCTGGGGACTGGTGTACACAGTGAGTGTGGCCTCAGACCCCTTAGTGGGCACTGTAACTGCGGTCCTCAGAGCCAGCAGCAGATCTATAGGTTGTTGGTATTATATTGCTCTCTGTTTATTAAATCTCTTTCTAAAGTATTTTGGTGAGTACTCTTACCTGGAGTTTTTGGTTGTTTTTTGGTTTTGTTTTGTTTTATTTCTTGTGCACGAGAGAGAGAGAGAGAGAGAGTACAAGCAAGGGAGATAGGCAGAAGCAGAAAGAGACAGAGACAGAGAAAATCCTCAGCAGGCTTCGTGATCAACACAGAGCCTGACATGGGGCCTGATCCCATGACCCTGAGATCATGGCCTGATCCCACGACCCTGAACCCACAACCATGAGGTCACGATCCGAGCAAAAATCCAGAGTCAGATTCTCAATGGACTGAGCCACCCAGGTGCCCCCTGAAAAGAGCTTTTAAGTCTGGCTCTGAAGTATGACTGCCAGGGTTCAGATCCCACTCAGTCTGCAGATTTCAAACACCCTGATGTTGAGCTCTCTCAGCCCGTTTTCTCATCTATTAAATGGACTATTCATACTTTTTCCCAAGGCTGTCATAAATATATTAAATAATGCCCGAATCACTTAGCACAAGGCCTGACGTAGAGCAGATAATATTCTTCCTATCCTAAATATCCAAGTGATTTAAAAATAGCATACATCTTTTCATATATCATTTGGGTATGTTCCTTATCCTTTGGTCATGAAATGTTTGGTGGAAAGTGAAATCTGATATCTGGGTTAGAAAGGAAGAAAAGCATCTTTATTTATAGATAATATGATCTTTAGTATTGGAAATCCACAATAAAACTAGGAGAATTAATAAGTGAGTGAGGCAAGTTTGTGAGATACAATCAATACACAAAAATAATTTACGTTCCTGTACATGCAGTGAGCAACCTGAAATGCGATGAAGAATCCCATTTATAGTAACATTAAAAAGAATAAGATATATAATGAAGGATATATTTAATAAAAGAAATGTAAAACTTATACTCTGGCTCCAAACCTTTATATAAAGAGGGACTTCAGCAACTTACCTGTCCTGCAAGAGATGTGGGAGAGGTCATATTAATAGGCCCCTAAATCTGTTTTACCCCAGATGATTCCTGGAAATCAAAATTGAACTTGAATCAGAATCGCTGAAGAGCTTGTAAAAGCACAGGCTGCGGATCCAACACCAGAGCATTAGATGTCACGGGTCTTGGGTGGAGCCTGAGAATTGGCATTTCTAACAAATCCCCAGGTGATGCTGATGCTGCTGGCCTGTAACTGCCTTTGAGAACCACTGGCCCAAGGTAACCATTACCCTAGTTATTCATGGGCGACAAAACAGGCACATGATTTATATTTAGCCCCCACAACATGAAGGGGTATCTGCTGGAAGACATGACATACATAATTTGGGAATGAACAGTGCACCACCACCCCGTTCCCCGTCATTTTCCTCTGGGACGTTCCATTTCTGGATGTGCAGCCAAGAAACAGCAGAGACCATACTGTGACCATCTGTGGCCATGACTCATCATGACTTTAAGGCTGACCAGAGCAGGGAACTGGAAGAAGTGTGGGTCTGTGATAACAACTGGCCCCAATGGCACCTGGCCTCAGGCTTGAGCTTCTAATTATGTGAGAAAACTAAATATCTTTATTGTTTTGGCCAGTTTGATTTGGAAATTAATGTTTGTTATAGCCCAAAGCATCCTAATTAATACAGAAATGGCAGAGAACCTGAAACCTAAAAGGGAACAGAAAGACTTTCGGTAGGAAAACAAACCCATCACATAAAAAAAGAAGTAACATAAGACACACATGTCAAACAACAGAAAATGGTAGAACCCTACTAACTAAGTGAGAGAAGCAATGAGGTGAAGGCCAGTAGCAAATCACCAAAACAAAGCTGTTTTTAGGTGGCAGAAATGAAACAACCCAGACCTAAAACTCGGCTATAAAACTCTAGTGAGGAACTCTACGTTGAACATTTACACTTTTACAGTAGGATTTATTTTAATGTGTTCAAACCCTGAGGCAACAGCTCTGTCTTTCTCATCTGCCTTCCCAGACCAACCTGGTAATAAATTACTCAGCTCTGCTTATGCCTAAATAAAGAAAATTAGACTTCCCCATTTCTCTGCTCAGCCGGGAGCTTCCCCTCCCGCTAATGGATAAGACATGGAGGCCTTACTTCTCTCAAAGGTGCCAAGGGCACAGAGGCCAACTGTCCTGAACCATCCTTGATTATGAAGAGAAACATCAAATTGTCAAACTCACCTAGGTAACCAGGGCACAGCCTTGAGGTTAAAAACAGAAGTTGTCAGAATCAATTTCGAAAATCACTGGGAGCCACTGTCAGACAAATGAAGTGGCAATGATGAACTGATTCAGATAGGAAGTGATGGAAGTCAAGCAGCCGGCATCAGCACCAATTAGAGTGTGGCACTGGAGGAGCCAGAGAGCATAGACAGCCACGTGCTCCCTGGGAATAAACAGGCTGCCACAGCTACATTGGGGCCGAACAATTAGATAGGATACAGATCTCAGTTGGATTAGTTGGAGAGTGTGCGCACCCTTCAACTGTGGTCACATGCCCATTTCTATCTAGGTTCAAGACAGCAGATATATCACTCAGTGTTTTGCTCTCTAATCCCAAGGCAAAAACGAGCAACTTCTCAACACGATTTAAAATAACCCAGCTCCTTCCAACTATGAATAAATGCCACTTTCTAGGGTAAAATGGGGACAGCAAATCCCAGGAACCAATAGGCTGTGTCCCGTGGGCTTGTAAGAGGGGGTGAAAAAAAGGTAGTGGTGTCTTGATTAAGGACTTATTTAATGAGATCCAGCTCCCAGGTGGCCGGAGGCCATCCCAGTGTGAGTACGGAGTCTTGATATTGCCGTGTTATCTGCTTTCCCATTCTATGTTTATTTGCTACATAAATCTTGCTGTGTAGTGGGATTTGCTAGAAACACTATTGGCATCTAATTTTGAGTACAACTCAAGACTTCTGACCTCCTTGTCCTACAATTATCCCTTATACCTTGAGAATTATCATGATATTTTGGTGTAACTATGAATGCATGACCCCATTGTCCTATGAAGGGAGGACTATAGATACAAAAGTAGGGTGATCGTTATATAACAGCAACAAGAAGAATTTTAAAGATATTTTAGTTTAAAAATTTTGGGAAAAATACAAGTCTCTGCCCCCTTAGTTCTGATAAAGACCAGACTAAGAAACAAAAACAAAAAGATTTAATATAAATCTTATATTTATATAATATAATATTTATATTATATATAATATTATATAATATAAATTGTTTGTATAAGTTTAATATCTTTGTGTTGCATTACATTTATAATTGACAGTGATTTTCCTGTCTTGGTGGGACAAGACATATTAACAGGGCATCATTTTTTCAATACCTTCCAAGCCTCCTTGCTCTCCCTTCAACTCTTCCCAGATTATTCCACTATTTCTTGGTAAACAGTGAAATAACATTATCTTGAGAAAGAAAAGTATTCGTTGGGACTGAAAAATGCATAGTGCTATTTAGAGACTTTTTTTTCTTTTCATTTTTCCTTTCCCTCATCTGTCTTCTAATATCTGTAAATATGTAAATGTGCAATCCAAACCCTCAGTCTCTTAGAGGGACTGTCTGTATTTATCATATAAAACCCTCTGTCAAAATGAAACCTCGTTTAATGTTATTCACATATAATTTAAATACTTACCCACACTAGGAAAGCTCATTTGCTTATTTTATAATATATCTGTTTGCATCATTTTATATTCAGAAGTCATAAAGAGCTATGACTTACCTGATGATTAAACACACACAGACACACACCCACACACACACACACACACACACACACCTGAAGTCTTAACACTCAAACACCATCTGAGTAGAGACATGTATTTGGAAGTAGCTTCAGCCTCAGCTGTGAGGGAAAATCTAAACACCCTGGTGAACCATAATTTTAAGAGAATCATATGGGTCTAATAATAAGGAGTAATTGGTAGATTTTGCAAAAAAACAGTAAAGTAGGTTAATAGGGGGCTCTAGGAACAGGGAATAGGTAGGTGTCTAGGTATGGGTAGATGGTTGACATCAGGAAATTTCAGAGAGAACTGCTCAGAGTAATGGAAGGCTTCAGTCTCTGAGAGCCTGGAGAGATAGGCAAGGGACCAAGAGGTAAATGAGGCCTGAGTCAGAATCTGGACATGAAGTTTGAGCTTACTACAACATAAACAGAAAAGCAATTGGCAGGAAATCTGCACAGTAGGCTTCATTCTTGCCCACAATTGCTCTTCATCCAGCCTTGCATTCACCAAACACAACGCATTTGGAGGAAGAAATATGCCATTATGGTAGACCTCTGGAGATATTTGATCAATTCAAGGCAAGTTTACTGAAATGACAGCAGGAAATCTCTGGCTATCTCTGTGGAGTTTCCTCTACGATGACCAGAGAGCCATCTTTCTTTTCCACCAGTGCTCTGAGAAATGAGGACTCAGGACCAAGTGCACTCCAGAGCAGTAACAGACACTTGCAGGGAACACTCTATTCACCCATCATTTTTCAGCCTTTTTACCCCAGCTCAGTACTGAAACCTGCACATCAGTTATAGACTTAGGGTATTAGTTACAGCTCCCTTCGTGTGTAATTCCAGAGAACATTTAACTGACAAAATTGACTCATCAGCAATGAGACTTCAGAAAATTCTCAGCGTGAGTCTTCTATGCTGTTTATATGTGAAAACCAGGAGACATGATGGTTCCCACATGGAATGCCGTATGATGAACTGAAGCCGGAGAGCCAAAGGGCTCTGAACAGATCTACTCTTTCTTAGTCTACGAAAGATACTCCTGCAAAGATTATCTTCCTAAAATAAGTCTCCACCACACTATTGGCTAAAACTCTAGTAACTCTCTGTTGCCTCTAGAATTCAAACTCTGTAGGCAAGTATTTAATACAATCCAAAGTGTAGTCACAACTGATCTTTCAAAACCCCTTGCTATTCCACTTATCGGACACTTCATTCCCCCAGGGATCCTTTGCCTTTCCTTCCCAAATGTCTTTCCCACCCATAGAAACTCTCTCTATCTTTTAATGCCTGCTCTAAGCCACAACAGCCACCAACTGTCTAAAACACAAAGCACAGTATTTGTCTTCAAATACACACCCATCTGCTTGTGCTCATACATAGAGTGCATTAGCGAAGGCCTAGAATTATTATTTTCCTTTTGGATTATGAGAAAGATCCAGGTTAATAAAAAGGTCATTATACGGAAATAGGGTATCAAATAGGTAGACAAATTTGTCAACTCCCTCAGATAGTTAATAAATGGTCTATTGCAGAATTTATCAAAATTTGAAAAGAAATTTTTCTTATTATATTATTGCAGTTTTTTGGCATAGACTTTGCATGGTAAAAGGATGCGTTATGTTATGAAAATAAGCGATGCTTTATTTTAAGCTTTATCCCTACATTTTTTACCATTAGCTAGTAACTAAACTATAAATTTTAAATGAACTGCCACTCAGCATAACTGAAAATAAATTATTATATGTGCAAAATTTGGATGCAAACTTTATTATACAAGTTATAAACGTATTTTCCTAAGGTCATATGCAAAGTCTTAGGGAGTAAGAAACTGTTGCTAAGACAGCAATTACAACAAAATGGGAACAAATTGGCTAGGCTAGTAGGCGAATTTATCCAAATCCAATAATAGCACTAACAAAATGAGAGGGCTAGTTTTCAAATAGAGCTAATCATTAAGATGGGAGACTAAGAGGAATGATCCCTAGTTAATGATTCTGTTCAAAGTTTAGGCTCAGCTAATTTTACCCTTAGTGCTGGACTGACTGTGTTTCCTCAGAGGCCAACGAAACCAGTTGAAAAACTACACAATTTAATCAATACTTTGGGTGATGATGTCAACCAGTTATTAAGAATAATGCCTGACTGTGTTTCCTGGCTGTTTATGCATTGATGAATCTTTCAGAAATCTCTTTGGATTTCCATTTATGGAAGTTGAAGTTTTCCTCCAGATATTCAATGTTTTGTTGTTGTTTCATGAGTAAAATAGCCTGCTTTTACTGAAGTAAAATAGAAAATTTTCAAAGTGAGTTGGAATGCTGAAATTCGCAAATATATTTTTGCTATCTTGTATCTTTTTGTGTTTTGCAATTTTCCTACATTTGAAAAAATGTTTTATCTTTCATACCTTAAAGTCTCATTCTAACTTTAAATTGTGCATCCAGACTAGCCCATGAAATTTGGAAATGCACATTATTATCTGCATAAGGGTAGAGGGCTAACGAACATTTCTGGTGCAAATAATCAGACATCTAGAAGTTTCGGTAACTGCATGAGTAATGCTACATAGCCGCGGTTTTGCATAACATAATATTCAAAAGAGTAGCCAAAGAAATTAAAATAGAACTTCAGTATTGAATTGAAAAACATGAAAGGTGCTAATTCATTGCACGTAATGATACTTCTTAAAAATTCCTTTCCTCACTCCCTTATCCTCCCTTCTCTTCTCTCCTGCCTTGTGGCTGCTTTAGTTTCTCATATACCAAACCTCCCAAACTTTCTCTCTGTAAACAACATGCATAACCTTTCGGCCTGTCATCTTCCTTTCACTTTTTGTTATGAGGCTCTCCATCTATTTTCTGGGTTCTGCGTCACAAAGAGTCCTCAGATTGAGGACAGAACTCTTAGAGATAAAGCAAAGGGAGGAAACTGATCTCTTTCTTTCTTTGCAAGTAGAATGAGTCATTTCGGGAGAGGGAGCAGAAAAAAGACCTTGAAAACCCCAGAATTAATAAATTTTATCTTTGTTATACAAACTTTGGTGACTCAAAAGAAGTGGAAGCCCATGTTTCTTTTCAGTCATAAATTATTTTTTTCTTTAAAACATTCACTTATTTTGCTAAAACACCATCAAATGGTGTCTCCTTTTCAGATAGTTATGAACAAAGAAAGGAAAAAAGAAGAAAGGACAAAGAAAGAAGTAAAGAAAAGAGGAGAGAGGGAACCTTGAAACTGGTGTTAGTTAAACCTCATTCCCACAAATTACTGGAAGGTGACAATATCTGTGCTTTAAAAGACAAGCAGTTGCTGCTTTTATTCATCCAAACAACTATTTCTGGACGGCCTAATGTGGGTCACGCCTTCGATAGGTCTTCTGCTTCCTAACATTACATGCTAGGCAAATTTCATTTTTTTTTTCAAGGAAATCAAGTGAAAGCATGGAAAAAGATGGATGTCATAGTTTAGATCATCTCTGGGATAGAATTAGAATAGTCCTAATGTGGGTATTCTGCCCCCTTGCCTCACCTTAGTTTAGAAAATTTGATTTGAAAGATTATGGAAAGTTCATGTCTCGACAGCACCATCAATCATTATTTTAAAGTTTAAATAAACAGTCAAAATCAGCAGCTTAGCCAAAGATGCTGCTTATTTTGTAGAGATGAGCCACCTGAGTCAGTGATCAGTATAGCTATTTGAGACTACCTTACTGGCATATTCCAACGATCCTCTCTTCCCTGCTGAGTGAATAGTTCCCAATAGGATCTCTTGATTGAACAAAATTTTCCATTAATGATAGCCTAAGGAAAAGGTCTTCATGAAGGCTGATTTGTTAAGACACAGAAAACAGAAGGAACAACTTTTGACATAAATTTCTATCCCTGAAAAGCAGGCAGGGAGGTGAGCAGCAGGCAGGGAGGTGAGCAGAACACTGGAAATTTTGCATCTGTCCATCAGACACACAATCCCTCACTCGGACACATGAAAAAGCATAGCAATGCCCTGTCTACGTGTTCTAATACACTCAGTCCAGCTTCTGCAGTCTAAAAGACCACTTCGGAAGGACATGGGACTTAATTAGGTTACATGTAATGAAGTTTTTTTCTTGAGTACCCAGTGCTCTGCCTAGCTCCTCGTAGGTATACAGGACATCGTGGTTGTGATGGGTAGCAAAGTGGTAAGGTAGTGGTTATTAGCTTCTGAAAATATTAATAGTTATTCAAAGTCTGTCAGAAACATTTAAACATTATTGTTTAATGAGCATTTCACATAGTATGCACTCAAAGTTTCTTAAAATAAATTGATTTCTTATCCCCTTGCATTAGGTAGTATCAATAAGTAGTGTATCACTAAGTCCCAGAAATCACATAACATTCAGAGAATTCAGGTCCCTGGCTTCTTTATTCTCATTACACTGATATTTATAAACAGTGAGAGCAAAAAAACAAACAAAAAACCCCCCCATTAATTCTGGTGATGTGTTGGTTGTTTCAGTTAATTGCCTTGAGGGTGCCTGGGTGCCATAGTCAGTTAAGCATGTGCGTCTTGATCTTGGCTCAGGTCATGATCTCATGGTTCCTGAGATTGAGCTTCATGTCTGGCTAGGTGCTGACGGTACAAGCCTGCTTTGGATTCTTTCTTTCTCCCTCTCTCTGTACCCATCTCCTGCTAAATAAATAAATAAATATCGATTGCTTTTAAGTCTGTTAATGGTTAGTAGTTGGAAAATTTTAAAAAAAAATATGTAATACAGAAAGCCGCTTGGCCTGACTCACCAAACGATCTATGGACTCAGTCCCATGTAAGAAGTCCAAGATTTTTCAACAATGCCTTGTGAACTCATAAATGATTATGCAAAAAGTTGTTAATTGTTAACTGAACAAGATTCTATTTTTTCAAGAAAGAATGCCACATACTTGCAGAACAAACTTTTCTGTTTAGGATGGAGGGGAAATGGCAATATCACCTCACATCCTTTTTATGGTTGCGAGTAGTCAATTTCCAGCAATTTGTACCACTGGACAAAAGTAGACCGAAAGTAGGGAAAATCACAGCTGTTGTTTCTAAAGCTTTCATCATCACACCACTTCTATAAAGTTTGCCTTATTCATTTATGATCTGTACTGTAAATGACTAATACCTACCCTGAAGTTGATTAAGAGATGCTTATGTAGATTCATCCTAAACAGAGATACCCATAAGTTAGTACAAAGATTTTAATATCTCATATCTATTCAAATAAAACTTATTTATCTGTATATCTCCTAACATTGTTTTGGATACTGAAATTTGGGAAACACTGACCATACCCCATGGCCTCATATGCAGACACAGATGCACAAGCTACACTGTTTGAAAAGTTCTTCAATTCGTGGGGATGATGCATTAGCTCAGTTATAACTCTGCACCTCTGCTTTTCAGCAATTTTCATACATTTCCCTCATGAAGCCACCTGTGATTTTCGGTGGATTCTATTTTAATCAATAAATAATTATGTCCAGGGCACATGGGTGGCTCAGTCAGTTAAGTGCCCGACTCTTGATTTCTGCTCAGGTCATGGTCTCAAAGTTTCATAGGTTCGAACCCCACATCAGGCTATGCACTGATAACCGTATAGTCTGCTTGGGATCTCTCTCTGCTTCTGTCTCTACCCCTCCCCTGTTCACACTCTTCTGTCTGTCTCAAAAATAAATAAACTTAAATAAGTAAATACATACATACATAAGACCAACTGTAATCATATCACCCCAAGTGTATACCATGATTTCTAAATACAGTGGTACCCAATCACTAAATATTTGGAAATTTGGAGCTATTTTGATCTGACACGAAGACTAAGAGTATTTTGTACCCTCAATCTAAAAATATCCATACCTACTATAATTTTGCAATAATACATTGGAATATATAGTTTTTCTCAGAAAAGTAATTCAAAGCCTTTTGCAATCACAGTGAGAACCCTTGGGAATCCTGATAGCAGAGATGTCATTTATAATGATTATCATCTATGTGGTAGAAGCACAGATATTTAAGAAGAGGGTGTTTAAAGCCAGAAAAATCATTTATGTTTTACTTCTGTGAAAATGTTAGCTTCACTCTGCGGAATTCAAAAATGATTCTTCATGTAAAATAAGATAATTTCTTGGAATTTCCGTACAGATTCCCCATATCTCTGAACAACTTAATTATATTTTAGCCTGTTCTCCCAAATATTATAACTAAAAATAATTTTTGAGTCATAAATTTTGTGGGATGGGTTACATCTTACATAGTGATATATTTTGGATTAAAAATAATTCAGAGATTACTGTTTTCTAATTACTTGAAAGCAAAGGAAATCAATTTTATTTGGCTTTTCAGGGATTTAGGTCTCTGCATTAATAAATCACCAGAGATTAGGGCGTGTAGAACAAGAGTTGATCTATGTCTGGGAACCAAGTTTTCCTATAGTTCTCCTGACAAGTGTGCAAACTATTCTTAAAAGAGGAGAATTAAAGCAAGCAGTGTACTTCACAGATAAGAAAATATGCCTGACTTGGCTGATAAAGGTTGTTAGCAGCAATCTCCTCTGTACCAACCAAGGGGAGACGCTAAAATCAATTAGGATGAATCCTGGATTATAGGAAGGGTTTGGGTGTATTGGCTGCTCTTAAAACCCCATAACTCAGGGATCTGAATGGCATGTCATGGTTTCTTCCTGTTCATTTTATGTGAAATCGTTTAAAATCTAACATTGTGGAAAAGATATTTGAGGCCACCATATTGATTTCCTTATTGTGTTATGGTTTCACATTTATTGCCCATAGAAATACCAGGAATTCCACTCATGACTGAACTCTGTTCAACTTATTTTTAGTTAAAAGTTTGTCCAGTAGGCATTCATTTATGCCAGACTTGAGGATCATGAGGAAATTTACAACACAGATTGCTTTTGCTTCAGGGTAGTTCTTGTCTCCTAACTAAATACATAGTACACATTTGAAAACTCCTTCTCCCACTAATTATTCAATGCTTATTGAATTCCAGGAAAGCAAGATGTACACATTTCATATATCCCTTAAAGTTGTGAGTTAATAAACGTATGTTAAAGAGAAGCCACCCCCCCAAATATTTTATAATATAAATTAACTCTACATGCTCATGTAGTGTATAAATTGCAGATTGTGAAAATAGAAAACCCAGGTTTTAGTTGTACTGTAAAAATTGTACAGATTACTTCATCCTCCTGGGGTGCAATTGTCTCGTGTAAAAAGAAGGTGACATGGTATTTGGAGATAATCATGGGTTTTAAATCAAGAAACAGAGGTGTGACACTTGCTAGCTGTGTGACCTTTGATAGACCACCTAACCTCTCTGACCCTCATTCTCTTTATCTATAAATTTGGATTTGCAGCTTGGATTTCATCAGGTACCATGAAAGTTAGCTGAAATTTTAAACTTCTCAACATTGTATCTGGCCCATAGTATAAGACTATAGACCCCTCCTGCCTATCCCTTGGCCTTTAACTTCCTGAATTCCATATCTGGTGTATTTAAAATGAAATATCATCTATAGTTTCCATTGCCAACCTTCTGTTAAATTTATACATTGATACCAACATGAACATAACTCTGCATAAGAAGAGATGGCGAAGCCTATGTAACAATTACATGACGGAAACTGAGAACTCAGTCATAAGCATATTGGTGTTGTCACTTTCATGTTATCACGTGGCAGACAACGCTTCTAAACTTTTTTAATGTCAGTATTTATTATGAGTCTTGGCGTATAATAAATGTTTTTATTTGGCATATATATGACACAAACAAAAACGAGTGAGAGTATTTTCTTTGGGTAAGATTTTCTGTTTTATTTAACAAGCATTCAGTAATTTTTGTCCCCTGCTCCACACCCCCACAGTGAGTGTGATGCAATGTCTCAGTTCTGTCGAGTGGTCTGTTATTGATTATTATGACCCCTCCAGTTTCACTCTGTCTTCGACAGAAAATAAGGACTTGCCACCGTGTATATATAGTTCCCTGAATATATTTGTGAAAAGTATGCAAATAAAAGTGCAAAAAATTAATTTCTGGAGCATCCTTCAATTCTCCCAATATGGCAGTAAATCCCATTTCATGTGTTGAACCTAAAATCTACATGCTCCAACATAAAGCTTCTTTACCTTTGATTCTGACTTAACATGAAGAGAAAGAGCACAGGCATCAGCCTTTTTATGTGTGAAGAGCATTATTTAATCATGTCACATAACCTCTTTGGTCACAAAAAAGGAGGGTAAGAGAGGAAGAGGCTCTTCATGAATAATTATAGAGAATATTGATGCAAGGCTTGAGAATAGCATGAAGTTCGGAACTATGGAAAATTAACCAGACTATTGATGGAAATGCCCTAATGGCAAATAAAATGATGACACCTTATTGCAAACAGTGGTTCGAGAACAGCCCCTTCTCATCCCAATGCACAGAGGTCAGTGCAGCAGGGGCAGCTGGATGTCCCGTGTGTTCCACAGGAGGATTCTAAATCAGTGTCGTGTCCGTGAGACCCTGCCTGACAGCCCCTTTCTGTAGCGTGTTGCTAAACCTGTGCATCTCAAAGATGGCATTAAATTCACTAGCAACTTGCATAAAGAGCCCCCTTCTACTCCCTTTTTAAGTGTTAATAGCTGGAAATAGAGTCCAGATGGCTGTAACTCAGTATATTAGCATCATGGGAAATCGAATGGGTGAGGGACCAAGATGTAGATTATGGGTACCTGTAACTTGAATGTAAAGAAGCTATTTCTCAAGAGTCTGCGTCCTTTAGCTGTACTCGGGAGACCTTCCTTTCCAACCTCTTCATTACTAGTATGGTTCTCCATAGCCATATGTAAATTCCTTCCTGCTTTTCTTTACTGCGGAGTCTCAAACTGTATATGCAGTAATCTACAAAATCCTGGGTCTCATGTATTTTAAGATGATGGGGGAATTACCACTATTATAAAGTGGGAACCTATAATATAATAATATACTTAAAGGACACAAGTAAGTTTCTAAAACCTTTCCAAGTCTTTGAAAGTGAAGATTTGTCCTTTTTTTAAAAAAATGTTTGTTTATTTATTTTGAGAGAAAGAGTGAGTACAAGCAAGGGAGAAGGGCAGAGAGAGATGGAGAGAGAGAGAATCCCAAGCATCGCCATGCTGAGCATGGAGCCTGACCCAAGACTCAATCTCACAACCACGAGATCATGACCTGAACCAATATCAAGAGTCAGATGCTCAACCAACTGAGCCACCCAGGTACCTAGAGGATTTGTCCTTTTGAAGAGTCACAAAGTAGGATGAGATGGAATTGAAGAGGTTAAGAACCTCTAATGTAATAGTCTATAATACCTGAAATTGTAGGAAATTTCTTATTAGCACGAAGATCACTTCAGGCACTGTCTGGGATCAAGGGTACTGATGGGTTGCCGTTTCCCTCTGCAGAGTCTTCTGTCACAAATGCCATCCTTAGGGGACTGGTGTGTACACTGGATTCTTTGGGAAGATAGATGTTGGTAAAGTAATTTGGTTAGTAGTTGTTAACTAATAAGATTATTAGATATTCATGGTTGAATCCCAAAAGTCACTGTGGAATAATATCCTACAGGTTAGTGGGATCTTAAGGGCAGGGCTGGGGGGAGGGCAGGCATGTATGAAGGTATAATCACTATCAGTTATGGTTCTGCACATTTAAATTCTTATACAGTTGCAAAGCAGGATCTACTAAGAATGTTGAAGTGAAATATGCCTAATACACTTTCCTTATGGAGGAAGACACTCTGTAAATATTAAGAATGAATGGTTGGATGACTTGCTGCAGCCTGCTCCTCGAATAACCACCCAAAGGGCAAAGGTACTCAACTAAAGGGTAAAGAAGCTCAATTAGAAAGGCGATTTTTCCACTGTTTCCACTAATGTTGGGTCCAGATGAGTACTGAAAATGACAGATAGTGACAGCAGACACAACGAGACAGAAACAAGCTTCCTGACATCTTTTTGAGGTATTTTTTCTCCTTTTCCTACTAGCTCCATGCTGACATATCTGATGTCAATAAACATAAATTTTTAGAACAGCCTCTGAGGAATAGAATTGAGGCCCATCCAAGAAAGCTAACTTTCAGATATCCCAGTCACTGTTCCGCAGTTTTATTATTGTGTGATTAGAGCCACACCATAGAAAGCAGAAAGGGCTCTCACTCTCTTCATAGACTTACTTTCTTTTTTTTTTTTTTTAAGTTTATTTACTTTTGAGAGACAGAGAGAAAGAGAGAGCAAGGGCATGAACAGGGAAGGAGGCAGAGAGAGTGGGAGAGAAAATACCAAGCAGGCTAAGCACTGTCAGCGCAGAGCCCAAAGCGGGACTCGATCCCACAAACCATGGGATCATGACCTGAGTGGAAATCAAAAGTCGAACTCTTAACGAACTTAGTCACCCAGGTGCCCCTATAGAGTTGCTTTCAAGGCAGTGTTACACACTTCACTTCCTACTTCATATATCTATCCATAAAAATCTGTCTGCTATCCATGAATCATTTATCAAGAATCTGCTTCCTCTTCCATTTAAACTTGTTAGAGAGTTTAAGATACCAGCTCATTTAAGAGACCTTGCATTTAAGACCCCTCATTTAAGAGTCCCGCAACAGTATCCTGGTCTCACATTCTAACACCTTCCCTTACTCTATAGAGGCCCTTATAGAAACTCATTAAAATCTTATCTTATTCACCTGAGTATTTATTAAGACTTTGAATCTTTGAAATCATATATACTCTTTATCCAATTTTAGGCTTCTTTAGTGCTTACCATCAGGAAATAAGTCACCCATTATTTTGTGGGGTTTTTTTAAGTAGTTACCATCTTTATTAAAAACACATTTCAGAATGCTGTTTAGTTAAATATAAAGCACACCGGTTTTAGAGTCTGTAGCCTGACTTCAAATCCCAGTTGTGCTACTTAATAGCTCTGAAACTTTGGGCAAATGCTTTAATCATTTTAATCCTCAGTGTTCTTATCTGTTGGAAAACTCTTTTGCTTACTCTCAGAATTCAGTGAGATGATACTTGTAAAGTACTAAGCATAAAGGAAGTACTCAAAAAAGTATACCATTATTCTTAGATTTGAGGAGATTGTTTTAGGGAATTCTAAGTCTAAAAACCATTTTCCTCCAGCTAATTGGCAAGATCCAATTCAATTCACCAAATTCTCAAAGAAAAATTATTTCAAACTTTTATGAAAATCTTTAAAACCAATTCCAGGATGGATTGGAGGAGCCAGGGTTAGTAGTTGAGGCAGGAGTAGAAGGTGATTAGACAGAAGAGCAGAGGGGGGGGCGGGGACCCACGAGAAGACCAGAGGCAGAAGTTTCAGAGGTGCTAGACATCTGAATTTTGAAACATGTCAAATGTATATTAGCTAAACTCAACTGTGATAAGCCAGTGGGGATAGAGGTAGAAGAGATTTGGTAAAACGAACACTTGGAAAAAACTGGCAAATTGGTCACTTGACAAATTGATTTTTGGTAAATTAGTTTTGTATAATCAGTTGGCAAATTAGCCTGCTTCTCTATGAGGCCTATTTTTATACCAAGTAGAGAAGAATTAACATTTTAATTTTTCTTACAAAAATATATGTTCAGAGGCAATCAAATCATGAGCTATCACATATACATCAACTTTGTAATATAAAAATAAATTTTCACCCCACACAAAGTTTTCATGTGCTCCGATCTTCCTCAGAATGCGCCTTAAACAATTCATGACAAAATAAATTACAGTTGATGCTAAATTTTAATCATGCATAACAAGCTGTTCACAATTCTGGATATGGGGATAAATGGTAAAGAGAAAGAACACCGCATTACTTCTTTTCCAGGATCTACCTAAGCAAACTTAATACTGAGCTAAATTTGAGTTGACGAGTATACAGACCCATCATTCATCAGAGTAAATTTAACACCTTTTCTTATAGCTATCTTTTTATACTAGTCCTCCATTTCATTTTTTTTTAAATGTTTATTTGAGGGAGAGAAAGTGCAAGCAGGAGAGGGACAGACAGAGAAGAGAGAGAATCCCAAGCGGGCTCTGTACCGTCAGTGCAGAGCCCGACATGGGGCTTGAACTCAGACCACTAAATCATGACCTGAGACGAAACCAAGAATCATCGCTTGTCCAACTGAGCCACCCAGGTGCCCCATGAGTCTTCTATTTCTTTTACGGAGGACTTCATGTGGGTTGAAAATAAGCCACACCAACCATATTCTTTAGTAACCTTTCAGCATTAGAGCCAACACATCTAATGATGAAGATGGTGTTGCCTCACCCTGAAAAATATCCATTTTCTAAGATGTCTGAAAATCTCCTGATTCCTAACCAGATTTAAACCTACCCAGTTGCACACAGCACACAAAATAAGCATTCAGAGAAAATTTGCTAGGGCTTGAGTGCCCTTTCAACTGGACATATCAAAGCTTAAATGTGTTCTTCTTACACTGTCATCTTGTTCCCTGAGGCAGAAAGATGCCCAAGGTTGTCTTTTCTCTGTGTATTGACGAAACTTCAAGTAAATGACAGTGGGAAACAGCTGTGAAAAGCTTTTGAAATTTTTGCCCCAAAGTTTTGCTTAGAAATTTGCTTGCTTTGAAAAATTAATCCCAGTTCCTGAGTAATGTAGTTCACCCATTAATTTTATTTTTCAGTTTTGTTGTATTTCACAGTATTGAGGCAGGAGAATGGAAGAGTCAGCTAAAAAGGTTAATGGACCAGCTGGATGGTCATTGCCATAGAACATTCTCCAGAAGATGGATGTATGGCTGTAAAGGAGCTTGCTGATGCTTGGGAATAGTAGAAATACAATCTTCACATTGTATGTTTTTTCACACAATGTTTTCCTTTATGTAAATCAATGTTAAGCTATATGATAGTGGAACAACTCATTGAAGTTAATAAATTGTAGTTTCTGTCATGTTTAAACTGAAAATATGAATACATCAATGAATTTTTTAGATACCCATTACGACCTTACTAAAAAGCATATTTTCATTATCTAAATAATTTCAAATATGTGAATATCCTTTGTCTTGATTCTCTTGAAATCCTGTTCTTTAGGATTTAACATATTTTAGGGGAATCCACTTTTAAAGTAAACTTGGTCTATCTTCTGTTTAGAGCTACATTTCTAGTAATTTAAGTACCAATTACCCCCAGTGGGGAGCATTGGGTCAGACTGACCAAGAAACATACTGCAGGTGACTTTAGGATTAAATCTCATCTTGGGACAGACAGTCCCATTTATATTCTTAATTAAGTGCAGGCTTCTGTCCTTTATTTGAACCTTTGAGAAGTATCATGTAGCAGGAAATTTCAGTTGAGCAGCAATCCAATTATTTTCATGCAGACAGAGAATTAACACAGGATGTGCTTTTAGTCCCTGATCTGTGCATAGTGTCTTTTGGCAAGTTGGTAACATTGTTTTTTCATTCGAGTACCTTAAGCAAAGTTAAGAGAAACCTGGATATAATATTAAGAAAATAAATACCATCACATGTGAATCTCATTAATTTATTACTCTATTGATTAGTATACTAAGTGTGAAGACCGAAGTTCAGCACCTTGGGAGACACAGTGATGAAAAGATAACATCCCTACCCTCAGAAGACATACCCTCTAGGACAGTGGGAAAGACAAATGCTTATCCTCAAATAACAGTAGTGCAAAGTAGATACACTACTTTGTGCCATCGACAGGCTCAGAGAAGGAAGCAATCACTTGCTCTCCTGTGGTCAGAGAAACAGTCCTCTGAGAAAATTGCTCTGCCTTTCATCTGATGTTGAATGGATTATTTAAAAATTCTTTAAAAAGTGTGCCTTCAGTTGATTCCTTTTGAATACATTCACCAACGTTCTGTCCCTGATTCTTTTCTCTTTATTTCTTTTTGACAGTCTTTCCCTTCAAGCCACTTGTAGGGCTCAAACTATCACTCCTAAAGGAAACTGATTCCAAATTATACCCTGACTTTTCTCCAAATTTCCACTTCTTTATTTCCTGGGCATCTCGGTCAGTTGTCTCAAACTCTTCAGATTCATGAAACCAAAAATGAAGCCATCATCACTCTGCACCAAACCTAGAACTCCCCATTATGGATGCATTTTTTTGGTTATACACGTGGCCATCTTGCTGGTCACCCAGGCTTCAAAGTGGAGCTCCCTCCTTCTCTCTAGGCCTTTCTCCCTAATTCTTCCCACAACATCGCACCATCAGTTAGTTGAAAAAGCTCTCTTTCTGACATCCGCAGGGCCCAAACTTGTTCAGGCGCCATGCCTTCCCTGCACAGTGCTTGCCCACATTGATTTACTCATATATTTACTGAGTGTCTACTATGTGCAAATCACCAGGTGTTGAGGTGTTGAGGATACAAATTTTTTTAAAAAACTGGAAAACTTTTCTTTAGAAGCTAACCAATCTAATGAGAGATGTACAGAATTAAACTATTTTTAAAACTAATGTGACAAGAGTACCGTCTCAGCTTAGGGCATCAAGGTACATGTCCCTCCAAAAAGTGACTCTTGAATTTTAAAGATGAGTAGTAGCAGTTAACCAAGCACAAGAGGGGGAAATGGCATTTCCAGATGAGGGACAAACAGGGACAAAGGCATACATTACCTTGTGGATCTGTGCAAATGGAGAATTTTCAGTTAGTGACCCATCCCTTCCTTTGAACTTCCAAGAGACTTGAAAGCTGTTCTGCCTTGTTGAATGATGACGGTAGTGTTTGCCAGCTCCTGCCTAGATGACAGATTTTAAGGACAGAGACCGTGTCTCAATTGTCTTTGAACTCACTATAACACTTGGACCAGTTTGCTCTTATGGTAGGCTGAATTATGGGCCTAAAGATGCCCATATAGAAACTCCTAGAACCAATGAATATATTACTTTACCTGTCAGAAGAAACTGCAGTGATTAAGTTAAGGGCCTTGAGATGGGGACATAATTCTGGACTATCCAGATGGACCCTAGATAATCACAAAGATCCTCTTTAGAGGGAAGCACGAGGGTCTGAGTCACAAGAGATATGGGGGCAGAAATAGAAGTCAGAGCAATGTGATTTCTGACCATGAAGATGAAGGAAGTTTTGTGAGTCAAGGAATGTGAGCAGCTTCTAGAAACCACAAAAGGCCAGGAATGGATTCTCACTGAGAACCCCCAGAACTCCGAACTATAAGATAATAAATTTGTGTTGTTTTAAGCCACTGAGTTTATGATCGTTTGTTACAGAAGCAATAGAAAACAAATCCAGTGTTTAATATTTATAAATATTGTGTAGATTCATGTCACGATTTTTAATATTTTCTTCAGTATTAGCATGACAGTAGTAGAGTCATTTTTAAAATCTTCAAAGAGGGAATCCACAATGTAACAACCACTAAATTGTGGATAAATTAAAACAAATGGGACATTTTCATCATACAAGTTTTAGACATCAGAGCAGATTAAAAGAAAATGGATAAGAAATTCCGCATTTTGTGATAAGGCCATTTTCTTCAACTGATGATATTCTTTACTTTGGAATACAATTCCAAGAAAATTTTTTGGGGTGCCATTATAAGAAAATGTGAATTTTTGCTAAAATCCTTACAAAATACCATTCTACAATCCTTTTTAAAAATTTTTTAATGTTTATTCATTTTTGAGAGGGAGAAACAGAGCACAAGCCAGGGAGGAGCAGAGAGAAAGGGAGGCACAGAATCTGAAGTAGACTCATGGCTCTGAGCTGTTAGCATGGAGCCTGATGCGGGGCTCAAATTCCCTGACCGCATGATCATGACCTGAGCCAAAATAGGGAGCCCAACTGACTGAGCCACCCAGGTCCCCCATTCTACATTTCTTTTTAACCAGCCCAATAATTTAGAGTACACATTTTGTGTGCATTGCAAGCCTCTCAGTGTTTTCAAAGAAAAAAATCCACAATCCATTTGTGAGGTGTTGGTAGACAATGGTATTGGATGAAATGGGGTGTAGAGTGCAAACGTTCAGCAGTAGGTGTCTAGCAGAGTCCTCAGAGGACACCCATGGCATCGCCACTAGCAGGTGTAGAAATGAGTGCTTAGGGGACCTCAAGCCTATTCAGGGCATTGGTCTAGGAACTGAGCCACCCAGAATTTAGTCTTAACCTTAAATGACCCTTGTTAATGCAAGATTTACAAATACAGTCAGTCCTCATTATTCACATATTCAGAGTTTGCAGATTTGCTTACTTGCTAAAATTTATTTACAACTGCCAAATCAATGCTCATGGCACTTTGACAGCCATACATGGAGGTGCACAGAGTGAAAAAATGTGTGTCACCTCATGCATGTGTTCTCAGTTGAGGTCAAAGAAGACCATGCTCTGCCTTTAGGTTTCAACTCTCCTATGGAGTGACCAGAGGATGGAGATAGTAGAGGCCAGCATGACATAGTGCAGGAAGCTTGGCTTTGGGGCCCCTTGGATGAAGTTTGAGTCCCAGCTCTGGCACCTGTAATGCAGCGGCCATAAGTAAGTCACTCAAGACTTCTGAACCTTGATTTTTCTTTTGTAAGGAAAAGTAGAATCTACCAGAATGAAGAAAACAATTCACTGAAGATTTAAGATTATAATCTATGTGAGACATATGTACACACACACATACACACGCATGCACACACACACACTTCCCCTAGGAGCAGTATTCAGCCTTTGTTAATTGTTTGTAGTGACTTTATGGAACATAACTACTACAAATAATGAGAATCGACTGTATATGCCCACGTGAAATATTTTAAAGAGTGGCTAGAGCTGGGCTTGCTGCCACTTAGAAGACATCCATAACAAACCTCAGTTTGAAATACATGGGCTGAGCTCATTATGTGTTAGTGATACAGGCCAGCTATATACTACACTCTAGGACCCTGTTTCCCTCTTGCAGAAACAATAATCAAAATAATGAATCCCTTCTACCATGTCATATTTTTTTCTGTCTTTATATGAGCAAGACACACTCTTTGCTTATTTACTTTGGCAAGTTACAAACTTTCCTACAGTATTTGGTTTCAAAACCATAGATTAAAAATATACAGAATTGGTAGAGATGTTATCACTTTATCACTTTCCGCTTTCCCCAAAGAAGTTTATTTCTTTGTTGCAGTAAAAATATCTAGACCAAGGCTTTCCCTGCATAACAGTTATCTATTATGAAATGGAATTTTTGTTTTCAAGACTCACTCAACAAGGGTTTATTAGGCACTGTGGTGCATGCTGTGAAAGATTTAGATATAGCAGTTATTTTTCCTTCTCACTCATGTATTTGTACCATCGGGAGGGAGGGAGGGAAGAGTAAGTGAACATGCAAAGAAGAATAGGAAAAGTATATGGTCAAAAAGATGCATGTGTGTTGTACATTGGAATCTATATATTTAGTCACCAACTTAGAGCATTCCAAGAGAATTTGGAGAGTCTGTCAATCAGAATTTTAGCCAAGTGGAGTTTTCCTTGATTTTCATTTATGTTCTAATTAAAATTATAATTACTTCTCTCACCTCTATCAATATGGTCGATTCTAAATATTGGTAAAGAAAAAGAAAAAAACACCACTAGCAACAACTATTAAAAATTGTGTTAAAGTTTCCATACAGAGTCAATAAAGTCTAGCTTGGTGGGTTAAATGAACCATGGGAGGCTATAAATTCAGAATTTTATGCACCTTATAAGAACATAGTATAAAACATAGAAGGACTCCCTCTTCTCATAGACTGGGAATTCCCTGATCAAATGTTTGCAGCTATGCTATGTATTAAAGCTAGGAGAATCCATATGCCAAATCACCTCCCTGAAGGGCTAAATGTGTGGTTCAGTGATTGGTAATCATCCCCATTCCTTGTCCTTTCCCCTCAATGGGCGTGTAGCTCCTGTCTCCTTTTCCTATTGTGTGGAGAAAATAGGGAACAAGTTTCCTGCATTAAGTATTTTGTTGAATACCTTAGTGGCCTGATCATGGGTGGAGGACTGATGCACAGGTCTCCAAGCTTGCACAAACAATTCATATCCTCCATATAATTATATATGCAAAATCCCAAGGTCATGCTAGAGGGTGGGGAAGAAAGAATCCCTTGTGTTAACTGCAGGCAGCATGTCGGCTCTGGGCTGCTTCTGGTAAAATACAAACAAAAACCTAACAGACTTTAAGCAAGGAGTTGATACAGGGCTGCAGACATAGAGACTGTGCACGTTCATTCTGAACTTCCTGGCATTTGGTTCTCAGCCGCCACACTGACCCACACCTATCCCAGGTTCACTTACTGGTAAGGTACTAAAGTGTTCCCAGCACCTGAGAGAGTTCTTTTTCTGAAACAATTTTTAAATGGAACTTTGGAGGGCTCAAAAATTTTATTTTTTATTTAAAAAATATTTTTAATGTTTATTTAATTTTTGAGGGAGAGACACAGAGTATGAGCACGGGTGGGACACAGAGAGAGGGAGACACAGACTCTGAAGCAGGCTCCAGGCTCCAAGCTGTCAGCACAGAGCCTAATGTGGGGCTCAAACCCACAAACTGAGAGATCATGACCTGAGCTGAATATGGCCACTTAACTGACTGAGCCACCCAGGTGCCCCTGGAGGGCTCAAAAATTTTTAAATGGAACTTTGAGTCTACTAAAGTACACACACACACACACACACACACACATTCATTAAAAACAAGTTGTCCCTTTAAATTAAATTAAATTAAATTAAATTAAATTAAATTAAATTAAATTAAATTAAATAAGACAGTTACTGCTACTGCTTCTGGAAATGTCTCATATCAGAAAGAGCCATAAAATTCTAATTATGTCATTTAACTAAATTTTTAGGAATTTAATCCTTTTCAAATAGAGCCTGTTGTCTTGAAGTTGCACATTTAGATAAGAGAATAGAGTCCTTTCACCAAAGTACTTCATGAATGTTGAGAAATGTCAGATTTAATAATTTATCACCTGGATACTGCATACTTTGAGGCTGAGGACATAGTAACAGTGGTAATGACATGGTAAATTATGTTTCCATGGCGTGACAGCCTCCCGTGGCCACTCAGGTTTCAGATCTGTGGACTTCACATCTTTCTCAGGACCTAGGTCAAAGCGGCCTGGCATTTGCACATGTGTTAAAATTGTTTGATCTTTTGGAATTCCATAATTTGCTCCCTGGATTCAGGCCTCCATGACAATCTTGTACATACCATAAGAAATCCCTAAAAATGGCAGATCTTTAAATATTTAAGTGTTTGGTAATTAATTTTAGTCATTCTTACTCTGTCATTGAGAGGAATGTTTTCCATCTATATAATAGGAGACAAAGAAAGTTTTGTGCTCGTGGGAGTATAGGGAAGAAATACTTCCATATGTAAGTAATTGATGCCTAGTAGGTGAGTTTTTTTTTTTAATTCTTTAATGTTTATTTTTGAGAGAGGAGAGGGAGGAGCTGAGAGATAGGGAGACACAGAATCTGAAGCAGGCTTTAGGCTCTGGGCTGTCAGCGCAGAGCCTGACGTGGGGCTCAAACCCACAAACCTCAGGATCATGGCCTGAGCCCAAGTCAGACGCTTAGCCAATGTCAGGCGCCCCAAGTGAGATTTTTAAGATTTGTTATAAACAAAACATTTCTAGTATCGTCTAATTTTACATGTTATCACATGTTATCACAGTCCAGCAATCTATGTTCGTGTGAATTTTACTGACAAAAGCATAAGTGAAAGTAAATTTGTAATTTCAGACCATTTGGAGTCAGATAGAATTTATTTTCCCAACATTGAATCAGAGGCCAGGTGACAATGAGTGATACTTTTAGATAAGACCAGTTGGCAACTCAGAATTTGTTTTATCCTTCCTTCTTTGATATCCTTCTGGAAATAAGGATTTCTTTTCGTGTGTGTGTGTGTGTGTGTGTGTGTGTTCACAACTGCTTTCATAAAGCAGTGGAAATTGAGTGTTTTTGCTCTCTGGCTGGACAGGTTTATTAACTGAGTGTGACAAACATAAGTCTGCCATTGGAGCACCTTGCAGCTAATGAAATGTATCAGGAAAAAAAACAAAACACCTCTCATAAGACCTGCAGTATTTGGTAGTAAAGGGCAGTTGCTGCACCAATTTGGTGGCACTTTCATTTTTATTTATTAGTGACCTGCAGTCTATGCTTCTAGCTTTTAAAATTAAAAAAAAAGAAAAAAGAAAAATGTGGTAGGGAAACATTTTCTTTTTTAAAATGTTTTTTTTTAAGTTTATGTATTTTTATTTTGAGAGAGAAAGAGAGCATGAGTGGGGTAGGGGCAGAGAGAGACGGAGAGAGAATGCCAAGCAGGCTCCACATCGACACAGTGCAGAGTCCAACGTGGGGCTCCAACTCACAAAGTGTGAGATCATGACCTGAGTCAAAATCAAGAGTCTGATGCTTAACTGGCTGAGCCACCCAGGTACTCTGAAACATTGTCTTTAAAGCATTATTTTTATCACTCCTATTCAGTGACTATGTTATAGCTGTCAAACCTTATATGTTGCTGCTCCTTTATATATAAATATATAAGATTTATATGTATTTTAGGTATTATAGAGCACATATAATATGTATTCATATAATTATATGAATTATGTATTATAGTCATATTATTATATATGTTACATATTATTATGTATTAATATTGTTTAACTTAAATTGGGATTTAATATATTATATATTGATGTGCTGTCCTCTAATCTTAGCAATATATTAAAAAACAGAGTGTAAGGGGCACCTGGGTGTCTCAGTCAGTTAAGTGTTCTACTTTGGCTCAGGTCACGATCTCTAGTTCATGAGTTCAAGCCCCACATTGGGCTCTCGAGCCCCACAGAGCCTGGATCCTGTTTTGGATTCTGTGTCTCCTTCTCTCTCTGCCCCTCCATGGTTCATGCTCTGTCTCTCTCCCTCTCTCTTTCAAAAATAAATAAACATTAATAAATAAATAATAAATAAATAAATCAGTAAAATAATAATAAAAAATTTAAAAACAGAGTATAATGGTGATTGCTTATGCAAAGCTAGGAACAGAACATATTGTCTGTTTTGTCCAAGTAAAACACCAGCGTCAAGGTTTGGGTGGCTGGGGACAGAGGATGACTATGTTTGGTGGTCATCGTTTCCCAGAGAAAGTTCATAATTTGTCAGATGCAGAAAGGAGAACATTAGCCTATTCCATTTTGTTCAGCTCTACAAACAACACGCAAAATCATTACTCCTCCCCCCAGCTATTTCTCAAATGCTAATTTGTTGTCACTGTCATTAACCTGAAAGCATTTTTATAGTTTTGTCTTTGCTTAAAAACACATACCAGCCATGAAAGTCTCCATTAGTTGCTGAATAGATAGTATACATGTGGATTCAGATATTTGGGGTAAATAATAAAAAAGGAAATGAAACGAATTGGAGAAAAGATCCTTCATGCTAAGCTGGCAAAATAAAACACAGTTTCCAAAATCCCGCATCTCCTGGGAGAAAGTTGCTTCCATGCTTCGCAATTTCAGGACGTTCATCTCATAAAATTTCACACATTCCAAGTGAATGGTAAACGGCTAGGTGTCATATTCAACAGTGCTAGGATAAAATATGAATATCTGTGTTCTGTTCTTAACTCTGTCACCAAATATGCTACCTAAGGTGAGACAAGAAATTCTGTGTCACAGTTATAGCTCAGTTTCGCCTTATCAAGGATGAATTATGCCTGTCCCTCCTCAGAGTTGTGGGCCTAAATGAGATTGGAAAAACATAAGAAAAGATGAGATAATAAATGAGAACCCAGAGAAATAGAAAGGATGATGGACGGCTCTATATACTGGACAAAATAGATTTAGTCATGAAAAGTAAGTAAAATACTGCTTAAAGATATTTTAAGTGTCAGAAGCCACAAATAGCTCCCCGGGGAGGAGGGCCTTGGAGAGAGCGAGAGTGACTGGATGTAGTGATGACTGAATACTCAGGAGGCCTGGGAATGGCCACCTGGCCTCTCAGTATCAGCCCTAGATCATTCCCTGTCCTCCACCCGCCAGAACTTACGTGCCCAGGCTAGTCTGGCTGCTAATTTACCCTTTCAAGACCACATAGTCTTTGATGACGTCACCTCAGTGTCATATAGTTGTTTACAGTCTGGGCTACTCAGTCCCCTTTTCCACTTTGACCCCAGCCTTGCCCCACCCTGGGCTGACTGCCACCCAGGTGCTAACCTAACTTGTTAACCCAGCAATGACATTGTTCTCAAGCTGTGGCAGTCTCCACAGGAGATCATGGAAAATCTGTCTCTCAGGTCTGCCCTCCGACTGGTTAGCTGTGTCCCTCAAATACTCATGCTCTGGCCCTCCCAAGTCACAGGACGGCATGTGTCCCCTGCTGGTGGGATTTCTCAGAAAACTGTGAAACACGTTGGTGTGAATTCTAGCTCTTTGTCCAGTCAGATGTTCACCTACAAGCACAAAGTTCCCAATTGCCCAGGTGCTATTTCTGAGTTACTCACCTGGTGGCTTAGGCCAATGCTTCTCCAACTTCAAGGTGCATGGAAATTACTTAGATCTTGCTCACGTGATGATTCGGATTCAGTAGTTCCTGGAGTGTGGCCTGAGATTGTTCATATCTAATGAGTCCCTCGGTAATGACAGAGCACCAGCCCTCCATACTTTGAGCTGCCACAATCCAGGCAGGGTTGGGTTGAACCTCTCAAACGGAAAGAGAGCAGGACATGCTCTACTTAGAGAAACCCCCCAGCCCCTAATTGCATCAGTTGCATTTAGTCCATAGATGGGGCTAGAGTCTTCCACCAAGGCTTGGGCAGGAGCAACAAAGCCCATTGTATCTGTTACAAAAAGGGCCCTCCCTCTCTGTCGGGATGCATTGTAAGACCCCTGAATCTCATCACTGTGGGTTTAGATCCAAGTGAGGCTGAACATCTGGCAAGGCAGGACTGGCCTACCTATGAGGCCCAGAATCAAGGCTTTATTTTTGTAACAGGTCACACATGTGCACACCCATGCCTGCAACTTCAACCTGCCTCTTATCTGCTCTCTTACTAACTTAAACCATTTCATCAGCCATGATAAAGATTGCCAGGAAGCTGCTAAAAAGAAGCGCTTTGGCATTTAGATAGTCTGCCTTCGGTCAAGAACCATTTAAGGATTAAATGGCTGGAACTGTATTTCATGAAGAAATTATCCCTGTGCCTCTTTATTCCTTCTATCTTCTCCAGATTGATTTCCCCAAAATATTTGCGCCATATATAGTATTTTTATCATCACTTCATTTTTATCCCTTGTAGGGATATGTTTGAGGTTGAGAGAGGGAGGAGCAGGCAGTGAAAGTTGGGGAAGGAAACTTTTGAGAGTCTTCTGTGTGTGGGAGAGAAGAAAAATGGATCATTTAAAAAGAGTCCCCAAAGTAATATAATATGCAATGGTTATAACTTGCTGCTTGTTTTCTCACAGATTATAAAAAAAAAAATCTGCCATGAGTTTCAGTACCCGGACCATTCCGTTGCAATAAAATGATGAAGGGGGCAAAGAGGCTTAATAAACTAAAAACTGGATAAACATTCCCAGAGTAATCAGATGGCCTGTCAATCTCAATATATTAGATTTAACATCCCCAAACTTGCGTTAACTATCTTTTTTAAATTCAACTTTTACAGGGGGTGCATAGGGCCCCTAGAAAAATGAAGATAGGGAGTAGGGCTAGGAACACTCAAAACAATCCACTTCTTCATAAAAATAGAAAATGGAAAAGAAATACCTTGGGTCCTATACCCCCTCCTCGGTTGAAATTGACAAAATAGAGTTCATAGTTGAATTCCTTTGACCTGTGGCAGGAAAGCTTTTTATTTCCCTTTACTTTCTTTCTTTTTAAATTTCTAAAGAGGAGGAAAATGTCAGGCAGTAGTGTGTTGTTACTGCCACAAAATATTATTAAAGCATAACTACCAAACCAGAAAGCATCGCCCTGTAAATTTAATGCAATGTCAGTTTTGATCTAGGTGTTTTGCTCTCCAAAGAGATGCTTAATCTTCTAAACAAAATTGAACTGAATGGATTTCAAAAAAAGTCTGTTGTGGTAACGTGCCAGTACAGATTACCAGCCAAATAACCAACTACACACATTCCCATAGGTAAGTGTATGAATTTGAAACTTAGGCTTAACTATGAAAATATTGATCGGGTAGTGCAATGATCAATGATACCACTTTACTTTCAAGAAGGAAATTAGAAAATTGGGTCTTACTACTTGAATCTAATGTTTTAAATGTAGAAAATTCTGTCTTAATAAAAAAAAAATCAGGGGCATCAAGACCAGTTGAGATCATACACACGATCGGAAACCACTACAGAAAGCATAAGCCTATGCTAGAAATAATCATTAGTAAAACTGAAAGATATTTACTAACCCATGGTGATTTCCTGGAAATCGTGATATTTACAAAGTTTAATGAGGTCTGTTTAATCTTTTTAGAAATGACTTTAATTATCTTTGTAATAACCAAATAAATATACATAAGAAATCCAAATAATTGGAATGTATAATGAGATACAATTGATGACAAAAAGACAACTAGATTTACATGAAAATATATGATGTACCAACTAGTTAAGGCACTTCGCTACATAATGAATGTAGGAGATATGCAAATAATTTAGCCATACTGGGGAGAGTGTAGTCCTGACAGGTTTAAAGAATCTTATTGATTTTTATTTTATTATGGCTTGAGAGTCGTGAATTAAGATTCAGCATTTATTGAAAATATAAGATTCAACATTTATTTTTATTTTGTAATAACTTTAGTAGTTCACTGTTGCTCCCATCTTGGACTTGAGGACATGGAAATACAGAAGAGAAAGCAATTGGCCCAGATCATATAACTATGGAGGAGAAGAATGAGGATTTGAATGCAGGCCCTCCCCCTACTTGGCCAGTTAATGCTTTTTTCTTTTGATTTTGTTGCCCAGATCCAAATCTGCTTCAGTCACCCATTAATTTAAGACTGTGCCGCCATCCTGTGTAAAGTCCCATATTCTGTATTCCAGGGGGCTTATAATTTCTTCTGGCCATCATCTACTTCATTTTCTCTTTATGCCTAATTCTTGATCCTACTCCATGTCTCTTCTCCTAGAACAAAACACTCTCCAACCTATATCCGTTCAAATACAGTTCATAGGCCACCCTCCTACATTATCATGTCTAACCAATCTGTATTGGTATGGGGGTGGTTAATAGAACGGGGTTCAGCTCAGCACAGAGTTGGAAACAATATAATATTGAAAGTACTTACTGCGGTTCCAAACATTTGTTGGCCATTTCCTAAAATGGGATTTCTTATTGGTTGTAGCCTTCCTTAGGTTCCAACTGATCACATATTCATATATTCACTGGCCCCTCCCTTCCCCTTTAGACTGTTTTCCTGATACTTTTTTCAGGGTCATTTAACCTCTCAAAAAAAAATTTGACGAACAGCTCCCTATTTCCTCTTGTTTCGTTATACCAAAAAAAAAAAAAGAAAAGAAAGAAAAGAAAGAAAGAAAGGAAAAGAAAAAATAATCCACCTTTCTTTTTCTCCATACTCTCTCAAACTGTCCCAGGAGTCTCACTTTTATAAACACCAGGGAATTTTCCTAAAGAACCGCGTTCCCCCGAGATACCACTTCCCTAGAAGGCGAATAAGTTGCTATCATTTGTTTTGTTTTTAATAGCAAATTTTCTTTCTCCTTACATTAGTATTTTTTAACACATACTTATTTTCACATAGTGGTTATGAAAGATAGTAGAATGACAAACATAAAAATCTAAGATCGTTGATTTTTTAGAAATTAAAAAAAACCCCACCCAAACATCCATGCATTCCTTTGAAAACAGACCTACGTCAGACTGAATGAATGCAGCTGGCTGTGAGGTATTCTTAACATGTAAACTTCCTTAATCGGTATGTATTTTAATTCCGTTTACGTGGATTTATGCAGCCTTTAAGATGAAGCATTAGGATGTTTACTGAAGGGCTTTCTGTCACTTAAACACAGGAAGAACAGTTCCTGATGGTGGCTCTTCTTTCTCTCCCTCCACGTTTAGACATGAGAACCTGTATTTGTATGTACCAAGACTAAACATCTTGCCAGGGGATACACATCCCCCTGTGCCCTTCTATGTGGTAGGCAGTGCTTGAAATGTTTGAGATGACAAATAGCCCAGCAGGTCTGGCCTCCTCCCCTCCTGCCCCCGAGCTGCTGGCAATCTATTTCAAATTGTGTGTGCACTGTAGGGTGAAGCATGCACCCGTGAGACACCCCAAGCAGTGTCCTACTGAATATGGGATTAAGCAGAAGTCTCTGGGGGGCTAGCTAGAGAACAAAGGTGCCCATCATCACCAGAGGCACGATCAGTGTAACAGAAGGGTCGTCTCCGATCCACACTTCTTTCAAATGTTTATAGTGTCACATGCAATTCTGTCAAATGTTTCTGAAGTGGCAGAAAAATAAAAATATGCACCAACCACCCTTCACCTCATGGGGACATCATTTGGATGCCAAGAACAAAATCTAGAATTTGAATTCTCTTGAGTCGGAGCTAACCTTGCCATTTTGTTTAAAGCCCATTAATACTTTCTATAGCAACAACAACAACAACAAAAGTCCTTGCTCTGAATAGTAGGCAATGGAGTGCTATGTGCCTATGTTAATTATGGTGGCGTCTGGTTGGGTGGGTACTGTTGGAAGCCAGAGACAGCAGCCTGGCTCCACTGTTGTGCTGACTCGGTGAAAATAATGACAAAGCTCACAACCTGCATTTTTTTCCCCTGGTAAGGCTTAGCTATTCCAAGCGTGTGATGTGGATTTTGTAGCATTATTCTTCACCCTTTGAAATGACTCTTTTCTGTATATATCTATTATCACTTTTCCAGGGTTTCCTAGCAGCTTCTCAAGAACTGAGATCAACCTGTCTATTAATGCTCAGTCTTGATTTTTTTCCCCAAATATTTGGCCACGTCACAACAGCTGAAACAGTATATATAGATACAGATGTGTGTGTAGATACAGATATACAGATATAGATATCTATATACACACACATATCTTTTGATATATATTATTTATATTTGATATAAATCAAATATCTAGATTTAGATATCTATATCTATATAAGCTTATATACACACATGCATACCTTTTGACATATATTATTTAGACTATATAAATATCTAAGGGGAGTATCTCTTAGATATTCAGGGTCCTGGAAGAAATCTCTTAGATGTCCTTAGGTATATAAGTGGGTCATACACATGTGGAACTGATATCTCCTCCTTCCAGAGTTACCCCAGAAGAAAGATGGAAAGCAATGTTATGAAGGTTTATAACCCTCCTGGCCTCACCTCCACACCCCTCACTCAGATATCAGTACAATAGGTTCTACTGGAGGGCAAAAAAAGAAAACCCGTAAATTAAAAAATATATATAATTATGCAAATCAGCTCACAACTTTTTAAAAAAATTGTAGCAAATAGTGAATTGGGGAATTTAAAATCAAAGTGACAGATTGGGGCTATCTAAATAGCCAATTCAGGTAATTTTATGTAAAAAAAAAAAAAACTTGGAGTTTGCACAACAAAGGAAAAAGAATAGAATTGACCCATTTCCAAAAGACTTCAGAGAACATTTTATACAAATGAGAATGGATCATCTATATCCTATAATACCATGAGAGGAGGAAATGCTAACTCTGACCCATTTTATTTATTTTATCCCAGTAAAGTATTTTATTATGATTTTTTCCATTTTTAAATATACAAATAAATATAAGAGTAATTCACTTATAAAGAAATTTGACTGAACTTTATTTATTTGTATTTCACCCCTTTAGGAAGGCATTGCTAGGTGTTTTTTGACATAGGAAACTGGAGACTGCACAAATCAAAAGGATAAGCCACCATCACATAAAATCTGAGGGAGAATATATGGTAAACAATGAGATATTTGAAAGTTCTGGGTTCAAATCCAGGATCTAACACTTCCAGGTTGCCTCTCTGAGCCCCTCTTGTTTCCTCATTTATGAACTGCAGGTAAAATGCCTCTTCCTTCCTTTCCTTGGACTATTGTGAGAATTCAGTGAAAACGTATGGGTGCCTATCATTTCTAGGCATTCTTATGGCAACTACCCTTGGTGTGTGTGTGTCAGGACAGACCTGCTCCTATATTTGCTGGGCCTGAGGCAAGACAACCAGTATGAGCTGCCTTTTCTTTCTACCTGCATCGCATCCCTTCCTGCATTGTGAGCGGCAGCATGCACACGCACTGGGACCAGTCTGTATGCACATCTGAGCCCCAGGTGTTCTTTGAATACCCTGTGATGCCTCACTCCAGTGGTGCAGTCTGGTCTGGTGTACCCTCTCTAGAGACCTGGGAAGAAGGCCCATATGGACCCTGCACGGCCTCAGGGGTGATTGGCCAGAGAACTCTGGTATCCCAGCTACTCAGTGCAGGCTCAGAGAGGTGACCTCGTCCAAGATGACCCAGTAAGTGTTATATCCTGGATTTGAACCCTAAAGTTTCAAATATCTCATTGTTTACCACATATACTCCAAGACATCGACTCCCAGAGCAAACACCTTGGCCCTCCTCACCCTAGGTGGAGGTGATGTGTCTGGAAGAGGGCAAGTGTGGACCTTCTAAATGCAGCACCTGGCTGGGGAGTAGCCTTACCCTCACCCTTCCTGGAAACACCTAAAGGCAATGCTCTTTCTGTGAGGTTTAATGTCTACTTTATTTAGCATAGTATATGTAGCTAAATAATTATTTAGCATTCCCAGTTTATTTAGCATGGAATAATATTATTTTGAGGTTGGCCTGTGTGGAATATAGGATGCTTTCAGCTGCAAGTAACTAAAAGCTGTAACTTTAAAAAGTGGGGAGAGTATTAAATAACCCACAACCAGAAATCCTGAGGTGGGGTGGGCTCAGAGCCTCAGTGGCATCATCCTGGGTGCTTTCCCTTATGTCTTCCTTGCAGCATATTGGTTTTGTCCTCATGTCCAGACATCATACCCAAATGGGACAACATCCACTGAAAGAAAAGGAAACATTTTCTCCCATCTGTCTCTTTCTATTGGCAAGGAAAACCTTTTGATGAAATTCTTCAATAGAATTCATGTCCTTGGCCAGGAATGTCAAACAGCCACCCAAAGTAAGGGGAACGGGGCCACGGTGATTAGTGTACATCAGTCATGTTTCATCGGTGTCTTGCGAGAGGAGGGTTGGGTACCAGATTGGAATGAGAGGGCAAATGACTGCAGGGTCGGCGCTCAGCTGTGTCTGCCACAGCCAATAAAGCTAGAAAGTTACTCCCCTGCCTCTGGAATGCCGCACTCCGAGGCCTCCCGTGGCTGAAGACAGTTGGAAGAGTCTTCGCGGTGTCCCCAACCCCCTCCTGGGCTCACCTCCACCCACTCCCTGGGGTGCTCTGCTTCCTGTCTTTCTGAATGAGCTGTATCAGAAGGAGCTGGCCGCAGCATTGTGTCAGGGCCCAGTTTGCTTTTTCTGAAATCAGCGTCTCACATGGAACATCAATAAAAGATTTTGCCAGAAAAGAGCTTGTTGAGTTAGGTGTTCTGATCTTGATTTCTCTTCCCTCCTGAGTGTCTCCCACTCTGTCTCTGTTATTAGATAAAGGCCCATGTCAATTCCCCACTGGAGGCCTCACCCACTGAGCCAGGCCACAGGCTTCTCTAAGGCCCTGCCCTTGACTGTGAATTTCGTGTTGACTCTTTATGGTCACACTGCAGATGTAAAATGCCTATTTTTCTGCCTGTCAAGTAATAGGCCCTCAACATTTGTTCTGTTTTTGCTTTCTCCTCTAAGTATCTGAATGTCGGTGAGCCTCTTCTGCACATAAAATGTACTAGATAATTAACAACTTTTCTAGTAAACTCTGGTAGTCAACCCAGTTTACAGAGGATAGTTTTACAAGATTACAAAGAACATTGCAATGCCTGAGAGCAGTAAATCAATATCCACTGATCTAAGCACACTTTCCTTATTTTCTTCCTTCAGTCCGTGAAATAAGAGCTTCCCCGAATATCTAAGGCCCAAACCTTTGATGTGGGTCAATGTGAAGGAAAAAATGAGTATGATGAGGAGTTTTTAAAGATTAAAATAAAAGGAAAAACTTAGGGCCAGTAGAAATGAAACCCATACTGACATCTCAAAGACTAAAATCCAGCTCACCTCTGGCCTCCACCAGCTTTCTCCACGAGCTAATGAGGTGATGATTAAGAGTATGGGAGAGAGAGCAATGAAATGTGGTCATTTCCTCCAGATGAAAAGCTGCTCAGGATCGGGTGTCTGTTAGCCAAATAAATTGCTGTTTAAAGAGAACAAACTCTGACTTCGCAAGCATAGATGCTGACTGGACTCCTATCATTACCTTCTGTAATGAAATGTTTCCCCTTGTTGCCTTCATACAGAAAATTATCCCTAAATAATATTAATGCTTTTCATTCAACATGGATTTGACGAATTTATCCTTTAAAAGGAAATCTACCTAGGGAAAATAAGGTAATTTTTAATTATTTAGCAGAAATTGCTGCTGAATCTTTTCACTGTTTCAGTTCAGAGGGTTTATATATAATCCAAACCATCAGTGGTGAAGCTTTTGATGCCTGGATGGAGATTTACATGTTGCTGTTTCACACAGGTACCCTTGTTGATGTGTCATAAGTTCTAAGATGCCAGTTAAATGGCAAGTCTCTACTTTCCTTTTGACTGGTAGCCTGGACATAGAGTGACACTGTAATCCTCTCAGAAACCCAAAATATGTATTAATCTACATAGATTGTACTTTAGCCACACTCCTGATAATAACAGATTTTATTCTGTTTTTTTTTAATAGAATAAGTTGACATGCTAAACTGCTAAGTAATAAAACATATTTATAGTATAGTTGAGCAAACCATCTTAGGAAAGAAAGAATCTAGCACAGCTGTGAATTCCTGGAGGAAAAAACAGCAGTGTATAGTGGTATATATTGATAGGTATATCAAGAAATATTCTCAGAGAACAGAAAAAAGGAGTTGTTTTTACTATCTGTTGCTGCATACGGATGTATGCCAAAACTTAATGATGTAAAACAGACATTTATTTTGCTTGCAGCTTTGTGGGTTAGGAATTTGGAAAGGGTTCAGCCAGGCAGTTGGTCCCTAATCCACATGGCATGTGCTAAAGTGGCTGGAGCTGAAGAACCACTTCCAGATGGTTTCTTCATTCACACACAGCTGGCACCTGGCTTGGGATGGCAGAAAGAGCTAGCTGCTGATCTTGTACCGAACAGGCAGCTCTCCTTCCATGTGACCTCCACGTGTGGCTAGCTTGAGCTTCCTCACAGCATGGCGGTCTCAAGGTAGTCTTACTTCTTGCATTATGGCTGGCTTTTCCCAGAGCAAATAGTCAAAGACCCAGGAAATGGAAGCTGCCTGATTCTAAATGTCCAAGTGTAAAAGTTGAGTGTTTCTAGCATATTCAGTGTGTTATACAGATTAGTAAGGCCTGGACAGATTCAACAGGAAGGGAATTCAGCTCCTCCGCTTAACATAAGGTCATGTTTATTCTAGCACAGGATTTAATATACATATTATGAAAAGTTTCTTTATTTTACAAAATAATTCATTCCTCTTTCTTCTGCATAACATCCAACAGACAGAATATTATGTCATGTAAAAATACTTAAGCGCGTCTAACTTACTAGAAACATCTTATCGTACAATGCAAAGTATGAACATACACATCCCTGCTTTAGTCAGGAGCTGAAGCATACGTTAGTAAAACTAGCACCCCCATTTTGCAGAGAGATTTAAGACCTGGAAATCACTAGGTATTGTTTTTCTCCCAATCTGACTTCAACATCTAAAGGTCTTCCAAAAAACTTCTCTGCCAAAAATGACTGCCTCAGAACGAGGTTCTGAATATCAAAAAGTTTGCTCCATGATTGAATTCACCCGGGCCAATGTGGGGAATTCGAAAGGAACGGTTGCTTGTCACATTAATTATGTGCTTGTCCGGAGGATCTAAGTAGGAAGACATTCTGTGCTTGACACTGTCCAAGACAACATAAAACTGCTGCTTCTCATACTGGTTTTACCATCTCTTTGCAGAGCAGTCAGCCCAGGAAAAATCTTTGAGCATTCAGTCCTTAGGTTTTCTACTCACTGTGATGGATGGCAGACCCCAGGGCTGGGGAGTGCAGATGGAGTGTCAGCTCTGCCAAGGCAGATGGTCAACCTTGGAGACTTAGCTCTATTGGTAGCGATATGTTTCTGAAGGGCCAGTCTCTGTAGCTCAGTACACACTGTCTGGAGCTCACAGCATGCAGTTGTGCTCATAATGGCCCTCTCTGCCTAGGCGTCCCAGCAGCATATGAACTGACCAAATAAAAATGGATAGAAGAGCAAGTGGAGTTTATCTAAACCTGCAGGAGGGTGTGGGGATCCACAACCATCCAGAGGCTCATCACTGTTGTCTGCTAAGACTAGTGCCGTTTCAGCATCAGCATTAATCCAAACATAAAGGATAAAATAAGTATAAAATAGTATGCCACAGCCTTGGCATACTATTGGCCAAACAGAAACTATGCAGTTTCTACAATCTTATGTAGATCACTTTAGACCAATTAGTCTTTGAATTGGCCCAGCTAAGCTTCTCAGTTCCTGCTCCACAAGGCTTACAATCCTCTCAGAGCCCTGTGTTTGTATGATTTCTTTTGGAATATAGCATCTAACTATCTAACGGAAAAGTCAAGTTACTCATGCAAGGTCCTACCTTTGTTGCAAGGAGAAGGTTGTGTCAATGAAGCCTCACGATTTCTGGAATAGCTCTCCCTTTCTATTTAGAACATACCAGACTGTAGATAGTTCCATAGCTGCTGCCCACTACAAAATGAGGGTAGGGATTCAGACCACAAACCCTGGATTCTAAGATCCTATTAGCTTAGCTCATAATTGGAGAGATTATGTCAATTGTGTGTCATCAAACCCAACTGTATTTGGAAAGAGTTAGGACATGAAAGACAAAGGAAAGGGATTTTCTAAAATGGAAAGCCACTTCTTTCTTAGAAATTCTAAGGGAAAGCAAGAGAGAGGTTATGGTAAAGATATCAGGAAACTATCAAAGCCTGACCTTTATAATATTTGTGTAAATGTAGCCATTGACCTTGAGAATATTAAGTATTAACGTATGTTACCAGGGACCACCTGACACAGAATGTTTATAAAGAGAAGCACCTAACAATACTGTGTACGGCAGTGTCCTGAGCACTGGGGTGAGGGCATCATACACGTGATTGCTTAAGATGTACTCAAACTATTTAGGATTATTATTAAATGTATTATTTTGTGTAACCCTCACAATGACCCCGTGAAGTGGGAACTACTCTTACCCTCATTTCCAGATGAATACAATGTGATTTAGAGAGATTAAATGATGTGCCCAGCATCCCACACTGATTAAGTGGCCAGAGCTGCAGACCTGAGCTCTTTGCCGTCCACAGGGCCACCCCAATCACCACAGCCGGTGAGCTCAGAAGACGTAAAAATTTCTGTGCTCATATTCCAACCGTCCACTGGCTGGAGCCTTGTGACTATTACAAAAAGAATGTCTGAGCCTCCTTTCTCCATTGGCAAATGGATGTCATTATCTATTCCATGGAGTTACTGCAAGGGTTTAGAGTGCCCAACTCATCATAAGTACGAAATAAATGCTAAACTACTAAAAATATATATGTATACAAAGTCTGAAGGTCTTTGGCATGCTACTTTTGAACAATGGTGATTAGGTACTTAGCAGTTAAAATAAGCCATTGAGTCATTCAAACACATCATTTGATAAATAATAAATAGCTAATAAAAAATCTGCTGAAATGTTTTTAACAAAATAATTTATTCAGGCAACCCTCAAAACCTAGGGACTGATTATTTATAGCTTATGGATATCCCAGTTTTTACTCCTCCCTACCCTTTGGCCCAACTTTTTTTTTTTTTTTTTTTTTTTTTACTTCTCGCTATTTATTTGCCACTTAGCAGGTAATGATTTGGCAAAACTATTTAACCAAATTTTTACACAGCTTCCTTACGTGAAATGGGTATATTTGCAAAGCCTTATGATACTGTGAAAATAAATTAATCCATATATGGATAGTATAACATGACAGGCTTAAGAAACATTGGCTACTATTATTAGCATGACTATAATAATAGCACTCATGTAGTATCACTTGGAAGTGATAATGGAAGTAAAATTCAAATTGTTCCTGCTTTCATTTGGAATATCAGAGATGGAGAAAGAGAGAAATGTCTTGTGTACACACACATACACATACATGGGAGAAAAAGGAGGTGGAGGGGGAGGAGGAGGAAAAACAAAAAGAAGCCGATAATGAGAAGATACTCTACGTTTCATCCCAGAGTCACATAGCTCATGGGCACCCATGGTTAAGGTGAGAAATCAGTCCATCTAACCCTGAAGACCATGTTCCTTTCACTGGATCATGTTGTTTTCCATTGGAAGAAATTGACTAAGAAGATTTTGCATTTAGGTGGACCTCATATATTCATATTCTCTCTCATTACAATTAGTAAGCAAGGATTTTTGGCATATTAATACCTAAATCAGCAATAGTTTTTTAAGATATTGATAAATGTATTTTTTCCTTATTATGCAAAAGCATATTCTAAAGACCATTTTTCTCATAAGTCTTGCGTTAAAATAGCTAAACATGGTGGTGGGGCAATGGTGGTGGCCTGGCTTTGGGGCTGGCTCTGCAAATCAGCTAGCACTGTAACCTCATTAACTGGGTCATTTGAAGTGAGTACATCTTAAAGCCCCTTCCTCTCTTAGAACCTATAAAGTAAACAAAATTAAAAGCTTACCGCCTTCTACTTTTCCTGTTAACTCAAAAGTATAGAACTACAGATGCTCATTATCCAAAAATATTGCCAGTGTTTTTCCATTAAAATCCATGAGAAACAAAAATGATCTTAAAAAATTCATGGGAGTTAGCATTATATTATCGGGTAGTTATATTTCTCTTCTTCGCCCCCACCCCGCCACCTTTTTTTTTTTTTTTAAATAAGTAGCATGTGCACAGTAATTTTCCTTGTCATGATTCTATGCCTTCTTCATAGTGCATTTTGCCAAAGCAACATCGGACATAAATGAACATTCTCAGGTATCCTAGCAACAGGATGTGATTAATCATACCTCAGCGCAGGGCAGATAAAATGCCTGCGAGGGAACGTGAACTCAGAATTGGCTACTGAGAAATTGGTAGTGCAGTGAGGGAAGCTTGATAAGATTCCTTGACAGACTTTATTATACAAAGATGGAAGCAGGTAGAAAGTATATTTCAGAGACAAGACTATATCTGTGTATAAAAACATAGTACATATGTATCACCTATACATGAATGTAGTACATGTATATGTACATGTGTGTATATAAGCGTGTACCTACATACGCATACATATATGTACATATACACACTATACGTATGTACATATATAGTGTGTGTGTATATATAAGCTTTTCTGTTCCTGCTCATAGGAACAGAATCCTCTCATGGCCCTGTTTGTATGATTTCTTTTGGAGTATAGTATCTACCTGTCTAACTAAAAAGAACACTGGATACTGGAAAAGTCAAATTGCTTATTCAAGGCCCCACCATTTGTTGCAAGAAGAAAGTTGTAGCGCATATATATATATACATACAAAATTTCCTTTCCATTAGAAGTGGCATAATATATAAGTTGTCATACAAGCACCCCTCCTCATTATTGGTGAGGCATCACTGGATTGCCATTTATGTCCCCATGGTTTTAAAAGATCAGAAACCATCACTGTGACTAAGGTGCTGCTTCCGTACTGAAGTGCAGAAATGTGCTATAAATTGATATGTAGTTAACGTTCCTCCATGGAACAATATCAATAACTTTAAGCCTAAAAGAGCTTTTAAAAATAGCAATGCTCCATTTATATAAATAGGTAGTTATGACAGGTGGGATTTTAATGTTCAATTAAATACATTTTCTCGGAAGAAAAGTTTTCCCCGACAAATTCCATTTTTGTGAGATTACTGGCCATTTTTATTCTCCCAAGAGGAGAGCAGCATCCAGGTTTCAAAAAAAGTAAGGTGCAAACCATACCTTAATGTTTTGTTTTTAAACTAGAATCTGTGATAAAATAAAGCATGACTAAGGAAACATGCATGTTGATTTTTCTGAAAGCCTCTCTGTTATTTTATCACCCACTCTTCTAATATAATCGTTTTCTAGGGTGTCAGTGGTAATGTAAATACCAGTTACAACGCTGTTCTGGGCTGTACTTGCACTCGGTGTTAGCAGTACTAAAATTTGCTTCATGTTCTCTAGCATTTTAAGGAGAGCTGGGGCATTTCATAGCTCTGTGGGTGCACTGACTCAATCCCAAGCATTTGTGTCCAAGGCTCTACACGGCACGAGGAGACAGAGGTGTAGAATACACACCCCTTGCCCTAATAGAGGCCGGTTGGAGAAACCCACTTGCAACTAATTATGAGCCAAATGTCGGAGTTAGGACTGTGACAGAGGTATAAATAAAGGGGTGAATGGGCATGGCAGAAGGGTGGTTAATTCTGCAGGGAGTGGAGAGTTGGGATGGCGCAAAGCAGAAGACTTCACAGAAGGGCAGTGATTCAGTTCTAAAGGATGAACAGAGTTCTGATAGGCAGGACCCACATGTCAGGACATTCCAGGAACAGGGGCAGCTTGCACAGGGAGTTGGGATGGGAGGTGGGATTCTCGGCATAACTGGTCAGTGTTCTAGATGGTGCCTGAGGGATGGTAGAGATGGTAGGTTGTGGCCAAATCTTCCAGGGTCGTAAATGTCACATTTGGGCATGTGGATTTTAATCTTTAGTCATGATTCAACTCAAGGACCAAAAAGCCATCTGTAAAATCAATGAAATCAGTTACAGGTGTGTAGAAAATAACCCCAGGAAGAAAGTATCGCCTTTGTGAACTGGGGGAGGTGCAGTGAGAAAGGAGAGTGTAGCTCCAGGGCCTGTGGAAAGAGAATGGAGTGGAGTGAGGGCCGTATAGGTGTGGATGTTGCGTGAAAGGGAGAAGCTGGTGACTCTGAGGCTTCATGTTTGGGGGTGTGAGCAGACTGGAGGACAACTCCAAAGACAAGCAATTCTGTAGGGACATACAATGATTTCAGTTCAGGACATGTGTTATAGTGCCGTATGAAACACAGAGGGAGATATCTGGTAGGCCTAAAATCTAGGTAGACTTTGGAGCTAGAGATATGGGTGTCAGAATCATCTCTTTCTTCCTTTGTTTTTATGTTTGTTTGTTTGTTTGGGTCTGCTTGTTTTTGAGAGAGAGAAAGAGCTCATGAGCAGGAAAGGGGCAGAGAGAGAGGGAGAAAGAGAGAGAGAGAAACCCAAGCAGGCTCCGAGCTGTCAGCACAAAGCCCAAGGCAGAGCCCAAACCCACAAACCTTGAGATCATGACCTGAGCCAAAACCAAGAGTCAGATATTTAACCAACTCAACCACCCAGGCACCCCTAGAACCACCTCTTAGTATGAAGGCACACTGGAAGAATGAGGGGCAAGATCACCCTCATTTGGAGCAAGATAATGGGACTAAACAAGAAACCTAGAGGGTCATCTCCAGTTAAGCGGTACTCTCTGTGTCCCTTAATCAACATCATATTGTTCTCACTAGTTTTTATTTTTCTAGTTTGCAGTCTAGTGCATATGTAACTAGGAAGAGAAATCTAAACTGATTTCTGTAACAGAACTAATAGCATCATAAAACTAATAAATAACATTTATATAGCACTCTACAGTTTACAGAGCCCTTGCATACAACACAGGGGCAGAGGATTGTTTAAGGTCTCAGTGAAAAACCGTTACCACAAGGCCTTCCAGCCTCCCTTCTGAAAGATCTCGTGTGAGATTCCATTTCTTGCTGGCTTTGCGTATTGAATTATTTACTACTCACCACATTCCAGAGAGGCAAGTTCTGATCCTCACTCTACAGAGAGAAAATCGGGGAGACTGACTGATTTGCCACAAGTCACACACTGTTGGTGGAGGAAGTGATAAACTAACCCAGACTTTTATAATAAAATTATCTATTACTGTATAACAATTTACCCCAAATTTAGCAGCTGAAACCAACAATAAACATCTAGCATCTCACACAGTTTCTCTGGCATGGCTAACTGGATGGTTCTGGGGCCTCCCATGCAATGGCAGACAAGGAGTCTGCCAGAGCTGTGGCCATCTGAAGGTTCGACTGGGGCTGGTGGACAGACTGCTCATGAGCCTGGCAAGTTGATGGTGACAGCTGGCAGGAGACCTCAGTTCCTTGTCACATGGGCTTCTCCATTGAGTTACTTGAATGTCCCCATCATATATTATCTGTCTTCCTCAGAGAGAGTAATCTGAGAAAGCAAGGGAAACTATAATGGTTTTAAGGCCCAACCTTGGAAGTCACATTCCATCATTTCTGCAAAATCCTCTTGATTACACAAGTCAGTCTAAATCACTATAGGAGGGGACCATGCAAGGACACAGTTACCAGGAAGAAGAAAGACAATGGTCATTGGGAGTATCTTAGAGATTGAGTATCACACCATATTATTTATCCCCAATACTCTCATTGTCAACTTTCAGAATTTATGACTCATCCTTCTGCAAATTAAAGACTTTCCAAAGAGATGTTTGTCTTGAAACATTTTATAATTCAGTATTCAAATAATATTGTTTAAATTGGTAAAAATGTTTGAGGCTCTAGTATTGAAAAATTTGTAATCAAACAGTAAACAGTTGCTTGCCTGATTAAAAAAAAAAAAAAAAACTTAAATGAGAAGGTACCCCCATCACACTTGGTAATGAATGAAGTCTTTAAGTGGACTCCTCATGTCATTTATCTGGTTGAATCATTGAAATAAATCGTATCAAACAAGACCTCTGGAAATCACCCAAATGAATAGAATGTGCCATTAATCAAGATGCCAGTTAGATGAATTCTACGCTTTTGGCGGCTGCATGAGAAAAAGCTTGTACATTGTCCACCTTATATTTTAAGATTTTTAAAAGACAGGAAAGCCTGGTAGAAAAACTTAGATAAAGTTTACATGCCACTTGCATGTACTGTACACACTCTCAGTAACTCAGTAACTCCATCTGAGATATGCTGAAAGGTGACAAGAAAGTGACAGCCAGAGGGGGCCCTCGCTTGCTAATCACAAAACCAAGGCTCTCACCTCCACAGTGTTGTTGCCACACAGCAGTGCCCTGAGTAGAATTCCTCATCTAAGCCTGTAGCCATAACGAAACATCCCCTAGCCTGGGTTTTGCTCCTCCTCAGGCTGTTGCCCTATCTCATTCATTTGTGTGCTGCTAGATTTCATGAATCAGAAGCCATTTCCTCAACCTCGTCTTCCTCACCACCCCCTAGTCTTCAGGCTCTCAGAGTATCTTGTGTTCCCCGCCCCTGCTCTGCCAAACCTGCTCTCTCACAATCCAGCAACTATCACATGAACCCAGCAAATGCAGAGCTGTGAGTCCCCACCATACTTCCTAAATTTATCTGTGGCACACACGACTCTGTGCTCTGTTAATCTCTGTGGATCTCTGCCTCTTCTGTCTTCTCGTAGTCCTACATCACAGAAGAAAAGTAACATTTTTTTTCTCTTGATCCCTTTCCTCAGCCTCACCCTCTAGTGCTGCCTGCCTTTCTGTTCCCATTCCCTACCTCAGCTCCAGCCATCTTTGCAAAATGGACCTTTTCTGCATTCATAATTTAGATTCTGATCTCTCTCCCAGGTCCTGTGTCTCTAGAAGACTTCAAACTCAGTAAGTCTAAAACTGAACTGGTCATCCCCATGCCTCTATCACATTGTACTGTTCCCCCACATTGCATCACCATGTCCAGAGTCACTGAGATAACCATTCATCTTGACCTTTACTTCTCCCTTGCACTTCACATTTTGTAACTCCCTGGGCCTTCTAAGTCCTGCCTTTCTACCTCCCTCCTCCTGCTGCCATACTCAGTCTGTCATCTCTTGCCTAAGCTCTGAGACAGTCATCTATGCAAAACTTTATAGTTCCTAAAGCAAGCTTTAAACACGGCACTTGCCCAAATAGCCTTGCCCTATATAACCCATACTGTGTCTTTTACTGATCATCAGTACTTTCCCTATTTCAAATTTCCCAGATTGCATGTATCTTTTGAAGTCTAGATCAAATATCATTTTTTCTTTAACTTTGTGGGCACCCCTTTATTTTTTAAAATGATTACTTCATCCTCTCATATCTTTAAACATTTTGTACCATTTGGAGCACAACTTATTTCATATTGCATTGTCTGTCCTTTATTTGGCCAAGTAAGTTGTAAGCAGGTTCCTCACTTATTTAACTCATGTGTTTCTCCCCAGTTTGTGCTATGGGGATTTGATCCTTGTAAGTTTATTGTTGAGTAAATGACTCTTACTAAAAGGATTTTTAAAACTCAACAGCATATTTTATTTCACGCATCCTCATTCATTGTTGGCTTTCATAAATTGGTTTGAGAGCATTTTTCATCCCCTTTAACTCTGCCCATGTCCAGTCATCTCTAGAAGCATACTGGACACAGCTGAGGAGTGATTATGTTTGGAAATTGCTGTAAACAGGGTTTCCTTTTAGTTGTAGCTTGTTCTCATGGACCCACTCTGTAACTGACCTGACACTTCTCATTTCAGGGAGAATGGAGAAGAAAAGAGAACAAAAAGCAACTTCAGGTAAGATTTGGACTAATTAGTTCCAATTATTTCCTGTTTTTACTTTCACCTTTAAAAAAACTCTACTTGCAATTGAATATTCTAAAACCCACACTAAAAAAGTAATGGTTTATGGTCCTACAATTGATTGACACTAAATTAATTAAAATAAATTAACACATTTAGCTTTTTCACTTTCACATCAATCATGTCCTTCTCATTCTCTCACTCTATTCAAAAGAAAATGACACAGAATGTGATTTTTTTATCATTCCCTATTAAAAGGTAAGTCTTATAACCACCAACTTTTAAAATTGGAGCTGTAACAGTTGACAACCAGTTTATTTGCCCAAATATCAATGAATCTTTATTATTTGTCTTAAAACCATTTATGGAGTCAATTTTTTCAGGACAGTGTTGACTACTTAACCAAAAAGAATCTTTAAATTTTGAAGGGATTGTAAGAATTATTCCCTTCCTAAATTCTAATGTATATCCGGAAGTGAATGATGTTTTGACACAGTGCCATTGTGCATAGTAGGGGCCACTATTTGCTGACTGATACAGAAATAAGTTTTTAAACTTCCAGATTTGTATTGCTTGGTTTTTGGCTTGAAGTCATGAGGTATGATAAAAGTGCATTTGCCAAGTAAATCTTTGCAAAAGGGCAATCTTCCAGCTTCCGGTGCCTAAAAATTGCCAGTTATCCTAGAGAATTCTAATTTTGCCTATTTACCGGTGCCCACCACCCTTCCCAAATGTCTACCAACCCATTATTCTATGACATGTACCAGATGCCAACATAAGGACACATTGTTCCCAGCCACCATCTTCTTTTAAATGCATTTTTTTTTTGTCTCATAACAAGACAAACTGTATTTGTCTGTTTGCAATGTGTGTCTACAAACAGTGTGGTCAATAGAAGATAAAAATCTGAATTAATAAAAAATGTACAAACAACCTAAGCCCCTGTCCCTTTTCTCCTTCTCAATCCTAGCATTCATCTTAGACAGCTGAGCAATGTACTACCTGTATGACTTCCCTCTTAAATGTTATTGTTTGCATTCTCTTTGTGGATCTTTTAAAGCTTGATCATTAATACCAAAAAGAAAAAAAATGTGAAGGCAAGAAAGTGTCTTTTCTCCTGACAGATATGATTACCTCCACAATAGCTCCTTGGGGGAAGATTATTTATACTGTTTCTAAAATGCTGCTGTTATGATCCTATAGGTACTAGCTTAAAGAAACTTTACAGTTCGAGAGAAAGCTAAATTGGCCACAGTGGTAAACCAGATGTCTCTTTCAGTTCCCTTGGTATTCATGGATTCTAATATTCTTTGTGACCAAAGGTGACACAAAGAGCTAGAGACAAAGGCAGAACAAGAACTCCGGTTCCTTGACTCCTTATTCTTTTCAGTGTCTCGTCACCCTGACCTTCCTTACAAATCAAAGCACCAGTCACTTCAATACTGTGTTGAATGTCTAGCTTAATAAAATATTTTTCAACAATTGGAAAATCTTTTTAAGGCAACAAGGTCTCTGCAGGGAACACTAGTCACCAGGGTTATGAGCAAACTCCTTTTATTAATGGAACTAATCTACCTCAACTGATTCACAGCTTGTCAGTGTGTCTGATTTTTAGGAGAAAGTGAAAGAAACTTTATGAGAAGGTGAAGTCAAAGATAGTTAACAGGGGTGCCTGGGTGGCTCAGTCGGTTAAGCGTCTGACTCTTGATATAGGCTCAGGTCATGATCTCACAGTGGTGAGATCCAGTCCTGTGTCAGGCTCTCATTGGGTGTGGAGTCTGCTTAAGAACACTTCTCTCCCTCCTCCTCTGCCCCTCCCTCACTCGTAGTCTCTGTCTCTCTCACACAAACAAACAACAAAAAAACAACAAACCTGTTAACTGACAGAGTTCAAATTATTGGGGAAATTTACTAGACTCCTCATCATTTCAAAGAACACAAATCGAGTCCGGACAAAATCTATTTGTGTAAAAATAGTCTGAGTTTTGAAAATTGAGACCTAACCTTTGTCAATGTAGTCATAATTATCACCGTCTTCGGTTTGTGATGCTAGTCTGAATATGTGCATCTTTAGATGTCAGGAATGTCATGGGTATCCCTGCTTCTGACATCTGCAAGGACTTCTTTGTATCACCTGTTGTTCATTCTGCTCAGATTCTGTGTCCTGTCTGCTGAACTAGAGAATGTTCCCACACCCTTTTCTTTGTAGCAGATCCATCTCCCAGCTATAGGAAATCAGCATTAGTTCCTGGACCCTTTCAGTCTACTCCATCTTGTTGTACTCATCGTGATGAAAACCAAGGAAAAAAAGTTATAGACAAAAATATTGCCCATTAAAACAGGGACTTCCAGGACCCTTACTTTTTGATTGGTTAAGGTTGGTTAATTCTTTGTTTAAGGAATCGTGGACTAAGATGAAAGTTACAGAGGTAAGATTTTACTCAGGATAAGAAATAATTTCCTAACAAGGAAACATCTCCAAGACTGGAAAGAATGAGATTATGTTAGCAAAATTGTACGGAGGTTGGGCCATCACCTATAAGGAACGGTAATAAGAGATTCTTAAAGAATTTGGTTTGATCATTGCTAAGGTGCTTTCCAATTTTGTATCTGTGATTCTACTCACCATTATTACTTTATTGAAATGACTCTCCTATGTGTATCTGGATCAACACACACACCCCTAAATGGTTCAGATTTCATTATATAATGGAATGAATTATGTTCCAAAGCTTAAGCTTAATTAGTTTGGACTGAGTCACTCAGGAAAGCATATAGCCAGTGGGGCTAAGACTATAGAAAAATATTCTCCTGTAGTCAATTTAGTTTCTTTTGGGGAGAAAGTTGTTCCACCCTGATTGCAACCCTGGCTGTACTTTCAAATATGATGTTCTTCTTGATAAACCAGGACTAAATCATAAGACAATATGTATAATCTGGTAAACTTAGCCATTTTGGAAGAATAATTCAAAGCGTATAACTCTTGACACTGAACCTGGGAGCCCGTGTCAAATTCATACAACATAGCCAGCAAGAGCAAAGATGAATTTAGCTATCTGGGTTGGTAAAGGATATTTAAAGTATATGGTAATATAATGATAAATAAGGAAAATAGAAGGAGGCAAGTTCCTGATATCATCAATTATCTATTTGCCCATAATTTTTTATGACCCAATTTATTTACCATAAAAATAGAAAAAAATGACAAAGGGTATTCCACAGATTTTGTATAAAAACTCCATTTAATTTGGTGAGTTTTCACTTATGGAAAAGAGACCCCTTTTTGGATCAAGGAATTCTTGATATTAAAGAGTAACACAATAAAAAATACAAAGAAGAATTCTCACAGAGAAAGGTGCTTCATAAGTATAGTTTAGAAAAAGCATATTATTTAGAAGGCTTACTAAAGTAGACTATAGAGAAGCCAACTGTTAAATATATATTGTTCCAGATTTTTCTAAGAAAGAGAACCCTTTCAACTCTAGTTAAGTATTAAGTAAAGAATAGTCCTAGTGGGCCAGAGAATGGAGTTATAGGTGGAAAGGATAAGGACTATTTTAAAATGAAGTTGCATACTTTTTATTTAAGACATTAGATCATACCTAAAGTTGGAGAGGTTTGTTCACTTGCATTATTTGCAAAAAGTTACCAGTAAGGAAGAACAATCTTATTTTTTTTTTCTCAACACAAAAGGTGACATGTATTAATGAAAATTCAGCAAATGGTAGAACATCTGCTTTGTACAAGCTCAGTCCCTTGTTGCTTACTTTGTGACTGTACTTTGGAAGGGACCATGATTTGTTCCCTTCTTTGGAATGTCCTAAAACATCAATAGCACGCCAGTTTTAAGACTTTCAACACTCATTGGGGCGCCTGGGTGGCTCAGCCGGTTAAGCGTCCAACTTCGGCTCAGGTCATGATCTCATGGTTTGTGGGTTCAAGCCCCGCATCGGGCTCTGTGCTGACAGTTCAGAACCTGGAACCTGTTTCAGTTTCTGTATCTCCCTCTCTCTCTGACCCTCCTGTTCATGCTGTCTCTGCCTCTCTCTTAGAAATAAATAAAAGAAAAAAAATTTTTTAAATGACTTTCAACACTCATTTAACATGCAGCCATTCAGGAGTTTAAAAAATAGTTAAATAAACAGGACAGGGATGTCCCATTTCACCACTGTTGTTCAACATAGTGTTGGATGTTCTAGCCTTGTAAATCAGACAACAAAAAGAAATGAAAGGCATCCAAGTCAGCAAGGAAGAAGCAAACTTTCACTCTTCACAGACAACATGATAGTCTACATAGAAAACCCAAAAGACTCCACCACAAAACTTCTAGAACTGATACATGAATTCAGCAAAGCAGCAGGATATAAAATCAATGTACAGAATTCAGTTGCATTTCTATATACCAATAATGAAGCAGCAGAAAGAGAAATCAAGGAATTGATTCCATTTACAATTGCACTGAAAACCATAAAATATCTAGGAATAAACCTAACTAAAGAGGCTTTTGCCTCTATACTATATATACTCTGAAAGCTACAGAAAGCTTATGAAACAAATTGAAGAAGACACAAAGGAATGGGAAAACATTCCATGCTCATGGATTGGAAAATGTCAATACCTCCCAAAGCAATCTATACATTCAGTGTAATCCCTATCAAAATAATACCAGCATTCTTTACAGAGCTAGAAAAAATAATTCTAAAATTTGTATGGAGCTGCAAAAGACCCTGGATAGCTAAAGTAATGTTGAAAAATAAAACCAAAGCTTGAGTCATCACAATCCCAGACTTTAGACCTTATTACAAAGTTGTAATCATCAAGACAGTATGGTAGTGACATAAAAGCAGACACATAGATCAGCGGAACAGCATAAAGGACCCAGAAATGGACCCACAAATGTATGGCCAACTAATCTTTGACACAACAGGAAAGAATATCCAATGGAAAAAAGACAATCTTTTCAGCAAATGGTGTTGGGGAAACTGGACAGCAACATGCAGAAGAATGAACCTGGACCATGTTCTTACACCATACACAAAAATAAACTCAAAATGGATGAAAGACCTAAATGTAAGACAGTAAACCATCAAAATCCTAGAGGAGCAAACAGACAACAACCTCTTTGACCTCAGCCGCAGCAACTTCTTACTAGACATGTCTTCAGAGGCAAGGGAAACAAAAGCAAAATGAATTATTGGGACTTCATCAAGATAAAAAGCTTCTGCACAGCAAAGAGAACAATCAACAAAACTAAAAGGCAACTGATGGAATGGGAGAAGATATTTGCAAGTGACATATCAGATAAACAGTATCCAAAATCTTTAAAGAACTTATCAAACTCAACACGCAAAAAAAAACACACAAATAATCTAGTGAAGAAATGGGCAAAAGACATGCACAGTTTTCTAAAGACGACATCCAGATGGCTAAAAGACATATGAAAAGATGCTCAACATCACTCATCATCAGGGAAATACAAATCAAGATTACAACGAGATACCACCTCACACTGGTCAGAATGGTTAAAATTAACAACTCAGGAAACAACAGATGTTGGTGAGGATGTGGAGAAAGGGGAACGTGTTTGTGTTGTTGGTGGGAATGCAAACTAGCACAGCCACTCTGGAAAACACTGTGGAGATTCCTCAAAAAATTGAAAATAGAAGGGTGCCTGGGTGACTCAGTCAGTTAAGCATCTAATTTTGGCTTGGGTCATGATCTCATGATTTGTGGGTCCATGCCCCACTTTGGGCTCTGCGCAGACAGCTAAGAACCTGGAACCTACTTTAGATTCTGTGTCTCCCTCCTTCTGTTCCCTCCCCCACTCATTCTCTCTCTCTCTCTCTCTCTCTCTCAAATAGATAAACACTTTTAAAAAAATAAAAATAGAGCTACCCTATGACTCAGCAATTGCGCTACTAGGTATCTGTCCGAAAGATACAAGAATGTTGATTCAAAAGGTCACATGCACCCCAATGCTTAGAGCAGCACTATCAACAATAGTCATATTATGGAAAAAGCCCAAATCTTCATCAACTGACAAATAGATAAAGAAGATGTGGTATATATATGTAATGGAATACTACTTAGCAATCAAAAAGAATGAAATCTTGCCATTTACAACAACATGGATGGAACTAGAATATATTATCTAAGTGAAATAAATTAGTCAGAGAAAGATAAATATATGGTTTCACTCATCTGTGGAATTTTAAGAAACAAAACAGATGAACGTAGGGAAAGGGGAAAAAAAAATAAGATGAAAACAGAGGGAGGCAAACCAGAAGAGACTCTTAAATACAGAGAGCAAACAGGATTGCTGGAAGGGAGGTGGGGGGATAGGCTAAATGGTTGATGGGAATTAGGGAGGGTGCTTGTTGGGATGAGCACTAGGTGTTAGATGAAAGTGATGAATCACTAAATTCTACTCCTGAAATCATTACTATACTATATGTTAACCATTAGATTTTTAAAAAATTTGAAAAAGTAGATACTTAATGAATTCTTCCATCTGTATGGTAATAACATGTTCACTTATTATATGTTACTCATTTATTAAATGAAGATTTTCAAGTGGATTCGCATTTAGCATGTTTTTTTCCTCTGTACTGTTACTATTTTTGCAGTGGTTTTTGCCTTGGTTCCTATACACTGTCAAAAAAAAAAACAACAACCTCAATAATCAGCATGAGAAGACCTCATTTGTTATTGTTTTAATTATTGGTCACCAACATTAACTTATAAAGTTAATAGGCAAATCCTATTAGGACAAATACATTTAAATAAATTATTATTATTTAAAAGCCCATAATTGAAGAATAATGAGAATCATTATTCTAGTTAGAATCAAACCTAAAAATGTGTATCTTCCTAACTTGTTAAAGTTACAAAATCCCTTCTCACTCAGTACTCCTGTACTGTGTATTTGAAAGGTGCTGACCAAGTAGACCATAAAAGTTCTTATCATAAGAAAAAAAGAAAAAGATATTTTAACTATGTGTAGTGACAGATGTTAACTAGACTTAGCATGGTGATCATTTTGCAATGTATATAAATATCAATCATTGTATTGTATATCTGAAAGTAATGCAATGTTGTACTTGAATTATATCTCACTTAAAAGAAAAAAAAAAAGCTCTTGCCTTGACAAGACATCTCATTTGGTGCCACAAAGGGTGAATTTCTTTTTTAATTAAAAATTTTTTTCAATGTTTATATATTTTTGAAAGAGAGACAGACAGATAGTGTGAGCAGGGGAGGGACAGAGATAGAGGGAGACACAGAATCCGAAGCAGGCTCCAGGCTCCGAGCTGTCAGCACAGAGCCCAACACAAGGCTTGAACCCACAAACTGTGAGATCATGGCCTGAGCTGAAGTTGGACACTTAACTGACTGAGCCACCCAGGCACCCGAAGGCACATTTCTTAGTTGATCCATTCAGTTTGCTAAACACTTTTGTGGTCCAGGTTTTGTGCTTGATATTATAAATATGATGTTAAATAAGATATAGTGTTTATGTGCTCAATTCATTCACTTTCAGCTGGGGAAACAAAGTTAAGACAGATGATTATAATACAGTGAAGAGTGCCTTTTCAAGAATTACTGGGTGTCATAAGGATGTCAAAGAAGTCTTCATGGAAAGCCTACTAGAACTGATCCAAGAATTCAGCCAAGTTGCAGGGTACAAAATCAACGTACAGAAATCGGTTGCATTTTTATACACCAACAATGAAGCAACAGAAAGAGAAATCAAGAAACTGATCCCATTCACAATTGCACAAAAAACCATAAAATACCTCGGAATAAACCTAACCAAGGATACAAGAGATCTGTATGATGAAAACTATAGAAAACTTATGAAGGAAATTGAAGAAGACACAAAGAAATGGAAAAACATTCCATGCTCATGGATAGGAAGAATAAATATAGTTAAGATGTCATTACTACCTAAAGCACTCTACACATTCAATGCAATTCCCATCAAAATTGCACCAGCATACTTCTCAAAACTAGAACAAACTATCCAAAAATTTGTATGGAACCACAAAAGACCCCGAATAGCCAAAGTAATACTGAAAAATAAAACCAAAACGGGAGGGATCACCATCCCAGACTTCAGCCTCTACTACAAAGCTGTCATCATCAAGACAGTATGGTATTGGCACAAAAACAGACACATAGACCAATGGAACAGAATTGAGAACTCAGAAGTGGACCCAAAAGTATACAGCCAACTGATCTTTGACAAAGCAGGAAAGAATATCCAATGGAAAAAAGACAGCCTTTTTAACAGATGGTGTTGGGAGAATTGGACAGCAACATGCAGAAGAATGAAACTAGATCATTTTCTCACACCATGCACAAAAATAAACTCAAAATGGATAAAGGACCTGAACGTGAGACAGGAAACTATCAACACCCTAGAGGAAAAAGCAGGAAACAAACTCCTTGACCTCCACCGCAGCAACTTCTTACTTGACACATCCCCAAAAGCAAGGGAATCAAGGGCAAAAATAAATGATTGGGACCTCATCAAGATTAAAAGCTTCTGCACAGCCAAGGAAACAACCCAGAAAATTAACGGGCAACCAACGGAATGGGAAAAGATAGTTGCAAATGACATATCAGATAAAGGGTTAATATCCAGAATATATAAGGAACTCACCAAACTACACGCCCGAAAAACAAACAACCCAGTGAAGAAATGGGCAGAAGATATGAACAGACACTTCTCCAAAGAGGACATCCAGAGGGCCAAGAGACACATGAAACGATGCTCAGCATCCCTCCTCATCAGGGAAATACAAATCAAAACCACACTGAGATACCACCTCACGCCAGTCAGAGTGGCTAAAATGAGCAAATCAGAGAACTCTAGATGCTGGCGAGGATGTGGAGAAACGGGCACCCTCCTACACTGTTGGTGGGAATGGAAACTGGTACAGCCCCTCTGGAAAACAGTGTGGAGGTTCCTCAGGAAACTAACAATAGAACTCCCTTATGACCTAGCAATAGCACTGCTAGGAATTTACCCAAGGGATACAGAAATGCTGAGGCATAGGAGCACATGGACCCCAATGTTCATAGCAGCACTCTCCACAATAGCTAAAACATGGAAAGAGCCTAAGTGTCCATTAACAGATGAATGGATCAAGAAGATGTGGTTTATCTATACCATGGAATACTACATGGCAATGAGAAAGAATGAAATCTGGCCATGTGTAGCAACATGGATGGACCTCGAGGGTGTTATGCTGAGCGAAATAAGTCAGGCAGAGAAGGACAAATATCATATGTTTGGACGTATAGGAGGATTAGGAGGAACTTGACGGAGGAACAAGGGGGAGAAGAATGGCGGAAATGGTGGGGGAAAGGGAGAGAGGCAAACCATGAGAGACTCTTGAATGCTGACAAAAACTGAGAACTGATGGATGTGGGGGGGAGGGGAGGATGGGCATGGAGGAGGGCACTTGTGGGGATGAGCACTGAGTGTTATGTGGAAACTAATTTGATAATAAACTATTTGTAAAAAACAAAAAAAAGAAGTCTTCATGGAAGAAGGGTGACTTGAGTTGAGCCGTGACTGGAACTTACCAGGTAGAAAAGGGGAAACGGCTGTCTGTCCAGAGAGACAAAGACACGAAAAAAGATGGTCTATTGAGAGTACAGTCCATGGTCTAATAAGACTGGAGCACAGTCATAAGCAGACAAGAAGCAGGACATGTGGCCAAAGAGGTTGGCATGAGCCAGAATCAACAGGGACCACTGTGCCATTCCATGCATTGGGACTTTATCCAGTAGGTGTTGGAAGCCAAGGAAATGCAAGGAATTATATGATCTATTTGCATTTTATCGAAATCCTTCCAGAGGAAGTATGAATTGAAAGGGTAATTTGCTAGGGGCAGGAAAATCAGGTAGTATGCCACTTTAATTTTTAAGAATGAAAAGGTGAAGTTCTGAGGGGTCTTTACTAAGACGGTGGCATGAGAGAAGGAGCTGAGGAAATAGAATGAAGATATATTTACAAAATAGAATTGGCCTGTTCCATTGGATCTGGGAGGTAAACAAGGAGGACTTCTAGGTTTCCAGCCTAAGAAATGAGATGAATAGTCCATCCTGCTTCAAAAAAAAAGAAAGGACTGGCCAAGCACGACAAATGCCACAGAGACATCAAATAAAAGAAGCACTGAAATTATCTATTGAAGTTGGAGGAACAGTCAGCTGGTCACCACAGAGGAATGATTTTTCAGGAGCGCTATAAATGAAATCTAGGTAGCAATGGGTTGAATGCGGGAGTTATAAACAAATGAAAACAAATGTGGACTTGTTCTCTCACGGAGTGTGTCTGTGAAGGGGAAGAACAGAGACAGAGACATAATCGTGAAATCAGCAAGGGAGGGAATCGATGTTTATTGAGGACCTGCTATTTCAGGCTCTGGGCTCAGTGCCTTCTATTGTACCCTCAAAACGAGCTCCTAAGTCTTGTTTGTGGTTAACATTTTAAAAATTAGGAAACTGAGATGTAGGGAAGTCAAATAACTTGCCTTAAGCTCCCAAGATTAGCTGGTGGAGTCTGAAATGGAATCTCGACAGCAGCTTGCTGGAGTCAGCGGGTGCTATCTGGGAGGTAATTTGAAATGAAGGGTTGTCCACTTTTCTTCCCAGTTCAGCATTCAGTGAGGTCAGGCACATAGAGTAAGTGGGTCATGGTGGGAGTATTTGCACCACGGAAAGTGGCAAACATTACAAACCGGAGTCGGTCGATTTGTTTGTTTGTCCCTGGAGAGCCCATTCTTACACACTGACGGTGCACTGCTACACCCTGCGTGTGTCGTCTGGCCAAGGTCACTTGGGTAGCAAACAGGTAACAAGAGTTGAGACTTGAATCCGGGCCTGTGACCCACATCTATCCCAATACAGGCCCTGGAGCTTTGCTGGAAAGATAAGTAAACTATTCTTTCCCCATAGTCTATCATCACATGGCCCAGGTTGGTATAAATGAAGTATCATATTTATCCATTCCCGAGTTCCTAGGTACCAATTTTCTGCTTCAGGCTCCCAGGCAATCCATCTCTGGTGTGTTTGCTTTTTAAAATAGCTTTCCTGAAGAACTGGCTCTCGGAACTATGTTAATGAATTCTATTTTTAAAAAAATAACCAATTTTCTCTGGGTTTATGGTTTCACAACAATATTTATTATTGAGCGAAATAAAGTATCTTAGATACATTTGTCCACCCACAGAATGGAAGACGTACAGACAGGCTGTTCATTAAAAGAAGTCCTGAAGAGGTTATTTTTAAACAAACTTCATTTTCCAGCCAGTCGGATTTATGATAGAGAGTGAACAACAGCACAGCTGTGCCCCATTATTTCGAAATTACCTTAAATTCCATTGTATAACACTGCATTTAAAAGACTGTCTTTATGCAAACTAAACAAATGTGAAATGGTAAGTAGCTAATGGAGGAGAAATCACTATGTGTAACCACATGGTCAAAGTGCAAATGTGAAACATATCCTCCGAAATTCTCTACAAGCGTTGAATTTGCATTGCTATTACAGCACCCAGGGCAGGGTTTATTTGCACACAGTCAAGACTTGAAACATGGTTTCTTTAAGTGGTAGGATGAAATACTATCTTTAGGGATATCACAGTGCCTCCTTTGATGACTGAAAAAGAGAAACTTACCTGGGTTGATTCTTGCACAACACATATGTGTTCCTTTTACTCAGGTGAGGAAATGAAGAAGAGTTTGGCAATTTTGTTAGCCCAAAATTACTTCTGGCTTTTCTCTTAGATTAAATATTTTCGGGGCGCCTGGGTGGCTCAGTCAGTTAAGTGTGACTCTTGGTTTTGGCTCTGGTCATGACCTCACAGTTCATGATATTGAGCCCCACTTTGGGCTCTGCACTGACAATACCAAGCCTGCTTGGGATTCTCTCTCTCTTTCTCTCTCTCTCTCTCTCATTCTCTCTCTCTCTCCCTGTGCCTCCCCTGCTCACACTGCCTCTCTTTCTCTCAAAATAAATTAATTAATTAAAAATGTATATTCTGTAAAAAAAAAAAAAAAAAGCCACAAGGAACTCCCAATTAAAATGGAAAGTAACTCAAATACAAATAGACTTTCAGGAGCTATCTGATAGATCTCATGAAGGCAGTACAAGCTAAAACAGGCCCCCAGAAAGTTCAGTTCATGTCAGTTTCAACGTCCTGTGGAAGTTGCATCAAAGGGCATTCTCTGTGTGTATATCAGTCAATGTCATAGTAACTACACTCTAATCTGACACGATTTGGGAATGGAGCATTCTAGGTAACTATGTACTTTGATTAGTTTAAAATGGCATTTACGCTAACAAAGGATTAAAAATGCCCACAGAAATAGAATATAGGTGATCCTTGGGCTTCCTTGTGAAAGGAGTCTTAAGTCATCCCTGATTTTCCCACAGAGAAAACAATGAACTTGTATTTCTAACCAAGGAACAGGTGCCCAACTTTTTTTTTTTTTCATAGAAATGACCACGAACATTTTAATCAACTGTAAATGATATACTTGTACACTGTGTAACTAGAAACCTTCTAAAGTGAATGTAAGTCATTTGAGCTGAGCAGTACAGGAATCAGTCGTACAAACTGTCCTATTATTTCACGGAAAATTCCCAGATAAGAGGATTGGCAGGGCAGGAGAGCAGCCATGAGGTTGTGAGGAAACAAGAAGCCCCCGAAGACTGCTCACCCCAGAAATGAGGTTATGATGTGAGTGGCAGTTGGAGGAACTCTAAAAGGGGCAGAGCCTTAGTTGAAAAAGTAGACGGGGGGTTGGGTATATCAGCATCTAGGGACTCTCAGAAGCAGCTGAGTAACCTAACCAACTAATTCATACTAAGAGGCTAATGAATGGTCATGAATTAATACAGTATTCCTTCCAGGTAGCATATTTTTTAAGTTTATTTATTTGAGAGAGAAAGGGAGAGGGAGAACACGTACATGAGTGGGGGACGGGCAGAGAGAGAGAGGGAGAGAAAGAATTCCAAGCAGGCTGCGCACTCAGCACAGAGCCCCACGTGGGACTCGATCTCACAAACTATAATATCATGACTTGAGCCAAAATCAAGAGTCAGACACTTAACCAACTGAGCCACCCAGGCACCTCCCAGGTAGCATATTTGAATTTTGTTCAATGTGATCATTGATGTCTTGGCTTCCATTTGAACCATTTGTAAGAAAGGATGGTTCTGGCCATGGTCCATGCCTTTGTTTGAACATCTTTGCCTTATTAGAATCCTCTCAAAATGTCTCTTCAATGTTATCTCTGCTTGCTTGCCTGTATTTGCTTATACATCTTCACTATGCTTTAGTTATTAACATGACTGTAAATCTCTAGTATATTTCTTACTGCACAGAAACAATCTGTATCTCTCAGCCAAATATGGTCCTTTCCTCCTCAAGAATTTCCCTGAAATGTAATTCTACCCTTGCCTTCTCTGAAAACATACAGCTCTGTGTTTCACTGATACACCGATACAAATAAAACACCACGTTCAACTTCATAATAATTTCATTTGCTTATTTGGGTTTTTTTTTCCTCTCTCTCTTGCCTTCTAGTCAGCAATCCAGTAGAAATATAATACAAACCATACATGTAAATTTAAATTTCTGAGTAGCCACATTTTAAAAACTAAAAAGAAATAGGAGGGGCACCTAGGTGGCTCAGTCAGTTAAGCATCTGACTTTGGCTCAGGTCATGCTCTCCGGGTTTGTGAGTTCAAGCCCCATGTCCAGCTCTGTGCTGCCCGCTCAGAGCCTGGAGCCTGCTTCTGATTCTGTGTCTCCCTCTCTCTTTGCTCTCCCCTATTCATGCTCGGTCTCTCCCTCTCTGAAAAATAAATAAGCATTAAAAAAATTTTTTTAAGAAATAGGTGAGATTAATTTAATAATATGCTTATTTAAGGTGGTATATTAAAAATGTCATCATTTCAAACTATAATCAATATAAACATTATAAATAAGATGCTAGAAATGATGCATTCACCAGACATGTGCATTACAATAGAGATTAATGGAGTACAGGACAACGTTGTGCACTGAGACCCTGAAGAATTAACCTTTATCAGCATCACGCCTAGTCCTGGAATGCCTTTTTGGAGACTGATGTCCTTGCAGGTTCTGTTTCCTTCGTTTCTGAGCTAGGTTTTAATGAAATCGAAAAATGTAGTGAAAACAAAACAAAAGTTGCTTGTAGGGCTCTGTTTTGTCCCTGGTGCCTCCCACAGGGCCTGGAAGAAGCCGATTCTCAGGAAGTGTTGGCAACAAATGAAGGAGCGAGTGGCTTTGTGAAATCATCAGACACAGAAAATGTCCCTCTGGGTTTCATAAGGAAAGAAGTCCCTGAGAATGATGGGAGGAAATTGCAAAGAGAGGACAGGAGAAAACCAGAGACATGGAAACATACATGAGAAGGGGATAAACACCCTAGACAGCGCCTCTGAAACAGCTCAAAGAATTATCTCCAACCAACCCCAGCACTGTAAGCATTTCCTTGTCCATAAATTAAACTGAAAACCTTATTAATTCTGCATATAAATTTCTGGATCCTAATTCAGTTTGGAAGTGAAGTCATTCATTTATTCATTTGTTTATTGGAGAGCTATTAAAAGAATATTTATTATTTGCCACTACGTGTCAAGGGCAAAACACCATGGTTATATTTGAGATGGAGAGAAATCTAATATATAAAAATATTCTTTGATTTGATTGTTTAGAGGAAGTAGAGGGTTCGATGGTATTTTCTAAATTTTGCCGTCAGATCCATGACCAATGAGTGTTGATTGCCCTGGAATGAGTCTATTTGCCTGAAGAGATAATGAATATTACCTTTTCAGTGTCACTGTGGCATTTAAACAAAGAACAAAAATCACTCTTTTTTTATATATATAATTCTGTCATTGCTGCACTTGTCGATTTTCAGTATTCTGCTATTATTTTTAAATATGTATGTAAATACAAGGAAAGACTATTATTTGCATACAGAATTTTTTTTTCATTACCTGCCTACGTGCTAGCAGAGATGGGAGTCAACATTTAGAAGTGATTTGGGGGATTGGACTGAAAAGAGATTGCAGGGTGTCACTCACATTTATCTCCCAACTTTCCCGCCGTCCTTTGTTGCTTCTCTTTTAATTGCAATCAAGCACATTTATCAGTAACTCATTTGCCATTAATATAGGGGCTTCTACGTTTTGGAAAATAATAGGATATGAGTGACAGTTTCTCCATGCCGAGGAATGTTTGATTTTTCTTCTCTTGCAAAGTGAACCTAACAAGTGTCTGCATGCCTTTCCCGTGTTTGCTGCTAGCCAGGCCTTCTCAGCAGTGAACAGTAGTTGTCATTGTGTGCAAGTGGGACAGCTGTGCATAGACTTCCTGGGAATTTCCAGGGCATTTGTGAAGAGTCAAGCTATCGTATTCAGTGTACCCTTAATCAGCATGTCTGTAGCATTACTTCTCTAAAGTTAAAATAAATGCATCATCTTCAAAATATATAACGCATACTTCATATGCATATAAACTATATAGAATTTACATGTAATTATAGTTGTTAGTTTTTAATTGATCAAATGATAACATTAAAATCCATGGCTTAGCTTAAACAGTTTTTGGTTGAAATACCCAGCACAGAAAGGGCTATGACAATATAATTTTTCATGATTTTTAATTTTTTTAAGTATAGTTGAAGGACAATGTTTCATTAGTTTCAGGTGTACAGCATAGAGATCCGACAAGACTATTGTTAGGCTGTGCTCACCACAAGGACAGTCGGTACAGAAGGTACCATCCTTCACCACACAGGGCTATTGCAGTATTCCCTATGTTGTGCTTTTATCCCTGTGACTTTTATCCCTCATTCCATAATTGAAATATGATGATTTTTTGATTGTTGAACATACTAGAAAGTTAGCATCTTCGTTCTTTATTTAACCTGATGCCAATGTACAGAATATTTTTTGAACAGTAAAATGTAAATTTATGACTAGAATTCAATTTACCTTTCTAGCATTTATTGAGAAAATGAGAAAAAATCATTTTCTGCCCCCACATGAGGAAGAAAATCAAAAGAGAGATAACCAATAGAATATTTTTTAACTCTATAGCACAATCTTTAAGTAACAACTTCCTGACCCAACTGGATTAGGTCCTGGTTCCACATTTGAGTACCAGTAATGCCCTTTTCTAAGTATTCTGATTATAGTCACAGTGTTTGAATTTCACTGAACTTTTCAGAAAATATTTAAAGTCAGCAGTAATCACAGTCTTTGAGGGATTTTAAAAATCAAACAAACAAAAACTAAATGACCTGAAAGATGGATTTCCATACCTCTTGATTTTAAGTAAGATGTAAGTGATTGTTGGCAGAAATAGAAAAAGCAAACAGATGCCTTGGGTCAGCTTGCATCATTTATCTTTTCTCTCAAAAGATCATCACACTGAGTTCAGTAGGATTTAGGGTAGCATAACTTGGGCAGTATACTCCTTCCACTAGTAAATTGTCAAGTGTAACATTGTCACTCATGAGATAATGTCAAAGGAAAGTCTTTGCACGGGGTGAAAAATAAAAGATTTGCCTGTAAGATGGCAGATATGATTTAACTTTTAGTTCATATTTGCTGAGAGAAATGTAAACACTGGGGCACCTGGGTGGCTCAGTTAAGTGTCCAACTCTTGATTTCAGCTCAGGTCATGATTTCATGGTTTGTGAGATCGAGCCCTGTGTTGGACTCTGCACTAACAGCTCGCAGCCTGCTTGGTATTCTCTCTCTCCCTCTCTCTCTTCCCCTACCCCTCTTGAATGTGCTCTCTCTCTCTCTCTTTCTCTCTCTCTCTCTCTCTCTCTCAAAAAAATAAACATCTTTAAATAATTTTAAAGAAAGAAATGTACACATCAAGGCTAAGATGTGACTAATTTGGATTTTCTTTTGACATTTGACTTCAGAACTTGGTGTAAGTAGTATAATACAGTATAGTTTAGTACTTGAAATGATACCATAATCAGTATGCTTCAATAAAGAGTCTATGTAAGGGGCAAAAACAAGCGTGTCCCTGAAGCACATAGATCTTCTCCAGAGCACTGGGATGGAAAATTTAAAGGTGAAATAGTTCAGGATGCCTGAGTGGCTCAGTCGGTTAAGCGTCCCGACTTCGTTTCAAGTCATGATCTCACAGTTCCAAAGTTTGAGCCCCACGTGGGGCTTTCTGCTGTCAGCACAGAGCCTAGAACCCACTTAAGATCCCCTGCCCCCGCTCTCTCTGCCCATCCTCTGCTCATACTCTCTCTCTGAAAAATAAACAAACATGAAAAAAATAATAAAATAAAACAAAATAAAATCAAGTAAATAAAATAAAATAAAGGAGAAATAGTTTAGAGCATTGGAAACCAGCAAAAGCAAAGCAGTTGTTTATCCACTCTCTGGCCCCAAGCCCTAGTAAGTTCTAAAGATCAGCTGTGTAATATTGTACCCATCCTAAACATACTGTATTGTACACTTAAAAATTTGTTAAAAGGATACACTGATGTTAAGAATTCTTACCACAATAAAATAAAATTTAAAATTAATCAATTAAATAAAATAAACAGTCAAGTTCTCTATAGAAGGAGACATTTATTGACTAACTATAGGTATAATTGCACTAGCAATGTGACCAAAATGTCAAAACTGATCATATGATGGTCCAGACCTTTGCTCGGGCAATTAGAGGTTTAGAAAATACTGGTCCCACCCAGTAGTTAGGGAGTTTTGAGACCACTTAGCTCCATCTAAAGCAAGGTGGAAAATGATCTTAATAAATGAAGCTTTTCCATTTTTCTTTATGTTTGAAAATTTTCGTAAGGTCAGAAGACTAAGTAAAGAAAGCATGGCAACTGTGCCTTTGGTTTTCCTCCTGTCAAAACCCTAAAGTGCAATCTCATCACATTGTATTTCCAGAAGTGGCTGTTGGGTTGGACAATCAGATCGTGTCTTTTAGACAGTTCGGGCAAGCAGAGGAAGGAAGGATTTCTTCCCTCTTCTTTCTTCCCTGAAACTGGAGCGAAAGGGTAAATGAAGTCCAGTCTTCTTCACCTTTGGGAACTTACCTACAAAGGTTGATTCCTACCCCTTCCTTGTCCTTCAGACCAGCTGACACTACTTATTGCCACCAACTTGAAACCAACTTGAATCCTCCAGTGCCTGTACTTGATCTGCAAAATTGTTTCATAGACACTGATACACTGCCATGATCGATATGCACTTTTGAATTCTGCACATGAATTCTGCACATTTTTATTTTAAACTTTTTAACTGGGTTTCTAATTATAAATAATATACTTCAGTAGGCTCATATTTTTCTTTTTTCAGTTGGTCATTATCCAAGAGAAAAGATAAAATTAAACACCGGGACACCACTTTAGCTAGGGTAGTGAAGGAAGATCTCTCTGAGGAGCTGGTATTTGAACTGAATCATGAATGATGTGAAGGAGCCTGTCATGAGCAAATCTGACAGAAGAGGGAATGGCAAGTACAGAGGCCAGAGGCCCTGAGGCAGGATAAGTTTGGTGGAGCGAGGAAGCCAGAAAGAAAATCAGCATGGCTGGAGCATAGTGAGTGTGGGTGAATATGTAGGCAGTGTTGGCTTATGTGGAACCGTACAGACTGTAGTAAAGAGTTGCCATTTTATGATAATCACAATAGAAAATCACTCCAAAACTTGATGAGAGGAAATGAGATGATTTTTTTTTAGTACTCTGGCTTGGGAGGGGTTCTAGAGAAAAAAAAAGGAGGTAGGGAAAACATTTACAAAGCTATTAAACCCAGGAGAAAAATGAAGTGCTCTAGACTAGGGTAGTTTAGGTGAAAATAATGACACACTGTCAGATGTAGGATATATTTTTGAGGTAGAGATGACAGTGAACACTGGTGGATTGGATGTGGGTGGATAAGAGAGGGCTAAGGGATGGCTCTAAGTGTTTGGCTTGAGCAGCTGGTAATAATATGATTAGCTGGGATGTGGCCAAGCATGAGGGGGCCAATCTGGGGAGCTTAAGACAAAAGGAGATTTCGTTTCTAGATATGTTAAATTTGAAATCACTATTACCTACCTAATCAAAGACACTTCTTGGATATCTATTGCAGGTATCTAGGTGAGAAATAAGAGTGGCCTGAGCTAAAAAGAGGTGGTAGGACTGGGTGATGGATTTGAGAATGGGAACATGGTTGTTAATGGCAAGTGTCCACGAGGGAATGCAAGTGGAGTTCCAAGCCCCTGATTTGGATGCCTGAGTGGTGCCAGTCCTTGAGAGGGAGCACAAGGGGAAAAGTATGATTGGAAGAGGAGGACTTCATATTTATAGGCATGATTTTAGTGCTTACAGTAGACCAAAAGCCACGTGCACTGAGCATGTTCTTATCTGAGTTTGGAGCTTGAGTGAGAGACACAGTTTAGAGACTTGGGAGTCAACGTTGTAAAGATACTTGTTATCAGCGATAACAAAGTGGATGAGACTACTCAAAAAGAGCCAGGAGTGCAAAAACATAATGAAACTGAATTTCAGATGAAAAGAAAGGCTTGATGTGGATCATAGTGGTTAGCAAAACAATTCCAAAAACACAGAGAAGGGAGGAAAGACTATAAATACCCTTCCAAATCAGATGCATCATTTCAAGCTCCTCTTCAACCAGAATTTAAATGAGTCAATATTGACTGTGAGTGTAAGTCTCATATACAAAGAGCAAAACCTATGATCATAGAACATGACAGTAAAGAATATAGAAGTTGAGACTTTGATTTTGAATTCTTGGATAATAAAATACATACTGTTGGTGGGAGTGCAAAATGTTGTAGTCACTATGGAAGAAGAGTATGGAGGTTTCTCAAAAAATTAAAAATGGAACCACTGTATAATCCAGCAAATCCCACTTCTGAGTATTTATCTAAAAGAATTAAAAATCAAGATCTAGGAGAGATATTTGCACTGCCATGTTCACTGTGGCACTATTCGCAATAGCCAAGTTGTGAAAACAACTTAAATGTCCTTGGAAAGATGAAGAGATAAAGAAAATGTGGTATATACATCCAATGGAATACCATTGAGCCTTGAAAAAAGAAGGAAGTTCTGTAACATACAGCAACATGGATGGACCTTGAGGATGGTATGCTAAGTGAAATAAGCTGGACCCAAAAAGACAAATATTGCATGATTTCACTTACATGAATTATCTACAGTAGTCAAAGTCATAGACTCAAAGAGTAGAATGGTGGTTACCAGGGGCTAGGAGAAGGGGGAAAATAGGGAGTAACTAGTCAATGAGCATAAAAGTCAAGCAAGTTAAATATGCTTCGGAGTCCTGCAGTATAACATTGTATGTATAGGCAACAATAATGTGCAGGTAAAAACTTGTTAAGTGGGTATATCATTATATATCCAAATGATATTAAGGCTGAATAATTGTCTTACATGCAGTTGAGGTCAGCAGAAGACAAGCTAGAAGTGATAGAATCAGATCCCCGTTATGAGGCTGCAAGGAGTGTGCTAGCCATTCAAATAAATGGAGCTCCTCTGGCTCTGAAGTCAGTGAACACTCCCTGCCCCACAGCTGCCTCTTTAGGATAATAGAAGGACCAGGGCACCTATATGCCTTAGTTGGTTGAACACCTGACTCTTGATTTTGGCTCAGGTCATTATCTCACACTTCGTGAGTTAGAGCCCCGTATCTCTCTCCTCTCTCTCTCTTTCTCTCTCTCTCTCTCTTTCTCTCTCTTCCTCTCTCTCTGCTCTTACTCTGCTCATGCACTCTCTCAAAAATAAACAAACAAACAAACTTTTATAAAAAAGAAGAAAAATAGAAGGTCTATGTCTGGGAGGAACTCAGGATTGTTAATTTTCTTTTTACAAATAGATTGAATAAAACAAGGAGAGGGTAACTTGTTAAAAGTCACCCACCTGCTTTTGGGTGAAGTCTATGAGGATGTTGGAAGCATTCCTGTTGTACTCTGGTATGATATTTATGGGACTCTTTTCAAAGACAATGAAACCAATTTCATGTATGCCCTCTGTGTGCCTTGTGGCTGAATCTACTTCTGGAGAAAGTCGAGTGTAAAGGTTATGAGTGCAAGCTCTACTCTCAGACTCCCAGGGCTGGAGTCCCTGCTCTGTCCCTTAGGAGTCATATGACAGCCTCTCCCAACTTGCTCTCCTTATTTGTCAAATGGAGATAATGACAGTATTATCTTCTGGAGTTGTAAGAAGGGTTGAGTGAGATAACATCCGTCAAGCCCTCGGCCTAACATGTAGCTCGTGGTATGTTCACAATAAATTTTGGCAATCTTTTTATTGCTGTTGATATTACTTTATATTACTTGCCTCTGTCTTTTAGCATCTAGGATGGAAACGTTAATAACACATCCAGAGGTTTGTCTGGATGTAGTGGGAATAAAACAAATATTTGTTGAGACAGTGACAAAGGAAGAAGAAAGAAGAAAGTAAGTGAGGGAGAGTTTAGCACCAAAAGATCTTTCTTCATTGTCAGACTCATACTTCTGAAATGTAGGAATGTATAAGGTGTTTCTATTATTGCTATTACCCATTTTTCTGATCTGTGTAGTAGGGAGCCAACATTTTTCACAGAGTGTAGGCAAGAACAAGAAGGAAGGGAAGTGTCTCTGTGTGTTGTAAGCGTGGCAGACAATTTCAGAGGTTTGCCCTTTGTTTTCACTGCTAAACCAGATTACTCTACCTCATAGGCTACTCCTACGGAGTGTCTCTGTGTGTACTAGTCTGAGGCACAGAGAAAGCAGAGACAAAGTGCTTTCCTTTAGTGAGCTTGCATGTGGCAGAGTCAGTCGACACAAAAGTATTTATTAAACAGTGGAAGTGTCTACAGATGGTGTGGTATAAGGGTTAGGCGCATGGACCCTTTTGCCAGACCTCCTGAGTTTGGATCCAGCCCTTGGCAACTTTAAACAATTTGACATCATTTTACTGAGGGGATAGCCATTGAGATCTCGGACATTTTTGTCAATTTCTTACAACGACATAGAAATCTTAATACTTTTCTCATTTGCTTCCTGAAGGAAGCAACACAGCATGAATAGGAACATGGATAGGAAAACTACCACATAAATAAGAAAAACAAGGTGACTGCATGATCATGAAAACCTATTCATTTACTTATGTTTGCCCCATGTGCTAGAATTGCAAAGTTGAGATGGACATTGAGACATTTTGTAGATAAGAGAATTAGGGCCCTGGGCAGACTGGGTTCATTGGTTTACCCGGAGACACGTGTAGGATCAGACTTGCCCCTTTTCAGTGCCGCTGTCCCTTCAGAGGCTGCTGTTTGGGCTGGCCTTCTCAGCCCTCCCACGGGACATGATTTGTACTTTATTCTATAGACAACTTGCCAGAACGTGCTGGATCCCTCTGCCCAGGGAGCCTGGCGTGAGCGCAGGTGTGCTCGGCAGCCAGCAGGGCACAGAGACTGGTCCAGCTGGAATGGAGCTTCTTAAAAAGGAACACTCAATACACCCAGTGGCGCCAGATCTTGCCCTCTTTCTCTGTCACTTGTGTTTCCTTGCAGTTAATTTTGTTCACTAACTAAAAACGAGTTAACTCATTGTGTGATCTTTAGGAAATAAAATAAGCAGTTTACTCGCATGGTCTTTACATTTGTACCCATGTTAATTAAATAATTAATCTATTATTTATGTAATGCTTCCGAAAACATATTGAAATGAGATACTGTTTTATATATGAAGGAGGCTTTAAATCTCAACCACATTTATAGCCAAATAAATGATGGCAATAATTATTTTTTGAAACTAGATCGTTTAAAAATGAAAGGGCTATTTTTGAAAGTATATAAAACTGACGTCCCATGCATGAACATTTCGCACAATTTAACATAATTTTATTGAAAGGATACCCATTTGAGATCTTAACCTTTTTTATGAATTCCTTATAAAGTCATAGAAATCTTAATGCCTTTCTAATTTGCTTCTTGAAGAAAATAATTTGGAAAATGCCAAGGAAAGAAACATGGAAGGCATTTAACATAAACTGAAATCATTAATACTTAATGGAAAAACATAATAATCCTTTGTGAGGCATTTTAAAACAGCTACTCTAAGATTATCCCTTCTGGGAGGCTAGGAGTTTCTTTAAAACTGGTGCTAATCATCTTACTCAAAGAAGGTCTTGATGGAGATAGAACCTGGAAAATCCAAGGATTAGAAGCAACTGGATGGTGAGGCTCAAATGCCTTTAGTGTAATTGCCATTTGTCATCACAGATTTCTACTAAGCTTGCTCCCGCCCTGGCTCCCTGTGGGACTATTGGGTCAGACGTTCTTCTGTGTTGATTATTGTTTGCCAGAGAGGAGGGATGCCCTTTCAGAGTTCCTTCCATTCCAGAGTTGCAAAAACTGGTTCTGAAAATAGTTGGCAGTGTCAGTTGACCAAATGTGTTTGCTGAAACCCCTTTTGTTTTGAACCAGTGATGCCTAAAGTCAGGAAATACCTGGGTGAACTTAATGGCAGGGTTCTTGGTTGCCAATTCCTAAGACTATCTTCTCACTTTCTTTCTTCTTTCTTCTTTACTGTGCTTTCTTGATGACTCTTGTGATCTATCTCGAGCCCCCTTCCTGGTTGGAGGCAGTCTCCCCAGCCCCCACAGGCTTCTCTACCCTAGGGTTCATGGGACAGAAGGAAAGAATACTGGAACGGTGGACTTGGAGACAGAATTCTGGAGCCAAATCCTTGTTCTACCTCTAGTTTTACAATCTGGGGCAAGATGCCTAAACTTATTGTCTCCTTCTCCTTCTCTCTCCATTTAAAAACATATATGTGTTTATATATTTATCAAAGTAATACATACACAAAGTATAAAATACAATAGAAGTTTGTTTGTTTTAACTAACCCTCTGTTAAATGATTTGCCTAGTGAAGCAATGCTCTCCCTTTCCTAGATGTAACCTACTGAAGGATTCTCATAACCAGCCTAACAGAGGAGCCCCACCTGTTATCTGTCTAGTTTACCTGTAAACTTTTGACCCCACCTGTGGGGATATATGTGGACCATGTGCCAGTTGTGTTTGTTCCCAAACCTGCTGTGCGAATTAAACTTGTTCATATAATTATTCATTCAGTTACAAATTATGTAAACCAATGACATATGGGTGCATAAAAAATAGCTATTTCTATAAAAATGCTTTAGAAAGACTCAATAATGCTGAGTTATTAAAAATAAAATGCTATAGATTAAGGTGTGAAGATATAATGGTAACATATTCAGAAAAAATTCAATTCTAAAAGGATTACATGTTAGATGTTATTGTGGTTATTATTAACTTAATAATCGTGCATCCACGTAATTTTAGTAGAAAACAGGAAAGAAGGTAAGGTTAGACCAAATTAACATTTCAAAAGAAAATATTGGAATAAACTTAAAACATTTTTTAATGTTTATTTATTTTTGAAGGAGAGAGAGACACAGCGTGAGCAGGGGAAGGGCAGAGAGAGAGAGAGGGAGACACAGATGAAGCAGGCTCCAGGCTCTGAGCTGTCAATTCAGAGCCCTACACAAGGTTCAGACTCACAAGCTGTGAGATCATGACCCAAGCCAAAGTCATACGCTTAACCTACTGAGCCATCCAGGTGCCCTTGGAATAAACTTTTAAATTCAGCAACCAAATATGAGACAGCAGAGGACCTAAACTTCACTGTGACCATTTTTTTAAAATCAGAATACCAGTATGTAAAATTGAGGGTATTGATAATCACATTCCTGAAAGGTTTGGCTGGAGGGGGAAAAACCATTCATTCATGAAATGTAACCCTATTTCAGTTTCAACAACAAATTGCCACATGATCTTAGGAATCTGTCCAACCTTTTCCTGTCTCTCTGTATTCTCTCCTAGGTAAGGATGATGATAAACAACATGATTAGTTTCTCACTGTGGCCAGAGGAATTACTTTGAGAAAAGTGCATTGTGGTCGTATTTGTGTTCTCTCACTTGAATGTGAGCTCTGTCTGACTCAGTGTGCTATTTATGATGCATGGAGCTCTCCAACCCTGAGGAAAAGGATCAGTGAAACGCTATTTTTTTTTAATTGATTTCCCATCAAAGCTGTAGACCTACTCACTTAGTATGGTTCTTATGCCAAGTCTCAACAGGTGAAACGTGCTTTACTACCCAAACCAAAAATGACTCGGAAGAAAGTCCTGTGGAGAAGGGAAAGATCCTGTTTCATTAGGTTGTCTATACCACTAAACTAAGCCTTTAATATCGAAATCAACCTCATAAGCACAATGTAAGAACATGTACACTGGATGTTAACATTAATCTTAGGGGCTCTGGTCAAAACCCAGTTAATTTCTGTTATGTGAAACAAGCCTGAATGCTGAGATTTAAAGTCATCCACAGAAATGGATATTCATGGTTATTTAATATATGATCATGTAGCGAGGAAGTTAGTCTATGTTGATTGTATGAACTGAACCCAACATCCTAGGTTACATTATAAAAATATATAGGAATAGCAATGATTTAGAAGATACAGTCAAAGCCTTTAAGAGTGATACATACCATTACTCTTACTGAGTCATGAAGGAGGGTGCTTTTCTTAATGAGACAATTCATTTACTTAAAAATAGGCGGCACGTACTTTCCATTCTTTTTCTCAGAAAAGAAATGGTTACTGGGAAAAGATATTTTTACCTGGAAAAGAAATTTTTAAAATTAATTTAATTCAATACATATTTATACAGGGCGCAAAACTAGGGTCAGGGAAGTTATAAAGAGGAGTAAGACTGGATCCGCCCTGTGTTTAGCAAATTTACTATAACACGTACAAGACGTGTGCTTATCTAATTAATCTACTTCAGTCTGTGATGTGTGAAGAGCCTCTCTAGATGAGGGAGGAGTATCCAATCCCTGACTGCATTTCATTTTTATGCCCTAATGTCAGGTTTCCTGAAACCTAGAAATTGGAAGACAGAGGTTTCCTGGGGCTGGGGAGAGGGGCATCGGGGTGTGGTGTTCCATGGGTATAGAGTTTCAGTCGTGCAGGATGAACAAGTAAGTTCTAGAGGTCTGCTATACTACATTGTGCTTTATAGTAAACAATACTATACTGTACAGTTTAACATTTGTTAAGAGGATAGATCTTGTGTTGTCTGTTTCCTACCACAGTAAGTAAAAAAAAAAAGAATAAAAGAAATTGGCAGATGACCTTGTACAGCCTTTATATTTGAGTCATCGTGGACATGGGGAAAAGAGCCTGTCAGGTTCACATTTTTTAAGGAAACCACTTCAGCATTATAAGCCAGAGAACTTAAAAGCAATACCTGATGAGAACAATTCCTCATGCAATCAATAAGCAACTTACCAGAATATCATAAGAGACAAAGGAGCAGCCAGATTTCACTTTTTGAATAGCCATCTTTTCCACAGCAATTTAATTTCCTCCCACAGTTATGTGACAGATTTATATAAACAATGAAAATATGCTGAATAAAATCAGTTTTCTATGGAGGAAGATTTGGGGTTCTAGCCTAAACAATATTCTTATCACCAAGCCACAAGGGTGTGATCTTAATCATGCTACTGTTACATGGGTGAACAGGTAAATATAGAGTTGCAGTTACATCAAAGTGGGTTGAAGCAGTGGATTACATATCAGGTTCCAACCCATGGGGATCAGTTGTAGCGTAGGACCTATAACTTATTGATGAGCTCTACAAATGACTTATAAAGGCCTTCATCCAAAATGCAGAAATCACTAAATCAAGTGGAGCTGCTGACACTTTACACCAGGAAACTCATGACAATACAAGTCAGAATGCCCTTAGATGTATCGTTTAAATCATCCTAGAGGCAGAATAGCATTTAACTGACAGAAGTATAAACTGTTCGTCTTAGCATAAATGAAATTCAGTGAAAAATTGATTAAAAAGGCAAAGGCCAATAGGATCTTTGTTTCAATTAGGGTTAAAAAATGAATATTATAACTGAGTTACACTGATCGCAGTTTTTTAAGTAGCACAGGATAGCAAACAGACTTATTCCTATCATTGTTTAGCCTCACCATTCCTAAGTACTTGTTCAAATTTTTAACAACATACTTTGAAAGGGATATTTTACAGCATACAGAGAACAAAACATTACATATACATGTATTTAATATAAGATATGTATTAATATGCAGTTTAGCATGCAATACATTATATAATATATTTAGTTTAGCATGTAATAGGTTATTATATTAAAATATATATTACATAAAATATGTTATAGTATGCAGTATATACTATATACTGTATATTATATATTTATAATATGGTTTTTAAGGGAAGAATTATAACTGTAATCTAGAAAGAAGAAATCTAAATAGTCATATTACTACCATCTTGCAGCTCCCTGAAATTGTTCTCTGAATGAGTTGAAGCTCTCCTCTCCCAGAGATGACTAAGCCGGAAGGAATTTGCTATGTTACATTTAGCAACTTCATCTAGTAGAAAGAGGTCCTTCTTGATTATCAGGATGAAAGATCATTGGCTCAAGGAAAGCTAAAGATTTCTTTCTTAGAGCTCTTTACTACAGAATAAACGAACATTAGTTCTGGATGATTTAATATCCATGGGATCACTTCCCTCAAAGAGCCTTTTTTCTTTCATCCTAGATTTTAGTTCATTTACCCTTCCAAGCTTCATAGATCAAGGTATCCAACAGTGAGCCATGAGTATTCCACGCCAGGAGATACATATGGCATATCTATTCTGAATAGCAATTTTATGCAGAGAGATCTGTCCCAAGTACTCAAATAATCTAAGCAGAAAATATAATTGTATATACACAAAGATTTATACAAAGATTCTAAGCAGGAAATATAATTGGATATTAACACACTGACACAAAGAATCCAAGGACACAAAGAATCCAGGGACATTTTCTTCCCTTCAGTGAACATATTCCTACTCCCTCTACCCCACCAGTCCCCCAGCTCTATTTCTCTAATGCAGAGGAAACAGGCACAAGACTCAGTCTTCTCTGTGCAAAGCTTGAAGGTAATGCCTACTTTCCTGATGAGTGACACCAAGCCTGTCACCTCTTCAGTAGCCCAGAAACACAAGAGTGACATATTCTATTTCATGACCCTTCCTCCCCACACTGCATGATTTTCTTTGCTAGAAATAAAATAGTAGAGGCATTGATGCATCTTTATGTAGAAAGTTTTTAAATATACGGGGTGTTTTAAACATACTGGGTGGCTCAGTCATTTGAGCATCTGACTTCGGCTCAGGTCATGATCTCACGGCTTGTGGGTTTGACCGTGCATCCAGCTCTGTGGTGACAGCTCAGAATGAATTGCCTCTCTCTTTTCCAGGATGGGAGCCGGTAAATTACCCGCAGCCTATACCCAGAATCAGTGAGTAAACTTTCTTTATATTTGAGTCTCGGGTAACTATAGATGAGCAGAGCAATGACAAGAATATCTGAAAACCTCATCATGTCACTTTTAAACACCTGTTTTTACAGTGAAACCTGTCACCAGGAAGCAAAGCCTAGGTGCGATTGTTGGGGTGTATAGTCTTGGAAGGTAGAGAGGAGAAGCAAGTAAACCATGATCCTTGTCCTTGGGGAATTTACAAAGGAAACTAAACTTTCAGAAGATAGATTTCAGTTAACATTTAGCTTAATGAAGTTAATGCTCATCTTATTTTAAAAGGTTTGCATTTTTCCTGTTTTTATTTTTAAAGCATTTAACACTTCCCTGAGACATTGTATTGTATTCTCGAGAAATGGCCTTCCTCTATGAATACACCAAAGCCTCATTAATTCAGATATTGCTAATACACAGTTTTTGACAATTTGACCCAAACTGAGATGAAACTTACCTTTGAGTTTTCTGCAAGGACTGGATTTGATAAGACAAATAGAGAGAACACCTGTAACTTATTTAAAGAGAACAATTGTTTTCATGGCTTTTGCATACACAATGGTCTTTAGGCAGAAGGATTCAGCTATAAAGTAAGGATCCACGTCATTAAGTAGATGCCTCCTTAGACAGACTTTATTGGCAGGTTACAGTATTGAAAGTAATAAAACCGCATTGCTTACAATAAATTCTGACTTCCATAATTCAGCCTAGCTTCTCCCTTTTCCTCCCTACCTCCCCAAACTCATTATTCCAATCTAATGAAGTTTGCTATTATGTTATATGTGAACATAGAATTTATTAATATAAGATCAATTCCCACTATCTTATTTTTTTAACTTACAAATAAATTTTAATTTTTTTGGCTGCCTTTCTGCAACATTGATCACCTGGGTGGCAGTGTGATATTTACTTTTACAAGAAAAATGATATGTCAGTCCCTCTCCTTTTCCCTGATTTCATACAGCAAGTCATTTTTTAAAATTTAAAACAGTATTTTCACAAAAAAGGCAAGAAAAGTTCCCAGGATAAGAGTGGAGATTTAAAATGAGGGGAGGAATCCTCGAAATCAGATCATGCCCTCCTTGGGACATGTTGAAAAATCGGAGTAGTAACTGAATCACTTACTGTTCATCCATCCATCCATCCATCCATCCATCCAACAAACACTTAGTCAAGGGCCATACTTATTGCTTCCAAGTGTGTAGAGGTAAATAAAGTTCTCTTCGTGTCTCTATTGTGCTGACACCCATAAGTTGAAAGAAATGGAGATAAATAAATTTCTCATGTGGTATGTGATGTGTTTTCCTCGTAAGCAAAGTGCTTTGGGAACACAGAGAATTTACCATTAACTCTAACTGGAGTAACTGGGGAAATAGTCATAGCACGTACAACATTTGAGCTTATTCTTAAAGAAGGAATAGAATTTCTGCAAGTAAAGAAAAGGACAACATTTCAAATCCATTTAAGCAGAAGTATGGAAATAGGGAAGCACGTGGAGTGAGCAGAAAAACAGAGCAAACATACTTAGTTGCAGATTGCTGAACAGTGTATGAGATATATAGGTACGTTGCCAAGAAAAATGTGCCCTTTCTTGGTGATTAGAAACAGCAATTGGAGTTCAGAGAAAGATTTGAGACGTGAAAGGTGAAGAAATGGAACAAGATAAAGCCACTCATGAGCAACTGAGAGAACCTTTAAGAACATAGAATAGAACCAGCTTCTCCCTGACATAGAGGAGACGTAAAAAGAAAAACAGATAAATTCGAAGGTGGATATAAAGAAATTCGAGGATGTTTATATCTGGGAGCTTCAGATGTTTCTACTATACCATTAGAGAAGCATGAGCTATAGAAGAGCAGGACACAAGTTTGCATCCTAGCTTAGCTGCTGTGAAAGACGTGATGTGGGCAGGTCCCATAACCTGTCTACATTTCATTGGTACCTTCTGTAAAACAGAGGCAAAAGAACTCTTAATTCACAGGTTGTAGAACCACATAAAGCATGTGAAAGCATGTTTTGCACCGTACAGCATTCTGTATCAAGAAGCTGCCTGACGTAGTGGCCAGAACACACGTTGAGTGACCTCGCTTAGCGCTTGTCTGTAAAGTGGGGATTTTGTGGGTTACTGAGATGATTAAACATAAGGTTTGTATAACATACGCACATAAAGGCGCTCGACTAATGGGAGCTGCCAGAGAGTTATCATCCGTGAATATGAGTTTGTCTCCTGGGAAAAAGAAGAAAAATGCAATGGAAAATGAAAACAAGAAGGGGACATATAAAAATGTTTTTAGGAAGAGTTAAAAGCCCTTTCTGAAGACATGACTTTGCAGGTATAGTCATGCCCACGAGCTCCAGAGCAGCCAGAATGGATGACTTGATGGGCTGGAGTTGGGGAAGGTCCAAGTAGGTACTATGCTATCGAGGGAATCACTGAAAATGATTGGTCAGTGCAGATCCCAGAAGCTTGCGGGCCTGCCTCTCCAAGACCTGTACTCCTGCCTTAGCACTGAGTTAGCACCATGCTGCCTTTTCCATTCAGGGTCAGCAGCCTGCGATCCTAAGGCTTTTGTCATTATCAGGTAACTAGTGAGTTGCCTAACTTCCCCAAGGTCCAGTGTTCCCCTTTCAGCTAAGTTCTCGCTATGGGCTTCTACTCAGAGACCCTCAGCCCCTGCCTGCTCTCCCTCACCTCTCCCCTCCCACCCATGTCTCTCAGTCTCCCCCAGCCTCCGCCCAGCCTCCCCTTCCACTTGAGATTTATTTCTTCTCAAGCATACAAGGCAGTGAAAAAACATTTCCTCCAACTCTGGAATAAAAACCCAGAGTTTGAACCAAGTAAAGAGGACCCAGACTGCATGCTCTCGGTCCCTCAAGCCGTCAGCACTCATTTGAGACTTCAGTACAGAATTTGCTGGTTACAACAGGCAGGGCCACACTTCTCCCACACCTGGAAGTGGGTTATCTCACCGGCCGCTAGGATAATGTCCGGAGTCCTCCTAAAATGTGTAGTGAGCCTTGGGGACCCCAGGAGAGAGCTGCCAAAATCTATCATGATAGCTACTAAACTTACCTCAGAGGGAGATTTGAATTGCTAGAGCGTGTCCTCAATTTGCCAAATGGCAGTAATAAAGAAAATATAGGCTGTATTGTGCACATTATTGACTCCTATTTTAATTAATGTAAGACACATTCCTCATTTGGGAACATGGTTGATTCATTCACTCAGTAATTATTCATTAAGGATATACTAAGTTCAAGGTATTGCTATCGAAGATCTTTGAAGATAACACGAATACAAGCATTTTCCATGGATAACATCTGAAACGTAAGGAAAATCCTGGCAAATTCAGACAAAACTCCAGGTTTCTGTGAATGTACAACTGCAAAGATTCATTAGGGACTGGGAAACCCCAGATATTTTTCTTCTCTTTCCTCAGGCTTGGTTCCCAGAGTCCACTCTTCTGTGAATGCCAACAGGGCTCACAGAAAATTCATCTCCAAGTACCTTACTTCCTAAATGCTCCTTTTAGACAGCTGTGGTAACCTATGGATGTGTAGATTATTACAGAACATTCTACATCCTCACCCCCCACACATCCTTCCCTATATGTCAGGAGCCATTCTAAAGTGCAGCCTATCTCTGCCTTCCCCAGCCCAGTAGGGAGCACTGGGCAATTCTTCTCCTGACTCCGTGTCAGACTGGGTATTCGCCCACCATACCACAAATGTACGTCAGCCCTTTCCTGAATGTACTTTAATCGCCTGGGGGCCTCTACAACTACCCTTTCATTCCTACCTGGTTTGTATGCAGTCATCATTCTAGATTTGCTAGAAAAAACGACTCAACTCTCATTAAAAACAGACACAGACATTTTCTCTCCATTCCATTGCTTTAACCCTAGGTACACCTTCCTTCTGTTTCCTTTTGTAAGCAACATGTCTCCCGTTACTAGCTTCTGTATGTATTTTCCTCTTTACTGCTCATCTCTACCCTTTATGTATCTCAGAGTAGAGCAAACCTTGGAAGAATTTTTTTTGGCTTATTTGCCCCTGAGTTGGAAGAACACAAGACTCCTCTGTCAGTTTCATGGCAAACTCAAAATTAGGAGTACGTGTGCAGCAGCATCTCATTTACATATTTTTCTCGTTGTTCTTTAAAAATCCTTTGTTGCACAGTGCAGTCATGTTCACTGTGAGACAATCCCATGAACCCCTGCGAGAGAGAATACAGTCCAGATTGCACCATCACAGACTTGGGGACCTTGATAGAATGTTCAAGGCAGAGTCTAAAGCTTGAATCTTCTTACATTGGATCCTGTACTTCCCTCAGCCACCATGTGTAGATACTGGGGAGAAAAATGCTCTCCTTCTATTTCATGAGTGGAGGTAATTCAAAATCATTGCTTAGGGTCATTGAACTGAGAAATGTTCCTTGGATTTTCATGAAGAAAATCTTCCGGCAGGGTTTATGTCCCAGCAAAAGAATGCACACATTTGAGGGTAATACCTTTTTACATATTGATAGCATGCTCTCTCCAGGAGTGGAGGGGCCACCTTTGTGGAAAAGCTACGGTGGTGTGTGATTTTAAAGGAAGAGTAGTGGCTCCTGGTCATCACAGAGGTGCCTCTGGAGAAAGTTAATCCACAGAACCTGTGCTCACACCTAGATTTTTGCATTTCGTGGATGCTTTCTCCTAGGCATGGTTCCCATAAGGGACCATTGTTTATGTGTTCTCGATGCCCTTGTGTTCATTCAACTTCAAGGGAAAGAAGCACATCTCCTATTCGTGAGCACGCCAAATTGCAGAGAGGCAGCTTCTGTCCAAGTGGGGACTCTAGCCCCCCAATGGGCAGGGCTCAGGGCATTTTCTAGAGCACACAGTGCTGTTTCCTCTGCACTTAGCTTCGCTAGGGAATGAAAAGAACTGAGAAGTATGATGTTAGAATCAAGGTTGGGTTATTATTAAGGTTAGAGCATGAAGGGGCTAGTTACTCACATCGTGAGTGCCCCTACCTGGGAGCCCCGCATTTCTACATACCCAGGGACCTGCTTCCCGTCAGCCAGAACATTCCTTTCTGTAAACCCAGGATTACAGAAGCTGGTTGGAAGGGATAGCTACAGACTTTGCTACAGCTTTCCTGAGCTTATGTGAGAATTAAGCCTTACAAATCTTATAAGAATTGATGAACATGGTGATATTTTTTTTAAATGCAGCATAAACCTTCAGATTCGTGGCCTAACCATCTCAACTGAAAAGCTCTTATGCTTCAGGATTAAAAAAAAAAAAGTGCTCTGTGCCAGCCTTACCCACTCTCAGACTCTAGTATTCAAAGAGCTTGCAAATTCTGCACAAACTGACACTGTTATTCCCACGTCTCTAAAAATAAACGATGGAGTTGTTGGGGTCTTTTTTTGTGGGAGAAAGGATGTACATTATTATTCTTGTATGGAAATAATTACCAAAGAAAAAGTGGCATCCCACAGTTAATTTAGCCGTTCTTTTAAATATTTTCCTGGTACCTGAATTACACGAACATAGTATTTTAATAAGCTGATCTGCAAGTGTTTTTTTCCCCTTCTCACTGAGGTGCAAAGTAATCTAGAGGGTCAAGGTTTCCAATGTTTTTCTCTTGCATTAAAATGATCCGTCATTTCCATTGTGGCTACACCCAAAAGTCAATTTTTGGTCTGGTTAAAGTGCCCTGTAGAATAATTCAGTGGTTAGGAAGGTGGAATTCTTCTCAAAGTGTAACTACTCCACTTGCTGGTGTATTGTGGCAATGACATTCATCTTTGAACCGATCCTGATTCAGAGCAGGGGTTTTTTGTAGTTGTTTTTCAGCATTTTCTTTCCCTTTGAGTAATTTTTTTTATCTTTATGTTTTGAACGTCATAATAAATGGAGGCTTGATTTAATGAAATGGGATAAATTGTTTCCATCATACCTTGTAAACCAAGTATATTAAATCCAATAAATAAGAACCTTTAAAATATTTCTCATGGCTAGAAAGTAGAGAAATATTTTGCATGACTTAATGTTAGAGATTTATTTACTAATAGAATCTGTTAGTGTTTTGAATTGAGGTACAATTTCTATACAATAAAATGAACAAATCTTAAACTTTCAACCCAATGAGGGTTTTTTTGGCCCCATTTTTATTTTATTATTTTTCTTAATAGTTTATTGTCAAATTGGTTTCCATATAACACCCAGTGCTCATCCCAACAAGTGCCCTCCTCCATGCCCATCACCCCCCTTCCCTTCTCCCCCACCCCCATCAGACCTCAGTTTGTTCTCAGCATTCAAGAGTCTCTCATGGTTTGCCTCCCTCCCTCTCCCCAGCTATTTTTCCCCTTCTCCTCCCCCACAGTCCTCCATTAAGTTCCTCCTAATCCACCTATATGTGCAAACATATGGTATCTGTCCTTCTCTGCCTGACTTATTTCGCTCAGCATAACACCCTCAAGTTCCATCTGTGTTGCTACAAATGGCCAGATTTTATTCTTTCTCATCGCCATGTAGTATTCCATTGTATAGATAAACCACATCTTCTTGATCCATTTGTCAGTTGATAGACACTTAGGCTCTTTCCATATTTTGGCTATTGTTGAGAGTGCTGCTGTGAACATTGGGGTACATGTGCCTCTACACATCAACACTCTTGCATACCTCAGGTAAATTCCTAGCAGTGTTATTGAAGGGTCATCAAGGAGTTCTATTGTTAATCTTTTGAGGAATCTCCACACTGTTTTCTAGAGGGACTGCACAAGTTTACATTCCTACCAACAGTGTAGGAGGGTGCCCATTTCTCCACATCCTCGCCAGCATCTATAGTCTCCTGATTTGTTCATTTTAGCCACTCTGACTGGTGTGACGTGGTACCTCAGTGTGGTTTTGATTTCTATTTCCCTGATGATGAGGGATACTAAGCATCATTTCATGTGTCTGTTGGCCACCTGGATGTCCTCTTTGGAGAAGTGTCTGTTCATGTCTTCTTCCCATTTCTTCACTGGGTTGTTTGTTTTGCAGGTCTGGAGTTTGGTGAGTTCCTTACAGATTTTGGATACTAGGCCTTTATCTGATGTGTCATTTGCAACTATCTTTTCCCATTCCATCGGTTGCCTGTTAGTTTTATGGATTGTTTCCTTTGCCATCCTGAAGCTTTTTATCTTGATGAGGTCCCAATAGTTCATTTTTGCTCTTGAGTCCCTTGCCTTTGGGGATGTGTCAAGTAAGAAATTGCTGCGGTTGAGGTCAAGGACATTGTTTCCTGCTTTCTCCCCTAGGGTTTTGATGGTTTCCTGTCTCACGTTCAGGTCCTTCATCCATTTTGAGTTTATTTTTGTGTATGGTGTGAGAAAATAATCTAGTTTCATTCTTCTGCGCATTGTTTTCCAGTTTTCCCAGCACCATCTGTTAAAGAGGCTGCCTTTTTCCCATTGGATACTCTTTCCTGCTTTGTCAGAGATTAGTTGGCCATACATTTGTGGGTCCAATTCTGAGTTCTCTATTCTATTCCATTGGTCTTTGTGTCTGTTTTTGTGCTAATACCATACTGCCTTGATGATTATAGCTTTGTAGTAGATGCTAAAGTCTGGGATGGTTTTGGTTTTCTTCTTCAATATTACTTTGGCTATTCGGGGTCTTTTGTGGTTCCATACAAATTTTAGGATAGTTTGTTCTAGTTTTGAGAAGAATGCTGGTGTAATTTTGCTTGGGATTGCATTGAATGTGTAGATAGTTTTGGGTAGTAGTGACATTTTAACAGTGTTTATTCTTCTGATCCATGAGCATAGAATATTTTTCCATTTCTTTGTGTCTTCTTCAATTTCCTTCATAAGTTTTCTATAGTTTTCATCATACAGATCTCTTATATCTTTCATTAGGTTTATTCCTAGGTATTTTATGGCTTTTTGTGCAATTGTGAATGGGATCAGTTTCTTGATTTCTCTTTCTGTTGCTTCATTATTGGTGTATAAAAATGCAACTGATTTCTGTACATTGATATTGTACCCTGCTACTTTGCTGAATTCATGGATCAGTTCTAGTAGGCTTCTGGTGGAGTCTGTTGGGTTTTCGATGTAGAGTATCATGTCGTCTGTGAAAAGTGAAAGTTTGACTTCTTCTTTGCCAATTCTGATGCCTTTGATTTCCTTTTGTAGTCTGATGGCTGATGCTAGGACTTCCAGCATTATGTTAAACAACAGTTGTGAGAGTGGACATCCCTGTTGTGTTCCTGATTTCAGGGGGAAAGCTCTCAGTTTTTCCCCGTTGAGGATGATGTTAGCTGAGGGCTTCTCATAGATGGCTTTTTATGATGTTTAAGTAAGTTCCTTCTATCCCGACTTTCTCGAGGGTCTTTATTAAGAAGGGATGCTGTATTTTGTCAAATGCTTTTTCTGCATCTATCAACAGGATCATATGGTTTTTATGTTTTCTTTTGTTAATGTGATGTATCACATTGATTGATATGCAAATATTGAACCAACCCTGGAACTCAGGAATGAATCCCACTTGATCATGGTGGCTAATTTTTTTTATGTGCTGTTGAATTTGATTTGCAAGTATCTTGTTGAGGATTTTTGCATCCGTATTCATCAAGGATATTGGCCTGTAGTTCTCTTTTTTTGCTGGGTCTCTGTCTGGCTTGGGAATCAAAGTGATGCTGGCTTCATAGAATGAGTCTGGAAGTTTTCCTCCAATTTCTATTTTTTGGAATAGCTTGAGAAGAATGGGTATTAATTCTGTTTTAAATGTCTGGTACAAGTCCCCAGGGAAGCCATCTGGCCCAGGGCTCTTATTGATTGGGAGATTTTTGATAACTGATTCAATTTCTTCACTAGTTATGGCTCCATTCAGATTTTCTATCTCTTTCCGTGTGAATTTTGGTAGTGAGTGTGTGTTTAGGAATTTGTCCATTTCTTTTAAGTTGTTCAGTTTGTTGGCATATGATTTATCATAGTATTCCCTGATAATTGCTTGTATTTCTGAGGGGTTGGTTGTAATAAGTCCATTTTCATTCATGATTTTATCTATTTGGGTGCTCTCTCTCTCTTTTTTTTTTTTTTTTTTTTGAGAAGCTTGGCTAGAGGTTTGTCAATTTGTTTATTTTTTCAAAAAATCAACTCTTGGTTTCATTGATCTGTTAAACTGGTTTTTTGGGGGTTTTTTTGGATTCTATATTGTTTATTTCTGCCCTGATTTTTATTATTTTTCTTCTCTTACTAGGCTTGGGGTGCTCTTGTTGCTCTCCTTCTAGTTCTTTTAGGTGTGATGTTAGATTTTGTACTTGCATTTTTTAAAAATTTCTTGAAAAAGGCCTGGAGTGCAATATACTTTTCTCTTAGGACTGCCTTTGCTGCATCCCATAGAGTTTGAGTTGTTGTATTTTCATTTGTTCCCACATATTTTTAAATTTCTTCTCTAATTGTCTGATTGGCCCATTCGTTCTTTAGTAGGGTGTTCTTTAACCTCCATGTTTTTGGAGATTTTCCTGACCTCTTCCTGTGGTTGATTTCAAGTTTCATAGCATTGTGATCTGAAAGTGTGCATGATATGATCTCAATTCTTTTAAATTTATTGAGGGCTGTTTTATGACCCTGTATGTGATCTTAGAGAACATGCCATGCGCACTTGAGAAGAAAGTGAACTCCATGGCCTCAGGATGTAGAGTTCTAAATATTTCTGTCAAATCCATCTGGTCCAAAGTGTCATTCAAGTCCATTGTCTCTTTAGTGATTTTCTGTCTGGTTGATCTATCCATTGCTGTAAGTGGAGTATTAAAGTCCTCTGCTATTAGCACATTCTTATCCATAAGATTCTTTCTATTTGTAATTGTTTTATGTATTTAGATGCTTCCATATTCAATGTGTAGACATTTATAATTGTTAGCTCTTCCTGATGGATAGACCTGTAATTATTATATAATGCCCTTCTTCATCCCTTGTTACTGTCTTTACTTTAAAGTTCACTTTGTCTGATATAAGTGTAGCTACTCTAGCTCTATTTTGACTTCCAGTAGCACAATTATTTATTTCTCCATCCCCTTACTTTCAATCTGAAGGTGTCCTCAGGTCTAAAATGAGTTTCTTGTAGACAGAAAATAGATGGATTTTGTTTTTGTATCCATCATGCTACCCTATGTCTTTTGATTGAAGCATTTAGTCCATTTACATTCAGTGTTATTATTGAAAAATATGGATTTAGAGTCATTGTATTCTTTGTAAGATTCATGCTTGTGGTGGTGTCTCTGGTACCTTGAGTTCCTTGCAACATTTCCCTCATAGAGCCCCCCTCAGGATTTCTTGTAGGGTTGGTTTAGTGGTGACTAATTCTTTCAATTTTTTTTACTGGGGAAGACTTTGATCTCTCCTATTCTGAATGACAGGCTTGCTGGATAGAGGATTCTTGACTGCATATTTTTTCTGTTCATCACATTGAAGGTTTCCTGCCATTCTTTTCTGGCCTGACAAGTTTCAGTAGATAGGTCTGTCATCACTTTGGTAGGTTTCCCTTTGTATATCAGGACCCTTTTATCCCTAGCTGCTTTCAAAATTCTCTCTTTGTCCATATATTTTTCCAGTTTCACTATGATATGTCGTGTAAAAGATTGATTCAAGTTACATCTGAGGGGAGTCCTCTGTGCCTCTTGGATTTCAGTGTCTGTTTCCATCCCCAGATTGGGGAAGTTCTCTGATATAATTTGTTCAAGGACTCCTTCAGCACCTTTCCCTCCCTCTTCTTCTTCTGGAATTCCTATGATATGGATATCGTTCCATTTGATTGTATCACTCAGCTCTTGAACTCTCCTTTCGTGTTCCTGATTCAGTTTCTCTCTCTTTTGCTTGGCTTCCTCTTTTTCTATAATTGTGTCTTCTAATTCACCTATTCTCCTTTCTACCTATTCGATCCGTGCATTGGATGCCTCCATTTTATTATGCATCTCATTTATAGCATTTTTTAATTCATCACGACTATTTTTAAGCTCCATAGTCTTCGTAGCAATAGTTTCTCTGATGTCTTCCATGCCTTTTTCAAGCCCAGCGACTAATTTTATGACTATTGTTCTAAATTCTTGTTCAGTTATGTTGCTTATCTGTTTTGAGCAGTTCTTTAGCTGTCATTTCTTCCTGGAATTTCTTTAGAGGAGTGCTCTTCCGTTTCATCATTTTGGTTAGCTTTCTGTTTCTTGTTAGTTTTAAAAGTTTGTTATGCGCTCTGCACCTGCAAGTACTGCTGTATTAAAGAAGGCTCTTTGACTGTCCAGGGCCTGTTCGTTCAGAAAGTGTTTTTGAATGCTGTCTCTTGGTCTCTCTTGTTGAGACCTTGGTTATTTTATTTTCCAACTCGTGGTGGTATTTGGGACTCTCCACCATGTGTACTTTGGCTTGTTTTTGAGGTAGCCCTGGAAAAGAAAACAGACAAACAAACACACAGGGAACAAAGCACACAAATGCACAGATGAATCCAACAAACACACAAACCGAAAGGGAAAAAGAAAAGAAAAAAAATAAAGAAGGAAAAAAAGGGAAGGAGGAAACACAAATAATAAAAAGAAAAGAAAAGAAAAAGAATACAAAGGACAGTCTAAAAGCATAAAACCAGAATTCCCAGCTACAAATAAAGAAGCAGGAGTATGCAGTGCTGATGGAAGAGCATATACAAAGAGAGAAATGACAGGGGCGGGCAGAAAGTGAAATCGGACAATGACCAGGCAGAGAGACCAAGAGGCTTTATTCAGAGAGAGAGAGAGGAGAATATGGTAAGTGGTGAGGAGAAAGAAATGAAGATAATGTTACTCAGAGAAACTATATAGTCTGATTACTCCAGAGAGAGAGAGAGAGAGAGAGAGAAAGGTAGTGGTGGAGGTGTCGAATATACGTCTAGAGAATGGATTAAATGTGACTGTTTAAGCAAACCAGTGATCAGAGCACCCAGTCCAACAGAGGGGAGGGATACGAATGAGACAAGGGAAAATATATCTGAAGAGAAAGAATTGATCTAGAATTAATCACAGTAGTGCATCCATGTTGGTCTTGCCCCGGGGTTCCGGTTAAAAAAAAAAAAAAAAAAAGGCAGCTCTCTAGTGGGGATGGGCGTGGTTTGGTATAAGCACGTCTTAGCCTCCACTGGACTTGCAGGCTGCTCCGGGAGGTCCCACCTTGGTGGTTGTAGGGAGAAAAATGGCGGCACCCCAGTCCCCTCTCAAACCAAGCAGTGCAACTCACTCTTTTGGGTCTGATCTCCCTGTGCCGTGGGCATAGCCAAGGTGGGCCATGTTGTGTGTCCCAAGCACACCTCATTTCCAGATCTTAGTCCATGTGCCCCATTGATACCACCGGAAATAGAAACCCACAGGCCGAATCCCTCGGAGCAGTTTCAATCCTCTCGCCTCCCCACTGGGAATCGAGCCGAGCCAGAAGAGCGGTGGAGCAGCTTCAGGCGCGCTACCTCCCTTCCAGGTGGAGCTGGCGAGCAGAGGAGCGGTTTCTCTCAGCGTTGCCTGGGACCAGTGCGTCCCTCTCAAGGTCAGCTGGACAGCTGGAAATCGGATCCTTCTGTGTCCTGAGCCAAGGTTTTTCTCTTCTCCAGGGACAGGGACAGCTTTTTGAGCAGTTTCAGCTGCTCTTTCTTTACCCCAGACTCACAGAGGCTCCCCACAAAGAGGGCTCCCCTCCCCTCCCTCTGTGTCTCTGGGTCCGGCCCGTTTTTATCTTCCCACACTGTAAGGTTTTCTCAGTGGACTCTGCCTCCTTTTCCTCCCAAACTCCTGGATTCTGTAAGGCTTCAGGATCCTATGGCTTCAGGTCTTCTCCATTTGAGGGATGGGGGTGAGTGAAATGTACGGAGCTCCCTACTTCTCTGCCATCTTGCCTCCTCCCCAATCCAATGAGTTTTGACAATTATATACACCCTGTATAATGCCAGAATAAGATATTCATTCTATTTAAAGATATTAAATTTCAAACACTAAATATTTCCCTGATGGCCCTCTCTAGTCAATTCCAATCCAGGACTCCACCATCTCCGTCTCTCCCTCTCACCTCCTGTGTACTCTCCAAGCAACCACTGTCTTATTTCTATCACCGTAGATTGGTTGGGCCCATTCTTGGACACATCTGAAAGGAATCATACAACATATACTTTGTAAATGCTCCATTCACTTACCCTAACATTTCTGAGATTGTTACATGTATCAGTAGTTCATTCCTTTTTGATTATTGAGTGATATTCCATTGGATGACTGAACTACAAGTTACCTATTATCCTTTTTGATATTTGAGTTGCTTCTAATTTGGGATAATTATGAATAAGATTGTTTTGAAAATTCTAGTACAAGTCTGGTTTTGAATATCTGTTTTCATTCCTGTTAGTTAAAGACCAAGGAGTAGAATTGCTAGATCATAAGGTAAATGCTTAACTTTGTAAATAACTGTCTAACACTTCACCAACAATGTTGAAAATTCCAGCTGCTCTTTAATGTCACCAATAACTGGTATGAAATGGTATCTCTAAAGACTTTAATTGACACAAAGTTCAAAGCAGTCTCCAGGCTCTGAACTGTCAGCGCAGAACCAATGTGGGGCTTGAACTCACGAACCACGAGATCACTACCTGAGCCAAAGTTAGAAGGTCAACCAACTGAGCCAGCCAAGCACCCCTGTGTTGATCATCTTTTTATGTCCTTTGAACTTTTGTATCCTCTTTGGTGATCTGTTCTCACTTTTTCTCATTTTTGCTCAGTCACTTGTCTGTTGTTGATGGTAGTGCTTCATATATTCTGGATATACGTCCTTTGTCAGATACATGTATTGTAAATATTTTCTCAGTTTGTGGTTTACCTGTTCATTCTATTTAAAGTGCCTTTTCGGGCACCTGGCTGACTCAGTTGGTAGGGCATGCGACTCTTCACCTCAGGGTTATAAGTTCGAGCCCACATTGGGTGTAAATTTTACTTAAAAAAATAAAATCTTTAAAAAAACATAAATTGCCTTTTGATGAGCTTAAATTTTAAAATTTGACAAAGAAAGATAAACTTTTTTCATTTATGATTAATGCTTTTTAGTGTCCTGAGAAACCTTTATTTACCCTGAAGTTGTGAAGATATTCTGGCTATTACCCAAAAAGTGGTGATAGCAGCTTTTTAAATTGAGAAGAATAATAAGGACAGCTTGCAGGCAGATAAAGAGGCGTGTTTATAATGACTGAAACACAGGGCTGTCTCTGCACTTTTATAAGTTTGTGATTACTTGTTAATTTTCAAGTGTCTCTTTGATTTATCCTCTCTTTCTGAGAAACAGAAAGTAAATTTGGGTGTTTCGTGAATTGTCAAGATTGAAGTACTAGGAAAGAAAGCTCAATGTGAAGTTTGAATGTCCTATGTATGATAATGACTTCAGATAATGATCTTTATAGTAGAAGTGATTTTATAGCATTATTCACTGTCCTTGAGCAATGACTTCAATTCCAGGGAGCCAGACCATGCTATTTCTATTTTGTAGCCTCATCTTTGCAATAGGAGGATGAGAGCAAATTATCAGACTTTCCTAATAATGTCATTCATTGGATCCATTGATTTAAATACACAGTTTTTAATATCTTAAATATATAGGCAAAATATATGTGTAAAATTCTTATCACCTTTACTAGGGTGATGCTCTAACATCACCTAGAGCTGAGGGAAGTTCTGATAATATTTTCTTTCTTTGATTAATATCTATTGATGCATCCTGGTGCTAGATACTGGTTATGCCATGGTGAGCAAACAGACCAGGTACTGACCTCCAGGGGTTTACTATCTAAATGAGAAGAGTTAGTCAAGCAGACAAAGGTATCGTTTAGATTTTGTTAGATGCTCTGCAGGATATTACAGAACACTATGGAAGGCAGTAACAGGAATGGTGTCTTTTAGGGATGCCTGCCTCAGCAGGTGATAAGACACTTGGGCCGAGAGGGACCCAGCCATATAACAGATGGAGGAAGAGTGGTATGTGCAGTAGGGACACAGATGAAGGGCTGGTGTGGTCCAGATGAGGGAGGAAGGGGGTAGTGAGCAGAGGAGAGATATGCGGTAAGTTGTGGTAGGAAAGAAAGGTAGCAGCAAGGTCACCAAAGGTCATCTTCTTCACTATGGTCAAGAGTCAAGTTGATGAAGACTGTCCTACTTTTCAGAACCTTATAAGAAAAATCCACATTTCTCACAAAATATGTATGAGGTGTTTATAGCTAGAATAAGGGATATTAATTAATGTTTTGTTTTAGAGTTTCTGAAAAGTAGTTCATATTTATTTATAAGTAGTGACTGATAGCACATGGCCTGGGATGACTGGGGTCACTCACTGGTGGTCGTTGAACAGAATTCTCAAGACAAGCACGCCACGGAAGTGTGAAGCAGAGAGGGGGTTGCTGACCAGGTGGGTTTGGATTTAGAACCCACCTACAGGACATAAGTTCTCACTGCATGAACATACTGAAGAAGTAAGAAGAAGGCCAGGAGTCAGATGATTAGGTTGAGGCAAAGCCTTGAAATAATGTCTAGGATTTAGGATGAGACCATGTGAGGGAAAACAGACCTCATGTACACCAACCATTTCTAGATTATTCTCAGGCAGGGGATGTGGACTGAACAGAAAGAAACCAGAAGCAGGAAATTCCACTAAAGAGTTTGAAAGAGTTTGTGTAAATTATGCAGAGGGGTAAAGAACAGGAAGAAGCCAAGAATCATCGTACAGAAACCTCTATCAATTGGTCAGGTTTTTGTTTTCAGGATTGCTGACCTGCTTTGCTGACAATTAATTTTGCAATCAATTTTCAAGACCAGCCAAGTCTATTAGGGTATAGGAGCCCCTACATGACTCTCTCTGTGATTTGAAGTTATTTCCAGCCATTAGGAAGTATGGACAAGATATGCTAGTGTGTATCCCTCCACACAGTCTTCAAGAGAGGCAGGGATGTGGCTGGAAGCTGTCACCACAGCTCTAGGCAAGCAGATGAATCAGCTGGGTGCAAGGTCAAAGTCAGAATCCTCTCCCTGCCTCTCTGCCCCCTCTCTCTGCCTCTCTGCACCCTGCCAGGTGCCCCCATCATTAGCCTTTCTTCTCACATAAGCAGTCTTCTGGCCCGCTGCCAAGGGTGCACAGTGCCTGCATAGACATACAAATAACTCCCTCACTGGAGATCATATAAACCTGGGAAAATAAAAACCATGTCCCCCCAGACTGAAGAGTCTGGAATGCTTTGAAAGAAAGATATCAGAATGACTGAAAACAAGTAAAATACCAGGATGGCGAGCTTGCAGAAGAGCCAGAATGCAATGGCTATGAAAATGTTTTAGCAGGGAAGTCAAAGAAATTCAGTATCTTTTTGTTGGTGGTGTTGAGCATTAGGGTCTAGTTTGAGATCTACAAATGACAATAAAGAACACTAGTTTTGGGGAGAAGCTCACAGGGAAGCAAATATTCAAGAAAAATGGACAAATGACTGGATATAAAGATAAAACAGTAAAGGGATAAAGGACAGAGTCCTTGGTGACACACACAGTGGGGATGAATTTTTTTTCATGGAAAAGAGGAAGGTATCTAAATGGTGAAAACTTTAAAAAAGCAAGAAAGAAAAGGATCACAGAAATAAAGGTCAAGAGAATGTCTACAATGTGCTGTTAATTGTGTAGACTATAATTGAAAAATCTAAGAGATTTAAAACAGGAAAATGTTCCCCTGGTCTTTATAATGTGTCTGCAGAAAATAGTTTTCAATCGATCACTGTTTCTTTTTTTTTTTTTTTTTTCAGGAAATGGGCTGTATTTCTTACATAAATCCTCTAGTTTGTGATTTGCTGTTTTGGAAATCTAGAAATTAATCTATGGATGAGGTTGGTTGGTTTGTAATAGAGTAGTGTGAGGGCTCTTTTACAATACTAAATAGGTTTCCATTGAATTGGTTGCAAAAACATCAGTTTTAATAGATCATGATTCTTTAGGCTCTCCATTCATTGTATTAGATATTTTTTCATACCTCCTAAGGCTAAATTTGGCTAGCTGATATCACTGTGGAATTGGAACATGGGAACATAGAACTAATTTCCTCATTTGACTTTTAAATTAGTTTTGTGTGTGTGTTAACTAAAATTGAAATGTTTCGATTATGAATAATGCCAAGATGAACTGGTACACTCCATTGACTTTAATGAAGTGCACATGTTCTTGCAGGCTTGTGAATGATGGTATGGTAGCACAATGCTTGAGTCTTACCATTTAATATTGGTTGCACTCACATATCGATACTACTTAAACACATTCATACTTTTTAAAATTTTATGTACACAGTTGAACTTAAAATTTTTGTTTCATCAACTTTTCCAAGGGAATGACATGACCAAAGGTGTGCTCAACCTATTTTTACATAAAAGCAAGAGTCGACAACCAATTTATTAAATTCCCATTGGCTGACATCTACTACATGACTATTATTTGGAAGGCACTGTGCCAGGAGATTAGTTTTCAAAGAATAAACAAATAAACTAGGTAATTAAAACTTTAAAATTAAATCTTTAGTCTTCAGTGCCAGTGACTATAATAAAATGTATATAATGAGTTAAATAACAAACAACACTTGCTGCTAATATATACAAAAAAGAGCAACCAAGGAAATTCTGAATAAAGATATTAATATAGGGATATTAATTGCATAGTACCTGAGTAAAACTCTCTGTTAATTTTTTTAAACAGAATCTTTTTTTGAGTTAAACCTTTAGTGATTGTTGGAAGAGTGAAATATGCTCAGATTCTTATAAGTATATTTAAATTTCATGTCATATATCCACAACTTCAAGCTAAAGCTGTAATTTTCATGTTTGATTATTATTTATTGTCTTTTTTTAAATTCTAGTATAATTAATATACAATGTCATATTAGTTTCAGGTGTACAAGATAGTGAGTCAGCAGTTGTATACATTACCCAGTGCTCATCACAGAGTACTCCTCAGTCCCCATCACCTATTTCACCCATTCCCCTACCCTCCTCCCTCCTGGTAACTATCAGTTTGCTCTCTACAGTTAAGAGTCTGTTTCTTCGATGCTCAGCATCCCTACTCATCAGGGAAATACAAATCAAAACCACACTGAGATACCACCTCACGCCAGTCAGAGTGGCTAAAATGAGCAAATCAGAGAACACGAGATGCTGGCGAGGATGTGGAGAAACGGGCACCCTCCTGCACTGTTGGTGGGAATGTAAACTGGTACAACCCCTCTGGAAAACTGTGGAGGTTCCTCAAAAAATTAACACTAGAACTCCCCTATGACCCAGCAATAGTACTGCTAGGAATTTACCCAAGGGATATAGAAATGCTGAGGCATAGGAGCACATGTACCCCAATGTTCATAGCAGCACTCTCCACAATAGCTAAAACATGGAAAGAGCCTAAGTGTCCATCAACAGACGAATGGATCAAGAAGATGTGGTTTATCTATACCATGGAATACTACATGGCAATGAGAAACAATGAAATCTGGCCATGTGTAGCAACATGGATGGACCTTGAGGGTGTTATGCTGAGCGAAATAAGTCAGGCAGAGAAGGACAAATACCATATGTGTGCACGTATAGGAGGATTAGGAGGAACTTAACAGAGGACCAACCGGGAGAAGAAGGGGGGAAATGGTGGGGGAAAGGGAGAGAGGCAAACCATGAGAGACTCTTGAATGCTGACAAAAACTGAGGACTGATGGATGTGGGGGGGAGGGGGGATGGGCATGGAGGAGGGCACTTGTGGGGATGAGCACTGGGTGTTATATGGAAACCAACTTGACAATAAACTATTTGTAAAAAAAAAAAAAAGTCTGTTTCTTGGTCTCTCTCTCTTTCCTTTGCTTATTTTTGTTGGTTTTTAAACTTCTGCATATTAGTGAAACCATATGATATTTGTCTTTCCCTGACTGACTTATTTGACTTAGCATAATACTCTCTAGCTCTATCCACATTGTTGCAAATGGCAAGATTTTATTCTTTTTTATGGCTGAATAATATTCCATTATATATATATATATATATGGGAATTTATTAAAGAAGATGTGATTTATATATATATATATAAAAATCACATATATATAAATCACATCTTCTTTATCCATTCATCTATCAGTGGACATTTGGACTGTTTCGTTAATTTGGCTATTGTGAAAAATGCTTCAATAAACATAGGAGTGCCTGTATTCCTTTTAATTAGTGTTTTTTTATTTGGGGGGTAAATACCCAATAGTGCTGTTACTGGATTTTAAGGTAGTTCTGTTTTTAACTTTTTGAGCAACCTCTGTACTGTTTTCTGCACCAGTTTGCATCCCCAGCAGCAATGCATAAGTGGTCCTTTTTCTCCACATCCTCACCAACATCTGTTGTGTTTTATGTTTTTGATTTTCACCATTCTGACAGGTATGAGATGATAGCACACTGTAGTTTTGGTTTACTTTACCCTGATGATGAGTGATGTTGAGCATCTTTTCATGTGTGTTTTGGCCATCTGGATGTCTTCTTTGGGGAAATGTCTGTTAATATCTTCTGCTCATTTTTTTATTGGATTATTGAGTGTTTAGGTAGTGTTGAGTTGTATATGTTCTTTCTCTTTTTCAAGTTTATTTACTTCTTTTGAGAGAGAGAGGGAGTATGCCCACAAGCGGGAAGGCACAGAGAGAGGAGAGAGAATCCCAAGCAGGCTTCTCACTGTCAGTGCAAAGCCCAACACGGGCTGATGATGACCATGAGATCATGACCTGAGTGGAAATCCAGAGTTGGATGCCTAACTGACTGAGCCACCCAGGTGCCACTATATATGTTCTTTATACATTCTAGATTCTAACCCTTTATCAATAGGTCACTTGAAATACCTTCTCCCATTCAGTAGGTTGTCTTTTAGTTTTGTTAATCGTTTCCTTCACTGTGCAGCAGCTTTCTATTTTGATGCAATCCCAATAGTTTATTTTTGCTTTTATTTCCCTTGCCTCAGAGCACATATCTAGAAAACTATTGCTACAGCCTATGTCAGAGACATTACTGCCTGTGCTCTTTTCTAGGAATTTAATGGCTTCAGTTCTCACACATTTTAGACTTTTAATCCATATTTTTGTGTATGGTGTAAGAAAGTGGTTGGTTTTATTCTTTTGCATGTAGCTGTCCAGTTTTTCCACCTCCATTTGTTGAACAGATTGTCTTTTTCCCATCGGATATTCTTTCCTGCTTAGTTGAAGATTAGTTGACATGTAATTGTAAGTTTCTTTCTGAGTTTTGTATTCTGTTCCATTAACCTATGTGTCTGTTTTTGTGCCAGTATCATACTGTTTTGATGACTACAGGTTTGTAATATAACTTGAAGTGTGGAATTGTGATACCTCTAACTTTGTTTTCCTTTTTTCAAATTGCTTTGGTGACTCAGAGTCTTTTGTGGTTCCATATAAATTTTAGGATTGTCCATTCTAGTTCTATGAAAAATTCTATTCGTATTTTGGTAAGAATTGCATTAAATGTGTAGATTGTTTGGGGTAGGTTAGACATGTTAATAATATTTGTTCTTACCAGCAAATATTATTACAAATGAGCATGAAATGAGCCTCCATTACTTTGTGTCATCTTCAATTTCTTTCATCAGTATTTTATAGTTTTCAGAGTACAAGTGAAAACTACCCCTTTTTGGTTAGGTTTATTATTAGGTATTTTATAATTTTGATGCAATTGTAAATGAGATTGTTTTCTCTCTCTGTTGCCTCATTATTAGGGTATAGAAATGCAACAGATTTGTGTACTGGTTTTGTATACCGTGGCTTTACTGAATTCATTTATTAGTTCAAGCTGGGTTTTTTTGGTGGAATCTTTAGGGTTTTCTATATATATAGTATAATGTCATCTGCAAATAGTGAAAGTTGTACTGCTTCCTTACCAGTTTGGATGCCTTTTATTTATTTTTGTTGTCTGATCACTATCGTAGGACTTCCAGTACTATGTTGAATAAAAGTGGTGAGAGGGGACATCCTTGTCTTGTTCCTGACCTTAGGGGAAAGTTCTCGTTTTTTCCTCATTGAGTATGATGTTTGCATTGGATTCTTTATATATGGCCTTTATTATGTTGAGCTATGCTCCCTCTCAACCTACTTTGTTGAGGGTTTTTATCATGAATAGATGTTGTACTTTTTCTGCATCTATTGAAATGATCATATGATTTTTATGCTTTCTCTTATTGATGTGGTGTATAACATTGATTGATTTGTGAATATTTAACCATGCTTGCATCCTGGGAATAACTCCTACTTGATTGTAGTCACTGATATTTTTAAAATGTATTGTTGGATTTGCTTTGCTAGTATTTTGTTGAGGATTTTTGCATATATGATCATTAGAGAGATGGGCCTGTAGTTCGTGTGTGTGTGTGTGTGTGTGTGTGTGTGTGTCCCCTTTTCTGGCTTTGGTATCAGAGTAATACTGGCCTCATAGAATAATTTCAGCAGTTTTCCTTCTTCTAGTTTCTGGAATAGTTTGAGAATACATATTAACTCTTCTTTGTTTTTTGAGAGTTTTTTTGATTACTTATTCAGTCTCCTTGCTGGTAATCAGTATGTTCAAATTTTCTATTTCTTCCTGCTTTAGTTTTAGTAGCCTATATGTTTCTAGGAATTTATCCATTTCTTCTTGGTTGTCCAAATTGTCGGTATATAGTTTTTCATAATATTCTCTTACAATTACTTGTATTTCTGTGGTGTTGGTTATTATTTCTCCTCTTTCATTTTCAATTTTGTTTATTTGAGTACTTTCTCTTTTTTTAATAGGTCTGGCCAGAGGTTTATCAATTTTTTTGATCTTTTAAAAAATTACCTTCTGCTTTCATTGATCTGTTCTCCTGTTTTTTTAGTTTCTATATCACTTATTTCTACTTTAGTCTTCATTATTTCCTTCCTTCTGCTGGTTTAGGGTTTTGTTTGTCATCCTTTTTCTAACTCATTTAGGTGTAAGGTTAGGTTGTTTATTTGAGATTTTTCTTGCTTCTTGAGGTAGGTCTGTATTGCTATAAACTTCCCTCTTGGAACTACCTTTGCTGCATCTCAATGGTTTTGAATCATTGTGTTTTCACTTTTATTTCTTTACAAATACTTTTGGATTTCTTTGATTTCTTGGTTGACCCTTTCATTGTTTTGTAGCATGTTATTTAACTTCCATATATTTGTAATCTTTTCATATTTTTTTGTGATTGATTGATTTCTAGTCTCATAGTGTTGTGATTAGAAAAGATGCATGGTATAACTTCAATCTTTTTTAATTTTTTGAGGCTTGTTTTATGGCCTAATATGTGATTCATCTGGAGATATCTCCATGTGCATTTGAAAAGAGTGTGTATTCTGTTTTAGGATGCAATGTTCTGAATATATCTGTTAAGTCCATCTGGTCCAATGTGCCATTAAAAGCCACTATTTTCTTGTTGATTTTGTTGAATGATCAGTTCATCAGTATAAGTAGGCTGTTAAAGCCCCCTTCTATTAATGTATTGTTATTGATTAGTTCTTTATGTTTGTTATTAACTGTTTTGTGTATTTAGATACTCCCATGTTGGTGCATAAATATTTATAATTGTTATATCTTCTTGTTAGATTGTCCCCTTTATGATTATATAGTGTCCTTCTTTGTCTCTTGTTACAGTCTTTGTTTTAAAATCTATTTTGTCCAATATATGTAATGCTACTCCAGCTTTCTTCAGACATCCATTTACACACAGGTGTATTTAGGTATAAAATGAGTCTCTTGTAGGCAGCATATAGATAGGTCTTGTTTTTTTATCCACTCTGTCACCCTGTGTCTTTTGACTGGAGCATTTAGTCCATATACATTCAAAGGAATTATTTTTTTAATTTTCATTGATATATTTTGAAAGAGAGAGAGGGGCAGCATGCACACCCCTATGTACAAGCCAGAAAAGGACAGAGAGAGGGAGGGGGAGAATCCCAAGCAGGCTCTGTGCTGCCAGTGCAGAGCCCAACACAGGGCTCGATCTCACAAACCATGAGATCATTACCTGAGCTGAAATCAAGAGCCAGACGCTTAACCAACTGAGCCATCCAGGCACCCCTCAAAGTAATTGATAGATATGTATTTATTGCCATGATATTACTCATTTTTTTGGTTATTTTTGTAGTTTTTCTCTGATTTTTTTTTTCTCTTTCTGTCTTTCATGGTTTGTTGACTTTGGCGATATACTTGGATTCCTTTTTCTTTACTTTTGCATGTCTGATAGTGGTTTTTGACTTGTGATTACCATTAGTTTTATGCATAACATCTTCTGCATAAAGCAGTCTATATATTGTTGATAGTGCTTAAGTTTGAACCCATTCGTTACTCCTCTCCCCCACCATGTTTTAGGTATATGGTGTCATATATGGTGTCTGATACGAGTCTTACCTAGTTGCATCCATAGGATGAGGTGACTTTAGGGTCCTCCTACTCCACCATCTTCCCCAGAAGTCTGTGTGATTATTTTTGCTAACCTTTTTTATGCTAAATGAGCAATCAAATTATAAATACATCCTTCAGTTAATAATTGTTCACTCAGTATTAGAAGGATAAACAAGTTAATTCATGAATGTACTAATATTGTGTGTGAAAGAGCTTTGAAATGAACACTGGATTCAGCATGTGTAATGTGCTCTGAAAGTTAGCTGTTGCACAGTCTTGCTAAGTGTTATATGCTGCACAAATTCATGGAAGGAGAAATTAATGAACACTGCCTTACTTGTTGCTATTGGATACAATGTGTGTGTCATGAAAGTCCTTACTAGTTGAATAATACAGTCCTTTATTTCATAAGAATAGAGGTTAAGTGGCTTGCCTAAGCTCACTCCAAATGAAAGAGCTGGATTTATAAGCCAGGACTGCACTATTCAGGCTTGATGGGGGTGTATTGCACAGGTAACATATATACTACAGGAAGGGCCTGACATCTTGCACACTAGAAAGTTCCATACGCATATGATCTAATTTAATATACAATTCTTTGATACATAGCCACTAGCTACAATTTTTAGCCCCATGTACAAAATGGTTGAGAGTAAATTTTATTGATCGTTGCACGTCTTTGTTTAATATTGGATTCTGAACTTGGGAAATATGTCCTGGACTAGAGTTCGAAGTCCATTACACCCTAGCTGTGTGATTTGCAGAAACTTGCTTTACCTCTCTGAGATCCAGGCTTCTGTTTTTATTTTGTTTGTTTGCTGTTTCCATTTCCAAGATCTCTGTAAAGTGTAAAGAACTACATAAATTACAATTAACAAACATAAATTGATTTACCTATTTGCTGCTTTGAAGGCTTAGTTTCCTCCAGTGGCATCAGAGGTGGGGATGATGTATACGCGCCATTCCACCAGCATCCTGTACAAAAGTTGGGCTAAGACACAGCCACGTACAGGTGGACCTATGCACCAAGAAGGGGAACGCCCCCTTTTTTTCTGTCTTGTGGGAGTTTGGATCTATGAGCTGCCTCTCTGATAAGGGAAGTGGACAGCAGAGGCCACAAGACCAGCTCATAGCCTGACAACCCAGAGAAACGTTCTGAGGCACTCACCAGACAAGCCTATTTATCTCCCTGAGAGTGAAAGTTTGGAACATTTAAATAAGAGAAACAGTAACGAGACACAGCGATGTCAGCCATTCCAATTAAAATGCATCCCACGTGAACTTCTTCGTCTCTCTACGTGAAGGCTCTCCCTTGTCTGTTTCCACCCCTGCACTGTAGTCTCCCTCCCTCTCCCCTGGGTGGCTGTTCTCCTCTTCTAGTTGGATTTCCTAACTGCGGCCACCTCCACTTGGCTAACCGCCCCCCCCCCCCGCTTGCCCCTCAGATATGGATGTCACGCAGAACTGCCCTTGTCATGTTCTTTCTTTGCCTGAGAATGGCCCTCAAACTTTTCATAATCAGAGCCTGGCTTTCCAAGTTCTGTCTGCATCCCATGCCCTTCCTTGCACTCACGCTAGACTTCTTGTGGCCTGCATTCCCAGCTCTGTGAGGTTTTCAACATGTTTATGCCACCCCATAAAACACTCTCTGCCCTGTGTGTTCTCCTAGGTAGGACTCCATCCTTAGCACTGCGGTGGTGGGCTTCCATGAAGCTTTCCTGAAGGTTGCCGTCCACAGTGGTCTCTCGCTTATCTGTACTCATGCCATGAAACACCAAACTGTTTGGAATTTAATTGTCCCTCAGTTGTTCAGCCTCCTGGCTTCCTGGATGAGTCAAGGGGCTGTACCATGAACATTGTATGATCCCCTGCCCTTCCAACACCAGACACCTAATTACCATCTACTTCTGGATTACTTGCCTGAGACACGAGAGAGAGATGGACAACATTTTGGTCTATTTTATATTTCCCCACCATCAGCCTTTCTTCCAATGCTTTGTGCTTGACTCTGGCCCCATTACCCTCCCTTGAGCATTATAAGACTTTGGACTCTGGAATCAGATATAATGGGGCTCAAGCTTTGACCTTTTCGTAGGTCCTGGGCATGTTGTTTAACCTCTCCAAGCCTCCATTCCTCTATAAAATGATATATTTTAAGAGTTGGGGATTTGGGGGGGAAGAAGAATTGTCTGCCTGTTTATTTAATGGATTGGTTGACCATTCTGTAATGAACAGAGAGAAGTGTTTAAAGACACATGTATAAAAAATATGCTATTCTAGGGGCACCTGGGTGGTTCAGTCAGCTAAGCGTCTGACTCATGATTTTGGCTCAGGTCATAATCTCATGGTTTTTGAGATCAAGAACTACATCGGGCTCTGCTCTGAAAGCGTGGAGCCTGCTTGGGATTCTCTCCCTCTCTCTCTACCCCTCCCCTGCTCTCTCTCTCTTTCTCACTTGAAAATAAACATTTTTTTAATGTGCTATCCTATGAGTGCTCCTTGCACGCCATGTTGAGAGCACAGCTATTCAGATGACTAGGTGTGTTGTAAATGTGAAACCTGATGTTCAGGGGAGTCACTTATTCTCCACAGCCCTAGAGGTAGAAGGTGTGGAGTTAGGATACAGACTTGAGGCTGTGGGACCCCAAACCTCACACTCTCCCATTTTACATGCCCTGTCTGTGTCTCTGGAACACGGGATTATACCTACTGATCATAAGAGAATATCTGTCTTGAATGACCTTTACAATTACTTCAAGTTGTATAACATTCATACACAGTCAGTAACTTACATTGTCAAGTGCACAAGGAGTGAGGGGCTTCTTTTTGTATATATTGCTAAAATCATAATAGTCTGAAAGAGGACAGTCGAAATGAGAAGAAACATTATAGACTTAAATCCTTGGGCTAAAGCCAAAGATGCTAGGCCAAGGATGCTTTCAGCTGTCAAGTATCATTTATGATCGTAGATAAATTTACTTCATATGAAAAGAAGAAAATTATGTATCTCCAGACATGTTATAAATGAAATTGATTACTGAATATGATATAATTATATTTAAGTAAAGAACCTAGCAGCCACAGAAATAATCCGCAATATCTAAGACACAGAAGCCTGCACAGAAGTCTGAGGTTAAAGGGTGATATAAATGAAAACAATAAAAGTATTACCTTGTTACTTTCGCTGGTTTAATTTAAACCCATGCTTTCAGGTTTTGCCTGGGAGGCTTATGGTACTAAGTGTGTATTTCTGATGCAACCCAAAGTAAGTTACCATAGATTTGATTCCACCGAAGGCCAAAAGAAAGGAAAAGGAAAACAGAAAGGAGATGAGAATGCTTTTTCACAATTCAATTGTGAAAGAACTTCAGAAGTTGTACTTCAGAAGGTATGTTTTCAGAAGTATTTGATGGTAACCTTTTCAACAGAGCCACAGAATAATAAACGCTTATTTAACTTAATTTTCCACTCCATTACTCCCCAAAATATAGAACCAAGTGAAGGAATGTCCTCACAGATTGCATACCACATGTCAGAAATTTATTACCATACTCACTGGCATTATTTCACCCATTTCTCTGTAATATTTTAATTTCTAATAGAAGGCAGGGAAATTAAACTAAAACTTAGATCTTAGTCTGATGATGCCCTGTCCACCTCCATCAATCTAAAAATCTGTGTTCATTTGGTTCATAAGGGATCCTGAACAACAAATTCAAATTATCCAGCGTACATTAAGCATTCATGCACGCAGAATACCATTGCTAGAGTCTGTGGGCAAAGAAAAGGGTGAATGTGGAAACCCCTCCTCTCATTCCGGGAGTCAGTTCTGTGCCCTATCCATAGACCACTGTGGCCACCAATTCACAGAATTGGGTCCTCAGGCCGTATTCTTAACCATTGTAAGTTTTTCATCCATAAAATGGAGTGCAGTCTAAGCTGGGGGCAGGGGGGGAGACGAAATGGTCCCTCAGATACTTTTCAACATTAAAGTCTTGAAAGAGTCCACAACTGAATCAGAGTTACACGTACACGTGAATTGTGACAAAATATTACCTAGAACCCAACAGGTTCTCCTTTCTTCTCTTGACGTTTAAAGCAAAGACCCACCTAAACTACAGAAGTGTGTTTCTGTATGTGTGAGAGAGAGGAACACAGGAAGAGAGGGAGAGAGTGCTTGCAAGTGATTCCCTTGATTTCCAAGTTGGTGTTTCAGAGTTTTTGACAAAGGAAAAAAACAAACAAGCAGAAAGCCTGCCACAACCCTAAGCCTCAAGACTGAAGGGCCGTTTAAGATCCAGTCTCTTCACAGTACATTAAAAGATACAATTAGAAATACCAATATTATGGGATGCTTCCTGTGAGCCCAGCACTGTGCTGGATGCTGGGTAATGAGAGAGCAAGAAAGGGAGCTAGGGGTAGGCATGGGTCCAGGGGCACAGGCTGGGGAGAGGCTGAATGAAGGCGAGCCTCCTGGCCTGGCAAGGAATTTATTGAACACCTTTTCTGCAATTAATTTCCACTCCTTGCAATTAAGTGTTTTCCATTTGAAGAAATTTCTGCTCCAAACACGCTATTTCAAAGATGAGAGATTTATTAAGTTGTGGAGGATTACAAATTATGCAAAGAAGTACATTTTAAATGATTGGTTTTAATCATGTTTAAAAGGGACAAGTAGAAGTGGGGGCAATATATTTTTAGGATTCATATCTGATATACTCACATTTCTGACTAATTGACTGTCGTTAAAGGACCCTTTGATCATTCCAAAAATTCGCTCTCTAGCTAGATTGTTCTCTGCAATAATCATCTCATACTTCCTCTGGTTTAAAATTTTGCCCCCCAAACTCCATCTCGCACACCTCTCCTCCTGAGTGGAGGACCTAGCTGCATGTTTTAGAGACGTTAACAGAAACCATCCGACGAGAACCCTCTCAAATACCTACACCAAATCTGGAAAGCAGTTTGCTTCTGTTCCCATCTTCTGCCCCTCCCTTTCTATTCCAGTGAAGGGAGTGGATTAATGGTGACTTGTTGCACCTGTGCCCTGGGTCCCATTTATTCTGCCCTCCCATAGCCTTCCTGAATGGGTCACTCACTTTTTCTCCTAGACCTTCACCCTCGTCCCTATGGCTTCTTTCCATCAGTATTCACAATGCTCTAGTTTCTTCTTTAAAAAGAAAAATTTCTTCCTTGAACCAAGCATCTCAGAAGAGTTACCTACATAATACCCATTCACTTCCTGTTCATACCAATCTGACTTCTGTCCCAGCCCCTCCACTGGCTTGCTCTTGCTAATGATCTCTGTGTCGTTAAATTCAAAAGACTTCACAGTCCATCTGACTTGATCTGTCTTCATCTTATTACTCTTTCCTTCTTGAACCGTAGGTTTTCCTCCTCCTTCTCTGACTATTCCTTTTCTATCCCTCTAAGGAGCTGTCTTCTCCCACTGAACTGTACACAATAGATTCTTAGGGTAGCCCTAGCTCCACTCTACTTTGTGGTCTATGCTCTTTCCCCAGTGATTTCATCCACCCCTGTAGACCCGCCTCTCTTCTCCACATGCTGTCTTCAGAACTTCAAAGCCATGTAGCCAACTGGCTATGGGTGTGCCATTACTCTGCCTCCCTCAAGCCTGCCCCTCTTCCAACATTCTCCATCTCAGTAAATGCCACCTAATTGCTCCTGTTGGAAACACGAGACTTATACTTTTCTTCTCCTTTAGCTCACATATTCAGTTATCAAATCTTCACCATTTAAGCTCCATAATATCTATCATGCTCTCTCTTTCTGTCCTTTCCACCCACCACCATCTCTCACTGGCCATGGAAATAGCCCCCTAACTACTCTCCCCATATCCCCTCTGGTCCTTCTCTATTCCACTGCCCTTGTCGGAGCCAGAATGAGTTTTATCAAATGCAGATCTGAATGTGTCACTCCATAGATTGAAATGTTTCAGGGACAAAATGCAGATTTCTTTCCATGACTGTATGTGATCTGCCTGTTCCCCATTGACCTCTCTCTCTTCCTATTTCCTGTTGTCATCACCTGACTCATCCACCTTTCTGTTGTGGATGAGCTCCGCTCAGCAGCCTGATCACAGAGGCTCCTGCTAGATTCCCTGAGATTCTCTCCCTGCCTCATTCCCTCTATACCCCCCACCTCCATGCTTTGTCTTGGGGTTCAGATTAAATATCACTTTTTCCAGGAAATTCTCTAATCTTCCAACCCCTCTTGACTACATTTGCTCTCCCTGCTCTTTGCTAACTTAACACTCTTTATTCATTATGTCAGTTACCTCAGTTGTACTTATATGCTTACTTGAGTAATTTTGTTTGACATCTCTTCCCAATCAGACTATTTTCATTCCTGAACCTCCATCAACTAGTATATATCTAGCACATAGTAGTTCTCAAAATTTTGTTGAATGAATGAATGAATAAATGAGGCAGACTTTTTTCTTTCTCTCTTCTAACATCTCCTTTCCAGTCACTTCAAGTTTACCTGTATAGGTTTCCCATCTTGTAAGGAAACATCTGAATGAAAAATAGAAACAGCTTCAGTTCTATTTTGGTCCTAGTATTAACCTAATTCTCTTTGAGACTGTTTGCTCTCTACTTTTTTCTAAACTACAAAGAGGGACTAAAGGAATAATAAATAATACAACTGGGATTCAAAGCCAGTAATACATTGTATTATTCTCACAGTGAATATCAAAGGTTTTTACTTCCATTTGTTTAGATATTCAATGGCATATATGACTTAGTACCTGGTCTTATAGCTGACACTTCATAGTGGGTGCCCTTCATGAGTTCTGCTGGCCCCTGTTTTCCTTTTCACAGATGTGGTACAGGTTGAGAAGTTCATCTTCAATATTATAAGTGTGAACTTTGACCTCATTCATCTTCTACTTTTTTTGGTTCTATTTTAAACATGATTTTAGTTGTAAGTAGCCAAAAGTACATCTCAAAAACCTAGATGCTTCTACCCATAGTTGAATTGTGATTATTTCTGAATTGTGATTATTATAACTCTCCTAGCTTTATGGGATTAGTAACTCCCAAAATAAGTAGATGTATAGATGTGTTATCCTGACTTAGATTTTGCCATAATGATGGATTTTTTTCAAAGTCCACACACTTTTGTATGACCATGTTTACATTTAGTAGGATGTAGATACAAGACCACATAGTCAGAAGTGTAGCCCATCATCATAGAACAAAGCAAGACAGAAGGGCTTACGTGGAAATAGAACCTAAACTGTGGCCTCTATAATACTGTGTTCTGAGCAGTTAGATTAAACACAAAAATATATACACACAGTTGGTAGCACATAGGCAAAGATCATTCATTCATTCTTTTGTTCATCTGAGTATAATATAAGGAATGTCAACGACATGACAAGTATTGTGCATTTACTAAATAAAAAATCATATGCTTTTCTTTTTAAAACCAGCATCACCTTTGGGGCAAATCAAATACAGTATGCACGATTAAATCAAAGGAATAGCCAGCTACTGAGGAGTAGTATCTCAAAAAGGTAATATGATTCTGCCAGGGATCCATCATCTCTCCAAGACAAGGTCATACTTAGATGCAGGAGGCCTGTGCCTTCCTTCTGAGAGGGCACCCACGTTAAAAAAGATATTTCCTCCACATATTCCCTGATGCATATTCCCAAAGTACACTTTAACAAGAGACACCCATTCCGTGTCACATTGAAGGAAATCCCTAAGTCCAGAGATAACATATTGTCAACAGCTCCCATTGGAATGCAAGACACTAATATCCGTTTCTCATTGTGACTTTGATATATACATATGGAACTTTATGTTGGCCTTGAAATTTTAAGAGGTTGAGGTGAGCTCCATGGAATAACTTGGAGTACACACACACACACACACACACACTACCATAGACTGGAGTATTGAAAACCTAATGTGCTCTCTCACCTACTTCCAGGCTATGCCTGATATTGTCATGACAAGTCCACCAACTCAAGAGTCCTGCTCAGTCACCAGTGTCTGTTCACCAGCCCTGAAGTTGCTCAGACAACTTGGCTTTGCTGTCTGACTTGGTCCAGATCAGTGAGATTAGGCTGTTCCATGAACCTTCGTATGTTGAGCAGAACTAACTTCTAAAATTGCAGCAATCCCAAGAAGACTCAGAACTAATTCACATAAATTATTAGATTCTGAAAAGGAGGCGAGGGGCTAACAAATTTTAGTACAAAAGAACAGATCTGCACCTGGAGATGGAAAATAGTTTTTAGAAACAATTGTTACCACGGTTTATATGACACATTGGGGCACTATGAGGACAAAGAGCTACAGATCTTTGGATTTCAACCATACCTGAAGTCAAGTGAATGAAAATCAAATGATAAAACAGGCCAAAGAGAATGACAATAAAAATTTATATGGCAGGGGATACTACTTTAAACTCAGTTCACGATCCATATATTGCTAGAGGTTTTCAGAACACAGAAAGTACTTACTTGCCCCAAATTCATTGAAATTGAGTTCTGTGAATATAACATACCCTCCCCATGCCTGGGGTGTAAGGTTTAGAGATCTCTGAAAATAGATTCATCAATGAATATTTGATCCTGGCCAAAAAAATATATAAGAAAAATTAATAAAGCCCGGAGCAACTAACCTCATTCTCTTGAGGGCACTGGCTAAAGTTTTTCTATTATTCTGATTACATCAGAGAGAAAATTCCAATTGCACACTGATCCTTTTAACTTCATGCTAATCAGTTTTCCTTTTAACTAGGTCTGTAAATAGGTGACAGAAATCAAAAAGACTAGGGCAGGATAGGGAGTACCAGTGAGGAAAACCAGGAGGATTTGAAGCTAAAAATTCTAAAACAAGAATTAGAAGTAATTTCTCCTGTGTAGCTATAGAAATATAAATAAATGTAAGCATAATTGACCGGAGTTCTTAATCAAGATCAGCTACTAACCCAGTGGCCCTAACCTTATTTCCATTCCAGAGGTGGCTAAGGAATTCAACACATGTCCATCAATAATAGTGGCTCCGGGGCTGCAAGGGCAAAACTGTTAGATTCTTAAGCATCCTATGCCTCTAAAGGAGCATGGGAATGTGTATCTGGGAAAAGCACTCCCCCGAGAAGAGTCTGATACCTCCCCTCCCGAACTGTCCCTTCCCCTGTTTTTCTCCAATTGATGTACCTCTTTTGTGCCCTAGTTTCCTCAATAAGATGAGAAAATGTTTAAGAATCTGTAAATTATAAATGAATATAAGACAAGTTTTAATATCTCCCATTGCCATTTTTTATTCAGACAATTTGTTAAATATGGTACAATAGAACGGGGTGTGCTGGATGTTCTAGTTAGGTGCTAGTGCTTATGTTCTAGCCTTTAGGTTCTAAAGAGAATCTAGGAATAGCATAGATTGGAATAAATATGGTCCACAGTCTATTTAAAGGTCTTGATGACTCTGCTTCAGAGTATTGAGATTGATTCTATCAAATATTTTTAATTTTTTAAGTGTTTATTTATTTTGAGAGACAGAGAAAGTGGGAGGGAGAATCCCAGCAGGCTCCATGCTGTCAGCATGGAGCCGGATGCAGGACTCAAACTCACAAACCATGAGGTCATGACCTGAGCCAAAACCAAGAGTTGGATGCTTAACCGACAGAGCCACCCAGGTGTCCCTAATTCTGTCAAATATTTTTAAAGACCGAAGAAAAGACACAAGATTGGCTTACAGCAAATATTGAGCTGCACATCATCATAGTAATTTATTATTTTTAAGCCCCAAATATATGGAGGTAGGCTGTTAAGAGCTTAACATGTAAATTGCATTTAATCCCCCACAACAGTGTTTTATTATCATTCCCATTTTACAGATATAACACTGACACTTCAAGAAATTATGTCTCATATCCCATAAAACGTTACTAAATCAACATTCAAGCCTAAATTTTATGATTACAACATTTTGCCTCTTAGCTACCATACTGAATTCTTAGAAATATCAGACATGATCAAGAGAAATCATAGCTCGGAAAGAGTTGTAGAATGTCATGCCTGTTCTGCTATTTTATTCGTTTCACAAGATGGATGGAAAGAAACTATGTCAGGATTTGAGTCTTAATATAACAGAAGAAGAGGGGGATATGACTGATCACATTCCCAAATAGTTTATTTTGTAATGGTGCAGCTGAAGGAAACTCACTCTTATAATAGGAGACTATAGATTTCTTCAATTATAAATTAATTTATAAAGAAAAATAGTAAGTCACTATTATAATGTCTTATACCTACCCAGAAACTTTCCTCTTGCCTAGTTAGAATAAATCGATAATAAGTTGGATGCTTTCTCCACGCTTGTACCAGGAAAAGGAAATGTTTAGAACAAAATTCCTGCGAAAGAGATTTTGAAGTTGGACCTTGTCACTAGAGGGCACTTAGGGATATAAAATCAGCATTGCCAAAAGTGTTTTCTGAAATAAAGCAGTTACTGGCATGTGTCTTTTCAGGGGAGGATGAAATACTTGTGTATAGACACAGGAATTCAGGACATCTTCTGATGGACTATTTTTAGGTGCCAAGTTTATTGGAGAAGGAGCGTTTAAAGTGGGCACAGTACTTAAGTCAGAAGTCTTGTCTTCTCTCCCCTGTATTTCACCACTGGAAGCAAAAATGAGATGCCAAGGGAAAAAAAATAATAATAATAATAGAGGAAGAAGAGAACAGGGAAGACAAAATCCTTCCTCCTGTCCAGTCCCTTTCTTTGCTTCCTCTGAGCCTCTTGCTCTTCTTGTCCCTTCCTGCCTTCTTTCCCAGAGGACATCTGGCCTTCCCCCTCTGTTCCTCATTTATATAGTCTTCGTTTTTACTGGACTCTCTTTCATTTCTGTGCCTCGCTCTGTTCTTCCACTTTATTGTTCTTTGTGTCATTAGCTGTGACATTGCATTTTGGTTTGGGTTCTTTTTCCTATTTTGTAGGTTTCTTGATTTGGGGTTTGTTTGTTGGCTTTTTCCTTTTTAAGACACTCGCATCCCTACTTGCTTAAGAAATCAACATAATGTATTTCCGGGATCTGTTTACCTAAACATGATGGTCATAGCGTGTTATCTGAAGCCAGAGGAAAATAGGGTTTCACACTGATCAAGAAATGGGGAGATCAATCAAATAGGGAGGAAAACAAAGGAACAAAAAACACATTTTTACAGGACACAAACCAGCAGGAAAACCTATTTCATGGTGTTATATGCAAGACCAAAACCACAGAAAGTTGTGGTAAGAAAGCTTGCTTTTGTCCACAGGACACCACAAAAACAGTTTAACTGATGTCCTTTTCCGAATTCATCATTTCTTTGTGTTGCCATGTGAAGAAGTTGTAAATGACATAAAATCATGAAGTTCTGTGTTTAAGGGATATGAGATATCTCAGCAACGCCTTACAGCAAAGATAAGAGACCTTCAATCGCCCTACTCCTTAATGTGAAGAGAAAAAAAACTCTTATATTATGCACCCTATCTGCAGAAATTACCCTCCAGTTATAATTAAGGAAATAATTGCAAGTACAATTTACCAGGTCCGTGCCCATCATTTCATCCTGTAAATTGAAACACTTCACCCACCGACCTAGTTTGTGAGCTTTGGGCTAACCTCCCATGAGTGGTAGATGTAGGTCTTCTTGAATAATGACATGGTAGTGTGGGACTGGGAATCATGAATTTGGTTCCTTGTTCCCCTGACTCACCATGTGGTCAGGAAAGTCTACACATCATCAATTTTTTCTGGTAGAAAAATGATTAGTGTAATTGTTATGCAGATTACCCTAGAGCCTTGATTTCAATAAGCGATTCTTACCACCCAACTCTGCCCTCAACCTTTAAATAAACTTTTTATTCTCGCAAACAACAAATGTTACTTCAGATGTCAGTTTTCCCAAAATTATTTTCAGGATGAGTTATGTTAATTCTTCTACTTATTTAAAGCTGAATCAAATCACAAGACATCTATCTGCTAGTCAACCCACATGGTTGAGTTATAATAGTTAAGTTCATTTTAATCTCAATTTAACTTATATTAAATTAATTAACTTATTTAAAATAAGTTAAATTTCAATTAAATTTCAATTTCATTTCAGAAAGAAATTGTTTTTTCCTTTTTGCCACTTGACTACTCCTCCCTCCTGACGTTACTGCACATTACTGACTTCATATTTTATGTAATTACACAGTTATTAATATTGTATAACTCCCTAACGCTTCTCCTAGGAAGATAGAACATTTGCTTTTTTGTGTGCACTATAATGTGTTGCATTTCTGTATCACATCCACTTCTTCGCTTCTAGGAATACCGAAATGGCCAATGAGTGCAAAGAGCTCCATTTTTGTCGCCTCTAAACAGACTAATGCAGGTGCTGTAATGTAATACAATATATGCAATAACAACAGGAGCTAACACTTTATTCAACAGATCAGTGACTCCACTAGAGGCTACAGCCCTCCTAGGAAGAATTTCTGGAAGTTTGTGAGGACAGTTTCTTGTTACAGAAATTGAGGGTCACTGGCATTTAGTGGATGGAAGCCAATATTGTTAGACATCATTCAACGCACAAGTCAGTGCTGCCCAATGAAGAAATGACCCCAGTTGCACATGGCCTCCTCAAATCCTAGGGGACATTCTTGAAGTCATGTTTATAATTAAGTGATCATAGACCCTCAGTCTATTTGAGATATAAACAAAGACATTATTGCTATTTTAAGAAACACCAGATTTTTCAGAAAAGAATTGCCATGTAAACCAAGGGAAAGATTTTTGAAATTTCGCTTGGAACTTGACCAAGAGTTATTCCTTTGAAAAATCGTGTCACCAACTGCTGATTTGCCTATTTGGAACACTAATACATAGTGTGTGTCAATCTGGGATTATTGCTGATACATTCAGTGTTCTAGGTATTGGTTCAACCCTCTTGCTACTCTTCATTGTGCCCTTTTGGTAAACTTTCTTAGAAAGTTTGTATTGTTTTATTAAAATGATTGACCTTTGGTTCTTTTTTATTATAATTAGGACATTTAATTAAATTTTTGAAATTACATGTGCACGTAAGTTTTACCATCTGTGCATCTCATTTCAAGATAATTGTATCAGTTAGCTATTGCTGCATAATAAGCCACCCCTAAAACTTCATAGCCTCACGCAACTACCGTTTTTTAGTTCACAATTCTGTGGGTTAGTAATTTAGGCTGGACTTCCTCATGATTCTGGAGACACGTGCAGAGGTCAGGCAGTAAGCTTTGCCAATATCCAGTGGACTTTCTCCCATCTCTAGAGTCTCAGTTGGGACAACTGGACTGTCTCACTTTAGCCCATGTGTCTCTCATCCTCCCATGCGCTAGCATAGACATGGTCTGCACTGTTTGCAAATAACTGGCCACAAACATTTGTTATAAAAGGTAGTGTTGGGTCTAATGATAGGTCTAAGAACCACTACAATCATCACAGAAGAAGCAAGGAAACAGAATATGATCAAATTTGTACTCAGAATATCATCCGACAGTCTATAGCAGGTGGATTGCCAAGACACATGGGTAGAATAAAGGAAACAGCAAGGCAAACTGCAGACTCCCAAGTGAGGGATGGACTGAAAAACATGAAGAAATACGCAGGCTCCAGATAGAGTCCCTGCAGAGTGGATGGGAATTAAAAGCTCACCTACATTGTTTCCAAGCTGTGGGCCCTGGCCACAGGGCTGAATTGGCTCAAAGGAAGGAGCACCTTTTTGTAAGTCTTCCACCCAAAACAAGCGCCTTGTCTTTATTTTGTCAGCCCCAAGGGGAACCTTTTTAAAACTGTGTCTTTCTGCAGGAAGCAGCATTTGTAATTGGCACAAAGGCTCTGTAAATGTGTGGCCAGAGACCGGACTGCCATTTCATGATTCCACGCCTTCCTCACTTTCCCTTCTGCTTGGAATGACCTTACCCTCTTGTGTGCTTGGCAAATGTTTTGTTGTCTTTCAGTGTAATAGTAGTATAACCTGCTTCTGATTCCATGCCATCCCCCACCTTGGTGGAAGAGAATGCGCCCCCCGTGCGCCCTGCCCCTGTGTTGCGTTTATGTTTTTAGCCAGTACAAAGCTCCATCCTAAGTAGCTCTGGGCTCAAATGGGATCCTGAACAATCCAATTTCGTCCTGTCAAAGCTGCTACTACTGCTACCACTATGAAATACAATTTCATAGACACTTGTGGTATTATTTGGCAATTGCATATTGGTAAGTTTGATATGTTTGTGTTTTATCTGCCCTCTAACATATTAGTCTACTTCCTTCCACTGGACCCCAGTGAATTTTCAGATCTATTCACAGTACCCAACACAGTGTCAGGCACAGAGCAGACATTCAATAAATGCTTTTTTAATGAATAGATTCTTGTGAAATATAGTTATTATTCTGTGTCATCTTGTCCTTTTGAGCAGAGAAGAAAAATATTTTATCTAATCAGATCTATTTCTAAGTCCTGAATCTCTACTGTCAGTATATTTTCCCTGTTTAGAAATCTCAACTTCTAGGGGATGATGACAAACAATTGGAAGCTTGGCATTGAGATTGTCACCTCACGTGTGACTAACCACAAAAAGCACACATATGCAAAGCACACAAATTGATTGTTTAATTTCTCCAAAACTTAAATCACAATTCTATTTTTCAAATATTTTAAGAATATAGTAGAGAAAATCATTATTGAAGAAAATCTTTTGTCTAAAACGGTGGCTTTTCATACCACGCTCCCTAGAGTTCTGAGTCCCACAGACATCTCTTGGCATTGAGGAGGTGCTTTCTCTGAGCCCCACCTCCCAATCAGCCACAGCAATTGTATAAATTCTCCTTATTTTTATAGTACATATGAGGCATCCACACTGGATTTTAATGGAATAAAGGGTTTAATGCTTTTAAATAAATAAACAAATGAATATGAAAAACACTGATGTCAAAAACAAGTCATTTATCACGAGGTGTACACACATACTATCACCTCCTGCATTATCTGGTTTGTACCCTGTTCATTCTTCAAAGACCTAGCTTATATCTGCTCCTATCTACTCCCTCTGCAAAGTCTTTCTAGTTCCCCCAGTGGATTAGTTGCTGCCAACTCTGTGCCTTATATTATCTGTTCACACACCTGTGTGTCCTTTGGAGACAGTGATTTCCAAAGTGGATTGCTTATAGCTCAAGAGGTATGCAACATGATATATTAGGGAAGAAAATATTAGAAGTTCCATTTGTGTGTATTTTTTATCTTAGTTCTCTATTTTGATATAGAGTACATTATATAGGATCAAATTATCCCACTGCAATGGTATATGATAAGATAGATAGATAGATAGATAGATAGATAGATAGATAGATAGATATGGAACAAATAAATGGTGGTGAGAGTTTAGTGCTGCACAATGAAAACAGTTTGAAGACCACTTTCCTGGCCTGTTGACTCCTAGGATAGAATTTCTTCATGTCTGTATGTTCGGGTCAAATATCGCTTGCCCAATAAATTAGTTTTGAAAGAATAGATAAATTATTTTGGATTTTCTACATTTGTTTTCTTTCTTTTTTTAATGTTTATTTTTGAGAGACTGAGAGAGACAGAGTGTGAGCAGAGGAGGGGCAGAGAGAGAGAGGAAGACAGAGTCCAAAGCGGGCTCCAGGCTCTGAGCTGTCAGCACAGAGCCTGATGCAGGCTGGAACCCACAAACCGTGAGATCATGACCTGAGCCGAAGTCAGACGCTTAACTGACTGAGCCACCCAGGCGCCCCTATATTTAAGTTTACTGTAGGCAAACCATGCCTAAGCTAAAATTTTGAAAAGTCCCTTCATAAGTGAACACCTCTGCCACCAAATTTGTCTTCTTTTTCTCAAAAGACGCCACTATGACCAGTTTTTCCTGACGTGCTGAAGACCCCAGTTCCTCAGGTGGCAAGAGCAAAGCAGATGTGGTTAGACAATTGAGAAGGCTGGAGTGAGTCCACAGAGCGTGGTTAACTGTATACACCACTTTGGAAATGGGGGTGAAAGGTGAAGTTGGGAAAAGGGGGTGTCTGGAGTTTGATATTGCCAGGGATGGGAGGGAGGCGGAAAGTGTAATTCTGAATGCGGGCTCCGAAAGATCAACAAAGACAGCCTGAACCTCTGCCTTGCCGTCAGTGAGTTAAATGATCACACCATCAATCTCATTTTCTGTTTCATTTCGTTATGCTATTCTCTTATATTTTAACTGATGTCTTTTATAATCTGCCATTAAATAACTAGCTTTGTGGGGCACCTGAGTGGTTCCGTAGGTTGAGCATCCAACTCTTGATTTCCACTCGGGTCATGATACCAGGGTTGTGGGATGGGGCCCTGCATGGGGCTCCACACTCTGTGGAGTGCTTAAGATTCTCTCTGTCTCTCTCTCTCTGCCCCTCTCCCCTGCTTGTGCTCTCTCTCTTGCTCTCATAAAATAAAATAAAATTAATTAATTAATTAAAGTAAAGTAAAATAAATTAAAGTAAAATAAAATAAAATAAATAAACCAAAGTAAAATAAAATCTAGCTTTGCATCATTGCACACTGTTCAACATCCCAGGATCCAATTAAAATAATTATATGTATTTTGAATTGTTACTTTAATTTTAGCAATGGATTTCCCTAAATATACAGATAACAATAACTATGCAACAAACTCTGTGACATTTCATAAATTATAACACTTATAAAATCCCTGAAAAAGAGGTCATTTTTATTCCTTTGGTTACAATGTAGGAAGTTAAGGAGAAACATACAACTTTCTCAATATAGAGAAAATGATATACTACAGTGAAATCCTTTAATTTTCTCTAGCTTTCAATAGTTTCTTTATATAAACTCTTAAAATTTTTGTTCTGTTTAAATTTTAAATTAAATACTGAGTTGATCTTATAAAACATTTAATCACTTTTGGAAATGCATTTTATGAGATCCAGTAAAGCCAGTTTCAATGATATGAACTAAAAGTCTAATATCATGCTTGGAACACAATTTTTGAGAGCACACTGCATCACCGGTGGTATTTACTTTGGAAAATGAATTATTGTGTTATGGGCTAAATCCTGCCAGAATGGATTTTGAAAATCCAAAGTGGAATATTTTGGATACTATAGGTTAATACGAAGTGAGCAGGCAAATAGCATTTTTATTTTTTAAAAAAGTAATAAAGTGGTTTCAATAAGTTGTTATAACTCGTATTTATTACCTGCTCTGTGGCTCCAAACCATAAATCGACGGCTATATCTGAAATGTAAGCAAATACTGTTCTGTATAAATGTGGTACAAGCATTTTCAAAGCTTGTTGCACAATCTCATTATCATGATCAGTTATTGCTTTTCTTCCCAAGAGAAGGGTTGTCCATCCTAATTTAGCAGTGAAGGACTGATTTTTATTATATTCTCCCGAGTGAAAAGTAGCTCCAGTTCTTTTGGATGGAATGATAACCGGGATTATTTATGGGGGGGGGGGGGGGGGGGGGCTGCCGAGGGGCCAGAACCTGCAGGTATCCAGAGCAAAGTCCATTGGTGCCTTGGGCAGAGCACCCAGTTGCCCCCTAGGCAAAGAGCATGGCCTCAGAAGTCCTTCCTATACACTTTCACATGATGACCAGGCATTTCCAGCATTTCTAAGACATTCTTTCCATTTGATATGGAAGACTATGACATAACAGTCTCTCTGGATTTCTTTATGCTCTCATTTCCTTATTTTCATCTTTATCATCTTTACCCTCCTTGTCCATTTGTTAGTTATCCAGTATTTTTTTAAATATCTGTTTTGTGTCTAACCCAGTGCCAGATCCTGAGATGGAAGAGACAAGATTTATTCTCTCAGAAGGGAAGAACAGGCAGGCAAACCAGCACAGGATCCCCAGTGGTACTGATACCACGACAAAGGTCCAAGCAGAGGGCCATGAGGACACAATGGAGAGAGAGATGAAGTCCACTCTGGAGGGTATGGGGAGCACCCTAGAGCTCACCTTGTGGTGTGTCTTGAGAGAGGGGAAGCTGTGCCTCAGCTCTAACTCCGGTTGTGTGTGGAGGCATCATGGCTATGCCCATTGCAGCTGCTGCTGCAGATACTGGTGCTCCTACGGATGATGCCATTAAAAAGTTACAAAGTAACCAGCAACACAGGATGGGAATTTTAAACAAAAGCAAAGCTTTTTCATAATTTTCTAATGAAGGCGTATTCTATGGTGCAGAACTGTGTGTTTTGTGGGGGAAACGAATGGCAGGAGGTATGGTGGTTGGGCCTTGTCTCCCAGGTCTGAAAAACAGTGGCAGTAACATAGCAAAGTGGTAATATACTAATATGAAAGGAAAATAATTAATCAGAGATTAATTTTGAGTGATATTGTTTGAGGATTAGAATGGCCAGTGGACTAATGGGATGGCGGCCATCTTAACTTTTTCCTCATCAAAAGTTTCCAACTCAGTTTGCAGACACTCCTCCATGGAACAATAGCTTTTCTCTAATGACACAAGTCAACGGGATAGTCCCTTTACAAGCAGCTTAACTGGAATCTTCCACCATGTAGAGAGATATCTCTATTATAAAGTGAATTCTCCTCTAATTCCATGCCATGGAACCAATTTAAATGACATATATAACAAGAAGAAGCCAAACCCTCACAGATGGTCTAGAATGATGGATTCCGTTATAACTGTTATAACTCATAAGAGATCATATTTGAACATTTTGGTTATATGGCTAAAGACTATGCTACTAGTAATAGCACTTTCTCTACTGAGGATTTTGTTCATAGTTATATTGTGGAGAGCTACTTATTTTAGGAAAATTTGTTCCATGCTCTGAATGATTGCTAACATTTACTGAGCAATGGCTGCAGGGAAGATGGGGTGGGTGTGGTTTTAAGCATTCTACAACCCTGTTGGGAAGATCTGCTATTGTTCCCTTTTAGAGATGAAAAAGTGAAGCTCACAGAATTAAACAACTTGCCCACTTGCCTAGCAAGTGGTAGAGCAAAATTGGAACTCAAGTGGTCAGAATTCAGAAATCATACTGTGACTCATTATCCTAAGATACTTAAGATATTAATGAAAAATATTGTATGTTTTTCTGAAGTTGTGAGACTTGTTTAAAGATAAAAGGATTATTGTTGACAACAGAATAATATGCCCTAAATCAACTGATTTTTCTATTGTTTTTCTCCAATAAACATAAGGTCAAATTAAAGGATGAGGCATAGGAGCACCTGAATGGCTCAGTCGGCTAAACCTCCAGTTTTGGCTCAGGTCATGATCTCACAGTTCGTGAGTGTGAGCCCCATGTTGGGCTTTCTGTTGTCAGTGCAGAGCCCACTCCAGATCCTCTGTCTCCCTCTCTCTCTGCCTCTGCCCCTCCCCTGCTCATACCCTCTCTCTTGCTAAACTAAATAAACATTAAAAAAAAAAGACTAGACATAATTTATATACCTAAATGTACATGCAGACATAATATCTGACATTAGATTGTAGTCACATGTGCACACAAGCATGCATTCACACACACACACACACACACACACACACACACACAGTAGAAGAACAAGAGACTATTGGACAGAAATTTGAGACTGCCCTTTAACTTGAGTTAATAACCTTGAGTCTGTCTAGGAAAATTTTTTTAAGAAAGAAATTTCTATAAATGTTTATTTGTTTTGAGAGAGAGAGATCAGGGAGAACAGCGGGAGAGAGAGAGAGAGAGAGAGAGAGAGAGAGAATCCCAAACAGTCTCCAAGCTCAGTGCAGAACCCCATGTGGGTCTTGAACTCACAAACCATGAGATCATGACTTGAGCTGAATGAACCATCAGATACTTAGCTGACTGAGCCACCCCAGTCTAGGAAATTATTAAATTGCCAAGTCTCTAACATCCCTTTGGGCAACAATCCTCCCTTCTCTCTTTCAGCTGCTAGCCCATGACTTTTGGTTTTGATTTATGTAGAATTATTGCCACCATTACTGTTAGCCAATAATTATAAAAGCATCAATGTAGAATAGAACTTTCTTCTTCCTTACCTCCTGTGTCTAGATCCCTCCAATAAAAAGATAGGTTGCTGGCTAAGAGTCACGTTTACACAGTATAAGTAATAAGAGCATTAAGTGCAACATATGAGGGTATAGGAACTGAGTGTGACAAACTGCCTTTTGGTGCTATTACCCAGGCGAGGCCACAGACTCCTGCATGGACAAAACAGGCTGATGAGCACCACAGGATCCAGTGCCATCCAAAGCATGATGATCCAATGGTTGGATTAGATCCAGTGTCTGCCAGCAAAGTATATAAGTAGTGCACAGAGAATCTGCCTCTATCCCCAAATGAATATTGCATATTAACCATATAATTTCTTGTTATTAAAACCATTAAAAACAATGTCTTTGAAAATTCTGGTATTTTCTTAGTTCTGTCTTAAAAGAGAAACTGAAATAAAGGAAAACACAACCTAAATAATTATAGAACTAAGTCAAGAGGGATTAAGATGTATGCTAAAGCATTTTTGTTTAATAACAGGAAGACAGAGCAAAGCATCTCTCTTTTCAGGTTCCTTGTTGTGTTAAAAAGTGACATAGAGGGGCGCCTGGGTGGCTTAGTCGGTTAAGCGTCCGACTTTCGCTTAGGTCATGATCTCGCGGTTCGTGGGTTCGAGCCCCGCGTCGGGCTCTGTGCTGACTGCCAGCTCAGAGCCTGGAGCCTGTTTCAGAGTCTGTGACTCCCTCTCTCTCTGACCCTCCCCTGCTTGCGCTGTCTCTCTCTCTCTCTCCTAGAAATAAATAAAACATTTAAAAAAAAAAATAAAAAAAAAAAATAAAAAGTGACATAGAATCATCATCTTAGTCTTCTTTTTTTTTTAAGTAGGCACCACACCCAGCGTGGAGCCCAACATGGGGCTTAAACTCACCACCCTGAAATCAAGACCTGAGCTTGATCTGACCTGAGTAGGATGCTTCACCGACTGAGCCACCCAGAAACCCCAACTCATCTTAGATTTTTAATCTCAGTTTAGAGTTGTTAATAAAAACTGTCTGAAATTGATTTTTTAAACACTATTTTTTTATGTGTAAATGAACTCCAGTTGCAGAAAGCTATTTTTGACGGATATTTGTAGGCTGAACTTGTATTGGTTATCTTTTGTTGTGTAACAAATTACCACAACACTTAGCAGCTGAAAACCACACTTATTATTTCATAGTCACTGTGGGTTGGGAACCCAGTCACAGCTTAGCTAGAGAATTTTAGCTTGGGGTTTCCCAAAAGGCTACAGCTTGTTACTTCCAAGCTTACTCATGTGAACAGGCCTCACAAAATCTGCTTCCAAGCTCTGTCACATGGGCGTCTCCACAGGACTGCCTCATGACATGGCAAATGGCTTGCTTCCCCCAGAAGTGAACAATCCAAGAGAATGCCCAAGATATAAGCCACAGTCCTCTTACAACCTAAAACTAAACACAATATTCCAACACTTCTGCCATAGACTTTTCAAGAAGGGAATCAATAAATCCAGTCCACATTCAAGGGGAAGGGATTACACAGGACATGACTACCAGAAGGCAGGGATCATTGAGAGACATTTTATCAACTGCCTCGTATAGTTATTGATAAGAAACCAAAAGACAAAAGGAATTAAAAGGAAACCGAGAAGAGGTATTGAGAAAATCTCTTGTCTGCCATTCCCCCACTCTTGCGCACACACACAGTAACCATTTGACTGATCATAACGTTTATCAATTGGGATACTCAGAGAAGTGCAAGAGAAAATAAAACAAAATACTTTTTAGTATTATTTTAAATACATGTATTAGAATGTAATTTTTTTCTGAAGTCTAGTGCTAAAGACCAAATTATTTCCCCTGCCCCAATTTATATGTGGAAGTCTTAACATCCAGTGCTTCAGCATGTGACTATATTGGGACATAGGGTTCTTAAAGAGGTGACTAAGTTAAAAATGAGGTCATTAACATGGGCTTTAATCCAGTCTAACTGGGGTCCTTATAAGAAGAGGAAATTTGGACACCAAGTGAGAAGACACACCACATATGCAGGGACATAGAAGAAAGACCCTGTTGTGCTCACTCTATCTCTCTCACTCTCTCAAAAATAAATAAATAAACATTTTTAAAAAGTCCCCATGAGGAACAGGGACAAGATGGCCATCGACAAGCCAAAAAGAGAGGTATCTAACTGAAATCAGTGTTCCAACATTCTGGCCGCAGCCTTACACCCTCCAGAATTGTGAGGAAACAGTTGTTGAAGCCACGCAGGCTATGGTATTTTGTTGTGGTAGCCCTCACAAACTGGTTATTTTTTAACCAATATCTCTCTCTGCATTTTTTTAAATGTTATTTATTTATTTTTGAGAGAAAGTGAAGTCAAGTGTGACAGGGGCAAAGAGAGAGGGGAAGAGAGAGAGAATCCCAAGCAGTCTCCTTACCGTCAGCACAGAGCCCAATGCCCGGCTCCATCACACAAACCCAGATCATGACCTGTGCTGAAATCAAGAGTCAGACCGCATAACCAACCAACTGAGCCACACAGACGCCCCTCTCTGTGCATTTTAAATTGTAGCTATTTCCATTGACCTCAAAGAGAGCAAAGTAAGTGCTCCCATTTTGTTTTGTTTTAGTTTCCTCTAGACACAGTCCTAACCCTTCTATTTTCAGGATTGTTTGAAACTTACCAAAGAACACAACTAAATCAGTCGACTTTGTCTCTCTGTCTTTAGCTTTTCTTCTTTTACTCACTTATCATACTGTTTCCACATTTGCTTCATGTTTACTAAGATAATATTAAGCCGCCTTTACAGTGGCTTGGTAGCAATACTTGTGGCTTGATAGGAGTCTTGGCACTATGGTAATAACGTAGACATTCACGGATAAAGAACATTTCTTGGATTCTTCTGTTATTTTTTATGGGACAACATTGATGCACATGTACTAACACCATTCAATATCTGCCTTCATTTCTAGACTTAAAAGTTCTGACTTTCCCCACGAGAGTCAAGTCTAAAATTTAAATTCCCTTCGGTTTCTGTAATGTTCCCTTGTGTGACAGGAATCTGCTAGTTTAGTGGATACTGTGATCACCAAAGAGTTTCCAGAGTCATTATGCAAATGACAGTCCTCCATTAGTGTGTGAGGGTTCCTTTGGTTTCAAATCCTCACCAACACTTGGCATTGTTTTTTTTTTATTTCCCAGCCATCCTGGTGAGTATGTGTGGCATAGAATTTTTATTTCCCCAGTGACTACTGAATATGAGCAACTTTTCATGTTTGGGTTATTTGAGAAGCCTCTCTCATGAAGTGGCTTTACAAGTTCTTTCCCATTTTTCTATGTGGTTGACTATCTTATTAATTTGTAGGAGTTCATTATACATTCTTTTGTCAGATACATGCCTTGCCAATACGTTATCCTTACCAATGGATTTTCCTTTTACTATATTAATGGTGTCTTTGGATATCAGCATCTCTTCATTTTAATGAAGCCAGGTTTATCAAAATTTTTTGTGCTTAGTCCCTTTGTTGTCCTATTGAAGAGAACACTGTTTGCTCCAAGTTCATAAAGATGTTTCCCAGTGTTTTGTTCTAAAAGTTTTATTGTTTATCCTTCTCACTTAGTTCTACAACCCACCAGAAATTAATTTTTGTTTGTGTTGTGAAGTTAAGAGTCAAGACGGTAATAGCCAGGGTCTGGGGCATGATGAGTTGGAAAGACCATCCTTTCTGAGCTAGCATTTTCTAAGCATTGATTACACTGTAAGCATTGCATTAGCTGATCTTTCATTTCATCTTCACAAAATCCCGATAAAGATAGGTGCTTCCTCACTTTATAAATGAGAAAAAATATAATTACATGAGTTAAGTTAACTTCCCAAGTGTTCATGGCTAGTAGGGATCATGAATCTAAGTTTTGAGCTTAGGTCTTTTGACTTCAAAGCCTTTTTGTTAGCTAATCATAAGTCTCTTGTAAAGTGTTATCAGAAGGGATAATTACATTTCGATAGTGAACACCAAGAGAGAGAAAGGATTGGAAACCACTGGGAAGGTTGAAGGTGAAGAAGGTTAACCCTAGAAAAGACGGGGACCTTGAATAGTGCCTTGCATATGGCAGGACTCAGTAACAATTTGCCGAATTGCAAAAGGCATTGTCTTCAGAATAACTATAGAGTTTTGTTATTTATACTCATAGGCCACATATGATTTTTATATACAAAACTTTCTGTGATCTGTTCCTTACCTGTCTATGGCAGTGATGTCCAAAGTGTGATTCCCCAGTCATCAATATCACCTGGAAACCAGTTAGAAATACAAATTATTGGGCCTCTCCCAAGAGCCATTAAATCAAAAATTCTAAAGTTCGAAATCGGAAAATTGGATCTTAACAGCTTCTTTGGGTGCACAAAATTTGAAACATACAAATCCAGAGCCTATATTTTGTCCACCTCTCCTATATGGCTTCCTCTAACCTGCCATGCTTGGTCCTCCCTCCAGATGAGTGCTTACTGACAGTGCCTCTGCCTGGATTCCCATCACAATCCTTAACTTGGCTAATACCTCCTCGGGGATCAGTCCCTCCCTATTATTATACATATACACACATGTGCGTGCATGCACACACACACACACACACACACACACACACACACATACTCATGTCTAGACTCAGTTCCTCAGTCACTCTTCTTGCCACACTACTTTCTCTGCTTATCTATATCTGCCACTAGACATGAAGAGCTTAAGGCAAAGGCCTTTGAATTCCTAGAGCAAGGCATATAGTAGGTGTTCAATACAATTTTTTGAGCAAATCAATTGTATTCAATTTTATGCTTGAAGGACTTTCCTGTTGAAATGGAATTACATAATTTTTGAGTAAATCAGTAAACATTTGAAGGACCCTCTTATGGAAAAAGAATCATAGAACAAGATACAATGAATATAGAGACTTCAAGGAAGCAATGAGCACTGCAATACCTGTCACAAGAGGCATCCAAGAAAAGACTAGAAAATCTCCAAAGACCCTGCAGCCCCTTTCCCATTCCCTCTTCTAAAATGTGAGCTCCTTGAGGCTAGTGATAACATCACATTCGGTGTGTGTCCCCAGTCCTTCATAGGGGCTGATTCCATGCCTAATACACAGTGAATTCACTATAAGTGAATGAATGAATGAATGGGTTACTTAAAGGCATACACAGAGTTTCGTTGTTGCTACTGTTCTGTTTGTTTGACTGTTCTTTCCTGGAGAGACAACTGGGATTCTAGTTGTGACTTGATAGGAATCTTGGCACTATGGTAATAACAGAAATTCACGGATGAATTTTTAACGAGTACCAGTAAAGCAGAAGGGAAAAAAAGTGAGAGTTTAACTTTGATAAACATATCCATCTTTTTGTAATCAGCAATGTCTTAAGAAATTAGTTTAACTACAGCATGTATGCGTGTTTTGTGTTTTATGGTTTCTTCCTCTCTTTTTCTTATTTACGTATGGGTATAGGGACTAGGAGGTGGGGCACCATAATCTCTTCAGCGTTTAGAGGCTCTGACTCTGGCCCCTGGGCAGAGGCCAGATCACAAAGAGCTTGTGGGTCTTGTTTACTCTGTGTAGTTTGTACTTTATCTTGAAGGCAGCGGTAAGCCATTGAATGATGGTAAGGAAGGGAAATAATGTAATAGATTTGCTTTTCTAAAGGTCACTCTGACTGCTGTGTGGAGGATTGATTGGGAGGTGGGCAGCGGAGGACGGAGACTGGAGCACAGATGCCCAGTTAAAAGAAATGTTGAAGCTGACATAGAGAGAGCGGATGAGAACTTGTACCAAGGCCCTGACACGGTAGAGCTAAAAAGGGACTGGACTGGGTTCAGCTGATACTCAGTTAAATGGACTCAGCCCACTGAATTTGCTGACAAAGGGAAGGGGGCTTGTCAGGAATTATTAGAGTTAGCTTTGAATTTAATAGTAATAATTAAATTGTCAGGCCTCTGCTTCTCCTGGATCTGCGAGGTTATGTAATGGAAGCCTTGGTTAACGACAAAAGCGCTGAACACATACTAAGTGCGATAATTACCCACAGAAATCGTACCTCCAAAGTCCATGTGCCAGCGGCAAGCACTGAGAGTTTGAAAATGAGTTCATGTTTATTGGTGATCAACAGCAGGATTGCACATGTACTCCTGAACAATGAACTTACTGTTCATTCTCAAGTGCTCATTACAATGGAAATTAGTAACACTTGAATGATTGATGCCTCTCTGCTCTAAACATGCCACTTAGCAAATACTTGCTGCGCGGAGTATGTCAGGAATTCACATGCTGATTGATGCCAGACGTGAGTGGCTATTTTTTGTGAATGGAATGAAGATGGGTACCTCACCGGGAAGAATATGTAGTGTATCTGCGTGGATCATGAGCACGATTGTGTTTATAAGTTGGCCTTAAGTTGCCTGGTTCTGCGTGTTTATGTTTTTGGCCGCATAAAAAGGAACATTTAAGTTTCTTTTTATCGACATTTTATGCTACGCTTTTTTTTTTCAAAACCAAAAGCCTTTATTTAACATGTAAAATTCAATCTGCAACTAACTCCAATTTCTCAGCCCATCTCTTAATTTGAGAAACTAGGGAGAAAAATACAATATTCCAATTCTGCTCTGTGGGTATGTATAAAACTGAGGGGGGGAAAGCATCTTCCTGTGGTCTTAATCCATTTCCATCAACATCACAAAACTCTCCTTGTATATTTAAGGATTTTTTTTTTTACAGCTGACTATTGATCAGCATTTTGAAGAAAAACTAAAGAAGGGAAAGGCAGTATCTATATTCTTTTAAGATCGCTTCATTTTTACATATGCTTTCTGCACTGCGGTTTAAGCATAGAATATGCAGGCTTCTGTTTTAGCCAATGGGTTGCTATGAAATAATTCTATGGCCTCTTTCACATCACTTTGCTCATTTTCTGCCCTTGGTAAAATATTCATTATTAACTGTTATAAATTATAAAATCTATTTTTTCCCAGGAAAAGTCTAGACTTTCTTTTTTAACAGATTTGGAAGTGATAGGGCTGCTTGCCTGAGGCAGCACTACCAGTAATTGAATCTGTATGCTGAAGTAGTAAACCCTAGGACTCTTTAAAGGAAGAAATCTGGACATATAAAACAGAGTAAAAGCAGATTGATGGAAAAGTGGAAATCCATTGTTGTGAAACTTTAGATTCCAGCGTGTGAATCATCAAATAACTGAACACTATAGCAGGTGTTGAACATTAATTCTGTCAAAACTTCCGGAGCGAAGAATTATAATTCTCTAGATCTGTGTTTAGTAAATAATAATCATTGCCATTAGTTTTATTCATGGATCAATTTCATTACATAGTTGAAATAAACACCAGCTACTTGCAGTCAACAAGTATGTACTGAAAAATCTGTTATACTTTTAGGCACTAAGAATTATAATCAGTGAGAGTTGCCTCTTGCCTTCAAAGAATCTTGGAGCACCTGGGTGGCTCAGTAGCTTAAGTGTCTGACTTCAGCTCAGGTCATGATCTCGCAGTTCGTGGGTTCAAGCCCCACGTCGGGCTCTTTGCTGCCAGCTTGGAGCCTGGAGCCTGCTTCAGATTCTATGCCTCCCTCTGTTTCTCTGCCCTTCCCTTGCTCATGTTCTGTCTCTCTTTCTCTCAAAAAATAAACAAGTATTTAAAAGAAAAGCTAATAGTCTTATCTAGAAGAAAGAGCAGTAAATATATAGCTATAATAAAGTATCATAAATCTATGGTGGAGGGTTAATGGAGGTACACGGAGGCACACCTAAGCTTGCCAGGTGAGAAGTGGTAGGGAACAGAGAAGGCTTCCTCGAGGAAGACACATCTGTGCTGATGGAGTCTTGACCAATGCTGGGATATAGCCCGGGAATGATGAAAGTAGACGCACTTTCTTTAAAGAAATTGGTCAATATATGTCAAGAGTTATTAAAAAAAAAAATTTAGACCTAGAATTTCCTTTCTCTGAATCTTTAATTTTAAAAAATCTGAAATATAGAAAATATTATATTTAGGGGCGCCTGGGTGGCTTAGTCGGTTGAGCGTCCGACTTTCGCTTGGGTCATGATCTCGCGGTTCGTGGGTTCGAGCCCCGCGTCGGGCTCTGTGCTGACTGCCAGCTCAGAGCCTGGAGCCTGTTTCAGTCTGTGACTCCCTTTCTCTCTGACCCTCTCCTGCTCACACTGTCTCTCTCTCTCCTAGAAATAAATAAAACATTAAAAAAATTAAAAAAATATATTATATTTAAATATATTATATTTAAGAGTATTACAGGGGTGCCTGGGTGACTCAGTCGGTTAAGTGTCCGAATTCGGCTCAGGTCATAATCTCACAGCTCATGGTTTCGAGTCCTACATCGGGTTCTGTGCTGACAGCTAGCTCAGAGCCTGGAGCCTGCTTCACATTCTTTGTCTCCCTCTCTCTCTGACCCTCCCCTGCTCACGCTGCCTCTCTCTCTTTCAGAAATAAATAAAAAAACATTAAAAAATTTTTTAAAGAGTATTACCTAGTTATTTGTAGTAACAATATTGGAACCAGCAATAGACAGATCTCGAGGAAATTATATCTAACCCACTTAAAGTACTATGGGGTAGAAACTCATGAAAGAATTGATCACAACATTTGGTGGTTTATTCTACAAATATTTATTGAGCAATCTATGTCAGGCACTGATCCAGGCTCTGTGTACACAGAGTTAAGTGGACATGGTTCCTACTTGAAGGAGCTCATGGTGTAATGGGGAGCACCGAGGACTCAGTTAACTTACAGAAAGAAGAATGATGGGCTTTGATGGTGGCCTATGCAAGTTACTAGAATGAGTCTGAGGTCCATGTGATCATATTAGCAGGACATGTTAAGATACAAAAAGGAAATGGTGAAGGACTTGAGTTTTGAATGATAAGAAAGGAGAAATGAGATGGAAACTTTTAATTTTTTTAATTTTTTAATGTTATATGAGAAATAAAAGCGGATTCTAACACTGGATTTACAATTTGACCACAACTATAAAAGACCAACCAGCCAAATATATATAAATATACAAACATACATATATAAACATATATATAAGGAGAGAGAGGGGGAAAAAAAGAGAAAGAAAAGAAATAAAGTATTAATAGTAGATATCTGAGGACAGTAGCACTATGGGTAATATTTTTCTTCCTTCTTTTTGGCCTTTTTCAAATATTGTTATGAACATATTGCTTTTATTTATTTTTTAAAGTTATTTATTTATTTTTAGAGAGAGAGTGCAAGCAAAGGAAGAGTAGAGAACTAGGGAGAGAGAAAGAGAGAGAGAATAAGGGAGAGAATCCCACCTTGGAGCTCAATTTCATGAACCACGAGATCATGACCTAAGCTGAAGCCAAGAGTCAGACGCTCAACCGACTGAGCCATCCAGGCACCCCTAACATATTGCTTTCATAATGAAAAAAAAAAAAAAGATGCAAGAGGTTGTCAGCAGGAGGGTAAAAGGCACAAAGTGTTCACATTTTATAAGGGAACGATGCGTGGTCAAACTCACAACGCAGGATGAGCACATCTCCAGGACACAGTAGCACAGGACAACTTTCTGTTCCCTAATACACTGTCCTGTTCCTACACCACACACACGGATGTAGGATGCATCACACAAGTCACCTGGAAACCTCCTCCTGTTTGCCAAAGACAAGACTCATGGATTCATCCCTGAGTAGAGAACCCGCTCTGTGGAGCACTAAGCTCGGCACTGAATCTGTCACTTACTAAGTGCATCAGTGCCTCCCATGGGCATAACACTGTGAAATCTATGAAACTTTTTTGCCAAGGTTTTATTTTTATTTTCTCTGCAGCCCTGTGAGGTAGGTAGGACAGACAGTATTTTTCTCATTTTACAGTTGAAGAAAGTCAGACTTAGATGACGTCTCTTGCCTCCGGTTACAAGGCTGGCGGTTAAGTGTTGAGAGCAGTAGGGAACCCGGATCACTCAGGGAACATAGCGCCCGTTCCTCTGTGTCGCAAATACAAACGGGAGGCAGCTCCGCCACAACTGGCAAAAGCAGACCAACACTGGGAGAGGGCAGACAAGGTGGCTTCTTTCTAATCTCTGCCGGCTCCAGTGTCTAGGAGAGTTCTAGCACATGAAGGATGTTCTGTATTTTTTGTTGTGGTCGGGGCGAAGAACAAAAGAATTATTACTATGCTGACTTAATAAACATAGAGTTCCTAAATAAGTCATCCAAACAAATACTGTCATTTTCCTTTAGGAATCTACTCTGAAGTTCAAAAAAGCAAAGTATCTAGATAGATAGATAGATAGATAGATAGATAGATAGATAGAGATAGAGATACAGATATAGATATACACAACTATTAGGAATAGGGGAATGTAGGCGGAGTCAGTGAGAAAGAGTGAAAAGTAAAACACGGAGACAAAGAGATTCCTCAATTAAACACAGCAGCATAGTTTGTTATTAATTTCTGTTTTACTCCAAGGAAAACAAGTTGATACTCCTCATTAAACACCATTTTACACTGGGGGAAAGGGTGGGAGAAGAGAATGTCTTTGAGAATCATCCAAGCACATCTCATTTCTTACATAAGCACACACGTGTTCTTCTTCTACCTGCATCTGAGAAGGGGACTCATTTAGCATTCACCGATGAACTGGGAGAGCATTTTGGCACTCCTGCTGAGCTCCTGAAATGTTTTTTAAAAACTTACTAAGGTGGCACATGTAATCATGCCCTAGTGACTTCGGCAATATATGCCCTTTGAAAAATTTCTGATGGCATGTTGGACATCCTGCATATAAATGTCACCACTTGGAATGAGAGTCAGGCTCTTGGCTCATTTGCAATGTTCTCTGCTTGGCTTCAGTGTAATATTATCCTTAATCTAGTGAAAGCAAATGGTTCTCCGCAACTCCCTCCTAAATAATATTGTGTATTCTTTTTCTGCTCTACATATGGTGGTGGGAAACAGCTTAGCAAGACACACGGAAACAATTCTGCTGATAGATAAGGAAAGAAAATGAAATTGCTATCTGTATGACCTAGACCTTTCAGGTTGTTTTCAAAACTCGCCACTGCAACAGTGATTTCCCCCATATTATTTTTGACTAGTATTGCAGATTTGGCTTTCTACATATATGGGAGGCATCTTTAAATCCATATACTTTTTTTTTTTTTTCCAAATGACCTTTGGAAATGATTTCCAATAACCACAGCCGACTTTAAGCTCAAGGCTTGGTAGTGAAAGGTCACTCTACATTTAGACTAAATGTGGATAGATTTTTCTCCCTGTAGCAGGCTATTGCTTTAGGACCGCTATCGTATTTGACCCAATCTTCTTTCTAACCCAAGCATTTAGACAGCTTCCATATGGGTTTTATTTAAACTTCTCTCTTTTTTTTAACTTCAGTACAAATTAAATGGCTTTGTGTATTATAAGTAACATATTTTCTTTAGAGATGCACGTTTTCCTTAGAAATTCAAGAAAATGGAATGAAGTGTGTGTGTTGGACTTCCCATAAGACAACTCTGTGACTTTACATGGGACTCACCTGGCCCATGTCACCCCTGCATATGTGGTAAAGGGCTGCAGAACATGCTCTAAGGCACCTGGGGCTCCTCAGATCTCTTGTTTCCCACTCATTCTTCCCTTCAAATAAGACCATTGCTTTTAAGTTGAGGAGAAGGGGTGGATACAGCCTCTAAACTCAAACAGCTCTGCGTAAACACAGGTGGACAGTGCAAAAAGATAAAAAAAATTGGGGGGCGCCTGGGTAGCTCAGTTGGTTAAGCATCCGACCTCGGCTCAGGTCATGATCTCAAGGTTTGTGAGTTAGAGCCCTGGGTCGAGCTGTGTGCTGACAGCTCAGAGCCTGAAGCCTGCTTCTGATTCTGTCTCTTTCTCTCTGCCCCTCCCCCGCTCATGCTCTGTGTCTCTCTGTCTCTCAAAAATAAATAAATGTTAAAAATTTTTTTCAGCTTCTAATTTTTTTTAATGTGTATTCAGTTTTGAGAGACAGAGAGAGACAGAGAATGAGCAGAGGAGAGGCGGAGCCCCTCGCTCCTGTCCTCCTGATCCTCACCTCAGCTTTACTCAGCAGAAAAGCAAAGTCACCTCCTATTGCTTGGTTAGGTAGGACCCTGGCAAGGACCCCGGGTGGGGCATCAGGGGACCCGATTCACATTCAAGGCCTGCCGTTTGCCAGTTATGTGACTTGGGTCTACATCACTTGTCCTCTATGAGTGACTTTTTGTCTGAACAGAATGAGTTAATAAATTAATTCCTATAAATTCAATGAAACAACACCCAGCCTTGACCATGTCCCCTTTTGATAAATGAAAGTCTTTGTATCAGATTCTCCAGGAAGAGAGTCAGATTCCTGCAGCGCTGTCTGATTCTGATTTCAAAGAAGGTGCTCAGATGAGTCAGTCTGCCCTAAGAATTCACCAACATAAAATAATTTCTTATATTCAAATAACATTTGAAAAATTCTAAGTTGCCTTCACTTATCCCACTTACAGTAGCTCATGTAATGCCCCTGATTAGTGTAAATTTGGGGCATGCTGTCGGAGTCCCTTCCACTATGCTTGGCACCCTTGGGAGAATTGCCTCACAGCTCTGGGTGCTCTTCCAAGGTGGTAAGGGGGGGCAGCCCTTGTTGATCGGCCAACACAGAAGTGTGTGTGAATACAAAAGGCCAACTCCTTTGCCTGGAGGTGGAATAAATTCTGAGGTATAATTTACGCTCTACAGCACCCCTCCCTCAAAAATCAAGCTGAGTCTGGCACTTCTGAAATCATTCTTGTTTGGCTCCCTCCCCTTCTACACCCCACTCTCCCACCCCTTACTTGCTTCTCCTGGGAGCCCGTCCTTCCTACATCACTTGCCTGGGTGGTTCAGTCTGTTAAGTGTCTGACAGGCTCAGGTCATGATCTCGTGGTTCATGAGTTCGAGCCCCGCATCTGGCTCTTTGCTGTCAGTGCAGATCCTTTATCCACCTCCCCCACTTACGCTCTTTCTCTCTCAAAAATAAATAAAATCTTAAAAAAAAAAAAAAAAACAGTAGATTTAAATGGCAGAGTTGACAAGGCTTTGTTGGTGTGTTATCAAAAGACTCTTGTCAGTATCTCTGCTACCATGGCCCGGAACCCCATGGCCTGGAGCAAGTTGCCTGAAGCTCAGAGCCACTCCGACCTCATTTGTAAAATGAAAATAATACCTGCTCTGCCTACTGATGGGTTTTTGGGAGGCTCAGACTGTGAAGGTGTTTGAAAGCTGCCAAACATCATGCAAACATAAGGAAAGTAACTTTTTAACTTAGTAATAAAATCAGGGATAGGCTTTCAGACGAAACCGACTCACAGCAGTTTTAAGATGTAGAAAACATGAGGTGCCTGGGTGGTTCACTCAGTTAGGCATCCAACTTTGGCTCAGGTCATGATCTCATGGTTCATGAGTTCAAATTCATGGGTTTGTGAGTTAAAGGTCATGATCTCACAGCTCCTGAGTTCAAGCCCCACGTCAGGCTCTCTGCTCACAAAGTGTAACCTGCTTCAGATTCGCTATTTCTCTCTCTACCCTCCCCCACTTGTGTGCTCTCTTTCTCTCAAATAATAAACATTTTTTTTAAAATTCAGAAAACATACTTCACATCTTGGTCTCCTCCTACCTTTCCCCCGCCACATTCCTTATGCCTCTCTCATCTAAATGCTTGTTCTAAGTAGCCCATCAGTGTTCCAGGCAGTCATTAGAGTAAAGGGGAAGCAAAGCATTCTCTTCTATGTGTCAGCTACTAACCATTCTCCATCTGGTCAGAGAAGTTTGTCTACTAATGCCTACCAGTGTTCACTACCTATACCTAAGCCCCAATTTTCATTTCATTAACCCTTAATTTCTTTTATTTCAGAATGTATTCGGCTTTAAAACTTCAAGAGGGAAATAGACTTCTCAGGGATATCTGTGTCATAGATCATAGTTCAAATCTTATGCTTCAGGTTTTGTGATATTGACACAAAGTGATGGAACACAATATAATAGAGCCAACAAAACGTGCGGCCCAGATGGTGGCTTGACTAGAAACATCTCAATGTGTCTGAAAGATCATGGCATGTGTGTAAAGTTTCCTTCCACAGAGGCCCCACAAGATTCATGATAAGATTTTATTTTTAATAAGGATCTAATTAGAAGGCTCAGCACGACGGAGTTAGAAGACATGAGTAGCCAGTACAGTTTGGTACAAAAAGTATTTGTCAAGCACTTAGGCGCCAGGGATAAAAAGAAAAAGAATACATAGCCCCTGGTGGAGGAAACAGATACAAAAATGGATCATTAAAACCAAACATGATAAGTGCTCAGCATGCCTAGAGCAATGGCAGACAGTCTGGGGTTCAAAACACACTTCACCGGGGTGCCTGGATGCCTCAGTCGGTTAAGCACCCAACTTCGGCTCAGGTCGTGATCTCATGGTTTGTGGGTTTGAGCCCCAGGTCAGGCTCTGTGCTGACAGCTCAGAGCCTGGAGCCTGCTTCCGATTCTGTGTCTCCCTTTCTGTCTCACTCTCAAAAACAAACAATAAAAAAATTTTTTTTCAATGGCTTAAGTTTTTTAAGAGCTTACAAAAATCACTTCACCATGTAGACCATCACGTTCTCAAGTTTTTATGCAATACTTGAAAATCCCTTTAAATTCCCATAGGGCCTTTTATCCACTGACCGAGTCTTTGCCTCCTTGGTTTCAGCTTATCCTCTGGGACTTTTCATTCATTCATTTCTTCATGCACATGCTAGTCAGATACCTAACGCTTCCAGGGGCTGTTGTAGATGCTGGGGATTCCACGTAAGACAAGACAGACCCAAGCCAGGCTGTTTGGTCGGGAGCCTACACTCTAGTGGTCAGAAGCAGACAGTTAACCAAGGATTCAGTTGTGATAGAATTAAGTATTAGACTGCAGACTGTAAAGGGAGCCCTGAAGGAAGTATACACGGGGGCTGGGACTTTGAACAACCAAGTGCGGACAGACGCCTTAAGCTACGCAGTTGGGGAAGGCCTCCCTCGTGTGAGACACTTGAGCTGAGACCTGAGAAGGGTGTCCTGGGTGAAGGGAATGTCGTCAGCAAGGCTGGAAAGAACTTGAGGGTAATCAAGTGACCGAAAGGAAGCCAGTGGAGTTGAAGTTAGTGAACTGGGAGTCAGAGGTTGAGGATGGAGGAAGGCAGAGGCCATGGTGGGAGCCGTGGGAAGAAAGTAGACTTCATTCTCCGTGCTGTGCAGCGTTTGAAACTGAAACCTCATTTTAAAACATGCGCACACCTGAAAGTTAATCTGCAATCAGAGCCCATGGCAAGGAAAAGTGCCATCGGCCTGTGTGACCTGCATTCAGCTCTCTCCTGGATTACTGCACCAGCCACTCACCTTCTAGTGGTCATGCCTAAAGAAGATCCTTCTTGAAGTTAAATAAAATATGTTATGTTTCTACTTAAAACCCTACCATGGCTCTCTGAGTCATTCAGGGTAAAAGCCAGAATCTTTCCAGTGGCTTCCAAGGCCCCACATGGTCTGGCCTCAGCTTGTAGGTCTCTGCCCATCTCCATCTGCCCCAGCCACACTAGCTTCCTTGATGTTCCTCAAACACACAGAGATGCTCTCACTGTGGGGGTCCCTGCTGCACCCTCCATCCAGAATCCCTTCCTGGACCGCCTTAACTAATGCCTCCTCCTCCTTCAAGTCCTTGTTGAAAGGCATTGCCTTGATGGCCAACCCTGTGTATACTGCACCTCTGCCTTCATCTCTACTACAGCCCCCTTGCCTCACTCTATCTATTCTTTCTCCATAACTCTTCTCATCTTCTAACATACTCTGTGGCTACTTATCTATTGTGTCTATAGCTTATTGTCCTTGTCCCCCTCTAGAGTCTAGAACAAGCTCCAAAAGGCAGACATCTTCGTGTGTAGCCATGAGAGCCATCCACTGACAATTGTCTCTCCTTACAAGTCTCCTACGGGTGCCTATTTTCCTGACCACCTGGATATAGATAAGGCTGCATCCCCTTTCTTGGCCAACAGAAGATGAACAGAAAAGGTGTGTGCCATGCCTGGGCAGAGGCTTTCATGGCCAGCACACTCTCTGCCACATCCCTTCCTCCTTCTGACTCAGCATCCTACACCTTTTAACACAGAGGCTATCCTATTGGGCTAGATCCCATCAGAAAGTAAACCTTTCATCTTAAGCCACTGTAACCGGTGATCTTTTGTTATCACATCACCTGACCTTATCTCACGGAGTCTCATTTGTTCACTGATGCTTGCCAGGGACTTAGAACAAAGCCTGGTATATGCTATATGCCCAGTAAGTATTTGCTGAGTGAATTTATTTATCCTTCTTCATAAGTTTTTATATGGCATGTTTTGAATTTAAACATACTAAAGTCAATAATATCTGGGGATAGGATTCCATGAAGTGTCCTACGACTGACCCCCCACAATAATCAACATTAAGCACCTACTTCAAGGTGCCTGGGTGGCCCAGTCGGTTAGGCATCCTACTCTTGGTTTCAGGTCACTTATGATCTCATGGTTCATGGGATCAAGCCCCATGTTGGGCTCTGTGCTGACAGCGTGGAGCCTGCTTGAGATGCTTTCTCTCTCCCACTCTCTCTTTCTGCCCCTCCCCACACTCTCTCTCAAAATAAATAAATTTAAGAAAATAACATTAACCCCCTGCTGCATGAGCTAAGTCATTCTTAGAGCCCCAGAGGAACACGCTACTGCAGCTGCTTTCATGTGGTTGACAAGCTAATTCCAGAAACAGAACACTATAAACTCATGTGTGCCACTGAGCAGTAGTATGTGATACATCACAGGATTGTTCTGAGTTCAGATGTGGGGGCAGCCATTGAGGGGGAGGCTGCTTAGAGTTGGGAATGGGAGACTACCTCCACTGGACCTTGAGCACTTGGACAAGCAGAAATAGAGCCAGGGAGAGAGTATCACTGCCTAGAGGAGTAGCATCAATCACACACAAGCAGGAATAGATTTTGAAATATTAGAAAGTAGCATATACTGCCCTGGTCAGAGGCCAGTGTGTAGAGCTCGACTAGCTACATTAAAATCCTGGCTGTCTATGTGCTGGCTCCATGACTTTAGACAAGTCAATTAACTTCTCTGTGCCTTGACATCTGTAAAATGACAAATCACTAAACAGTACCTACATCAGAGTGCTGTTGCAAGGGCTAAATGAATTAATACATATGACATTTAGAACAACACCTGGCAAAGAGTAAGCGCTGATTTGGAAAGAAGAGATGAAAATCGCACAGACCTCAGAGTTTGCAGGATCTTGAATCGGAGTTGGAGAGACCTAGTGTTTCCTCTGCAGGCAAAAATTTTTTCCACCAGCAGTTCAAAAGTTTTTTTTATCAGAAAGCTGCAGAAGTTTACTATTATAGCAGGGCGAGCAGGAGTTGAAAAGTGAAGGCAGAGAGATCTTTCTGCAGACAGATGCCATCATGCCATTGTGGGAAACCGGAAGCTCGCGCTCCAGTAATGGCTCCCATGTGGAAGAGACAGATGTTGAAGATGTCCTAGAGAAGGTGCTGTAGACTAACCCGTGGGCAAGCTAGGTACGAAAAGAAAGAAGCAAAGAAGACCCAAAAGCTTCAGTCACCCAAAGCCTGGGTGACTTTGAGATCTAATGATAACACTGACCAAAACGATAAAGGCCAGAGGCGAACAGATTTTAAGAGAAACATAACAAAATCTATTTTAAACACTGATATATCAAGGTCAAGCTATGGAGAAGGAAATCAGATATGAAGCTTAACTAACTTAGAGCTATACTCAGATGTCACTCGGAAACCTTCCCCAAATAGCTGATCTGAGACACCTCCCTCCGCCCTCTCACCAAGTGTCATCACCATAATTTATTTTCTTCATTCCACTTCCTGGCACAACAGTATATTCTATATGTGTTGATTTGCTTATTATTTATCCTCACCCCCTCCTCGCCCCCCTCTATAATGTAAGCTCAGTAATAATAGTGTCATTTTTGTCCTTAGCCATTGCTCTATCATCAGAGTTGAGGACAGCAGCTGGCTTGCAGTCTTTCAAAAACTATCTTGCGGAAAACCGTTTTCATCTGCAAGCAATATTGCCAAATATATGCTACCAACCAGAGGGCCCCTTCTGCCTGCATAGATGCTTCCACCCCTTACATTATTTAGGAATTAATGGGGTGAAGGCGGGGGAGAGGAATAAAGAAGGAAGATTAGATGATTAGGCATTAAAACATAAAGGTGCACAAATTCAAACAAGAATAGATCAATAATCAACAGAGCAGAGATGAGCTTGGACCCCTTTGCTCAAGCATTGCACCAGAATAAATTTCAAGCCTATCACAGTTTAAAATAAGAAGTAAAAAATAATTAATTGTGAAAGTCCTGAAAGAAAACAGTTGACTTTTTTAGACAGCCACAGATTAAGAAACATCTTCTAAGAACAGCATGAAATGCACGCAGCATAATGGAACATGTAATCAATTTACTCCCAAATAGTAAAGATGTTCATACAAAATATATTTTCCATGATCCAAGTCTAAGGACAGCAACAAGTTAAAAATTCTTCAGAATTTGTACACAAATACTCAATGCCTTTAATGTGCAATAAGCTATGACAAATAAAAAGTCGCCGTGGGATACATATACAAATCTCAGAAAGGTGATCACCAATGACCGGTAAACGTAAAAGCATCAACCTCACTCATAGTATTTTTTGGCATTTTTCCCCTCTCTCATCATTTTTTGAATTGCAGTTAAATCCGTGAGTTAGCAATGGCAGTGATTTTGAAGCTTGAGAATGCTAAAGGCCAGGGGATGTAGGGAAAACATACTCGCATGCATTCTTGGTGGGGAGGTACATTTGTGTAACCATTTGTACAGTTGTTTAACAACCGACATTTTAAATTGATGTACCCTTCAACCAAGCAGTTCAAATTCTAAGGATTTAGCCTACAGAATATACTGTAGCAGTGCAGAAAGATAAAAGAAAGTTCGTTGACAAATTGATAGTAATTTAGAAATTTCTAAATGCATACAATAGCTAACTGCTATAAAAAAACAGTGACAGGGCTTCTATTCAATAGAATACAATGCAATTATTAAAAACAACAGGGTGTAGCTGTATAGACTGACAAAGAGAGGTTTAAAATACCAGTTAACTGGAAGAAAAAAAAGAGAAATGGCTAAACAGCACATATAACATGGGCACATTGGTGGCAAAAAGCAAAAAGACAAATATAAAAGTCCTTGCATGTGCAACAAAAAGTTTCAGAATGCTGCACAAGAAACTATTAACTATGGCTTCCTGTGGGGAAGAGGACTGGGGAGTAAGGTGACACTTTTAATTCCCACTTTATACTTTCTTACTATTGGAAATTTTTTTACAGGGAATGTGACTACTTTTAGAATTTCATAAAAGAAAGAAGAAAGCCCTCAACATTTAGTTCACACTATCTTTTTGACCTGCCTCCTCCCCGCCCCCGAGTGTATCTCTAGCATTTGCTTGATTGTTCCTGAGATTAATATTATGTGAATCCTCAAGCTAGCCCAAGACATCTGCCAACTGGATTTTAAATGATGTAGCATTCCAGAATCTTTTAAATTTCCGCAGGAACTTCCATAAGTCCTTCGTATAGAGGAACAATTAAAGTCTTGTTTTCTTATCATCAGTGATCACCAAAAGACTAAAGAGGGAGCCACTGAAATCCTAAAATAATTCATGTGCCTCAAAATAGCCAACTGCCCTTCACCTGTTTAGTTGATACCAACTCAGGATCCTTTCCAGCATCGCCAAGGGAACGAGGAAATTGATGGGACAGCTGTGAAGACATCCTACCACAGAGGAAGATCTACGTTTAATTCATTGGAAGTCCAGACAGTTATAAACAACTGTGTATGTGTACGTGTGTATGCACATGCAGGTTATAAACAACCGTGTATGTGTGGAAGGCAGAGCCAGATTCTAAACCAGTACTGGCATTTTATCAAGGATTCAGTTTAAATCAAGAAATACTAAATACAACATTTGTATTCCTGCCATGTTGTTTCAAAAGAATTTAAGGCAGAGAAATGAAACTCTTTGAATCACCAAAGTACAAGATCACTATTCTTGCAATTTAAAGCGAACATATATTTCTGTTTTAGAATGTAAGACAAGAACATATTTTTTCAAGGCTTTGACTCACTTTTGCTGTGCCTGATTTTTTTCTAAAGGTTTAAAGGAGACTTCTTTTGAAAAACTGAAAGTATCCTATCAATTACAGTTTATCTTTGATTTTTTTATAGTAGCGGTCATAGAAATCATAGCTTATGTAAAGTATTTCGCCTTTTAAGCTTACCAAAAAAATTCTTATTAGGAATTATTAACAATATTGAATTCTCCTAACTTACATTTCCTACGTTAAATAAACAGTTGGGTCCATCAGCTGGGAATGCTGAAGACCTTGGAAAGAACAAAACAATTATTTGAAAAGAATAAAAGCAGCATTATGAATATATATTTTTCTAACAGACGAAGATAGATCCTATATGGTTGTTTTGTTTTAATTGCCAATCTCATCTCACTGAGTGATAGAGTCAGAATTGCAGAGGGGTTTTTCTTCAATGTTCATTTCTTCAGTATCCTTCCTTGCCCTGCTATGGAGATGTTTCCTACCTGAGTCTCTCACTAGGTCTACCAGATGGCCCAAGCCTCTCTGATCCCTGTGAACATGTTCAGCATCTGATGCTACTGATGGTAAGAGCTTGTGACCATTAACTTTCCAGATGCTTTGTGTTGTTGCAGGAGAGAAAGAGAAGAGTGAACGCGTAGGAAGCTCTTCTAGGCACTTGGCACACATTATTCATTTAGTCTTCATAGTGACACCCCGAAGCCCATCCCATTATTACCCACATCTCTCCAATTTGCAATCCGTGGCTTAGAGATGTTAAATAACTTGCCTACGGCTGCACAGCTAATGAGTGGCAGTGCTCAAACTTGAACTCAGGTCTATGCGTGCCAAAGCCTATGCTACAGGCCAGGGTCAAATTAAAGGGCAAGCCAGATGGCCTCCTGCCCAGGGGTTCCAATCTATAAAAAGCATGGAATGTTACTGGAGTAAATAAATAATATGTTGTCAGTTCACTCAGGTTCCCAAACACAACTCTTCACGTAGTTGTCAATTGGTTGCACTCCCAGCAAACAGACTGCTCTTGCAAGTGGAAATAACACTCCCTGGGCACCAGTACAGGCTCCCTCACACGAGTATTTTTGAGAAACGCGGGGCGAGCTGCACAGTATGGCTTCAAGCCATGACCCACCAACCAGGTGACCCTCCTCACCTGAGGCTCAGAGTCCAGTCACAGCTCAGATTTTAATCCCAAACAATACCTGGCCCAGTGCTATTAGTCGGGAGTGGTTCCTCATCTTAAGTTTTACATTGTTTTAATAAACTTCTCAAGAAGTTGTTGACTTTGGACAAGTAATGAAGGGAAGCAACAGATAACTCTTCAGAACATGAAAAAAGAGATGTACCTCTATTTTCTAGATGAAAGCTGCTGCCATCTTGACTCGGCATCACCTTTGACCACTAGGCACAAAGACCTCCTGTGTTACTTCTTTCCCTGCACATTGTTAGACCTCCTCTTTCTCATCCTGGTTGCCTCGTGTTCCTTCCTTGTGCAATACTGTGAAATACGAGCTCATGTCCTTTGGCCCTGTTCTAAAAGGGTCCCACTCAAAGCTGTTCCTTCTCTAAGAAGGGCTTCCATCATTTCTCACATCACCACACACATAGAAAATGGTGTTACTGGTGTGGAGTGCATGTACGTGTGTGCGATAAGCAGACAAGGCTGCTAGAGGTGGGAAGGCGAAGGGCCTGGAGACCTGGGAGCTGGTGGGGCGTGGGGGAGAGGCTGGGGAGTGTCGGTAACTTCCTCTTCACTGTGCACTTCTGAGAAGCTCTGTGACCTAGCTTTGGTTTTTATCGCTTACACATTGAGAAAAATATAACACATATGAGTGATGTGCACTACATGGAAAAAGAAATTTGAAGTTTGAAATGATCATATTTGTTTCTGGAGGTTAAAAAAAAAAAAGTGCCTTCTTCTCTTCTCTTCTGCGCTTGCATGAATACGTGATTGTCCTTTGCTGAGTTGCTAACCACAAAACCCTCCCGGCCCCCTGTCTGGGACAGGTGCAAACAGACCGAACAGACCAAAGCAGAGGCAGCCAGTCCTTTCTAGGCACTGGTCCAGGAATCAGATGGGTGATTGAGAACGAACGCACATTTTACAGAACCAATATCTTGGGAAGGCGGTTAACTGAAACATATAAGACAAGAGCTACCTCTAAGTAAACCTATAAATTTTTGCACTAATTTCTTAGTGGCTAAGTTAAATGTGAGCAGTGGAATAAAGTACATGATATGCATTTAGTTTTGTTCTCCAATTTTTTCCTCTTATTTTAAGAAATAATTGACACATTGCTGTCTAGGTTAACATTGCACAGCATGATGGCTTGACTTACATATACTATGAAACATACATGCAGTATATATATTTGTGAAACCTATATTGCAATAGGTTCAGCTAACATCCATCATCTCATATAGATACAATTAAAAAAGAAGAAAAAAATGTTTCTCCTGTGATGAGAACTCTTAGAATTTAGTCTTCAAACAGCTTTCCTGCATATCAGACAGCATGTTACCAATAGACCTCGTGCTGTACATTACATCATAGTACTTCTTTACCTAATAACTGGCAGTTTGTACCTTTTGACCATCTTCCTCCAGTCCTTCCGCCCCACTCTCCATCACCTTCTGCCTCTGGTAACCACCTATCTGATCCCTTTTTCTATGATTTTTGTTTTTTGTTTTTTGTGGGTTTTTTAGATGTACATTTAAGTAAGATCATATAGTAGTTGTCTTTCTCTCTTCTCCAATGTTTATAAAACTTTAGAGCTTTAGTAAATGTCATCAAACCTGTGTTAGCTATATTAAGATTTCAGTTGTGCTTCAATTTTCTTACATTAAATGAAGTTTATGATGTCTTTTTAAATTTATCTAAACTTTCTTCATATAAAACCAGGATATGGCTGCCCTGGCTATAAATGTTTAGGTTCTACAGTCATTTTTACTGTCCTTCCTACAATTGTGATAAGCAATACTGAACATAATAAAAGTGGCTACATTTATTGAGCACCTACATATGTGCTAATTATGACATAATGCATTATGGCATTCATTCCTCATGAAAGCCTCAAGAGGAAGGTGTTATTCTGATAATCCCCATTGTTGAGAAAAAAAGGTTTAGAGATGCTAAGTAAATTGTCCGAGATCACACAGCCGGTAAACAGAGGAGTTAGCACTGGAAGCCGTGTATGTCTGACACCCAGGTCTGTGCTGTAATCACTACTTTCTACCATTACAGAATATCTTTTACGTTGCAATAAGTGGATACATTTGAAGAGACACATAAAAAATTGTTTCACTTATTGTTTTAATGCTCTTTAAAAATACAAGCTTGAATCTGTGCAGCCCGGCACCCGAGGGCTCCATGAAGTTATTCCTTTTGAACAGCTGGGGGAGCTTGAAGGCAGCTAATCTTTTCATTCTCAGAGTTCTCAGAAATAGACCCAATGGCTCAGTAATAAGCACCAGCATTAGCTTTTATGACTAGTCCCAGTGATGACTTACCAGGCTGCAGAATTCTAGAAGCTTGGAGACACTTCCAGGCTTACCTAAAAATGTGCATCTGGAGGAAGACAAGATGTAGAAGTAGAGACTGAGTCTGAGATATCCCAGGAAGTGACAGAGAAGTGGATCTTTTAAGTCATTTATTGGTAAAATGAGAGTTTATCAAATATTTGAAGGGAGGTACACTGGTATTGCCATATTTGGGATATGTAAAGTATTTACATGGTTCACAGCTCACAGCTATATTAAACTGTATTCTCAAGGGGTGCTTGCGTGGTTCAGTTAGTCAAGCATCCTTCAGCTCAGGTCATGATCTGGTGGTCCGTGAGTTTGAGCCCTGCCTGGAGCCTGCTTCGAATTCTGCGTGTACTTCTCTCTCTGCCCCTCCCCCCCCCATACTCTGTCTCTCTCTCTCTCTCTCTCAAAAACAAATAAACATTTTTTAAAAAAGTATTCTCAGAGAGGTCTCATTCCCAAACATATTCCCTTCCACGCAGCCCACCCACACCCTTCCTTATGAGGAACTATTTCCATTTGTCTCTGGTTTGTTCCCTCTATGTTCTTTTACAAATATAACCATATAAATATATACACATTCTTATGTCACAGAGATTTTCCATATTGTGTTTTTATAACTAAATGTTTCTCTATTGTGTGGATGTACATACAGTTGTTTCTAATGGGTTGTTTGTTGTCTTTTTTTATTACTTATAACGCTGGCTGTAATGAAGAACCATGTGCACGTATTCTTTACGTGTAGCTTCAAGTGCAAATCTAGGAGTAAGAGTCAAAAGGTTGATTCAAGGGGCAACTTATTAAGCATTTTGTTAGTTAGATGTTGACAATTCTCTGCAATTGTGCCCCGACTGCCAGCAATGTAAGAGTGGATCTTTCCTGACTCGTTCATGTCCTTGATACCACACCCTTGTAAAATTTCTTATATATTTCTTTTGTGGCCACTCTCTTTATCTTTATGAGCACCTCTTCCTCTGATCACACTTAGCCCCATTTCTTCTCATTCTAGACATCTCATTCCTAGGTGTCCCATAGTTACTGGAACAATCTTACCCTCCAAAACTGCTCCTTGGATGGCCCCACCATCCAGGTAGACACTTGGAACCTACTAATTGTCCTGAGTTCTCCCTTCCATTAATCCATCAAGCAATTGCCTTTACCTCCTGCACATTTCAGGACTGCATCCCTCCTCTACATCCAAACACTTGTCCCCCCCACCCCAGGGCCTCCTTGCTTCTCCCCGAGAGCCCTGAAATGGTGTTCTCACTTATCGTCTGCCTGTACCCCCAGTCCTTCTGAAAATCATCTCAACACAGTGCCCATGATGAGATTTTTATAGATTTCAAATTTCTGCCTTGTTTACAATGCCTGTCAAGGGCATTGAATTAACTTTCTATAATCATTGCTGAATGGCTAATTCTTAAAACTGAGCTAGACTTCAGAAAAGCTTTGATGTGTGTGGCAGAAACATTGGGTAGCAATTCAAAATGAGCAGTTCACAGATGGCTTTCTGAAAGGGACCCTCCCCATCATCAGTGTTATTACAGAAGAAATATAATATATCCAGTTATTTAAGAATAGCGTCATGCTAGTTTTTACTTAGCAAATATCCTCTAAAAGACAAAAAAAAATTCTCTGCAAGTAGTGAATTTAAACAAAGCCAAGAAGAAGAGGTGTTCTAGTTCCCTAAGATTGTGACTGGTGATTTAAACTACGAAAGTATTATCCACCTTAATTTGGTTAACAGAGAATGAAAGAATGGCAAGGCAGTGAGTGGAAATAAATTAGCATCTTAAGTTTTTATTTATACTGCTTGGTGTTTTAAATGTAAGGAGCAATATATATATATGTATATGTATATATATATAATTTCTTAGGTTTATTTATTTTGAGAGAGAGAAAGCAGGCCCAAATGGGGAAGAGGAAAGAGAGAGAGATAGAGGAAGAGAGAGAATCCCAAGCAGGCTCTGCACTGACAGCACAGAGCCTGACGCGCAGCTCAAACCCACGAACTGTGAGATCATGACCTGAGCCGAAACCAGGAGTCGGACCCTTAACCAACTGAGCCACCCAGGCATCCTGGTAAGGAGAATTATATTGACGTAAGCACTCACTATAGCACTAGAGCAGAATTAATATTTTATTTGCCTGCATCTTAAAACTCCAAAGGTTTATGTTCTCTGTTCTTTCAAGAAAAAAAAATGAGAGATTTTAAAATAAAAAATCATGTAAAAAGTCATGTACAAAATGGTTTAGGGATTCATGAATGTGAGTGCCTTATTCAAATTATGACTTTCATAGTAACAGCCAGACTTAACTAGAAATCCATGTTTTCCAAAAGGAAGAAAAATAACAAAAAAAATTATTCTGTGTTCTTTGAGAAACAGAATAATCAGTGTTTTCCTGCTAAGTGAAAAAAAAATAGTGAGCTTTAAAACCCAAAAATCTTGGGGCGCCTGGGTGGCTTAGTCGGTTAAGCGTCCGACTTTCGCTTAGGTCATGATCTCGCGGTTCGTGGGTTCGAGCCCCGCGTCGGGCTCTGTGCTGACTGCCAGCTCAGAGCCTGGAGCCTGTTTCAGTCTCTGACTCCCTCTCTCTCTGACCCTCCCCTGCTCACTCTGTCTCTCTCTCTCTCCTAGAAATAAATAAAAAACATTAAAAAAAAAAAACCCAAAACTCTTTTCTTACAAAAAGCAAGAAGCTAGGAGTCCATTTTTATTCAAATGAATATGAAATCATTTCCCCTTAATTAATTTAATGATGCAAGTATCTGATTAAAGAAGAATTCACTGTGGTACAACCCTAGGTCATGTTCAGCTTTGTTATTCCTGCCCTTTCCTGGGTACTAGAAAGGATTCCCACCACAGAATTGGTTCATGACACCTGCTACCCTCGTGTCATCTCCATTCCCAACGCCCTCACTCTTGACCCCCACCCCTGGGCTAGGAGGGATGATTGGGTATACTTAGGCACGATGAAATGTAAAACAAACTAACAAATGGCAAAATTCCCTAAACTGCCAAAAAGTATAGGAAAAGTAAGGGAAATGAAATAAAAGTATAAAAATCCTGAGTCTCTCCTCCCCAGTGGTATTATACACGATAATATCACGTTGGTTGATACTGGGGAATCCATGCCACACAGAGCCACGTAAGAGCTGCCTGTTTATAGCTGGGCTCTGATGGCCAAACCACAGACCCACCACATGCCACGGCGTGACCCCAGATCATGCAGAGGGACCATTGGAGAAAGCGTAGCCTCCACTTTTTCTCTCCACAGGACTGTAACTTACACTATCCAAACAAACTCTCTGGAGGTATGTTTACATCATGGACAAAGAGCTGGGAGATTGACTAACAATTACAGCACATTAACAATCCTTGCAGCTAGTCCTAGCCTTAAGTGAGTAAGTGTTGATGTATGGAAAAGAGGTAATTGAAAAAAAGATCCATACATACTGTCTGTAGTCTCCGGTACTCTAAAAGTTAGCTAAGAATAAACAGCGCAGTTCAGTGTTGCCATTTAGTGTTGCTCTTTTTATTAAAAAGAAAAAAATCTTGTTTGACTTAAACTCTTGTTTGAAGTCGAAAGTAAAATTCTTCTTTAAGGGCAGTCACCAGCAGCCAGTGAGCTAATCAACCATAGCTATGTAATGTGACCTCCATAAAAAAAAAAAAAAAAAAAAAAAAAAACCTGGAAAGACAGAGTTCAGAGCAATTCTGGGTTGGTAAACTTGTGCACATTCAGAGAGAGTGAGACATCCAGTGAGCCTGGAAGCTTCTTTGCCTTTTCCACATACCTTGCCCTATGCATCTTCCATCGGGCTGTTCTGGGTTATATCCTTTTATAATAAGCCACTAATCCAGTAAGTAAAATATATCTTAGTTCTGTGAGCCTCTCCAGCAAATTAATCAATCCTGCCCGAGAAGGGGGTGTTGGCACCTTCCATCTATAGCTTGTCAGTCAAAAGCACAGAGGACCACCTAGCCTAGCAACTGGCATCTAAAGTGAGGGGTGGGGGATAGTCATGTAGGGCTGAGCCCTTCCTTAATCTGTAGGATCTGTCACTCTTTCCAGGTAGGTAGTGTCCAAATTGAGTTAAATTTGTGGGATACGCAGGCAGCATCCATGGAGAACTGAGTTTATTGTTTGATGTGTTAAAGAAAAAAACACACACTGGCCTAGTGTCAGAATTCATAGCCTTTGACTCACATCCAGGACCAGTGAGAACATAAGCTCTGAAATCAGCCTTCTAACTTGCTAGTGCCTGGTAGTAAATCCTTCATTTGGCTTAACTTAGTTTCGCTTAGAGATAGTGTCTCTTCGTGTTCATTGTGAACGATGTAAACTTTGAATTCCATTACCTGAGGAGGCACAAATCAGTCAAATATAAATAAGGTAGAACCGTTTCCCAGAGTTCTGATTTGCTGTTTGTTTCCCTCTCCCTACTTGTAAAATGAGTCTTGTGTTCTTAGGCTCTACCCCATCATCTCTCTACAGAAGACAGCCTGATACTGACCTCTTTCCTGAGTTCACTTTCTTCATTCTCTAGAATGTCTTACTGGTATTTTAAACTTAACCAATGCGGAACTGAGCTGATGATCACACCACCATTACTCACCAAATTTACTGTTCTAAACTGGCTCTATCTCATTTCCACCTTTGCACAAAGCACATCTCCCAGGTAACTAAGCTTAAGATCTTGGCCATGTCTGAGCACTGACTAATGCACAGAATTGTTCAATCATTATAGACCTAAAAGTAGTATAACACTATGTGTTAGTTATACTTGAATACAAAAAAAATTGAAAATAAAAAAATACAGACAAAGCAAGAAAAAAAATGATCTCGGCCATCATTAATTCCTTTCTTTCCACTCTCCCACTGCCTCAGCCCCCCATCTGAGTTGTTAAGGCTGCTCTATTCACCCAGAAGGTCATAGTCAACTTCATTCTTGTCCATGTCCCCCCTCCTCCAGCCAAAGCATTGTTAGATGAAGCTTCAAACAGTTTTGACCAATTTCTGGCTCAAAAATCTTCTAGCGCTCCCTTAGTAAACAAATGTCAAATTTTCTCCCTAAGTATTTAGGACCGTCCACGATATTAGTTTATCACACAGGTTTTACCTTGCCTCTTATTACTCACTAATATACATACAGACTCTTCTGAAGTCAAGTGCAACTGTTCGCTACTCCCTGTACATTCCCCCTGCACCTCCTAGTTCTGTTTTTTTGTTCATGCTCTTTCTTCTATGTGAAATACCTTTCCCCCAACCTGCTATCAAATGCTATTGCCTCCATGAGGCACTCTCAGTTTCCCCCACCAAACATTACCTTTTCTCATTTTTTTAAGTTTGTTTACTTATTTTGAGAGAAAGAGCACAAGCAGGGAAGGGGCAGAGAGAGAGAGAGAGAGAGAATCCCAGACAGGCTCTGCACTGTCAGCACGGAGCCCCCTACAGGGCTTAAACTTACAAAATGCGAAACCATGACCTGAGCTGAAACCAAGAGTCAGATGCTTAACCAACTGAGCCATCCAGGTGGCTCTGCCTCTTCTCTTTTGCATTTGTGCCACTTCTATGGAAATGTTCAATCTCCCTCATTCTTTCTAGGGCCAAAGAATTTAAGTAACTGGAAATAAACTTAGAAACTATCTGTACTTGAAACATTGTCATTATGCACTACAAGCAAAGCAAAGACCAGAGAAGTGAAGTTATGTGCTAAATACTGTACGGCTTGTCAAGAACGACAAAGCCAAGACCAGGAAAATCTGAAAGTGATGCATCCCCATTTCTACTGCATTATGATTTAAATATCATTTGATCTACGTGCTTATACAATTTACTAATAATCCTTACAGCTCTGTGATTTCACGTTGGTTCCTTTTTGTGTGCTTATCTTGTTTCCCCTACTTTACTTCTGTGCCTCCAGCACACGAACATATTTGTCCAGAATAGATGCTCATTAAAATATTGCTGGAGGATCAAATGAGTGACTTTTGCTAGAGTCGAAGCGTCTCCAGGCTTGGGGATAATCTGAAAATCCTTTGGCCTGAAGCCTGTGGCTGTTGAGAACTCATCCATTCTTAATCAATATTTTTTGAGTAGCTCAAATTTCATCTTTAACTCATAAAATTTGAAAATTTAATTGACTATCCCAAATATGTTTAGAGACAAGGAAAGGAAACCAACATTAATGCGTCTATCTCTTGCACTGAAATAAATTCACTTTGATACCAGATTGTCAACTCAGACTCAAATTATTTACCTATTTTTGAACCATCACTATAGCTGTGTCAAACACTTTCTAAAATGAGCTAAGAAATAAGTAATAGCAATCTAATGTTTCAGCTCATAGCATAAAATGTATAAAAGGTCTTTTCTGCCTCTCCCACAGGTGTGCGTGTATCCACGTATGTGCGCTCACATTGACACAGCCCACACTTACACATGCGACGCACTTGCCCCACATCATCTTTGCAAAATGGATTAGCAGTTGCAGAGGGAACTTCTCTGATGGTGGTGAAGAATTACGTCACTCATTATTATAACAATTACATTGTTATCACTATTGTCATTGTTATTTAAAGCCCTGATTTGGGTGCCTGCCTTTTTCTGAAGTAGAATTATGAACAATGAATACTGATCTTTCAAGTATCAAGAGATCAAGGTAGGGGCGCCTGGGTGGCTCAGTCGGTTAAGCATCCAACTTCGGCTCAGGTCACAATCTCGCGGTTTGTAGGTTCAAGGCCTGCATCGGTCTCTGTGCTAGCAGCTTGGAGCCTGTTTCAGATTCTGTGTCTCCCTCTCTCTCTGCCCCTCCCCCACTCATGTTCTGTCTCTCTGTCTCAAAAATAAATAAAAACTATAAAAAAAATTTATAAAAGAGATCAAGGTAGTAGCTGTTAGATGACTACCTGACGATCCTTATTTCCAGATAGCTCTCAGTGGGGGATAAAAAGGCAGTTAATAGCTCTCTTTGGGACAAAGTGGAGAGATAACACGTCTACACTATATATATTGGTACATGGTCTTCCTGTTACAGAAACAGACTGCCTTCAACCAACTTCAATGAGTAGATTACATCAAACTCATTTTCTAGACAAAGAAACTGAGGCTTGACAAGGAAGGAAGTATCAGCCCAGAGAGAGGGGATCATGAGCTCCTGTAATTCACTTAGCCCTCAGGTTCCTGTACCCCTCATCCGTTTTCCTCTCAGTGTTTTAGGGCATTGTTCCTTCAGTTTGCACTAAGTTGGTTGGAGGTAGGCACCATAGGTTTGATTGATACAGCAATTTGCATCTCAAGGCATCGCTCGATAAATACAGTGCAATGAAAGGCCACTCTCTCACAAACCAATTTCCCCCTCTAGGCTGACTTTAGAAGCTCATTGATGTCACTTCCTTCCTCAATCAGCAAGTGAATTTTCTTTAATTCTCAAGACCAGCTGTCCATGCTGTCAACAGAAAGTTATTAAAATTCCTTTAAAGTGAATAAAAATAGCCTAAAAGCAAATGTACTTGGAAACAGGAAAGAATCAGTATGCAAAGTCCACAAACCTCTGAGCAAAATAATGTTGATCCAACCAGAGATTTCAAACATTGTATATTCAAGATGCTAGAAAAAATAATTAAAAGATGCTACACCACATACTTCTTAATCTTTTATTAGCAAAGGCTTAGGCAGTTACCATTTATCCCCTAAATTCCATTCCTCTTTTTCAAATATGATTTGAATAAACTTGGGAATGACTTAGGTTTTCCTTAATGGGATTCCCTCCTTTTTTTCTTGCATCGGCCGAGGAACATTTATGTCTCCACCAGCCTAAGACGATCCGTAAGCAAGAGAAAAAAAAATTATTAGCCACAATCATAACCACTAGGGCCACAAAATAGTTATATAATTATATATTTTAATTCATTAGAGTTTGAATAGCTCAAGGGAGGAGATGGTTTTTCTTACATTTAAATAACTGTAACTCACAGAAATGGTATGCCTGGCTTCTGAGTCCCTATGATCCTCAGCCGACTAAATGACCTCAGTAACTAGAAGCCTGCCCTGTTATCTTCTGAATCAGCCCTCGTCATATCCCCCAGCCTCCCAGCATAGCACCTGCCTTGGTGTCTGAGCTGGACATAACCTGGCCACATGTCCCACTAACAGCCCCCTGCCTCTTCCTCATTTGGACAGATGACACAAATCCTAGACTCATTCTGACCCTTCACCAAGGAAATTTGTGCCCAGCCTGTCTTGTCATCCTATGACACAGCCCAGGTTTGTGTCCTGGGTTCCTACCTGTAGCTGCAACTGGGGCTCTCACAGATGTTTTACTCTTAAACTTCTGGAAGTCAGACTCTCCAAAATGGTCTCACTAGACCAGAATAAAGGTACAGCAAGACTGCATACCTTCAGGAGGCTCGAGGGGAGAATCCACTTCCGTCCCTTTTCCAAGTCTGGAGGCTGCCCCCCTTCCTGGCTCGTGGCCCGTTTCCTCACTGGGTCACTCCGGCCCCTGCCTCCCCTTTCCTCTGCCTTTGATTGTCCTTCCTGTCTCTTAGAAGGACCCTTGTGATTACATTGGGTGCGTCCCGATAATCCCAGATAATCTTCCCATCTCCAGACCCTGAACCACATCTGCAAAGCCCCTTTGCCATGGAAGGTACCATATTCACAGGTTTCAGAGATTAGGATGTGGACATTTAGAGGGCCCGTTATTCTGTTTACCATAATTGCCATGTCAGTTTTCATAACATACATATATCTTCATTTTAATTATGGGGACAAGCTCAGAGGGCTCCCCTTATAACTTCTTTTTAAATTCTGTTCCTTTTCCCCACCATATGTTTGCTAATACAATTATCCATAAGCTCCCCTTGCTGAAAACGTAGGGGATGCTCTTGCCCCCCACACTCCCATACTTCCCACATCCAGTCAGTCTCCAGAACCTACCTCAGAAAGGCCACCAACTCCAGGCATCCCTCCACCTCTGCTCTCCCTCCTGGACTGGGCCCCTCATCACTCCTGCCTGCGCAGTGGGCATTCCTCTCTTGCTCTCCCTGCCACCTGTCTGCCCCTCACTGTCACCCCATCCTCCACACCGTCACCAAAGCCATCCTTCTCAAGCACAGCCTTGCCCCCTGATGAAAAACCCCTGTTGGCCTCCCACGGCCTGAAAACCCCTTCTCAGCCTCACTTCCACCAACGACATCCCATGGCTGTTCTCTTACCCTCTTCCCACAGCCCATACTTCCCACCTCCTCTGGCAAATGTTTTGGCTCCATACGCCACTCCAAACACCTTGAGAGTCATCCAGATACGCCCTCTTCTTGCCCCTGAGACGGTTCTTCCTGTCACGGCTCCTTGGAATGCCCTTAGAATGCCCTTCGCTTATCCTTTGCCTGCAAAATTCATACTTATTTCATTTTAACCCTCACAAATCTGGAGAGGGATAGATATTATGAACTCTTTGTTATAGATGGCCAAACAGGCAGGGCATTAGTTAACGAGCTCCACATCAAACACCTTGTCAATGGGAGGGCTGTAATTAGATAGCAGGCTGTTGTCTCTCCGTTTGCTAGAGTCCAGTGAGCTGCTACGTTATTAGGTGATGATGATTTGATTGTTTGGGCTCTCATTCTTCTCCTGAATTCCTTCAGATTTCCCTTGGTTCCTAAGGCAACAAAACTAAGATTTTTGTAGTGGCAGCTGCCGTTCCCAGTACCCCCTCCAGCCTACAAGAGTTAGTAGCAACAAGAGTTGAGTGGTCTGTGAAAAATCAAGATTTGACCATGCCATTCCAATGTCCCTACACACACCCTGGCCCAAATTTCCTTAATGACTGACTTCCCACTGCTCTTGTAATGATCATAAATCTCCCCAAAGGGGTCTCCAGCACTAGCTGCCCGGCATCATCTGACACCACACACCCCGACCCTTATTTCTCTACTCTGGCCGTGTTGGCTTCCTTTCCAGGCCTTGGACGCCCTCGGCTCCCCCTTGTCACATGGCTTTGTGCGTGCTCTTCCTTCTGCATGGATGTTCTGTTTTCTCTTCTTGGCAATACTGATGATCTGATTCAAATGGCCAAGCCTTTCCCACAAACCACGTTGCCTCTTCTTTAAACATACGGTATATAATCCAACAAAGAATCTAACTATTAAAATATATCAAGAGGGGCTCCTGAGTGGCTCAATCGGTTAAGGGTCCAACTTCGGCTCAGGTCATGATGTCACAGTTTGTGAGTTTGAGCCCCATGTCAGGCTCTGTGCTGACTGCTTGGAGTCTGGAGCCTGCTTCAGATTCTGTGTGTGTGTGTCTCTCTCTGTCCCTCCCCCAACTGTGCTCTGTCTCTCTCTGTCTCTCAAAAATAAATAAATGTAAAAAAATTTTTTTAAACCATATCAAGAATAACTTATTGGGCAATGCCATTAAAAAATGAAGGAAATTGGCTCTTATTATATAAGGACTCCAAGATGGGCCCCTGGTATTTTGTGGTGGTGACATGATTAAATTAGTCCAGTCTTAACACTGTCACTCCATTGCATATGCTCCTTATACTGTATCTCATGTAACACCTTGCCTGATACAGAACACTTAGTAAAATTTTCAAATATACTTATTTTGGGGTTGATTAATTGATTGGTAAATATCAATTCTTCATTATATGTCTTAAAGTAAAACAATTTGGCAGTTTCTTTTTTTTTTAACATTTATTTATTTTTGAGACTAACTAAACAACTAAACATGCAGCTACCATACAACCCAGCATCCTCACTCCTGGGCATTTACCCCAGAGGAGTAAAGACTTGCACTCACAAAAAAACCTATACATAAATGTTAATAGAAGTTTTATTCATAATAGCTAGAAACTACCCAGATGTCTTTCAATGAGTGAATGGTTAGACACACCATTCCTTTGTGTGTCACACCTTCCCAGAGTGAATGGTTAGAATGGTTAGAAGATGTGGTGTGTGTGTGTGTGTGTCTGTGTGTCTGTGTGATCAAAAAGAATGAAATCTTTTGCAACAACGTGGATGGAGCTAGAGTATATTATGCTAAGTGAAACAAGTCAGACAGAGAAAGACAATTATGATTCCACTCATATGTGGAATTTAACAACAGATGAACATAGGGGAAGGGAAGGAAAAATAAGATGAAAACAGAGAGGGGGGCAAACCATAAGAGACACTTAAATACAGAGAGCAAGCTGGGGGTTGCAGGAGGGGAGATGAGTAGAGGATGGGCTAAATGATGAGGGACATTAGGAGGGCACTTGTTGGGATGAGCACTGGGTGTTGTATGTAAGTGATGGATCACTGGGTTCAACTCCTGAAACGAAGATTACACTGTATGTTAACTAACTTGAATTTAAAAAATAATAGATTTTAAATACATACATATATACTTCTGTACATCCATGCCATGAATACTACGCCTCAGTGAAAAGGAATGAACATATAGGAATACACACAGCAACATGAATGAATCTCTGGAGAACCTTGCTAAGGGAGAAGAACCTATCTTAAAGGTTATAAAATGTATGATTCCATTTATATAATGTTCTTGAAATGGCAAAGCGGTAGAAATGGAGAACAGATTAGTGGGTGCCTGGGGCTAAGAAGTGGGAGGGTGTGGGAGGAAATAGGTGTGGCTATAAAAGGACATCTTGAACGATCTCCATGGTGTGTGAAATGCTCTGTATCCTGGCTGCCTCATCGCCAGCACCTTGGCTGTGATGCTGTGCTATGGCTCTTCCAGATGTCACCATTGGGGGAAACTGGGTAAAGGGACACACGATGTGTCTGTATTATTTCCTGCAAATGCACGTGACTACACAATTATCTTTTTTTTAACGTTTTTATTTATTATTGAGAGACAGAGACAGAGCATAAGCATGGGGGCAGACAGAGGGGGAGACATGGAACCCAAAGGAGGCTCCAGGCTGTCAGCACAGAGCCCGACACGGGGCTCGAACTCACAAACCGCAAGACCATGACCTGAGCCAAAGTCGGACACTTAACTGACTGAGCCACCCAGACGCCCTTTCACAATTATCTTAATTAAAATTTTAAAAGGATCTGTTTAATGGAATGTATATCATACCAAGATGTTCACAAGTACAGAATACAATAGTGTCATAAAATTTCTTCTCTCTTTCTTGATGGTTTGTTGCTTATTTATTATTACTATGGATTTTTTCCCTTTTATTTAAGACATATAAAACACTGATCACATTCAGGCTGTTATCACCATGGAGGTTTATTATTTTATTTTTTTAAGTTTATTTATTTATTTTGAGAGAGAGAGAGAATGAGAAAGAGCTGGGGAGGGGCAGAGAGAGGGGGACAGAGGATCCAAAGCAGGCTCTGCACTGACAGCGGCGAGCCCGATGCAGGTCTTGAACCCACGAACTGTAAGATTATGACCGGAGCTGAAGTCAGACACTTAACCAACTGAGCCAGCCAGGCACCCTGGAGGTTTATTATTTTAATGTCCTTTTTCTTTACACCCCCTGTTGCCTTTCATGCATTATCTGTGTGGTTTTTTTCTTGGCCTGACCAAGATACCTTTTATAAAACTGTGGGTTTTCACTCTACTCTCTGTGGTACCATAACAACAAAATATAATAATGCCTTTATTATCTTCACAGGTACAGGAAAAGTTTTCAAAAGTAGCACCTTTGCCACCTGCCACATTAGGTCTCCTTGTCCAGTCTGCAAGGTTCCATGAGCTCAATGTTAGTATTATACTTGAACAGGTTGTCATTGTTTGGAAGCCTTGGACGGGCTGTTGTTCAAGTTTTATTCGGTCCTTTTCATCTCTTCACTTCTCCACCAAAGTTTAATACTTTCTCCTGGTATCACCCTTACCGGATTTCCACTCTGTTTTCTATTACCTTTGCCCAATGTGGTTTATTTAGGATTTGGCTTTTTTTTTTTTTTTTTTCATTCCAATTACTGGAGTGATTGTAAAGGTTCATACTGCAATACAAATGTTTGCCCAGAGAGCCTATGACTGCTTTGGAGTTTTGAGTGAGAATAGAGCAGGATCAGAACTGCATTTACTTCATTTTCACACTTTAATGTCACATTTATTTTTGCTTTCTCTTTCAGTGACTAGAGAACACATCCAGAAATATATCACCGACCAGGTATTTCCTCACTTCTCATAACTTATAATGTCGATTATGTTTCGGAGGTTAATAATCAAGCATTTGTAAATACGGAAAAAAATTTTGTTAATAATTGGGTAGGAGCAATACACGTCTGTTGGTTCTGAAAACAAATAAACTGGTCCTGCATGGATGACCATGTGCTTTCTTTGTCCCCCATCTCATTCCTTCCCTCTCTGCACACCCACCAAAGGAGACGGTGGAGAAATGGGACTGCCAGTTGTGATTTGTAAGCTTCCCTCTGCACATAACATGACCTCTGCATTGATACTATCATGGCTGCAAATAGATACTTTTATCTACTTTTGCCTTAACTACAGTGACTCTTCTGTGTGATTTTCCCAAGTTTTAATTTGCCCAGCTGAAAGTCACTCCCTCCCAAACAAATCAGAGCAGAACCCCTAGCAGTAGAAGCCTGCAAGTTCCTTTCCATTATGGTCTTTGATCTCTACGCTCAGTTAGCCAAACTCTTCCCGTCTGCTTCCCTATTTTCTTATCTTGTTACTTTTTATTTACTGGCAAATGGAATCACTTCTATAACTGTTAAAGCGGGTTGAATAAAACTATCCCTGAAACCAAGGAGCTTTCACCAAACCCTGTCTTACCTCGCCCCACCTCCTCTTTCCATAGGCCAAGCAGGCCCAGTAAGCTCAGGCTCCACCCACAAACGCAAGCCTCCATGTCTTTTTTTTTTTTCATCGTTCCCCTTTGGCATACATTATACGCCAAGGAGAAGGGTGGCAGGTCTACTTTTAAACCAGTCAAGGGTACATTTTCCGAACTCTTCTAGTGCTCTCCCAAATAAGCCCCAATTCTACTCCCCATTGTCATTCCGCCCAAATTAAGTTCCAGTGTTACCTAATCTGTGCCAGATGCCCTGGAGCTCATCAAGCTCTAAAAATAGTTAACTTATTTGGCTAATGTACTATTGTGCAAGTTCAGCAGCAAAATTTAATGCTGAGTAGGTATCCTTTTGCTCTTCGTGTAATTGAAAATGTTGATTCATAGTAACAGCCACCTTAATACTTGAAAATGCTGTCATTGTGCAATGGCAAAACCAGTTAGCTACTTCAGATAGTTTATTTGCCTTTCGAGCTTCATTTCTTTATCATTGTATTTTCGATGATTTGTATGTGCTCAAGTGGTTTGGTAAGGCTGACATCAGTTAAGCGGGAAGGTTTATTGCTACCATTTTTATTTATTCAAGTCACACAGGGAATACTTTTTCTTATAAAGAGACCTGTTTATTTTATTAAGTTAACAAGTTAAAGCAATTGATGGAGAAATATATTAAGGCCCCATCTTATGGGCAGATTTACATTTCCTACGTATTCCTTCTTTTTTACTTGTGGCTACACTGATAGAATATGTAGACACCAAAATAGAACACCAAATATTTACTTGTAATCTGAGACACTGATTTGTTGCCAGATGAAATCATAATGGTTTCCAGGCCCAATGAGAGTGAAATTCTTTGCACTTTAACATAATAAGGAAGACTCTTAAGTATATTCATTATACAGTCATTCTTAAAACAGATAGTTGTATTGTTCAATCAGTGTCTGCCAGCTGGTATTTCTAATTTTACAATAGAATTTCCATTCTTTCTTCTCCCAAGTATAGAAGAGCTTTCCACTGCTGAAACAACTCAAAGAGGCATCTCACATCTCCAGTTTATCTAATTTTGGCAAAGAGCCAAGAAACGAAGTCACACCCCTTCTTTAAATCCCTCTGCTACTCCCAGAATTTGGCTTTTTTTTAAATGTTTTATTTATTTCTGAGAGAGAGAGAGCATGAGCAGGGGAGGGGCAGAGAGAGAGATACAGAATCTGAAACAGGCTTCAGGCTCTGAGCTAGCTGTCAGCACAGAGCCCAACGCGGGGCTCGAACCCACAAACCGTGAGATTCCTCCCCCTCCCCCCTTTTTTTAATGTTTTATTTAAGAATTTAGCTTTTAAAACACAAGTTGGAAAACTCGCTTTGGATAATCAATACAGTGTTCTTCATCAGAAAAGAATGTAAAATGGAGCACTGTTGAGCATTAATCTTTGCCCCTAAATCCTTCCCACCAGGCACTATAGATTGTGTAATTAAATTGAAATTGAAAATCAAGTCCTTTTTTTTTTTTTTCCACTAAGCAAGCTACGAGTTGCACACCGATGTGAGAAATCAGGGCTGCAGTGATGGAAAGCTCCAGCCTACTGGCCAATAGCCAGCGTGCATTTTTAGCCGACAGCTATTTTACCACACCTGAGCTCTGAGAACAAACAACTATTTGAGTTCTCTGGAGGGAACACTGGATTCTTTCCTGTGTAATTCACTGGGGAAATTAGTACGTTTTTTTAAAGTAACTTGTTAATGCAGCTTGTTTACGAGAGACAAAAATGAGGAGGGAACCGCTTGGCGGCTCCTGTCCCAGAATGGGATGAAAGCATGACCCATTTTTTCAGCTGTCTTTTTGGCAATTCAGTGCTGCAACAATTTCCTCTCTGAAAAATGCTCCTTCTAGAGATGAAAATCTCCTGTAGGTTTTCTGAATAATTTTTACTATGGGAGATTAAAGATACTACCTCGAAATGCTACCCCAAATACCTTCAAAAACCAAATCAGAATATGGCAGTACCCAATGGGAGTACTGTACATTAAAACCTTTTAAGTTAACTGGGAAACCGCCTTCTTATATAGGAGGCAATTGATACCTGCAGTAAATTAATGCCTTGTGTTTATGCCTTTTTGTAGAGTAGATCATTGAAGCCCACCGTGAATTCATACACAGCTAGGTGACATAGAGGGGCTTCATTTCTTGGGGAGAGGATGGGCCTGTAGGAGAGAACTTGCACACTCGGGTGCCAGCTGGGATGAAGGCTCACTTCACTGAATGCCGGGTTCAGAGAGAGCCAGCACTGCCGGTGTGCCGTCAAAGCTATGTGTTCGCTCCTAGGGCTGTTGTAACAAACTACCACAAACTGGGTGCTTTCAAACAACAGAAATGTATTGTCTCACAGTTCTGGAGGCTTGAAGTCCAAAACCCAGTGGTTGGCAGGGCCACACTCTCCACGAACCCTGTAGGAGAGGATCCCTCCTTGATTCCTTCCGTCTGCTGGTGGTGGCCGGTGGTCCTTGATGATGCTGGACTAATATCTCCCTCACTCCGTCTCTCCCTCTTTGTCACCTGGCCTCCCTGCATGTGCCTTCTCTTCTTTTTTTTTTTTTTTTAACTCTTTTAGTGTTTTTATTTATTTCTGAGAGAGAGAGAGAGAGCAATAGAGAGAGCTAGCACGAGAGAGAGAGAGTGAGCGGGGGAGGGTCAGAGAGAGAGGGAGACACAGAATCCGAAGCAGGCTCCAGGCTCTGAGCTGTCAGCACAGAGCCCGACGGGGGGCTCAAACCCACGAACCGTAAGATCATGACCTGACCTGAAGTCAGACACTCAACTGACTGAGCCACCGAGGCGCCCCATGTGTCTTCTCTTCTTATAAGAACATCAGCCGTAGCGGGTTAAGGCCCATCCTAATGACATCTACAAATACCCTTTTTTTAAAATAAGGTCACACTAAGAGGTACCAGGAGTCAGGACGTCCACTGTCTGGGAGAAACAGTTCAACCATGAAACACTGAGGACCTCAGACTGACCCTCGGCCCCGTCTCTTCCTCTGACCACGGAGCACTTCTGACGTGATCTCCCGTCGCCCCTCTATCCAACTCCTCCGGTGCCCAGCCCACAGCCCCTGCTCCCTCTGGACCCTCATGGAAGTGCTTGATCCCGGAGGCTCTCCTCCGTCTACCACATTTTCCATTCGTCCTCCATTCCGCTCCTCCTTGCTTTCCAAACTCCCAACCATCCACATCCCTCCTCTGCTGCAAAACAAAAATCCAACAGAAACACCTTCCCCACATTAGCGGTGATTACGACCCCTGCCTGTGCGTTACGCTCACCCAGGGGGGCTTTGCTCACACAGACCCTGAGGCTGCACTCCTGCACCAACCCAAGAAACGCGGGGTCACGGGTTGGGTTCAGACACAGCACAACCCTTAGACCATGCCAAAAGGCGTCAGATGCTTTAGAAGACCCAGACACCGCAAACGCAAAAATCCAGAGACTTTTTTTTTCTTCTAAGCACCATGGTTTAAAGTTTGACAATTGATGGAGCACACACAACATATGGGAACACACGCTGAATTGGGCCCTGTCATCAGGTGCACTGGGATTGGGCTGGAAGATAAAAAAAAAAAAAAAAAAAAAAAAAATCAGCCTGGGCCCTTTGAAACCAGAGAAGGAAGGGCTGTTGTAGCCTCAAGGTAGCCACCCCACATCCTCTCAAGTGGGAGGATGTGGAGGCAGACAGTGCTCCTCAGGTTAAGTGTCTGTCTGCCCTCCCCTCTGCTTAGGATGTAGGTGGAGTCAGGGGTGCAGTCACGGGTGGTACTTAGAACTGCCTGGCAATCCCAAGGTCGGAGAAGTGAGGTGTGAGGTACGTGAACCATCCCCCCAATCCCATACACACCCCACCAGGGAATCTGAAGACCTCAGTCACGTGCCTCCTTCATGGCGGCAGATCCAGTCTCCCGCCTGAGTACAGCTTCCGGCCTGCCTTCCTCCTGAAGGTCCGTGAAGCCCTCAGGCCTCTAGTGGCAGGCTGGCTCTCAGGGAGAGCGGAGGGCTCCTGTCACCTGCAGCCCCAGAGCAGTCCCTCTGGAGAGGCTGGGTGGAAACAAGGGCCACGTATTAAGTATTGCTTACTTGGAAACTTCTAAATATTTAGCCACACAGTATGTGCGCCTCCATTCCTACTCTTGCTCTGGGCAACACAAATGTTGGGAGCGATTCTGCTCAGATATCTGCAACTTTAAAACTCTGTATGTGGTCCTCATAAAAAGCCAAGCTTGCACCCACTCATCTGTGGCCTCTGGGATAAAACCTTAACCTTTGAGTATGAAATCCAAGCGCCTGTGACCCCACAACCCTTTGGACAGCATGCTCTCCACCTCCTTAGGTTTGTTTCCCATTCTGCTCCTTTCTGTAAAAGTGCTGTGTGCTGTGCAAAACTGTTCTACCAACGTACTAACCCCTCTTCCTGCACATGCAAAATTTACTCATATTCCAAGATGTAACTCAAATGCAACAAAACTTTCCTTCATCATATAGCAGAGAATAATCTCCCTGGTCTATGGTCCCATATTATTTTTCAGCCCCTTTGCTACAGATCCTGTGTTTTCTACTCTATATTCTAATTATTTCTCCCTATACGATTTTGTAACTGGATATTCTCATCCTAAAGAGACAAAATCATGTTTGGTTCATTTCAGTGTCTACAGCTGGACCTTAAACATCGTAAGCGCCCAACCAATTGCTGGTCAATTGAAACCTTCCAAGTCACTAAGTTGTCACCCACTAAATGTGGATGGTCCACTGCCCATACACTGTCCTGCTCTAAACTGTTGTGTCATTGATTTTTCTAAGGCAGGAACCAGGTGTTGTCCTTTGACCACCCCAGCAAGGAATCTCAGCTAAAAACAGTAGAGACAAGCTAAAAGAGCACATGGTCTCTTAGAATAATGGCCACACAGTCAGAGGAATGACAGAATTGAAGGGCAGGGAGAGCCACACCTCGATTTTATCTTTATGTCCACCTTTCATGACAGCCTGTAGAATGTTAAACGATTTGCTTGGGTCAAGACATGAGCACCTGACTTTTTTCTTGAATGTAAGGATAGCAGTGCCACCCACTGCCACCTTTTCAGTGTAGCATGAACTTTATAACTGCTAAATTTAAAGTGGGATTACATTACCTCGCACTATTCTTATCAAAATGGCCATGCACTCAAGGAGACAACTTTGACCTAAAGAGAGTTTCTCACTGCGAGTTCCTCACTGCGAGTTCAGCACTAATGGAACTAGCAAAGATCCCATTCCCCTAACTCTCTTTTAAGAGTACCTTCCAGAACTGGAAGTTGTGCCTTATAAAAGCTATCCAATTTATGAATCTTTCTAAAGAATGCTTGAAAGCAAGACTGAAATGATCCAAAAGTGGTTGTATGAATAGTAGCTAACAAAGAAGGCTTTCTAAAAGATGGTCCTTATTAAAGGTCAGATGGCTTCCTATCTAGAAAATGCTTAGGTATAAATGTCACAAGGCTGGGGCTCGCTTCTTTAATCAGAAGCCAAGGAAATTAAAATATTGTGTAAGGGTGTCTGAGGAAATAGACAACAGACAACAGTCTGTGGAAATCTACCATAAAGATAAAGGGAGAATGAGCAAATAGCCCTGGGGTACTTTAAAAGCCTGAATGCTAAGAAGAAAATAATGATTGAGATCAAGAAAATGGTTTATTAGCAACACTGCATGATTTATTAGCAATCAAATATGCAGATAGTTCTCATTCACTCAAAATGCTTCTGAATAATTGGGACCAGTAATTGTGCTAGTCACTCAGTGCTCCGTCTCACTTATTTGTCACAACAAACCTATGAGGATACATAATGTAATCTCCTTTTTATACAGGGGGAAACTCAAGCTTGAAAGATTTAGTAATTTTTCAGGTTCTGCTATGCTTAGCACTAAATTAAGAATAATAATAATGGTTAACATCATTCTTAGGTGCTTAATGAGTTTTCTGTGTGTAGGCACTAGGCTAAATTTTACATAAAATTATCTCATTTAAAGCTCACAGCAGTAATCTTGTGTGGTGGGTACAACCCAGGGATTCATGGTCTATTAACAGAAGTAACTCGCACGAGATCACACACCAGGATTGAAATAATACGCCTCTACCCTGTAAGCACCAGCCATTAGTCTATACTGCTTTAAATACCTTTATTCAAAGACACACAGCTGGTGAGTAGCAGGGCTGGAATCAGAATCCAGGTAGAGGGGCGCCTGGGTAGCTCAGTCGGTTAATTGTCTGACTCTTGGTTTTGGCTCAGGTCATGATCTCATGGTTTGTGAGATCGAGCCCCATGTCAGACTCTACCTGCTTGGGATTCTCTCTCTCTCTCTCTCTCTCTCTCTCTCTCTCTCTCTCTCTCTCTCTCAAAATAAGTAATAAATAAACATCAACATTAAAAAAAAAGAATCCACGTATATATCATTCTTAAATCCTTTCTCTTTGCTGTTGCTCTATACCACTACCTGTCCTGGAAGTTTTTCTATGAACTAAATGATCCCACTGATGACCACCCGAATCAGCACCCCAATTTTGACACTAATGCTGAAGCAACTGGTAATGAGACCCTAGAACAAAGATATTTATAATGTGGGTTTTTTTTTTCCAAAGCATTTTAACGATCAAGATAGGCATATACTCACTCTGGGGTTCCTGTTAACCACTATTACTTTTTTAATTACGTAAGCGAAAAATCAAGTAAAATCTAGCCTAAGAGAAAAACTATTTTGTCACCTGAAAAGAGATTAAAAGCTGAAAAAAAAAGTATGCGTGGCATAATGTGCTGCCCACTGGCAATGTTCCATGGCAGAGCCCAAACAAATACTATGAACATAAAACAAGAATGGAAGCAGAAACCTTTATTCTCACCAACTATAAAATGGTCTTTTATTCCTTTATTTTCCAGAAAAGTCCCTTACTTGTAAAAACTCTTTTATAAATGCTTCATTCTTAGTGACACCTGTGTCATTGTATATGTACTCATGGGGGAGAATATGGGATACTGAAGCTCTGTGCTGAAAATGTAGCATCTCTTGAACAAAAATAGCTAATTTACCATCTAGTGGTTTTATTTTTATTTTATTTTTATATTTCAAGGGAGAGAGAGCACGTAAGCAGAGGTGAGGGGCAGAGGGAGAGAGACAGAGAGAGAGAATCTCAAGCAGGCTCCGTGCTTAACACAGAGCCCAACATAGGGCTTGATCTCACAACCCTGGGATCATGACCTGAGCCGCAATATCAAGAGTTGGAGACGCATCCGACTTGGTCACCCAGGTGCCCCTTAAATGTTCTTTAAAAGTAAGCTCTATGCACAACATGGGACTCAAACTCAGGACCCCGAGATCAAGAGTCACATCTACCAACTGAGTCACCCAGGCACTCCTTTACCATATAGTCAGATGAATCACGCTACCTAAGATGCCAGTTAAATATATTCCATGAATGATTTTCTAGTCAATCTGTTCCCCCTCTTTTTCTTCCCCCCTTTTGACTTTTTCTAATCCTATCCCTCCCTACTTGCTAGCACTTGTAGCTAATGACGAGTAACTGGGGAACTGAAATTTTTCAGCCTAACAGATTGTATGAGCAAATTGGCTCCACCGTCATTAGGTTTATTCTCCTCACCCAGACCCACAGGTGTCCGTGGGCCAAGTTCTAGTGGCCGGGAGCACAATGAGCAGAGTTCCCTAACTCAAACACCTCCTCTGGGTGGAACGTCTGTTTTTCACTTCTAGGGTTAAGGCTTTGATCAAAATGGGCCGCAGAGCCAATTTGTCATCATATTTTAATGTATATTCAAAAACACGGGGTGTTTTTTTTTTAATCTACCTTTAAACTATTTTATCCAGATTATTCTTTCTCCTCATGATAAGGAACTGAGTAGGGAATCAAGTGAAAATCTGAGACCCTGTGGAATTTTAGGGAAAAGGTGCTTCAGTAGTCATCATTTTGAGTGAAATGTTGTTGGTTGACATAAAAATTTGCATTTTAAGAAGTAGTGATCAAGGGATCAGAAAAACTTTTATAGCATATACCTATCATTGCTTAATTCAGATACATTCCATGTAATGATTCTAAAAGGCTATTCCCTTTGTATTTAAAATTTTAAACATGCTTATCTTTATCAGTTTGAATTTTACTATTTCCAACATTTGGCCACAATACATATTGCTAAAAGCCCAAAAAGGAAAAAAATAACAAGAAATGGTCATTAATACTAGGCCAATCTGCAGTATAATGGTCATTATACTAGGTCAATATATATGCATATGCAACATATCTATAGAAATATATATATGATTTAGATCCCTCAGGGCAGATCTTCTGGGTATCCATCAAGAGATTTCTGGGGTGCCTGGGTGGCTCAGTTGGTTAAGCATCTGGCTCTTTATTTCAGCTCAGGTTATGATCTCACAGTTTGTGAGTTCAAGTCCTGTGTCGGACTCTGCACTGACAGCGCAAAGCATGCTTGCGATTCTCAATCTCTCTTTCTCTCTCTCTCTCCCTCTCTCTCTCTCTCTCTCTGTCTTCAAAATGAATAAATGAACTTTAAAGAGAGAGAGAGAGAGAATTTCGCTTTTGTTTGGGATAAACTTTATCTTATTTATTTTATTTTGTTTTTAACGTTTATTTATTTTTGAGAGACAGAGAGAGACAGTTGATCAGGGGAGGGGCAGAGGGAAAGAGTGAGACACAGAATCCGAATCAGGCTCCAGGTTCTGAGCTGTCAGCACAGAGCCCAATGCAGGGCTTGAACCCACAAATCATGAGATCATGACCTGAGCCAAAGTCAGACACTTAACTGACTGAGTCACCCAGGTGCCCTTGGATAAACTTTAAAGACAGAGAGAGATTTCACTTTTGTTTTGTATAAACTTTGGTGTGTAACTGCATTTTGCTGAGGAAATGTGCCTTAGTCCTGGTCAGAATCTCAGGAGTGAAATAAATTCTCCTGGGGAGTTTTTCTACATCTCAGTAAAGAGTGAAAGTGATGCCACCTATTTCCTTTATTATGCATAAATTGAAACCAATTTTGTTTTAACTTTATTTTGTAAAGTAGCACTTACCAGAGAACCAATTTCTGGGAGACAAAAGATAAGACAGACAAGTAGTGAAAATTCAGAGTACCAGTAAGGATCCTAGTGAAAGCCACCTTGTCTTTACAATCCTTAATGTGGAAAAAGTTATTATCCACAGAAGTGTTATGTTACATTCCGTGGTCAGTCATCAAACAAGGAAGGAATAAACAAGATTCTTCACTGTTTCATCATGGGTATGCGCCTTGCTCAAAATGTATTAAAGAGGAATATTTTCATGATGCTATTACTGAATAATTAAATTAGGCCAATGTTCTGTGGATGTGGAATAATGTAATTTACTATGTTGAATGATTAGCCAACCGGATTTCTCTCATTTTCTAAGGCAGTGGATTGACTAAAATGTGATCATAAACAAAATAGATTTTATTAGGCATAATCTACTTTGTAAACAAATGAAATTAATTCTTTGCCTGACCTAAAGCTTTGAAAATGAAATACCAAAATTGAACACATGCTTCCAATTTTGTCTTTGTTGCTAAGATGACACTTAATATAAAAGTTACAATTTAACTTCCCCTCAAGTATTCCATACTTGATACTAAATGACTCTTAGAAATATGTTCATCAACAGATGGGAGCCACTTATGGCCTCATAAACTCCAAACCAAGTGAAATTATCTCTGCCAAATACAAAGATTACAAGAAAGCCTCATCTGGTTATCTCAGAGATGATTAATGCATTGCATGTTGGTTCAATGGTGCAATGAATATTGACAGATAATCACCCTTCCTGTGAGAGAAGTACGGAAGAGATGAATGCTTGTGATCTATGTTTTTAATCAATCAGTAAGCAATTGCAGCACGTGCCCTGTGTTTGGAGCTGAGCTCCGTGTGATAGAGGATGAGGAGGTAAGTGCCAGCACAGACCCTGTCCTAAAGGGATTGTCTGTCTTGAAAGGGAAGACTAGCATCCCTCAAGTGCTGTGTGTGGATAACGTAGTGTGTTATCACTTACTTGCTTATTAACTGAACCAGTAGAGGTACCGTGGGAGCTCGGAGAAGCCAACAATCAATGAAAAGTGGCCAGGGAAGGATCATGGAGGACTTGAAACCAAAGTTATTTAGATTTGATTCAGCAGGAAATAGAGTGTGCTGGAAGTGAAGCTTTGGGAATTGGGAAATGACCTCAGGAAAATTAGTGTGGAATTTTCTTAAAATTCCACATATCCTGTATTTTCCTTTTTGCTCTGCCTCCAGTGGTACCAGCCACCAGTCTCTCTCCAGGCTACTCTGCTTCCACTCCCCCCAGGCCCCCAGTCCATTCTCCACTTGGCCAGGAGAGTGAGCTTTGTAAAATGTCAGTTCACATTATGTTATCACCCTGTCTGAAAACTCCAGTGGCTAATATTACACCTCTGATGAGACCCTAAGTCCTTCCCGAGATCTCCATGATCTGATTTTCCTACAAGATATGGCCCCACCTTCCTCTTTGATTTATCTTAAGTCACTGTGCCCTTCTTGCTCACACAACAACCCCACACCCCCCTCCCCCCACCCTTCCACCTGGCCAGGCCCATCCCCATGCAAGGACCCTTTGCACTCGCTGCCGCTGCCTGAAATGTTTATCATAATCACCTCTGCTCCAGTAGCTTCTCCACAAATAGATCTTCCCTAGACATCTATTTAATGTAGTCTCTTCATTCTTCCCGCTACTCGCATGGTGGTCACATGGCTCTACTTCAGTGATTGTTGTCTGGTTTACTTATTTGTGTGTTTGTTCATTATCTACCTTCACCCACAAGAACCTAAGTACCATGAGAGCAAGATCCTTGTCAGAGTTGTTTACCCTGATGTTTTAGAGTTCACATATTAGCTGTGCAATAAATACTTCCCAAACGAATTCCATGCTTAATGAATTCTGCTAGCACGCAATGGCAGCAGTCTGGGCATGAAGAAAAATGTATGTGTGTGCTATATTGATAGTAGGAATGAACACTTAAGAGACAAAAATGAATAGAATTTGGTGCCTGACTATGGAAAGTGAAATAACAAATTAAGACAAGGGTTAACAAGAGGTTGCTAGGGTTACTGCAGAAAGGTGAGACTCTTGGCAGAAATATAAAAGTTGTGGTTAAAAGTCACATTTTATGAGTCACACTGCTTATTAAGCATGACATATTTATTCCATTTATTTTTCACAACTCCATGAGGTAGGCCTCATTCTCTGTTTTACAGATGGGAGGTTAAGTCTGCTCCCACCAAGTTGTTCACTTAGGTGTCCTCTTCCAGTGAGTGACGTTGATTTGGCAGAAAAGTATTGGTTTGATAGCAGTCGACAATTGCACGTAAAGCAACGTGTGCATATTCATCCAAAACCCACTCTTGGACTCACCGTCTCCCTCTGGCCTTGGTCCAAGAGCTTTCCTTTCACTAAAGCAGACTGGAGCCCTGGCAGGGGTCAAGACAGGCAAACTGACCTCGGTGCCAATTAGTATAAATATATCTCTCCTCGCACAGGAAGGAGCATGCTCTGAGCTGGAGAATCTCAATGGATGGAGCGTGAGTCACAGATGGGGCAAGAGAGTCTTCCCATTGGTCTGAGAACTGGTCTAGAAGTACAAGTCTTGTCTCTGGTGTTCACAGGTGAATGAGGCTCACATCCATCCACTTTCAGTTATGATACTGGCTACAGGCCAGTTACCAGTGGCCCTCAGTTATGGGAGACCCTCAGAAAATCCCCTGTGTGGAGGCTGAGACTTCCCCTGTCGGGCCCAGTTTTCCCCTGTGTGGACAGCCGGCAGAATCAATAAGCTGTGATGTTATTTCTGAGCAAGGTACACCAGCATGTGTCTGTCCCTTCCAAGGAGAAGATTATAGAATTGTATCGAGGAAAGGATTATAGGATTGCCATCTCTGAAGGACCTTCAGAGAATTATGCTGGCTTGCTTTCTGATACCGGTGTCTCTATAAATAGGTTAGACAGAGAATCCTGTTCATCCAGGTCTGGATAGAAGAGAATTGTGATTGGATATCAACACCAGCCCCGCTCTCCCACTTGGCATTGCTGTCCCTAGGGCTCTGGCTTTGGACTAGTAGGTAATGGGTAGTGAAAGAAGCGTTTCCCCAGGTATATGCAATTTCCTGGGACTTGGACTCTGCCTAAAAACAGCAACGGAAAGGGTTGGATGGCCCCCAGCCCTCCCCCCACCCCCCCACCCCCGCCCTTTTTGCCAGTGTCTCAGCTGCACTTACCCAGGCTGGGCTGCAGATGGCAGGCGCCCCTCTGTGATCCTCCCATGTCCTGTAGGTGCTCAGTCTATACCAGCTCTTGGAAATGAGGTTGTATGGACACTGAAGACTCCCAGCCTCAGACCTAGGCATCAGGATCAGGGCCACTCTTACTGGCCTCACGAAGAAAGGGTGACCAAAGGGAAAACCCATGGCCTGGACCATTGATGCTTCTTAGTATCCATTTCAGTGACATCTTGAATCAAGTACAGTCATCTTTTGGAGAAACAGCTAATTTTGGAAACCCCAAAAAGCTTCAAATTTTAGACTGAAATAATATTCTTAAGATAAAACAGATAAAAATTTATATTAGTGCATGAAGAGATAAGACCTACAGATATGCATTTTGATCATCCCTTTGTTTTGATAGAGACCTGTTCATTCTGACCCCCTCAGATGGTAACTCACTCTACTGACCCTGGCCTCTCTGCCCTCCTGCTTTCCTGTGACTTAATGTCTTACATTATTCCTCTGCATTCCTTCTCAGACTGAAATCCCCAAAAGAACCCCCTGTTGGCATGGCTTGGGATCGCTGTGGCGTGGTCTGGTGCCCAGGGCAACTCTCTCTTCCTAGTACAGGGCCCAGGTAACCCACAGTAGCACCAACGTGTGAGGTGCCTGCTCTAGACTGAGAGGGCTGGGCCAGGCTTTGGGGAGCCAGTCTTGAGTAAAGCTGAGTTGTCAAATACACAGGCAAGTAAGCCAGAGGGGCCTGTGTGTCACTCGAAGGTGCTGACACAGGCAAATCTGATCTGGGGCTCACAGATGCTTAACCAAATAAGACAAATGGAATGTGCTCCCGCCAGTGTCACTGTTGCTTGCACAGCGTGGCCGTTCCCAGAACTCAAGTAGCTTTGGACTGGTAGGCAATGGGTGGGGAAGAAATGGGCCCTCGAGTATATGCTGCTTCTTGGGACTCAGTTCTCACCATGGGAACACCCTCTACTCCACCGTTATTACCTTGACTCAGTTATTCTCTTGGTCTCTGCTTCTCTTCAAGGCTGATTGGGTTTTTTTTTCCCTCTTTGTCAGTAACGAGCCAAACCTCTCCATGTTTTATAGTCTAGAGCTAGAGGAGAAATGGATGAATGGATTTAGCTAGTCACTGTCCACACCTGAGCAGAAGCTATTGCTCCACACTATTTCACTGGTTGCCAGCTGGCCTATGGATAAGCTGTCCTTAAAGCAGATGCTCACTCCTAATTGGTGCCTGTCTCCATCACTTCTTAGAGGAATGGGGCCTGTTGCTGTGGTCATTTAACTCTGAAGTTGGGAAGGCAGGCATTCTGGGTGAGCTGTCCAATGTCAAAGGAGAATCAGAGAAGAAAGGCACAGAGACAGGATGCACTAACATTTTGAGGAACTGACTATGTGGGCAGATACTGTACTAGGCACTTTAAAACTGCATTTATCTAACTCATTCTCAAAAAGACTTCTTTTCTCCTGCCATCAGAGTGTCAGAATCAGAGGGCTGAGATTTTAGGATAAATCTAAATGGGTCCAAAGAGATTTTGTGTTCAAAGTTGGTTCTAGGTCGCAGGGCTGCCTGCCTCTTGCCTTGCAAGAGAACTCTTGCAAATCTGGGTAACCTCGTTCAGCCCAAGAAGACTAGGTTCTATCTGGTCATAAGGTGCTCCTTTTCTCGGCCTTATTTTATGCATCTATACACAAACTCATTGTGAACATGAGTTCCAAAGGGCGAGTGACGCTTCCAAAGAAAAAAGTGTTGGGATCCTGGGCCCCAGCCCATGCCATCACTTCCATTTCAACGTGTACAAGAACAAATATGAGGCTTCTCACTTTAAAAATGGGAAAACAGGGGTGCCTCAGTGGCTCAGTTGGTAAAACGTCCAACTTCGGCTCAGGTCATGATCCCGCGGTTCATGGGTTCGAGCCCCACTTCAGGCTCTGTGCTGACAGCCAGCTCAGAGCCTGGAGCCTGTTTCGGATTCTGTATCTCCTTCTCCCTCAGACCTTCCCCTGCTCACACTGCCTCTCTCTCTCTCTCTCTCTCTCCCTCTCTCTCTCTCTCTCCTCTCTCCCTCTCTTTCTCAGAAATGTATATTTAAAAAAAAAATTAAAAAATGGGAAAACAGAGAACCAGAACATTAATTGGCTTCCCGTCACAACACTGGCCATGCCTTTGCATAGTCTCTCGTCTCTTAATATCTCCTTGCATTTTGGCCAGACTTCCAGTGACTGCCAACATCTGAAGAAGTTGACCTTGGCCTCCTATACAGCAGGCAAGGGTTGCCAGACCTCTTCCCTTTAGGGGCCTCCACCATGGCTGATGGGGTTTGGTGGGATAACTCTAGAGCTTTGAAAGCTCCCCCCAGAGGAACAGAGATCCAGTTCCTACTGTGCTAACTTGCCTAAAAGTTCACCCTATGCTCTCTGCCTTCTCTTCCCTACCTTACTTCTGTACTGTCCTACAAGTATTTGTTAGAATCAACTCCACATGAGCAACTTACACACACATCCTTGATTCAAGGCCTGCTTCTAGGGAAATACAAATAAAGACACTGCCCTAAAAGGTAGGGAACCTGGTGGATCTGACTGAAAATTCTTTACATACTTTATACTTTGCTGATCTATCCAGCCACCAGGTTCCTGGCTTCACAAAAGCTTTCTTCTCTCTTGCACTTCACTCTCCATCCCATGGAAGCATCCCTGCCCTCTCCTCCACGGATCATCCATGTCTCTGACCCTCCCTGGTCCACCCTAAGTCAGTTCCCAATTCTAGTGTCACCCCATGGACTCATTTCCCTTGCTTTCTAATCCATACCTATAACACCATCACCTGCTCCCATGGAAGGAAGGAAGGAAGGAAGGAAGGAAGGAAGGAAGGAAGGAAGGAAGGAAAGAAGGGAGGGATGGATGGATGGAGGGAGAGAGAGAGAGAAAGAAGAAAACACATAAGCATTCCAACCCAGGGCAGCAGGCTCCTTCTCCCCATCATACTCCCCAAAACTAGAGCAAGAACTGTCTAGCAGCTGCATTCTCTAGAAGAATGTACTGGAGTCAAGGTTGCCTCCCCTGTGCCTCCTCTAGAGCTCATATATACACACCTTTGTCGTTATTCATCTTCAATTCAAGGGAATGAGAAGCTGGTTGACAATTAATAGTTTTTAGAAAACTAAACATTAAGATATTAGAGATATTAAGGAGCCATATTTCAAATCTATTAGATATCTACAATTCCAGTGAAATATCAAAATCCTTGCAGTGAAACATCCAATTATTTTGCCTCTTTTACTGCAAATGTCATTGACTGTATTTGTGACTCTCATCCATACTTGACACGTTCAGGCACACCTAGGAGAAAAATTGTGAGGAACAAACATTCGGAACGCACATTATCATGTTGCGGCTCTGCATTGAAATTTTGACTTTCTTTAAAAAGCAAAATGTTTTTGCTAATTCCCCCTAGGATGGACATAAAGAACTGGACTGTGTTCCCGACTTCCCCACTCATTCTACAGAGTGAACTTGGGCAAGTTATTACACAACTATTTTTATTTATCCGTAAGTTTGAAAACAATAGCCTCATTTTCTCAAGAGAACTTAGAAGACAGATTAAATGAGAAATCTATAAAAGCACAATAGAGTCCTTGTAGAGTAGCCTTATCTACTTGCATACGTTGAGGTTATGTCTGTTTTCAACTTCTGATAGTCTTGCCAAACCAGAGAACAGCACTAGTCTTGGTAGAAACTTCCCCCTTGATGTTGACATTGCACTACATCCTCAGTGCTCCTATCTTAAGTTTCCTTAGCTTTAATGGGAGAGAGAGAGAGAGAGGAATTAAATCCAAAATTGAAAGAACTGGCTAGTGAATTATAATTTTAGTCCTTGCATCCAAGGTGACTATAGAAATTAGCCTGTTGTATCAGCTCAAATAGCCTCACTACTGAAACTATTGTTTTGTGTGCAAGCAGCTTAAATGATTTGAAGGTTGCAGCATAGAGAGAGCTACAATTCGCTAGGTTCTCTCTTTACCCTCTAGCTCCAAGTGTTCATTATTTATTCCTGGGACTGTAGTTGTGATTTCTTTTCTTCTATTTTCTTTCATTGGCTTTGCCACCACTTCCATTGATTTGTTTTTTCTTTCCCATTTCTCTCTCAATTGTCCTCTGCCTTCTTTCTTTCACTCAGCTTTATCCCCATTGAACATGTATCATAGACTCTTTGCTGTATTTAAAGAGTGAGAGAAGAGGAGAAAAGGATTTAAGGAGCAGAGGAAAATCAGTAATATTCACCTAAAAAATACTCGTCACATAGTGATGCTCATAAACAAACATTTAAGGAAGAAATCAATAAAATACCTATTATTTATAGACAGCATACTTTGTGTTAGACACTCTACACATATTTCCTATAATTCAGCTACACTGCAAGGTAATGCTATTATTTTCTCCATTTTAGAGACAAGGGAACTGAAGCTTAGAAGAAATAAAATAGGAAATGATAGAAAAGGGGCACAAAACCAGTTCTTCATGATTCAAAACTCCTAGTTCTCAACTACCATACTCTCTTGTGACAGACATATGCTTGGTGCTTTACTTACATCAATTCATTTAATGAGAAATAAACAAGGAGTAAATTACTTGATACATGATGCCACTGGAAAAAGCCACGAATGAGTAAGACTGAGGTCGGAAGCACAACATTAGCAATAGCTTTGTTAAGTTGGCCCATTCTGTAAACTCCCTGTGCTTCGAGTCCTTCATCTGTAGAATAAACATCCATATCTTGTCTTTGGGGTTGATGTAGCAGTTAAATGAGCTTGCTCCATTCCCCTGGCCTTTATAGTGGACAAACAAAACGAAGAGAGGAAATAAATCACAGAGACAGGAAACAGAAATGATTTTGCACAGTCCATACTTTCTCCAAGAAACCCTCCCTGCCCTCCAAGCTGGATTAGATGCCCCCTTTTTATGCTCTCCCAGCATCACCTTCTTCCTGTCTTGCCACCTGCCCCAAGTGTGGTAATCCTTGGTTTTCTTCCTTGTATCTCCCTCCCCTCTCCTGCCCCTGAGGCCGCCCCAGATAAGCAGGGACCAACTTAAACTTGCTGGCTATTCCTCCAAAATGCAGCCCAGTGCCTGGCACGCAGTTAGTGTTCAGGAGGCATTTGATCAGTGAATAACTGAAGATGGAAGAGTAGGGGGTGAGAATAGAGGAGACAGGGCTGATGGTGCTGGGTATTAGGACCATATGCTCACACCGTTCCAGACTGTCCCAGTGTCCTGGTAGAAAATGCAGTCAGTCTTCACCCCTATCATAACTGAGCAATCAGTTTCTGAAGCCCTTGGCCTATGATTTGAGAGGAACGGGTCTGGCACGGAGGGGCCATGCAGAGACACGCTGGTTTGCATCCTCAGAGAGGACCAGCTTTCAAGCATCCCACCCGCTGCTATCACTGCCCTTATTAGCCACTAGAAATAACTAGGGCTTCATGATGGTATGAGCAATCTAACTGCACTCATATCTAGATTGAAAATAAATCACAAAAGCTGCATTATTAAAAGTAATATACAATTAAAGTAGAAAAATAGCAAAACCAATGGTAAGAAGGGACACATCTAATTACCAATATTATCATCATCAACTTTATCTGTTAATTGCCCATCAGGGTCCCTTCACCGTGGACACAGGCACTGCAGATTCTTTTTGAGCCCAGAAAAAATCTGGGCTCATTAGTTGTCCTTTTTTTCAAGCTGTGTGCCTTAAACAACTTGCTTAATTTTTTTTTAATTTTTTTAATGTTTTTTATTTATTTTTGAGAGTCAGAGAGAGAGAGACCACATGAGCAAGGGAGGGTCAGAGTGAGAGGGAGACACCCAATCCAAAGACAGGCTCCAGGCTCTGAGCTAGCTGTCAGCACAGAGCCCGACGTGGGGCTCGAACCCACAAACCGTGAGATCACAACTTGAGCCGAAGTCGGACGCTTAGCTGACTGAGCCTCTCAGGCGTCCCTGCTTTATGTTTTTGAGGCTCCATGTCTTCATCTGTAAAATGGAAGTAGAATATTATCTCAGCAACAGGTGGTGGTGTGTTACGGGTCTGACATAGCAGGCACTCAAAGATGGCAGATGCTGTGATCACCATGACTGCTCTAACTAATACCTTCAAGGCCCATAAATTCAGGTAGAACCTCTACCAGCCAGCAACTTCCAAATCTGTATACCCAGTGTTGGAGTCCTGATACCGATACCCCTCTCTCTCTCAAGGGCACCTCAAACTCAAAAGGTCTGAAATTGAAGATAGTGAATACTCACACCACCCCATAGCCTCCCATAATATCTGCTACTCCTATTTCCCCTCCCCTGTCTGGGAAATGGGGGGCATTCCTTACACATTTTTGCCCCCACTCTTCCACTTTTCCAGTATGATCAATTTCCTAATTTTTCCTCAAGTAATTTCCTTTTTTCTGCATTCTTACTTCATTGTCTTGGCTACTCTCCTAAGAGCCAGTCACAGTTGTCTTCTAAATGAACTTCTTCCCCCAGATGCACCTGCCCATTGCTGCTAGAATATTTATCCCAAGCCCCCGCCTTATGGAAAATCCCTGCCATCTACATGCTAAAGTCTAGACTCTTTATGTGTCATCTACATGTCATCTAGACTCTTTTACATGTCCTCTAGACTCTATATGGGCATGAGGATTCATCCCACCTGCCTCTCCTTCTTATCTGCATCTGTTTCCCCAGTGTCTTCTCGGGGTCAGCTTGTACTGTCTTTCCCATCCGTGGTTTATTGACCTGCCAACTCCTCAGTACCCTTCCAGATTCATCTCAGATGTTACTTCTCATTGAAATTTGCCCAAAATATTTCCTCAGAAAACCTAAGTATTCTTGTCTCTGTTCCCTGATACCTTATGTATCCTTTCATTATGGCAATTGTCACTTTTTTTCATAAACTGCTTATTTTTTAATGTTTATTTATTGGGGGGGGGCAAAGAGAGAGGGAGAGAGAGAATCCCAAGTAGGCTTCGTCCCGTCAGCTCAAAGCCCAACAGGCTCGATCTCACAAACCATGAGATCATCACCTGAACCAAAATCAAGAGTCAGACACTTAACTGACTGAGCCACCTAGGTGTCCCCATAATGTGCTCATTTTGATCAATACAGTTAAACTTTGACTTCCTCAAGGGGCCATAAAATTTATCTATTTTACCTTTGTTTATACAATGCCAAACACAGCATATAGCAGTAGCTTAATATGTGTGTTATGAATGAATGATCAAAATCCTTGAGTTACATAATAGCACAAGAGCAGATGAGCCGTACAGAAGTACACTTGTCACCTGCATAAAGCCAGTGTGTGTGACTGCCTGAGTACAGGGAAGCACAGGAATGATAACTGTTCTTCAATTAAACTCAAAACATACGTTTATTCGAGAGACTATTCTAGATACTAGTGGAAGTTCCACAGACTTACAATACTGCACACTGATCTTTGTTTGATAAGCTTCAAATATATGGGAGAGATAGTCACCTAAACAACCAACTATAACAACGAACCAGGGTTAAATGAAAGGTGCTAAACAAAAGGCTTAACACCAAACCAGGTCAGACTTGTCTTTATACCCTGCTGTATAGACCTGCTCCCCAGGCCTCCATCAGCGTACTGCTAAGTCTTTGCCCCTAGGGTAACAGATTAACTCATTATGTAATTATTTGTTTACTGTATTTTTCCCTATAATAATATTAGCTCCGTGTGGGCAAGGATCACATTCATCGTAGTCACCCCACCATCCCTGGCATCTACCCGTCTACCTAATGGGTAGTAGACCCTCATTGACTTCAGGGGGAGAGAGGAAGAGCAATTAATGTCAATGTTGAGGAGCAGAGAAGACTTCACAGAGGATGTATATGGAAACAGAGTACTTAAAAAATAACAACAGAGCTCTCAAATTTACTGCACGGTTCATGAAAAGTCCATATTTTTTCCCATTAGGCTTCTTTGAATACTCATTTTTCTCATCTGTAGCAATAGACCTTTTAACGAACTTGGCAAGCATGTCCATTCTTCAAAGGTATTTATGCAAAACTATAGCTTTCTGCCATAGTTTACAATTTAGTTATGCCTAAGAGAGTTTCTCCAATGAGAAAATAAAATAACAATGAGCTGGAGTAAATCGGTTTTTTCACAGGTAGTATAGACTAAGCACTCATGTTGCTGTGAAGAGGGCAGAACCCCACTCCAGAGTCCTAGGTGGTTTTCAGGGAGACAGTAGGATTTTCCATCAGCAGGATTTCTATCAAATCTAGGAGGTTTGGAAAGTTCCAGCAAAGGGCAGAACATGAGTGAAGGGTGTTGAGAGCCTGACGGAGGCAAGTAGAAGACAGTAAGTGTCAACACAGGAGCAGAACACAAAGTGCCAAACCCAGTGGTGACACAATACTGATGCCAGCTAAGGGATCCGGACTTAGGTTTATATATAGTTGAGCCAGTTCCAGATTTTAAAGGGATGAAAATAAAATGCCTTAGGAAGACTAATTTGGCAATAATTCGCAGAGAAACCAATTAGTAGGATACTAAAGAATATCCAATTAAGAGATAATAAATAAAAAAGATTTTTTAAGACATTATGAGATGTAAATTAACCAATTTACTTTCTGATTGTTAAGGCATCTCTCAGATTTTGTGAGTGGGTGGCCAGAGTGTAATAGAAGCATTTCAGAAATAGAAAAAGGCGCAGGAGGAGCCATTTTGAGAAGGAACAGGGTACATTTGGCTTTGTAGACATTTGCTTTGAGGACAAGCAGAATGAGGTGTCCTGAAGAAACAGGGAGATGTAAAAGTCTACTCTTTTTATGTTGTTGTTGCTATTATCATCAGCATTCTGATGATGGTGGTAGAATTTCATTAGTATAAGCCACAAATTTAAAATACCATCAATCTCACAGCCAAATTATGGCCCAACTACCCATCGACTGATGAATGAATAAAGAAGATGTGGGGGGTGTGTGTGTGTTTATAATGAAATATTACTGAGCCGTCAAAAAGAATGAAATCTTGCCATTAGCAAAGATACGGATGGACATAGAGAATATGAAGCTAAGTGAAATAAGTCAGTCAGAGAAAGACAAATACCATATGATTTCACTCATATGTGGGATTTAAGAAACAAAACAAATGCACAAAGGAAAAAAATAAAGAGAAGCCAGAAAATGGATACTTATCTACAGAAAACACACTGATGGTTACCAGAGGGGAGGGAGGTGGGGAGATGAGTGAAACAGGTGATGGGGATTAAGAGTACACTTACCATGTTGAGCACTGAGGATAGAACTGTTGAATCACCATATTGTACACCTGAAATTAAGATAATACAGTATGTTAACTATATTGGAATTAAAATTAAAAACTTAATTAAAAATAATAATACAATACCATTTATCTTGATTTTAGTAATCCAAACCCCTCAGTCGTGGAAAGCCTTTGCTGTAATTGAGGGAAATGCAGTGGAGAGAGGGATGGAGAGGGAGGCCACTACACCCTATAATGGTTTTTATAAGGTGAGTGATGGTGAGCTAAGACATGCTAGGGGAAGGTCTAGTGACCATCCAACAAGAAGCTCCTGGGGTGTTGCTACTTAGCCCCTCTCTTGATTTAGATAAAGCTGAGGAAACTGACTAGTACTAAATACACTATCAGGAGATTGAAGTCTCATTTATGAGCAATGAACCTTCCCCTCATGTACTTATCTCCCTAGCTGAACTAGTCATTAGAAAGTAGCTTGAAGAATATGGGCTCTCCAGCAAAGGGAAGCGAATAAACGTGTAGGGTATCTCAACAGGTAGTGTGTGTGAGGGCTGATGTGACATCCCTTCCCACAGCAGAGTATTTCTCTCTACTTACCAAAATATTCACACCTGCCATATTTGATATCCTTCTCACCTGGATGGTGGATGGTATGAGACGAGCTCTTTTTTTTTTTTTTTTTTTTACTTTCATTTGCAATACTCTATTGAGTGGTGCCCCCAAAGCCATTACTGCCTGCAAAGTGCCTGGGGAGCTTGTTCAAGATAGTCAAGAGCCCCACCCCCATAGATTCTGCTCCCGAATGTCCACAGTGAGCCTGGGAAGCAGATTGCTGGCAAGCCTCTAGAGGTTCCCAGGCAGCCTTGAGTGACTTTGAACCAATCTGATTTGGCAGGCAGGTAAGGCTCCCACCCTTCCATGCCTACTTTAGCATGAGCAGCTGTGCATGTACCTACTTTATTTGTGTTCTCTTCTGCCAAAGATTTGTTTGAATACAGATTTTCAGCACCTTGACAAGAATTGGTAAATTATTTATCTAAGTTAACCTTGACCTTCTGATTAACACTTTTTCTTTGACAAGGTTATAAAGCAATTATTTGGAAGCCCATCATTTAGTTAAAAATCACATTTACTGCAAGAAATAAAGCAGAAGAAAAAGCTTTCCATGAAAAAATTTTTTCCTCAGTCATCGCTCTCCAATATAAATGGAAATAAAACAATTTCTGAATACCCTATTGTCTGAAGCACTCACTGATGTTTAAATGTGTACTGGTCATTAAAAAGAAGTTGAATTTCTCCTTCTACTTGGGATTTGCAGAAAATCTAAAATATCCCAAAATGATTTGTATTTTAAAGTGACGATTTGTGCACACAAAACTCTGGTTTTGTGTTCATGAGAAGGATGCCCTGGTTATGTGCAAGCACTCATCTTACACACAGTTTTTCCATTGCAATGACAAACAAGCTGACATTAGTCCCTTCGATTTAAAAAAGAAGAAGAAATCATAATGTTGATACAGCCAAGGTATAACCACTATCAGTGTTTAGGAGGAGTTTAAAAAGACCATAAGGTGGCACTGGAAAGAACACCATGGTAGACAGTTTTGCGAGTTTTTTTTTTAAGTTAAATATGGCATGAAGGCTGGTGAAGTGTAATACGACTGTGTAAGTAAATCCTGTTAATAGATGTAAAGGTTCATTTTGTACTGTATCTTGAAATAAAGAATCCATTTCTGGTTTTCAAAGTTGCACTTACTCAATAAACAATTATTGATTGATTGTTTTCTGTGTGCCAGGCAACATGTTAGTACCAGAGATCCAACAGAGAACAAAACAGATAAGACCTCTGCGGTCATGTTCTAGCACAATAGAGGTGGGGGGTGGGAGGGAGACAACATAGAAGTAATAAATAAAATCATTTCACTTTGCAATAAATGCAATGAGGAAAGTAAGCAGAGTTTTTATTTGGAAACCTTACAAGGGAGAGAATCTCAGAAGGGAACATAATTTAAACAAGGTGGACAGGGAAAGCCTCCCTGCAGAAGAGACTTTCTGAGAGCAAATAGAAGAATGAGGCATGCTGGCTACTAGGAGCTAGGAAAACATAGTGAGAAGTGGTCAACGGACTGTGAAAATGGAAGTAGCAATGAGCTGGAAGGTTAGAGGATGGTGGTCAGAGAGATGATGGTGGTGATGCAGGCTCTGGTGATGACATGGTCTATGAGAAATGAAGAACACCTCTATTAAAGGCAAGGTGGTCAAGGAACCAAGAGTTTAACGGGTGTCAGAGTCACCATACACAATGACAAGAATGGGGATGAGAAGCAAAGTCTGAGCTAAAGTCTTCAGTGCATGAAGCAGAAAGAACAAGGGTCTAGGCAGATGGCAGATGGCAGCATGTGCTTCATAGAAGCAGGAGCTTTTACCAAGGGACATGTCCTGGAAGCAGCGATGAATGACAAGGAAATAGCTCCCTGTCTTCTGGCCAGAGGGACAAGCGGTTCAAGGAAATAAGGTTTTGTCTACTTGAGAAAGTGCAAGGGCAGCAGAATCTTGGGGGCCAGCCAGGTTCCATGTAAAGAAAGTCATGGAAAACAAACATTCCAGAAGTCTCCAGAGATTAAAGAGGAATTTGATGACCACAAACAGAAGGTCCAGAGGGCACAGTGGGAGGCTGAGTTTGTTTTTGTTCTTGTCAGTGGGGCAGGGAGGGAACGAATTAGGGTACATGTAGAGACACATAAATTACAGTCTGGATAATAATGGACAACTGGGGAACCTTGAAATTCACTAGGTCAATAGGATAAAACATTATTACTACACTATAAAATATTAATAATGGCAATTATTATTTATAGTTGTAGCAATAAAAGAAGTAGCTGCAAAAATATATTGGCAGCTTTATTTCAGGTCTGTACTAAGTACGTTCCACGCAATCAATCAATGACCCCATGACCTTCCAAAGCTCAAGTGTCAAATTTCCAATCATCTGTGAAAACTTCATGGACTACAGGTAATTGATCAGAGTAAAGATGGATTCAGGGCTTTGAAGCCATGCTGGCAGTCTCTGAGAAGACAGAAGACAAATGGTTTTAGACTTGATACCCCAAAGGGTTGGCTTCCAGTTCTATGGAAGATCTGGGCAGCTGTTTTATGGGGCTACCCAAGTTGGTATATGGTGATCAGGGGTTACTCATACAATCTTCTTGCACTAAAAAGAAGCCCTATCCACCCCTTAAAGCTCATCTAGTAGCTCAAAGGACCATGATGCTTTGAGGTGGCTCCCATCCACAGTGCAAACTATTTCTCTGCTCTTTTGCTCAATTTTCTAGAATATTCCTAATCCACGGGGATGACTTCACTCCATTTATGCATTCATTCATTCAATAAATATGTGAGAGCAACTACTATAGGTTCTAGATCATTCTAGACACTGTGAATGAGAGAGAGAGAGAGATCCTCCTCTAGCCAACTTCTCTCACCTCTCCCTCCAACACTAGGCTGATGACCCCATGCATTATTTCCACAGCACACCAGTTACTCATTGTTTTTCCAATAACATGCTGTCAATTCTGTATGTATATCTCCAGACCAGTCTTCTCCTCAACTATCCTTTTCAAGTCTAAGTGAGATTGTGTTACTTCTCTGCTGAGAGCCCTTCAAGTCCCCCTAGTTTACCCAGGGTAAAAGCCAAAGTCCTTACACTTTTTATCCCTAGGAGAGGATTCCCTGTTGTAAATCCTGCCTTCCATGTATTCCCTTCTCCAGTCATTGCAAGAGCTGTAGGAAGATGAAGTCAGATGAACAGTAAATGGTAGGTAGGTCGATTCTTGCACTAACAAGAGAACTAAATTCTTGTCCTACTTTTTATACAATTGTACATAGCAGGACATCAATTAGACTTTTCTGGATTCCCTAATCATTCTTCACTTGGGAAAGAGAAAGGTTTCATACATGAGTGAAATTATATGATTATAGTTACTAAGTTGTTATGATAAAATGAATATTCTGAAATAAAAACATTTTCCACGAGGAAAAATATCCCCTTTTGAAGGGGCTTGGAAAACTGAAATGGTCATGACGATTGTATAATTTGCCTTGCTACAATTTTAAGTTGTAATTTATGACTTTAAGCTCTTCTGTGCATCATAGAATACCTCAAAAGCAACAACAAAAATTTCAATCCAAATACAGCTACATTTTTTATCTACATTCAGATGCACTAATTAAATTAATGATTGAAGGTAACACATTCCTGAATAGCTCAAGAATCATTGACCTACACAATGATGGAGTACAATGTGTCACAGGCAAAGCTAAGATGAAAATTCAAGACACTTTCCTTTCCATCTTGTGGCCGTGTGTGTGTGTGTGTGTGTATCTTGCTATATAATTGATAACCATAGTTAACAAAGATAGTAAAAAAACAGTAACCATCTTACTATGATCATAGACCCAAATCAATACTAGTAGGTTTAGCTGAATAATAATCAAGATAATTTAGCTTGAGAAAATCTATTAATATACTGTAGCACATTAACATCAAATAAATGATAACATGTAAGTAACCAAACATATATAATATAAAATGGGAAACTTTGGTTCAAAATGATGCTTGGACACCATTTTTCGTTGTTATATTTTCTCTAAAGAAACTTACTACAAAATGTGTATTCAGCAGGCTTTGCTAAATTGTTTTGGCAGCTTACATGAAATGCGCTCTCCTCAATAGTATTGTAAAACAAATATGTTAAGACCCTTGTATACTCTCCTTTGTGCTTACAACATTTCTCCTTCTCTATTTTAACAGAACCTTAAGTTCCACATCACTGAGGATCCCAAGGGAAAAAAGGAGAATCTTTTGCTCAACTCTGAGAGGCCAGCGAGGGTCTTAACCAAGACCAGCCACTCACAAGGAGAGGATCGAGCTTTGGGGAAGACCACAGGGCCACCAACAATTAAGCTGATTGAAAAACATCCCGGAACTAGGACTGTTTTCAAGAAGTTCAGTGAAATGAAGTGGCCGTTGGATGTACACCCTTTAAACAAAAGTTTAATCAAAGACAACAAATGGAAGGAAACGGATGTGGCCCAAGAGAAACGCAGGTCTTTCCTTCAGGAGTTTTGCAAAAAATATGGTGGGGTGAGTCGTCCTCAGTCACATCTTTTTCACATGGTATCCAGGATCTATGTGGAAGATAAACACAAAATCTTATATTGTGAAGTACCCAAGGCTGGCTGTTCCAACTGGAAGAGAATTCTGATGGTACTAAGTGGGTTGGCTTCCTCTGCGTACAACATCTCCCATGATGCTGTTCACTACGGGAAGCATTTGAAAAAACTAGATAGCTTTGACTTAAAAGGGATATATACTCGTTTGAATACCTACACCAAAGCTATTTTTGTTCGTGATCCCATGGAAAGATTAGTGTCAGCATTTAGGGACAAATTTGAACACCCCAATAGCTATTACCATCCGGTATTTGGGAAAGCAATTATAAAGAAATACCGGCCAAATGCCTGTGAAGAAGCATTAAATGATGGATCTGGAGTCAAATTCAAAGAGTTCGTCCACTATTTGCTGGATTCCCACCGTCCAGTAGGAATGGACATTCACTGGGAAAGGGTCAGCAAACTCTGCTATCCGTGTTTGATCAACTATGATTATGTAGGGAAATTCGAAACTTTGGAAGAAGATGCCAATTACTTTCTACAGCTAATTGGTGCTCCAAAAGAGCTTAAATTTCCCAACTTTAAGGATAGGCACTCTTCTGATGAAAGAACCAATGCTCAGGTTGTGAGACAATATTTAAAGGATCTGACTCGAACTGAGAGACAATTAATCTATGACTTTTATGACTTGGACTACTTGATGTTTAATTATACAACTCCGTTTTTGTAGTTTGCATTAATCTTCTAAAACCCTGTATTTACTTCATGATGATGGCCTCAAATCAGCTGTGATTTTCCTGCAGTTCTCTGTATGAGAGAGAATTTAACTAAGTACAGTTGTCTTGACTTAATGATTTTACCAAATAGTATGACACCAATTGGCACAAAGTTATAGGAAAATTACCTTACAGAGACATGTAAACAACTTGAGTTGCTCTAGAATGTCTGGAAAATAGCTGCTTTTGCATTATGGATTATATTATAGAAGCAATAACCTAGCCAGCTGCTACATTAGCTTCAAAAGCCTCTTGCAGTGATAGGAAAAGGGATCTAAAATAGCATGAGTATATGTCTACATCCTGGAATTTGTTGTCGAAAGTGCATGAATATATTTTTAGCAGTCTGTGACATATTACTCGAACCTTGGAGAGTTTTTTTACACCCTGGAAATCTTTCTATCAACTGCAATGATAAATCAATTTTTAAATAATATTTTGGACCTAGGTATTTAATTTTAGATTGGAAGGCATTATGTGATTTACAATATGAGAATATAGCAGGAAAACCAGATGAGGCTATGGCTTTTTATATTCAACAACTAGTAAAAAATGCACAGCATGCTAAGATCAAAGCAACAAAAACAACCTTCCTCTTCCAGAAAAACTTAAGGGAATTGATTCTGTTTTCTTTTGAGCCCTCTGTGCAGAGACAAAATGAACATAACCACTAAAGGTCTTTGCTTCTGAAGCAGGCGGTTGAGAAGTTTAAGCCTCATCAGATATAAATGTGCTCCTAATTTCTGGTTTAATTGGGCAGGGGGGAAATTGTTTCAGGATGGAATAATCATCAAAAACAAAAGTTGCCACTCTGAATATGGGCCTCAAACAATAACAAAGTTTTATAAGAGTATTATTTGAATCAAAGCATCGTGTGCATAGCTTTATATGTGGAATGTACTCTAAGAATAGCCTTTGTTTCCAGTCTAATTACTTAGCTTGGGAATGACTTTTTAAAAACGCATATACCACTTCAAAGATAGGTTATATTCTAGAGAATAAACAAAACAAGAGCCCCTAGAAACATTTTTAATAGGCTTATGCATAAACAAATTCAGGTGTTTTCTTTTTAAGCTTAAATATTCTATACTAACATGGTCAAATACCATTGCATTCAAATATTAAATCCAAGTTTTGGGAAAATAGGACCATGTGTCACCCCTATCGAAAGTTGTAATGCATTCTGGGGATTTTTTTCCAGTGGACCCTAAATTTGAAGACGCATTTGGATGGGAACTTATTTTAATAGGTTGACTGTTACTTTGAGTTAAGAAGACCACATGTCATTCAAACCCTGTTTAAATGCAGTCCTCGAACATGTTCTTCTTCCCAAACTATCAGTTTTTTTCTCATCAATAAATATTCAGTAACATCTCGCAAAGAAAAGTAGGTATTAATATTTAAATATTAATAGACCAAGAGAGTTACAGTTGTCCTTATTTCATTTTGATTTTCCATTTCATGGCTGAGTATTCATGAATTGCTTCACCCGACACACGCCGGCCTTGTCCCATCTGTGTCTCCCAAGGAGTAGGTAACTGCAACAGGCTGCCAGAGCCTACGTATTAAGCCTTCTAAACCAGCCTTTTACTACTTTCCACTCCATTTACTCTTGCCTCTAGACCATACACTTAAGCCTCGCTCTCTGTTCTTAAGGAGTTTTACTCTAGAGTAATCTCACTTGTATAATTTAAATTTTGCTGTACCATGTAGACTGGAGCCCTTGTAACTTGGAGACAATGAAATCATCTTTTTATGGAGAAAGGGAGAGAATGGAAACTATGCCAAGAAGCCTGAAATTTTATTCCTAAACTACACACACACACACACACACACACACACACACACACACACACACACACTAATTTTAGATGGAATCTGCTATAAAGTGTAGAAGCAATTTTCTCAACGTGATTCCTAAAATCTTACCAGGAACAAACAAAAAACCCTTCTTTTCATAACTTTGAAAGAAAAAAATGGGGAAAACATGTCTTATCTCTCTCTTTAACATTTCTAATGTACTTGAGAGAATGGGATACATATATATCCACACATACATATATAGACACAAACAAACATGTATGTGATACGTATGCATATATGTATATATACATGCACACACACATAACTGTTTGGCACTGGTGGGAAAGAAGAGAGCTGAGAAAACGATACACGATGCTCTCTATCAAAGCTGTTCTATGCCTTTCGCCGTGTATTCTCCCTCTCAGACCCTTTCCACTGGGCCTGTGTAACCAGAGGTGGCCCTTCAGTCACTCTTTTCCTAAAAGACTCTGATACCAGCAGGCATCCTGTGTGGCTGTGAGTCCCAGAGGCCATGTGTTAATAAGGTTTTATGAAGGAAGAACACTACCTACTCTTTCTTTTCAATGACTTCTGTTCATGGCAGGGCCGAAGAAGCCAGTCGTCATCTTGGATTCCTTGTGACTTTAAATACCTTTTCCATTTATCCTTTCTGAATTATTCTGCCTTGCAGGCCAGCTCACATTCACCTATGTCGTTTCTGCCTGTGCACAAGCCCCAGGTGGAGGCGTCATTGCTCCTTTGGATGCTCACAGTTTCATGGATTTAGATTCCTAAAGGCTAGTGACCAAATCCAGACTCATCTTCCAGATGTCCAGTGTTCACATTTTAGCATTAGCTTGCCTCAGGTAGAATTATAAGTCCTCTAATTAAACCCTAAGGATCTGATTTGTTTTTACAGGCAGCGAGAACAACCTGGGCAGGTCCCTTCTCTCTGTTATTCTCCTGTCTGGAATTACTAGCAGAGTACAAGTTGGCAATTAAATCCAAAGCCACAGTTACTTAACATGGTAAACTATCTATGGAGAAGTGTTGATGTGATTGTGCCCAGGACTGCCATAAATTTCAATGAAAATGCATATAAAAGACGCCCAACTTTCTGATTCTTTCACATGTGTTTGGAAACACCCATGAAGTCAATGGAAATGTGGGGCTACTTGCTAAATTCTCTCACTTCACAATCTATAAAATATTATCTAGCAATTCAAAAGCCGCTTGGATACCATTTATAATCAGGAAGAGGGAAAAAAAACGTATCCATTTTCCTTATGAATAATTATTCTTCAAAAAAGCATTATCTCCTAAAATATATAGTTTAGCTGAAAAGAATATATAAGCAGATGCAGGGAATTTTGAATATGAAACTCTTTGAAAAGACCACCTGCAGAATAGGCAGAACTTGGAATTCATAGGCTGAGACTCCCGTAAACATCTCTGTACTATCGGTCCTCCCTTGGCCTCTTGGGGCATCTTTAGCCTCTGGGCTTTCATGGAATACGGCACAGAACTCCGCCCATGGCTAACGTCCCCAGCGGGGCTCTGAAATTTGAAGGATCGTTGCCCATAGGCCTTTAACAGTAGCTCAATACCTGAGGTCCTCAGACCAAGGCCAACTCAGTTTAGTCCCACCTTTAGGACCAGACCTTTTCAATATCAATCATAAGCATTATAATAATATTCACGACCATAGTCATAATCAAACATTTATTCCTTTACTACTTAAGGGCTTTACATGCATTTATTTAATCTCCATAGTCCATCTAAGATGGAGTGTAAGCTCACACACACACACACACACACACACACACACACACACTGTGTATATACACCGATACATACATATACAGCAGAGTGGTTGAGTAACTTGCCTAACGTTGCCTAACAGCTGGAAATTAGGTCAGGAGCCAGGATGAATCCAAACGGCAAATACCACTACCAAACTCCCTTAGTTTAAGGACAGCTAAAGGCAAGAAATATATGGACATCCTGAAACTTCCTTGATACAAATACAGATATGTATACATGTGTGTATTTTGCTGGTTATCCTATTTCAAATCAGCTTATCCCTTTCTCCCTGCTGAGTTGACAGATTCAAAGACTTTGTAAGAAATTAAGCTTTCTTCCTACCCCCTTTTTTAAAAATTCATAGTTGATCATGGACCACAATGAAAGAACAAAAAAGTCCCTGGACCAAGTTTAGCATAACAAAAACAAAATACCATTTTGATAAGGAAGTCCAGATGGCCACAGGAGTGGGCAAAGTCATGGAGAGTATGGTCCAAACGGAGGAAGTCTGGCCAACTTTCACCAAATCAGCACTGGAAGATGGTGGTGGCTCAGCCAATCAGCCCAAGTGAAAGCTCCTTAAATACTGCTAGAAAGTAAATGATTGTGTACAGTCTCCTTTTCCTGAGCTCCTGCTCCCAGAGCTAATAGTGGTCAGATAACCCTAAACGGACTCAGGAAGATTATAGAAAAGAACAGAAGAACAGATTGACTCAAATTAACTGAAAAACACTATGAAAATTTCAAGATAAACAGCTACCAGAGGGAAGACTTTTCTAGACCTTCGGGATACCCTACATGAGGAAGGCCAAGTCTGGAGAGTTCAGCAAAACGGTGTTGCCTCCCACCATTTACTTCGCAGAATTACCTAGTCCCACACATCTTATCCACCACAATCCTATCCTTCCAGGTATATTCAAGTCCATTTAGGCAATAATTTTTTCCGTCTCCTCTGTTCAAGTCTTCACTCGATATTGAAATACTCACCTCTCTCAAATCTAGACATTTACTTCATGTTAAGTCACCACAGAATCTCTTTAGATTATTCAGTTTGGCAATCTCATCTCTTCATGGGCTCTCTGATCAACAGAAAAAGGTAAAATGATTTTCCCCTGGTGTGACATGCATCTGATTCTTCTTTTACCAGTAAATGCAAGCAATTCTTCCTTTTTTTGTGCTTCACTTATTCATTTGTTCATTTGCTATATCCCTCTTCATATGAACATAAAATCTCTGCTGTCATTGGAATATGTTCTAGGTCTTCCAAAAGGAAAGGAATTGTGTCTGTTCAAAAGAAAGAGTTATTGATAAATATTTTTGATAATATAGTTTAATGGTTCCTCAACAGCTTCTCTTCATGTATAATATGTTTATTATTGCCTTTGACTTTGAGAAATCTACACAATCAGTGGATCTAAAGAGAAGGCCCTAAAGCAGAGCAATTAGGGAAGTCACTTAAAGGCACATGGTTTCTCTATACTGATTGTCATACCTTAACCCAAATTATAGCTGTAGACACAGCAATCTTTTACTCTTCTAAAGTGACATATTTGGTTTTTAGGCTGGGGGAGGAAATGTTTAAAAAAGGTATGATTCTGGTCAAGAGGAAGGCCATTTACTGAGCAGGGAGCACACAGGAAAACTACCTTACATACATCCATTTAATGACATGAAGAATATGTCTAATTCTTCCCCCCCAAAAAAAGTGAAAGTTAGGTATTAGTCCACCCATCATTTTATGAGGGAGAAAACAGGGTCATAGAGGTTTAATGGCTAGCTGCCAAGCCAGCTTCCTGCCAAGGTCTCTCTGGCTCCAAAGCTGAGACCACACACGGCAGCCTACAGGCCAGATCTGGCCACAGATATGTTTGGTTTGGCCTACAACGCATTTTATTTAATATCTGAATTAGTTGTCAGCATTTTAAAATTGGAAAGCGTTTGTCAATAATAAGGAATTTCTGTTACGCTGCATCATTTGTGCTCACCTGAAAACGGTTGGGCAGAGTCAAGGTCAGCCCCTTTAGAGAGATCCTTTATTGTTGATGCTCTCCATCTCGGCATCATCACTCTTTTTGCCTTACCCGGCTGGTCCCTAAGTGCCTCACCTTTTCATCCCTGCTTTGAAGTGTGTGTCCTTGCTGCGTCTACCATGATTCCAGAGGAAAAGCAATTCCTGAACATTTTCCTTGACCATATTTGTGTCATGCAAACTAGGTTCCCTTATCCTCATTCGAAATGCTGCTGGTCCTTTGGTCGTATACCCAGTGGGATCGCCAAACAATATTTCATTGTTTAAGAAAATCTCTTCTGACCTACAAAAAAAAAGATGTTGGGAGAAATCCAGTACCTTCTTTTGGCATCCTTCTGTCTTAACCACTGGGTCCCCCTGGCAACAACATTCTTTCCCATCCCCTTCAGCGGAGATGAATCATTCTCCCATGCCCTTGGAACCTCAGGGTCTAGGACAAAAACTGGTTCCCACTAATGCATCCAGATTGCTATTCCGTAACTTTTCTTCAAAAACTCCTGTTTTAAAGGTGTACCCACCTTTCCTCTGAAAATTACCTAGCTTTCCTTGACGATTTCCCCATCAGGCTCATCACATGCCTCTCCACCCCATTCCTGCCATTATCCTGGGTGGTTTTTGCCATCCCAGTGACATTCAACTATCTTTGCTTCTTAGGACTCTAACCTCCTCCTTCTTCTACTTCAACACTCGGAGAGCTAGATAAAACAGAAACCCAGCCATGGAACGAGATAACCATGACTCTGGTTCCTGAAGAGCAGAACACTTGTGGAAAACTATGTAGTACTTCATTTTATTCATTCATTTCCTTAAAATATTTCTCAAGCTTAGAAAAAATGTTCTCCAAAAATATTATGAACTCCAAACACTGGTATAACTACCAATTTTAAAATGATAATATTAGTTTGACTATAATTATCATTAGGCAAAAATAAACCCTGATTTAGTCTCTCAAGTGCTCAAAAAATAGTGCCCAGGCCACCACCATGTATCAGAGTTATCCACATCTTTGTTAAAAACAGATTCCTGTACCCCACCCAATATGTGCTGAATTAGAATCTCTCCAAAAATCACTTGGGAATTTTCTCTTTTAACAATCTTCTGGGATGAGTCTTGTACACATCATGGTTTGAGCACTGCTGATATGTGTGTGTGATTTTTTTTTAAATCCTGGTGGATTATAGGTAATAACAAAGCCTTCTCCCTTCATTCTATTACTTTGTTAAAAAGTTAACGGCTCTTGGCTCAGAGAAGGTCAGCGGGTATTGGTACCAAAGTCCTCCGTGGGATTTTGAGCTGTGCTGAAGCAGAAACTTGGCATCTGAGGTCCGCCAACAGCAAGAAGTAGAGCTGAAATGATGAAGTGAGTTATGGGAACAGCACTAGTCACTGCCCAAACTTTTCGAAAGCTTTCAGGATGAAATGGAGAAATGGAAACTTTCCTCTTTGAAACACAAATGACAAATGTGGACTGAAGGCAATTTTGGCAACTCAACTTCACACTGAACGAAGTGAAGACAGTATGAGCTTCTCCAATAAAAAATAAAAAAGCTGTTTTCCAATTGACCTAAGATGATTGAAAGTGGAAAATATTTGCTCTTTGGGTTATTAGTTTGAAAGCAAGTGCCCCAGGAAATATTTTGCAATTTAACTTAAGTGGTAAGAATGCGCATTTTCTTGGACTTCATTAAAGAATGTGTCTCCCTTCACCTTTCTATTAGCTTGAACCATATGACATTGCCAACCTTTGACTATCTCTGATGTACAAATGAACACAACCCTTTCATACAACTCCACTGGTACCTACCCAATTCTAGCCACATTAGCACTCATCTGGGCTAAGAAATAGCCTCTGAAGAGAAGTCTTGCTCCTCATCACTTTCCTATTTTATCTTCCTTTTTTTTTTCTTTTTAAGTTTGTAATTGTGGTAAAAGACACATAACATAAAATGCACCATCTTAACCATTTTTAGGGGGCGTTAAGGATATTCACGTAATTGCATGGCCATCACCACCATCCATCTCAAGGACTCTTTTCATCCTGCAAAACTGAAACTCCATAGCCATTACATAGTAACTCCTCCAGCCCCTGGAAAACACCGTTCTACTTTCTGTCTCTATGAATCTGACAATGCTAGGTACCTTATATAAGTGGAATCATATAGTATTCATCCTTCTGTGACTGGCTTATTTCATTTGGCATTGTGTCCTCAGAACCCAGCTGTGTTGCCGTAGGTGTCAGAATTTTCTTTTGTTCTAAGGCTATTGAATAATATTCCATTGTACATATAATTCCTCCCTTTGATCCACTCTGCACTCTTGGAAAATAAACTTCCCACAGCATCATTCTGCTCCCAGTTTCTCATTGCCTGAATTCAAGGGCCACAATAACATAACCCTTACCCAATATGACCAAATAACTACATAAAACCCACTATTATCCAGCCCCTCCCCCAAACCTTATTACATTCATTGAAAACATTCTTATTCCCCCCACTTTATTCTATTTCACACTGCCTGAAATGTCCATTTCTCCTCTCCCTCATTATTTTCTTTCATTTATTTTTAGAGAAAGAGAAAGAAGATGAGCAGGGGAAGGGCAGAGAGGGAGATAGAGAGAGAAAGAGAGAAAGGAGAGAGAAAGGAGGGTCCCAAGCAGGCTCCACACTCAGCATGGAGCCCAGTTCAGGACTAGATCCCACAACCCGGGGACAGGACCTGAGCTGAAACCAAGAGTCAGACATTCAACCAACTGAACCACCCAGGGACCCTCTCCTCTCCCTCTAACAACCTCTTCACATGACCCCTCCAACCTGCCCCTTACCCACCCCACTCCTCTCCCCCCACCCCTCAGTCAGCTTGCTTCACTCACTCTGACTGGGACATTCTTCCACTCTTTTTGCCTTTTTGGGCTGATGGTCCCAAACCTCTATATCCAACTCATATGTCTATTGTGGATTTTATCCCATATTTGCAACTTCCTGATGGACTTCTTCACCTGGATAATCCATTGGCACTTCCAACTCAGTGTGACTAAAGTTGAACTCATTGTCTAACCCAAAACCTGATTTCTCTTTATTTAATGACATCACCATCCATCTACTCTCTCTCTCACATCAGGAACCAAGGAGCCAAATCAGACTTCTCCCAGTGCTGACTCCCCACAGCCAGAGGAAAGCCCACCAACTTCACCACCTACATTTTGCTCAAGCTTCTCCCCTCCCTCCATGCATTCTGCTACTCTCCTAGTTCAAACCTTCCTCACCCTCTCTTACCTGCAACACTGCAACAATTTCTAACTGTCCTCCCATTTTGTTCCCCTCCACGCCATGCCCCACACCACTGCAACAACCTAGAATAGCCATGATCCCCTAACATTGGGTAGTTTCCTGCCTCCTGTGCCTCTATTCACTTTGCCCCATCTTCTGAGAACCCACCTACCCCCATCACCCCACCCATATGTCTTAATCGCTACCCTCAGTCAAGGAGGCATTCCTCACCTCTGTGAGTCCATGTGTCACTAGGAAGCAGTATGCCATAGTGGCTGAGAGCCTGGGAAATCCTTACATGAATTTGAATTCCATATCTTCAATTTTCAAACATTGGGACCTCTCCAGTTTATTCAACTTCTCTGAGGGCTAGGTTTCTCATCTCAGATATGAGGACAGCAATACGTACCTTATAAAATTACTGAGAGAAATAAATGGGGAAACGTGTAAAGTGTTCAAAAAGTACCCAATAAATTATTTTCATTACCTCACTAGAGCCTGTGCATATCTCTATCTTTGCAAACACAGGATTCTGGTTATTTATGTATGTGTCTGGTTTCTCCAATAGACTGAATTCATCTTGTTCATCTTTGTAACCTCAGACAAGGTGCTTGGTAAATATCTCCTGAAGAAATGAATGCGGGAATGAATCCCATACACTTACCCCTGTGTTCACACAGCACTGTGCCTTTCCCTTAAGGCACATTCTGACTTACAACAATATGAAAATATGTCTTAACTTTTCTGTTAGATTCAAAGTTACCTGAGGGTGAAACCATGTCTCGCTCAATAAATGCACATCTAATTGAATTTCAAGCTTTCAAATGTTGATTATTTTTAATAAGGTAATGGTTTAAACCATTGGGCTCCATAACTACAATAACAAATAAACTAAAATCTTTTACTTCATTCATCATCAGTCCCTTTCTTTCCATTAGCTAGCTCTGCTCCCTTACCAGGATGAACTCTACTCTCCTCAGATTAGCCACTCTTCCCTGCCTTGGAGCCCCTCTGAAGGCAGCTCCCTGTGCCTGACCACTAGCGACCAATCTAGTATCTCATCAGTCTTCAGAAAAGACTTTCCTGAACCCCAAGCCAGGTTCAGTCATTTGCAGTTACTTTTCCAAAGTTACATGTTCCCACCAGAAAATGAGAAGATGCGTGTCCAGGAAAGTCTCTGTCACATTTCTAATTTTTCCTCATCACCAAGTAAGTAACCAAGACTCAGCAAACTCATGCTGACCAACTGAATGGACAAAGCTCTGGGTTTTAGTCTTACTCCATCATAAGACATTGGCAAATGATAGACTGAAAAGGATTACGTAGAAGTTACTTTATGACTAAATTCTTAAAGACTGCATCCAGAAGGCAGAAGGCAGAAGGCAGTATCATTTGTTCTATAATAGAGAAGCCTGGGAAGAATTAAAAGGTGACCTCTGTGTTGACCAAAAGTGGGGTTTCAGAATGATACAAGCCAGGTATGTACTTGACTTTCTGAGACTAGGTAGATATGCTCACATGAAGGCTGGATTGGTTGTCAGGGGGCTTGATCTGCAGTGTCTGTGTCAATGGCTAATAGGTCACTTGTATCTAGAGGTGAGATATCTGGCAGGCTGACCCAGAGGTTGCTCAATTTGTAAATCGAAAAAACATTTTTATTTAACTTTTTAATGTTTATAAATTTTTGAGAGAAATACAGACAAAGACAGAGCAAGCAAGAGAGAGGTGGAGAGAGAGGCAGATGCAGAATCCAAAGCAGGCTCCAGGCTCTTAGCTGCTCGATGTGGAGCTTGAACACAAACCGTGAGATCATGACCTGAGCCAAAGTCGGATGCTCAACTGATTGAGCCACCCAAGTGGAACCCCCAAAATATTTTAAGTGTACTTTATTTTTTTAGTCTATTTTTTTTAGAGATAAGGAGAGAGAGAAAGCATGAGTTGGGGAGGGTCAGAGAGAGAGGGAAAGAGAGAAGGAGAGAGGGAATTCCAAGCAGATTCTCTGCTGTCAACACAGAGCCCCATGTGGGGCTCAATCTCACCAACCAAGAGATCATGACCTGAGCCAAAATCAGGGGTCAGACCTTTAACCAACCGACCCACCTAGACACCCCATAATCAAAAAACTTGAGAGTAAAATAACACATGGTGAATATTGCCTCTGTGGAAAATCATGAATGCTCACATATTTTCTAGACCTATTTGGTTTATAGGACCTATGTTGGTTGAAAGGAAGATCATATTTCCTTGCAGAAGGACCTGGCAAAACTACTGCAAGGATATATGATAAATAATCATCAATCTTTTAAAAAAGACTTGCCATCGTATGTTAGAGTTACTATGCATTGAGGAAATACCCAAATTTTTCTAGGTCTGTAAGATACAGAGTCTGAACTGACATTGACACCTAAGACTGCAAAGTGTTGGGAGCCTCCAGTTAGAGTGGAGGCATATGTAGAACTGATGGTAGATGAAATTCCAATATCTGTCTGTTTTTCAGTGAGTCCCGTGGGTTCACAGACCGTGTTTATTTCCTCTGTCTCTGAGTTTGTAATCGGGATACATGTACTTAGAAATGGCATAATTCTCACATTGGTCCACTTAGCTGTGGAATAAGAGCCATGAGGACAGGAAAAGACAAGCAGAATCCCCTGAAACTGCTTCCAGCCCTGGCCAAGAGGCTATAACAGAAGCAATACCACATCCTGGTAGTAGTTTTAGATTAGTCTTCAAAGACTTAAAGGACGCAGAGGTGGTAGTCTTCATCACATCTCCATTCAAGAGCTACTGTAATATGAACCAAGTGATAGCTGACCATACTTGGTATCTTTGTTGCAACAAAATAACACAGTTTCTGACATCTAGCTTGTGGATTTTGATCTAGTGAAAGCATTCTTCTCCTTCAATAGAAAAGATCAAACAGAGATCACCTTTATACAGAAGAGATAGAATATTCACTGTCTTGCTCTAGGGTTTTGTTAATTCTGTTGCCTTTTGTTACAGTATGGTCTCTACGGACATTTACTATCTTGGCATTCTGCAAATTATCACATTCACTCACTAAAATGATAATATCAGGTTAATTTGCCCTATAAAACCCAAATGACAAATTCCCCTGGTGTCCTAGGAAGACACATGTGTGCAACAGAGTGGTAGTTAAACCCCATGAAAATTTAGGAGTCTGCGTATCAGTGAAGATTTCAAGGGTATGGCAGTCTGGGAGGTGTGGGGCATTCCCTACATTATGGACAACGACAGGTTGTTGTACCTCCGAGAAAGAGTCTTCGTTCTTGGAGGGCCTCTTGGGATTTTGGAGGCAGCCAATACTGTGATTGGGAATACTTGTCTAACTCGGGTTGGGAGCCACTCAGAAGATTGCCAGATCAACTGGGGCTCAGACCAAGAGAGGAAGCTGAAGGCTGGGTACAAGCTTATCTGCCCCTTGGCCACATGAGCCAGCGTGTCTGATGATACCAAATGTTTTTATGGTAGATAAGGATGCTGTGGAGAATTATTGACAAATCCCAACAGAGAGCTGCAATACACACCTCTTGAGTTCTGAAGAAAAGACATGCCTTCAGCAGCCTAAGAGTGGTCTCCACTTGGAAAAATAGTCATTGGCACCTAGTAGAAACTCTACTTGACTTTGGGACACCAAGTGCCTCTGTAACTGGAGCTTCCTGTTAAGATGTAACTGGAGCTTCCTGTTAAGAATGAAGTATTATCAGATCCACAAAGTTATAAGGTCAGATGTGCACAGTGGCAATCCATTATACAACAGAAATGTTATATTTAGAATCAAGGCTGGCAGTTCTTGAATGTATGAGTAAATCACATAAATAGGGAGGAATAAGTGGCCCATATTCCCATGTCACCTGCCTCTGTTGCATGGATGTCTCTTCATCAGCTCACACCAATGGTCTGAAGCTGTGTTCTCACTGATCAACTGAGGAAGGAGAAAATAACCTGGGCCCAAGTCACAGATGGGTTAATGTGATGTGCGGTTTTAGACAAAAATATACTATGGCTCCACTACAGTTCCTCAGGGATGGTTCTAAAGGACAGTGGTAAAGGGAATTTCTCACAGATGGCAAAGCTGCAAGAAAATACATTTGTCCATTCACTTTACATGGAAGAAATAGCCTGAGAGGTAGATATGTGAGGTTCCCTGGGTAGAACCCAATGGCTTGGCTTTGTTCAAGAAAAAGCCTATTAAAAAATGAGATTGAAAGACCAAGGAAAATGAGATCTGTGGAGGAAGTATGTGGATGGATGGACTTACAGGAATGGGCACTAACAGTGCATGAAGATCTTTGTGTCTCAGGATTAGCCACCCCAGGGGAGGTTCTCAACAATCACATGAGCAGGATGACTGTAAGTTTGCCTCTTGGCTCTCCCTCCTCGGTGCTGATACACCGCGCCCACTAGCAAGGATGAAGGCAATGCATGAGCCTGACAGCATGACTCCCTATTACCAAAACAGATCTAGATACTTCTACTACTGAATGCCCTATATGCCTGCAGCAGAGGCCAGACAGCTACTTTGCATCAGATGACTGCACTGGGGCTCTTCCACTGCAGAGGGACAGCAGTTGGTTCTACTGTAATCTACATCTATTCCAAATGTTGGTTTGCCTTTAGCACCATCAGCAGCACCACCATCCAGGACACTCAAAAAGACTGATCTAGCAACATGTGTTCCAATTGTTTCCAATCAAGGGACTCATTTTATGGTAAATGAGATATGACAATGTGTACACAACCATGGAATCCACTAGACTGACCATGTATTGTTTTGCCCAGAAGTAATCAGCAAAAGGTGGAATGGCCTGTTAGACAATCAGCTAAGGCACCAACTTGAGGGTCGAGGCACTGGCCTTCAGAATATAGTGTCATATACACTGAATGACAGTGCTGTGTCCCAGTAACAGGAATACAAGGCTCTTGAATACAATAGTAGAAGAAGAACAGTTCCTTCTCTCACAGAGAATGACTTGCAGAATTTGTGCTCCTCATCCCTGGAAACTTAGGCTCCACTGGGTTCAATTTCCAGGTTCCTGGAGGGGAAATTTTCACTTAGGAAAAACAATAAATTCTCATTAACTTTCTGAACACTTTGAACTCCTCATAATACTGGGGGGAAAGGCAAAGAAAAAAGTCACTATGCTGGAAAAGGTTTTGACTCTGATCTCCATAAGAAACTAGAGATGCTACAAGGGCAGAGAGAAGGAATTCTAGAACTCGGTGGAGTCCTTGGACATCTCTTTGTGTTTTCATTCTCTGTGGTAATAGTAAATTAACAGCTGTAGCAACCACAGTCAAATGAGCACAAAGCAACTAAATGTTTCAGGTCCCTGAAGAATGATGATTTAGGTTGTAACACCAGTCAAGCAATCCAAACAAGCAAAAGTGCCAGCTGAGGACCAGGAAATTTAGAATGGGTGATGGAGGTAGCAGGTGGTAAATATCTATTATAATCTTGAGAGAAGCTGCACCAAAAAGAAAAGTTCTTATTTTATTCTTTTAGAAATTTTGGATTTGAAGAAAACTCTCTACTCCACTGGATGTATAACTTTCCACTTGGGAAGAAAGTGAGAGTAACTTAGTTTCACAAAAGTGGAGAGTCATATTATAATGTGGGAGGATATAATGGTAGGCAGAAGTGGATCTGGGTGGTACAAGGGGTGGACAGTATCAGAAACCTCACAGACACCACTTCAGATCTTCTCAGCCTTACCTGCCTTCTATTTCAGCTGTCATGAAAACAACCAGCTTTGCATGGGCTCCAACTACCTTCATGTAGGCTCAAGCTGACAGCACCTTACCTTATGATTGCACTCATGGTTGCTTGTGTCTTTCCCTAAGATTTCCCTGTTAACACTTTATGGGAGCTTTAACATCCCATTAGGTGAACTTCTGACCAATGAAAAACAGGAACTGACAGATAAATTCTTCTCTTTCTTGAGATGCTGGGTTGTTGTTTGTTTTGTTTTTGTTTTTCAGAGGCTGTGACAGTCCCTCAGTACCAGGCCATTAATCATCCTTAATGAGAGTCAGCTAGGTAAGGAATTCTTAAATCTGCTCTCTCTCTCTCCTTCTCTGCTTCACTATTCTTATCTCTCACTCTCGATCCTTAGGACAGATCCCCTGGACTTTATCAGTTAGAGTTTGATCATGAAAGAAGAACCACTGAGAGTGGAATAGAAAGAGGGGTTTTTAAAATAAAGATTTCACTTTATACAATTGTGTGAAACGGTTAGAGTTTCATGGAAGGCTGTTGTTTATGTGTGTGGTACTACACAGGGCAGGCATTTGGGAAAGATAACTGCATGTGAAGTGGGTGAAAGCAGGACCATCTGGAAAATATTAGGGTGAGCTGTAACAGGACAACGTGTACCTTGTGGCAGTCTCTTGCCATCTGGAAGTCTCCAACTTCCTTGGTGCAGATAATCTATGAGAATCACAAATCAGTTAAGTGGAAGATGAAAATCTGATGGAGGCAGCAGGAGATGCTAGCCTGGCTTATGAACAAAGGGCTTAAGGGGCTTATGAAGAAAGTGGCCATAGGGGCAGAAATGGAGGTTATATGTTATATATGGTCTCAGAAACACATCCATTCACCACAGTAGATCTAGCTACTCCCACCAAATACCAAACCTACCAACAGTAGAAAACACTATCCTACTCCACTCCCAACTGACTCTCGATGCTAATATGACACTGTATCAGTCTTCAGCCAGCCACCTAATGACAGATTGATTACATAGGATCACTCCCATTATGGAAGGAGCAGTGATCTCATTACTACTTCCAGTCATTCACCATTGAAGCTTCTCAGCTGGCGCTAACTTCATAATCCTTTCACCCTGATCCAACACCCTATGATCCATTCCCACACATGTTCCCCAGAGTGTCTAGGGTTACAAACTGAAAAATATTTTCTCAGATAAGAATATAAAGGCTGCATGCACTGACAGAGTAATGTCAGCAGAACTTAAGGTTTCAAGATCCTGACTTTATGAGAATAAGCCCATATGTTTCCATTCCAAATTTTAGAATCCCTCTGTCTTCCAGTCCACACTTTAGGTAACCTAAGAGATCCAGGGAAATTGGGAGTTCATTTTATTTTATGATGCAGCTACCTACAGGATTAGATTTTGGGTTTGATTTCAGAAATCTCAGCCCTGCATGTACAGAATATAAAGGTTTGGAGGTTGGCGGGCACTCATAGACTTTCAGTTCCCTTATATAGATCTTGTACTGAAAGTTGAAAGTACTGAATTTATCATTTTCTTTTCTCAAGCTCTCTAGCATACTTAGAAGGAATGAACCAATACTATTATACTCCATATTAGTGAAAAAAAATTCTAACATGGTAGCAAATACTTGACCACCTAAAGCCATACCTTCTATGACCACTTTATTACAGATGAAAACTTAATTAAATGCTTGCCACGGAATGTGACGAACTACCAGTGTTCTTCTTATCACTGTAAGCAGTGCCATTAATGCTTTTAAATCTAATTGATTAAGAGAACCAATTTCAGATCAGCCAGAATCAATTTAGAAAATCCATCCTTAAGGCTTGGTTTTTGTTCCTCAGTATCAAATTTTGTATCAGTCAGAGTCTGATCAACAATTAGACCATAAGGAGTGATATACAACACAATAAAAGATTTATTGTAGGGATTTGACCTTATACCATTTGGCAACTAGCTAAATAGTCTATATATGGCTGTTGCTTTTGTGTCTGGAATGGTCCTGAAGTGAGCAAAGTAGGCAGCTGGGAAGGAAAGATAGACATAAAGTGGAGGAGGAGATCGGGACAAAGTGTATCCTGTACCTATCTCTCATGGCCTCCAAGCTTTCAATTTTGCTGATGCAAGTGACCTCATGAGAAGCTGATAACCTTCCTCATGGAGCTAAATCTACACTTGGCTCAGGAGTTAGAGAAGCTAACTGAGGCAATCCTAGATGTCTAGTCTGTTCTTACCTATAACTCAGGCTGAACAAAAATAATTCTATAAAAGCTAACAACAGGCTTTCATTATCCCTTTCATAGGGATATTTGAAAGCCTTTTCATATTCCCTAAAACTGCAAGCTAAAATTTAATTTAAGATGCTCTTTCAAGAAGTGAATCATCCATTTTTTCTGAGTAGTTTGTGGCAGAAACTCAGAGAAAATAAAGCTACTAAATTTTCTTAAAAGTAATTTATATTATTCTAGCTCTGTTTGTGCTGATTTATTTTTCATATTTTCCCATTATGTTTAATTTAATTTTAAAATATTTACTTAGCTCCCCTTTTTGTACATGTAAACTGTGTAGAAGATAGGCATATAAATAAGATTCTGTATCAAAGATCATATAATTTAGAAAAGAAAATGCAAAAATTTTTAACTCAGAATATGATAAATTTAACACAATAACATCAAAGAACACTTTATGATAATTTGAAAGAAAGAGAAATCACATCCACAGTTGGAGAAACTCAGGAATAATGTATTAAAGGAGTGGCATTCAAACTGTATTTTAAAGCTTGCACTGGGTTCCTACTAGAGTGGAGGAATAGGAAAAGAAAATCTTTCAAGGCAAAGAGCAAATGATACAGGCAATGATGTGTTTAAAAAAAAGCACAGGGTGGTCTCTGATTGCAGACAGTAGTCCAAACTAGCTGGTATGTGAGTGGAGGGAAGAAGGAAGGTAGGTTGAGAGAAGAGATTACAGAACTATTGCTGGGTTTAGGAGTTAGCACTTTATTTAGCAGTCCACAGAGAGGCACTGGGAGCTTCTGAATAAGAGAATGACAAGTTCAAAGCAGTGGTCCAGGAAGATTTATTTGGCAGTTGTATGTAGAGAGGGCGGACCACAATGAATTAGAAAGAACTCCAGACTGGGAACTGGGGGACCTGGCCAAATCTAACCTCTGTCTAATTTGGGGCAAGTCATTTTCTCTAGTGCCCCTCAGTTTTCTTCTATGGAAAATCAGAAGGGGATTTAGTTATCTCTAAATTTCCCTGCAGCTCCAAAAAGTTAAAAAAAAAAAAAAAAAAGGCCAATAGTTAAGAGGCTTTGCAAAAATGAAACCGTCAAATAAGTGACTTTTACACCTGTGGTTTACTTTATTATAGAGAAATTAAAGATGTGATTAAAAGAAAACATTCCTTTCTGATATTCTGTAATCATACGGAATGTCTTTTATAAAAGAACAATCCAAATGATTTAATCTCATGCTAGCTCCATAAAAAAGTGAGTGAGCAGTTTTAACAGCATTAATGCCCCCTAATCTATATACTTTCTTAAGCAATTATTAAGAACTTGCTGGCGTTAAATAATAATAAAAAAAGAAAGAGCCAGAATGGTAGGTGAGCAAGCACATCTGGGAAAGAGAACCTGAGACAGGTCTGTCATCTCTAGAGAACTGCACAAAAACTGCCACAGTCCCCTGCACCCTGTGTCCCCCAGAGCAACAAGGAAAAGCGGTGAGCAGGCAGCTGACCTAAAGGGATCCACGGGGGTGAGGACAACCCCTGTCATGTGGACCCAAAGAGAGACACTATGATGTAATAGCATTTTGCTCAGAAGATGCCAGAGTGACTAGTATCTACAGCCAGAAATGGTAGAGCGATAGAGAACTCAGAGGTGGCCCCACTAGCCAGAGGAAGTCCTTGGAGTAAGCACTTCCTTCTAGAGGCTGTGATGCTGTTTCTGCTGCCCAGAACCTAAAAGAAAGAAAGGTAGGAAAGGATGAACCCTAAAATTGGCAAAACTTCCTATGAGAAACTGAGAAAACCCAGAATGACTGAGTTTACTCACAATTGGTGAATAAGTCATTAAGTTATGTTACAGAAAACCAAAGAAAGTGTAACTTGTACATATCTGGTTGTGTGGCCTGTGAGAGTCGGACTGAGTTCACTAAAGAGTGAAATGAAGGATGAAGAACTTAGATAATACAGATCACTCTTTTAGGAATTTTGGCTATAGAAGGGAAAATATAGGATGGTAGACCTATACGGTTTTATTTTATTTGAAGATGAGAGACAAGTGTGTATGTATGTTAGACAAATGTGTACATATATATGTATATGTGTGTATATATGTGTATGAACAACCAACAAAACTGAATAGGTTGAAGACATGGAGGAAAACGAAAGATTAATGGAGGAAAATTTATGAGGAGGAAGAAGATGAAGATCCAAAAGACACATTGGGAAGGTTAGCTTTGATTGGCATATAAATCTTTTATAGACTAAAAAAGGAAAAAAGAAAAGGAGAAATGTTCAATCCAGAAAACTTGTAGTCAGCAAGAGACAACCTATATTTAGATTGTTAATTTTAAATTATTAATATCATAAATGAAGGAAGGATCACTACTGATCCCACTGATGCTAAAAGGCTGACTTAAAAAATACTACAAACAACTTGGTGCCTCAACACTTGGCAACTTAGATGAAATAGACCAATTTTTTTAAAAGACACAAACTATCAAAACTCACACAAGGAGAAACAGATATCCTGAATAGCCCCATATCTACTAAGGAAATTGAATCAGTAATCAATAATCTTTCAAAAAGAAAGTGTCAGGCCCAGATGATTTTGCTGGTGAATTCTATCAAAGATGTAAGGAAGAAATGACACAGTTTTCCACGATCTCTTGCAGAATGCAGAAGGAAAGCTTCCAAACTCATTCTATGACGTGATATTACCAAAAGCATATGAAAACATCAAAAGAAAGAAAATCTACAGGCCAATATTTCTCATAAACAAAGATGTAAAAATCCTCACAGAAACTGATCATTTTCTAAACTATAAAATGAGTTTCAATAAATTTTAAAAGACTAAAACCAGAGCATGTTCCCTGCCCACAAAGGAAATAAATTGGAAATCAGTAACAATAAGATATCTAAGGAAGCTCCATATATTTAGAAATTAATCAGCACACTTATAAATAAACTATAGGTCACAGAAGAAATTACAAAAGAAATGTGAAAAGATTATATACTGAATGATAATAAAAATGCAGTATATCCGAGTTTGTTGGCTACAGCTCAGGCAATGCTTAGATTCCCCCTTATTTTATCAGCATATATAAAATGTCTAAAGTTGATGACACGAAATTTCACTTAACAAGCTAGAAAAAGAGCAAAGTAAATCCAAAAGAAGTTGAAGGAAAGAAATCATAAAGACAAGAGCAGGAATCAATAAAGTGAAAGACAAACAATAGAGAAAACAATCAAAACTTTGTCCTTTGAAAAGATCAACAACAAATTGATAAATCTTTTGCTAGACTGAACAAGAGAGAAAGAAAGCACAAATTACCATCATTAGAAATAAAAGATACTATCAGTATAGATAAGGGATGATAGGAAAATATTATGAACAACTTTATGCCAACAAATGTGACAACTCAGATAAAATAAACAAATAACTTTAAAAGTAGGGGCACCTGGGTGGCTCAGTAGGTTAGGTGGCCAACTTCAGCTCAGGTCATGATCTTGCAGTTCGTGGGTTCAAGTCTCACATTAGGCTCAGTGCTGATATCTCAAATCCTGGAGCATGCTTCAGATTCTGGGTCTCCCTTTCTCTCTGCCCAACCCCTGCTCACACTCTGTCTCAGTCCCCCTTAAAAATAAATAAATATTTTTTAAAAATGTAAGTACAACTTGTCAAAACAAATATAAATAAGATGAAATAGAAAATCTAACCATATATTTATTGAAGAAATTTAATTTCTTATTTAAAAAAAATTATCCACAAAGGAAATTCACAGCCTAAGTGGTTTTACTGGTAGATTTAATCAGCATTTTAGGAAAAAATAATTTCTATGCTTACATAAAATCTTTCAGAAAATAGAGAAGGAGGAACACATTTCAGCTTGTTTTATGAGACTGGCAATTCTGAATCTAACATTGTATAAAATGGATACTACATGTGAACAAGTAAGGTTTAACCAAGGAATGTAATAGTGGTTTAACATTAAAAACCCAATTAATGTAATTCAAAATATTAATAAAATAAGAGAGATAAACCATATGATCATTTCAATCAAAGCAGAAAAAATATTTGATAAAATTCGACACTGTATGATTTTTTTTTAATTCTCAGAAAACTAGAAATTGAAGCTATCACAGGCTGATATCAAAGGCTTTTCTCCAAAGATGGAGACCAGGTAAAGATGCTCATTCTCATCACTTCTATTTAACATTGTACTGGAGTTCTTAGCTGTTGTGATAAGACAAGAAAAAGAAATAAAAGGCTTAATTATGACAAAGAAAATAAAAATTGTCTCTTTTTGCAGATGACATGATAGTATATGTAGAAAATCCCAAGGTATTTGCAAAACAACTACTAGAATTAGTATATAAATTTAATATTGCAAGGTATAAAGTTAGTATATAAAAATCAGCTGCATGTTTCAATATTAGCAACAAACAACTAGAAAAATGAAATTTTTAAAAGTCCATTCACAACAGTGTCAAACTCTGAAACTCTAAAGGATAAATTTAACAAAAAATGTGCAAAAATTTTACAATGAGAACTATAATATTTAGCTTAACAAAGAAATAAAGACTTAAATACAGGCATATAAATTGGAGGGCTCAATATTATTAACAGGTTAATTCTTCCTGGGTTGATCTGTAGATTCAACCCAATTCCACTCAAAATCCCAATGGGTTTTCTGTAAAAATAAAAAAGCTGTTTTTTAAATTTATGTGAAACTGCAAAGGACCTAAACTATCCAAAAAAATGAAGTTAAAGGAAACATACCCTCTGATTTGAAGACTTGCAACAAAGCTACAGTAATCAAGACAATGAAGTAGTGGCATAAGATTTAATAAATAAATCAATAAAACACAAGGAAATAGATACACTCCTATATGATCCTTTAATTATAAACAAATTCAGAAAAACATTCCAGTGGGAAAATGCTGCTAAAGCCACTAGAAATCCACATGGAAAGAAATTAACCTTGGCCTCTACCTCAAAGTATGTACAAAAATTAATTTGAGATGGATCATAAACTTAGGCATAAAACCTTAAAACACTTAATACAAGTATAGGAGAATATCCTTTTGACTTGAGGGTAGGCAAAAGTTTCTTAGATTCCCTGGAGAGCAAATAGCCACAAAAGAAAAAAAAATAAGTAGATTTCATGATTTTTAAAATTCTTCTTATCCAAAGACACTGGTAAGAAAAAAAAATTAAACCAGGAATTAGAAGAAAATATTTACAGAACATTTATCTGACAAATGATTGGTATTCAGGAAAGGTAAAGAACTCTCACTATCTTTATTAATAATACAAAGACAAGCTAACCAATTAAAAATGGCCAAAATGTGCTCACTATCACTAGTTATCATAGAATAAGAAAACCACAATAAGATACCACTACAAGTCTGAGTTCAGCAAGGTGGGGAGGCATAAGCCTTCCACAATGAGGGTGCCAGATGCTAGTGACCAGCAATTCAGTCTATCTCCAGAATAATCACCCTTAAAGTGAGAGCTATGATTTCTACATCTTTCAAATCCCAGTTTGATTGAGATAATCCTAAATATCATGAAAAACAAAATACTTGTGTTTTAGTATTTATAGTATTCCTTACTAGTTGTTTCATTTTGTTTGATTTCCATATTCCTTTCAAGGTCCTTAAAGAAAAATATCATAATTTTTGTATAGTAAATATTTATCCCAGAGTCTGAAATATAGGAATCATTGAACATTTGAAGAGTGAATGAATGAAAAAACAAATGAATGAAACCATAAATGTCTAAGTTGATGTTTTTGACTATGATTTTTTATAGTAAAACTAAAGATCATTAACAATGATCTTTAGATCATCTTACATATAAAATGACTATACTCCTAAAAGCTAAAAACACATTTTTAAATATTTTAAAATCTGAGCTCATTTTTCTAGCAAATAATTTTTTTAACTTAAACTTAGTTTTAGATCACTGAAATATTACCATTGAGAAAAATTTTGAAAATGTTTTCTTCTTTTCTTTGGTTTTTTGGAGCGGCACAAATGAGCGAGGATGGAAAGAGAGAAAGAGAGAGAATCCCATGAGGGCCGGAGAGACAGGGAGAGAGAGAGAGAGAGATATGAGAGAGAGAGGCAGGGCTCACCTGATGTGGGGGTTGTACTTACAAACAACCTGAGATCATGACCTGAGCCCAAGTCAGATGTTTAACTGCCTGAGCCACCCCCACGACACTGAAAATGTTTTATTATAAATAACCTGAAGAAGAAACACCTGCTCTGAGCTATCTATTCCTGAGATTTTTAGCATGTACATAGGAGGTACAAATTTTATACAATTTTTATAAAAATAGGTTAAGACTAAATTTTTGGCACCATGAACCTGAAATAACTATAATCATCTTTACATTGAAAAGGACAAAAGAAAATCCAATCTTTTTTTTGAAAATTCAACCGTTTATGACATGGTTTTTAATTTTCTTGGATGATAGCTGCAAGATTTTAAAATTCAGGATAAAACTGGGCTGCCAAATCTGGCTACCTACTGCATTAGTGGTGGTAGTAACAGCTGTAGCAGTATTTTTTATAATGCTTGTGACTACAGTTATCCTCAAGTCCTTTGTAAATACAAATGAAAGCATTTCAATGTAGACCTGACATTTTATGGTAAATAGCTAGTAAAATGCTGACCATTTCAAAATTTTAAAAAAATGAAAATTCACCATTACCTTCTGAATATTGCCACAGAGATTTAATAAAGGCCTTTCAATCTCTATGCTAGAAAAACCCATGAGAGGTCCTCTCTCTCTTTTGTCTCCTCTCATTCATTGGTTCACCCTCCAGTACAACCACTGCCTCTGCAACACAGCCCTGAAGTCAGTGCTTTATCCAGAGCCCCTGCCTCTACTTCCCAGGGATACCTGCAGTAGATTTCTAACAGCTCCCCTTCAGTCCATCAGTATTGTCATTTGAGTTACCTTCTTAGAACATCAACATCATCCCTCTCACTAAACCTTCCTGAGAGGAGGGGACACAATAAATACAACCTCCACAAATCACACTTTAGAGGAATATTTCCTGACATGAGATTATGCTCATGATAACTGAGTGGACAAATCAAATTATAAATGAGTATATTCAGTAGAATTTCAGTTTTTAAATACTGTACACTTTATAATATGTGTATTATTGAAATAATGGCTTTGAAGCACAGTAGGATTTTTTTTTTTTTCCCATTTCTGTGTAGTGACCTGTCTGGAGTGAGTTTGGGACTTCAACTACCTGGTTGGGGCTGGGGTTAGGCACCTAGAATTAGACCAATCTAGCAGAAAGAAGAAATACAAAGACAAAGAAAAATACAAAGATAATATTCACTTTTGATTACTGAGATGAAGTTTTGAAATAGTGTTGAAAGCCACTCTTTACCAAGAAGAACTGACTTTTCAAAGTTCTCTTAGCTCCCATTGAAACCCTTAACATAGAAGCAACCAGATTAGTGACCAGATCATAAGAGTTGCTTCAATGTGAACAAAAACTCGGCATATGAGAGAGCAGTCATTCTCTAACTTCTGATCTCAGAGCCCCTTCATGACTCTTGAAAATTATTTAGGACCCTAATAATTTCTACTGTTTTAACTACTGATAGTTGTTTGTTTACATGGATTAGATATATTGAGAGTTACCACATGCCGTAGAACTGAATGTCTTTGGCTCAGCAAATTCCATATGCTAAAGCCCTAATCCCCAGTGTGATGTTATCTGGAAGTGGGGCTTTGGGGAGCCAATGAGGGTTTGATTAGGTCATGAGGGTAGGGCTTTCATGATGGGATTACTGCTCTTGTAAAAATGAAACAAGACATGAGAACTTTCTCTCTGCCATGTAGGATACAGCAGGGAGATGGCCATCTCCAAGCCAGGAAGAGAGTCTTCCCTGGAATCACCACAATCTACTGCCACTTTGATCTTGGATCTTTGCCAGAACTGTCAGAAATAAATGTTTGTTGTTTAAGCCACTCAGCCTATGATAACTTTGTTACTGCAGCCCAAACTAAGACTAATTAGAAATTAAAGCTGAGAAATTTATTTATTTATTAATGCCCCTAAGATAGTAATAAATCTACCACATTACCATAGATTACATATTTTTATGAAAAATCTATTTTTCAATCCCAAAAGAATGAACAAGAGGAATGGCATTGTTTATATTTTTGCCAACCTATCTAATGTTTGGCTTAATGAAAGGCAGCTGGATTCTTATATCCGCTTCTCCATACAACCTGTTGTGATATATTATATTGGTTAAAGTATAGGGGGAAAAAAATCCAGCCTCACACATATGGAGCTGGGAAAGAAGTATTTTAATACCTTTTCAGGTAATTGTAGGTATTCACTGATATTATGCCAAAGCTCGACAATTAATAGTTTCTTAAATGTTACTGATGATGTGGAATCTGAAACCACATAAATGAACATTCATTCATACTGTTAGATTAGAGCCCATTTCTTTATCTTGCATTCTCAATGGATTATTAACCCATACATTATTTTAAACATCATGTATTGATCATTTGAAAATTAGTTCACTGAGTTATGTAGATTTTCCAAATGTTGACATATTTTATTCTACAGTGTCAAAAATCACAACAGTTACCATCATCACAATCTCATTCAGAAAAAATCTGTAAATATTGGGAAGCTGTCAAGTTCATGATAGTAGATACAAGTTTTCCAGATATCTACTTTTTGGTTGAAAGCCCAAATGTTATTATTGGCCACAAATACTTTCAATGTAATGAAATGACAATCTCGCTTCATTTGTTTTTGAGACAATACCTACCAAAAATTCAAGTCTGACCAATCACAGTTTATCTGTTCACCACAGTTTATCGCAGTCTCATAGTTAATCCATTGTTCTTTCAGGAAAAAACAGTGATCCCTGGGAAAAACTTCTAATTCAGCTCACAATCAGATCATTGCAGACATGCTTTCCCTCAAAACAACTGTCAAACTACAATGTAAATCGGAAATATTTTACTTGTGGGGCGCCTGGGTGGTTCACTCTGTTAAGTGTCTGACTTTGGCTCAGGTCATGATCTCACTGTTCATGAGTTCAAGCCCCGCATTTGGCTCCGTGCTGACAGCTCAAAGCCTGGAGCCTGCTTCGGATTCTGTGTCTCTGTGTCTCTCTGCCCTCCCCTGCTCACACTCTGTCTCTGTCTCTGTCTCTCTCTCTCTCCCTCTCTCTCTCTCTCTCTCAAAAATCAACATTAAAAAAAATTTTAATTTTAAAAAAAAGAAGCAATTTTCTTGTACTTCCTAGTTAGCCCCACAGAGTATTAAAAAGGTGTGTAATTGTTCAAATTTTTTTTGCTTTTATCAAAGAGTTTCCTAAGTGAAACTAGCAAGTTATTTTTGTTTGAATTTTTCTCTTTGTCTTGATGAGTATGTGTGTGTGTGAGGGGGGGTGTGGGTGTATACTGCATGGTTTTATGAATATAATGATTTCTAGTAGAGTTCAGAGCTCCTGCCTTGATTACTGCTAAGGAGCCAGCAAGTTTTGCCTACATCGCTTTTGTACTATCGGTGCAAACATCAGAGTGTAAGGGGGAACCAATTTCCCTTGTGAAAATTGTTTTGATCTCATGGACCCCCTAAAAATGTCTCAGAGACCCAGAGATCTGTGAGTTTCAATTTAAGAACTCCTGACACAGAGGAGCTACATCCATCCTTTCTTGCCCAAGGGAACAAGAGGAAAGAGCAGTAAAAGAAGCCAGAAGTAAGTCACCTGGACCTGGAAAGGTCTGGGGAGGACAAGGACCTGGGCAAACCAGGAGGGTGTGAGAGAGGATCCTGGAAATGCCCTTTGTAGCAATTTCCAGCGAGACACGGGTGCTGGTGAGGTCAGGCAGCACTAGAAGCTAGGTACGTAGTGAGTCTCAGGGAGCACTTCTGGTCCCTGTGGCCTGTGCAATGCCTGGAGGAAACCCAGAGGTTTCCATGAGCCCACTGAAGGGCCACAAGGTGCTGGGAGGAGACCATTATGAGACGCAGACTTATTTGGCAAAGACCAGGGACTCCAGCAGTGGGTACCAGTACGTCACGTCAAGAGACCAGGGGGAGCAGGGCATCTTTCAGTCAGGAGTAGATCAGAGCAGCCCCTCTGCCCCAGAGTTCAGGCCCCCTGCCAGAAGGCACATCGTTTGCTTTATATACTCAACTGTCACCTTGGAGAGAAGGGAAAGGAGGAGAAATCTGCAAGACTGAGCACTGAACTCTGGAGTCTAGTTCATCTGAAAGGAACTATTTAAACTAGCATTGATAGGAACTTAAACTCTGAAAAGACTGAATATTGAAACTAAAAGTAAATCCTTTTAAGCCTGAGATATTGCTCATTCTTGAGCAATATTTCCATACTAGCCATCAGGATAGGTCCTCCTAAGGAGCTGTAGAATCGCCTAGAAAGCAGCCATTGTTTGCATAAGTTCATATATCAGAAAACTATGTTCAGTGTTACCAGTAGTTATCGCCGGGTGGTAGAATTATGGATGTTTCTATTATCTTTTCAGGCTAATCTGAATGCTGTTAATTTTTTATGATAAAGAATCATTAGTTTAATAATCAGAGAATATGTGCTCATGTCATATCACCTGGAAGATAATGTTCATATTTCTGAATGTGGAGGGAAAATGTTCTTCCTTCTGACCCTGCTTCATCTCCTGGTCTTCCTCTTCCACCCGAGTCCCTGCCACAAATGTCTCCTTGCGCCCCACAGGTCAAGCTTGCTCAGGGCTTTGAAAAACTCTAGCAAGATTAGCACACAATCTTAAATGGAGAAGCAAACCCCTATGGCAAAAGGCAAGTCAGAGCTCATACAGCATTTGCATGAGCCCCAACACATCTTTACATAAATAGGGTATAATCAGCCACTTTCAAAAACTCACTTGATTAGCTAATATGTGAAACAAAAAAACTTCTAGCGTAATAAAAAGGAAACAAAACAAAATGTTGAGTAACTTCTTAGAGCTGCCCTGTGAAATACCAGAGTCACTTAATCACATGCTGCCTATTGACTACCTGAAATGAAACAAGTCAAACTGAGAAACTGAATTTTATTTCATTTTAATTGGTTTAAAATTAACAACTGCCACTCCATTCATTTCATAGACGTCATTAAAGTATATTTGTGACTCTGTTCTTTCAACCTTATGTTTTAAGACATCTGAACACCAATCATGTATTTTTAATGACAATTTAGCATCTGAATGGAGAGAGCCTCTAAATGTAGAATGCTTAACAAAATTCAGAGACTTTGGGGGAAAAAAACTGTTAAGTGTTTTAGTGCTAATTTTTATATTGATTTCATATGGCAGTGATGATTTTCCCACATATCAGATTAAATAAAATACAGTATTATAATTAAGTTTACCTGTTTGTTTTTACTTTTTAAATGTAGCCACGAGCAAATTTTAACTATCTACATGGCTTGCATTACATTTCTACTGAATAGTGTGCTGCGTTCAATCTTGTGGTAGAATTAAACCTAAAATCACTTTATTCGCTGTACTGAGTTTTCATTCTTTTGACTGGTACCATAAGCCTACTTAAAATCCTTCAAAATTGCAACTAGAAATAGTATTATTTTTTTTCTGGCAGTTGTCTCTCTTGACTACTATCATCTCGAAGCTACCTAACCAGGTTTTTGTGGTATGTGAGAGATGAAATACTTAGAATGACTATGTACTTCAGAGGGGAATCTTTATGTTACTGCAATGGTGTCACTCCTATATCTCTTTAAACCTAGAAAGATCTGTCTTTATTTCAGAGCCAGGCTAGTGAAAAGTGTCTCCAGACATTGGGCTCCAGACACTGAGTACTTTTGTATGAAAGCTAACAGTACTTTTCTATTTGCCATTATGACTCGGTTCCCTTTGTCTCAGCTTTGTGGCAAAGGATTGAACAATTAAAACTTCCCAGCGGCCCCTTTTCTTAACTCTTAATAAAGCCCTAGCAAGTGCTTCTGTCCCTTATTCACAGCGATGGCTTTTGCCTTTAATGAAAAAACTGGGAATAGTTTCCAGAGCTTTCAGAACTTTTTCCATTGAAATGCAAACACTCCTCTGGCACCGCTGAAAATTCTGAGAAATTGTTGTGTTTTGGCAATGTTTCCAGAAAACCTGGCATTCTTCTCCTGATCGTGACTGGTTTAAGTTCTCCTTCCAAGTGCGTTCAAGTCAAGTCAGCGGTTGACTGTCTCTTGCGGGGCAAACCCCCAACTTGAACACTGAACAAAAGAGTAACTCTTTCATCCCTCATTTGGGATTGTGACCAGTAAACTTCACAACGCTACCTTGACACACCTCCTCTGCAAGCATTAGCTTCCTAACACCCACCGTCCTCCTTAACCCTGTTCGTGAACAACCACAGCCCTGTGGGCAGCTCTTGCAGTAACTACGCACACATGGGAACAAAGGTCACTTGTACACTGTAAAGATAATGATAGACATTTTCTTGGATTCTCTAATGCAGCCATTCTAACTGGTCTTAAAAATGTCCATCCACAATTTTTATTATGCCACGCAACAGCCCATGCTCTCTTTTCCAATGTATCAGCGTAAAATGAAGCCACTCATCTTTTCAACCTTCATTTCTCAATAGGATAAGTAGTCCAAATGGGTAAACCAAGAAAGCAATTGTCATATGTTCAATGAACACAAACTAGAAGCAACTCAGATATGTCCTCCTTATTTATTATCTACAATATCTGACTTGGCTTTCATAACGCCATCATATAATAACTGGAAAGATGTTTTATTCACTGTCTTACCTGGATTCATCTTATCTCGTGAGTAGGAATCATGCCTGGTTTTTCTTTTGTGGTTCACAGACTAAGCTCATGGATACTTATGTAATGATTGTGGCTTAAGACAAAAACTTATCTAACAGCTCCATGTATATGGAGGAACAAACAGGCAAATTCAAGCTCAAACAGATGATAGAGAGATCTCATCTGGAGTGCAGCTAAAAGTGGCTAATGCACATGTGAGCAGAGCAAGAAAAATACAAGAAGGAATAAGCTTTTTGCTATTAGTTGCTATGCAATCTTTTGACCTAGTAAATCATCTTCAATCTCCATACTCACCCAGTATCCAATACTTAAATATCATAACAAAACCCAAATTAAACTGTTTATGAAAAATTGTGATATAAGATTATATATAAAAAATACAAGTCTCATAAATACCATATGATTTTACTCATATGTGGAATTTAATAGACAAAATAAACAAAGAAAAAAAGAGATGAACAAACAGATTTCTAAATACAAAGAAGGGAGGTGGGTGGGGGGATGGGGAAATCAGTGAAAGGGATTATGAGTACACTTATCTTGATGCTCACTGAACAATGTATGGAATTGTTGAATCATTATACTGTACACCTGAAACCAATATAACACTGTAGGGTAATTACACTTGAATTTTAAAAATTAATTAATAAATGGGGATGCCTGGGTGGCTCAGTCAGTTGTATGTCTGACTTTTGACTTCAGCTCAGGTCATGATTTTGGTTTTTGAGATGGAGCCCCACATAGGGCTCTGCACTGGCAGCACGGAGCTTGCTTAGAATTCTCTCTCTCGGTCTCTCTCTGCCCTTCCCCCCTCTGTCTTTCTCTCTCTCTCTCTCAAAACAAATAAATAAACTTTTTAAAAAAAAATTGATAAATAGAGGTGTCTGACTGGCTCAGTCACTTAAGTATGACTCTTGGTTTCGACTCAGGTTACCATCTCACAGTTTTGTAGATTCAAGTCCCACTTCAAGCTCAACACTGACAGCGTGGAGCCTGTTTGGCTTTCTTTGTCTCCTTCTCTCTCTCTGCCCTTCCCCCACTTGCACTGTCTCTGTCTCTCTCAAAATAAATAAATAAACTTTAATTAATCAGTTAATTAAAATTAATTAATCAATAAAAATCCAGCTCTCTACGTTTATCAACAAGTCTCTCTAGGATTCTGGTTCATCTTCTGAAAGTGAGGAAATAGGAGTCGATGACATTTGAATTCCAATGAGTCTATAGGTCTGAGCCATGATTCCTTATATACTATAGGCCTAAATAAAGTTTTTTAGGCCTGGAGCCCAAAACAAAATCTAAAACTCAGCCCTAATTTATAACAACAAAGTTGGTATATCCAGGTAATAGTAATGTTTTTCAAAATGCAAGCGTTTTAAAAACCGAATGGCGGAAAATATCAAAATACAAAACAACTTTTAGCCATTAGTCTATCACTAGAGTTCACACCAGACATTAGGGGTCTCAGGCACAGTGCCAAGCACATGAGATGTGTCCAAGAAATTTGTCTCAGGGGACCCTCTCTGAGACCCCAGAGAGCAGTTGTGGAGAACTGTTGACCACACAGCACATCTCCTGGATATTATGCGAACAAGGAAACAAGGCCATCATCTGCATAAGCCTGTGGTCAGGGAGGCACTCTTTCTGGACCTCCCCTCCCAACTACCCTTTTCCCACCAACTCTCTACTCCACTCCATGCTGGCCATGAAATAATTTTCAGAAGCAGGGGGGTGGGGGGGTCCTGCATGGCTCAGTCGGTTAAACATCTGACTTCAGCTCAGGTCATGATCTCGCAGTTGGTGAGTTCGAGCCCTGCATCGGGCTCTGTGCTGACAGCTCAGAACCTGGAGCCTGCTTCAGATTCTGTGTCTCCCTCTCTCTCTGCTCCTCTCCTGCTCACACTCTATCTCTCTCTCAAAAATACTAAATAGGGGCGCCTGGGTGGCTTAGTCGGTTGAGCGTCCAACTTCAGCTCAGGTCATGATCTCATGATTCATGGGTTTAAAAAAATTTTTTTTAATGTTTTATTTATTTCTAGGAGAGAGAGACAGCGCGAGCAGGGGAGGGTCAGAGAGAGAGGGAGACACAGAATCTGAAGCAGGGTCCAGGCTCTGAGCTGGCAGTCAGCACAGAGCCCGACGCGGGGCTCGAACGCACAAACCGCGAGATCATGACCTAAGCGAAAGTCGGACACTTAACCGACTAAGCCACCCAGGCGCCCCTCATGATTCATGGGTTTGAAGCCCGCAACGGGCCTTGTGCTAACAGCTCAGAGCCTGGAGCCTGTTTCAGATTCTGTGTCCCCCTCTCTCTCTGACCCTCCCCTGCTCACGCTGCCTCTCTCTCTCTCAGAAATAAATAAAAGATTACAAAAATAAGAATAATAAATAAACATTAAAAAAATTTTTAAAAAGGAAATATTCTTCTGAGTATTTTCATACCCTTTTGTAGGCTCCAGGACGCGGTTTCAGCAGGGTTCAAACTTGAGGCTGTAACTGAAGTTCCAGTATTAACAGCCCAGCTACAACCTATGAATTGTAAATGGCAATAAATTTAGGAATCCAAAGTACTTTAAAACTACCATTTGCAAGGCACAATGTGTTGTTTGGAAACAATCTATATAGCACAATAAGCTTTCCTTTTATATCACACACACACACACACACACACACACACACACAATCTTTTCTTACAAGCTAATATTCCAGCTAGAGAGACTGGGGAGATGAGTACAGGCTATCAGTGATGAATGCTTTATTCTGAGAAATGCAGTAAACTTACTACTCACCACTAGGAGAAAACAACATATTTTCTTAGAGACAAGAAATTAGGTATAACATATTAGAAAACGATTCAAACGGGAAAATAAGATTTTGAGTAAGCGACCTACATAGGTGAAAAATGAAAATGCTTTTAAATCCATTTGCTCAATCTTATAATCTTCCAAGTAATCAAACTGACAAAGGAATCAGAACAATCAAGTGAGTACCAATGTTGGGGACATGACCTCTGCAGTTAGATCACAGATGCACTCAGTTCTGACCACTGGGGTGAACGTCCCCTATTTAGAAAGCCATCTTGGGGTTCTACCACATGGCACCGAACAGTATAGGAGATCACAGGATCGAGGGCACACGAAGCTGAGAGAGCTAGCCAGAGCAGCAAGCTGCTTCAAATCAGCTCTTCTGTTACAAAGCAAACAGGGTGACGTGTCGGTCTGCAGAGAAATAAAATGAAAAATTGCTTTCAAAAGCCTCACAATGGTCGCTGCTTTGAGGCATTGGAAAAAATTGATTTCAGTAATTGAAAGTGAGTTTCGCTGTGCATGAAAAATCAGTTTCACAGAAGATTCTGCCTACATGGCCCACCAACTTTGGCGATATTGGAATTAAGATTCGTCTATACCCACAAACGGGCAAGCAAGCCAGGTGGGCTAAAATCTGTGTATCCTTTTCCAGATGTCTCTAAACATAAGTCTAAAAGTTAGTTACTACAAATGCCAATTAAGATCTTCTGGACATGATGGCAAATTGCTTTCCTCATATGGCCCTGCTACCGAACCTTAACCAAATGAAAGATGAACCCAATCTGGATTGAAATTTTTTTTCACCTAGTAAGGGAAATACTGTCACAGACAGCCACAGCCCTCAAACACAGTCCAGGCAGCCAAATTATTTTGTCTGAAAATCTATCTTCTCAATTCTAAATAATGAGTTTAAATCCCCCCCCTTTTTTTTTTCTGTGAGTAGAAATCTAAACCAAAACAAAACAAAAATACCAAGCTTAAAGTCACATCCTTAAAGATAGGAAGGGATTTGGGGGTGATCATCTGATTTATCACTCTGCTTCCAAATAAGACCATGCCTCAAATGTTCCAAAACAGCCAAAATAATATATCCAGTCTTTTAATGAGCTTCAGGGAAGATTACAATACTCTATGTCAGGTTTCTGTTCTGGAATTGTTAAATCTTTAAAGTTTAATTCTTCATACTGAAATTCCATCCATCTCCAGTGTAAGCTGAAGCAATTGAACATGAATTTCTAGAACCTTCACCAAGCTCTGGAATCACTTTGCCTTTCCATCTTCTCCAGCTTGCTAACCCTCTGGTGGTCACATGACTGCTGCTTAAATACACCAGTCACAACTACACCAGACATGATGTATGGGAAGACGTAAGAACAGAAACTGGCATACAGTAAGAGCCAGGAAAAAAAAAATGTTAGTGATGTCATCATGATGACAATCGGCCCAGGTGACACGGCAAGTCACTTTGATGTTGCTCTACCAAACACTGGATTGTTTTTCAAAGTGACCACTGCACCAAGCGTGACATAACCCTCTCTTTCAGTTTTCCTATCCCTCTTCCTGACTGCAGAGCACTGCTAAACAAAATTATATAATGCGGCCAATCTCCCTACAAAAGCACGCAACGTATGGGGCCCCTGGATGGCTCAATTGGTTAAGCGTCCAACTTTGGCTCAGGTCATGATCTCACGTTTCGTGGGTTCGAGCCCCACGTCGGGCTCTGTGCTGACTGCCAGCTCGGAGACTGGAACCTGTTTCAGTCTGTGACTCCCTCTCTCTCTGACCCTCCCCTGCTGATGCTGTCTCTCTCTCTCTCTCTAAGAAATAAATTTTTAAAAAAACATTAAAAGAAAAAAGAAAAAAACATGCAAAGTCCAAATGTACTCCAAATGTACTCTTAGCGGACCAACACCTTATTACGTATCTCAGGTGCCCTCCCTAGCACACTTCCTCAATAAATCACTCCACATCTTCTCCATCTTAATTCTTTTCCACCCGAAATCGCTTCTCCTACATGATCTCCTCAGGAATGGATTTTCGCACTATTTTGCATACCCTGGTGCCTCGCATAAATACCTGAAAGATATTTTGTTCAATGCATATGTATCTGAATGAATCCAAAAGAACAGTAGTCAGGGTAGTTTCTACACAACCTTCCATTTCCTTTTTTCTAAAGAATTGGGGAAGGTCTCAGCCAAATGCAGGTCAGGAATGGTTTTCTGTGTTCATCTGTTTTGTCATCTTGTTTCCATGACTTTACTGTCCTCCCACATCCGAGGTTATGTTGCAACTAGGTCTGCATCACAATGGTTACTGCGGTGACATCTAGAATCTACATATACTTGGACAGCTCCAGCCAATTCTATTCCTGCCAGGAATTGACGAATTATGCGCAAATGACAGGACGTGCTGCACATGCTCCCTTTGACCTGACACTTCAGCATTTGCTGAGAATGCTCTCTCCCTCTCGCTCCGTCTTCTGGCTCCGGGGTCATCAAGTCCATTCCTAATGTTTACATGACTAGGTCCCTCCCTTCTCTTCCCAGTCTCAGCTCCATGCTACACCATGCAGAGCCTTGCACGCATAATTATGGACACCCCAGCCCAGATTCCTCTGCTACATACACATGCCTCTGCTAACAGTTTTTCTTTGCCATCCCAAAGTTTACACACATCAGCTGTGCAGTCCAGGTAGAGAGAGGGATGCAAAAGAGGCTGGCCCAAGCCCTGAGAGCCGAGAACTCCAGAATCCCAGTTATGGGCATGGTATGTGATCTGGAGAGGCTCTGATGTGGCCGGGGGCTCTGTGCCCCCAGAGTCGGGGTAGAGCCTTCCAAAGCACAGCCCCCAGCAGGGCTCCATTGCCTGGGACTGAGAACAGCACTACCGCCATTTTCATCATACTCGGATCTGCAAAAGAGGTACCAATGGATGGCAAAACCCTATCAGTTGAAAAATGCAAATCCCCTCATTCTAAAGTAATTAATTCTGTAATGATTTCTGTGCTGCGCTATCAAATACTCCTTGATCTGTGGTAGCCTGAAGGACTAACCATTTTTTTACCCTTCAAATGAGGTACACACAAATCTTCATTTTCCTCCCTTTCCTCATTCCCTCTTGATCTAAGGCATTTCCCTCTGCCAGAAGGCATTTCCTCTCTTCCTTCTCTCCTTTCTCAAAAGGGTGCCATTCTTCACGTGGAGGCAGCTTGCACACACGGATGGTACACAAGGTGTATACAGAATGGACTTCTCTGAAATTACTTACTAAACCTAATATGATTATAAAAAATCTAGCATGTCAAACCAGTTATATTATTGCATAGACTGATGCTATGTAAAAATCTGAATTGACTTTATATATATATTAGATATATATATTATATGTATGTATTTAAGTAATATAGATAGGTAGATAGATAGATGATAGATATAAAGAGAGAGAGAGTGATAACAGTAAGGAGTCGATTTAGATATGGCAAAAATGATGAAGGTGGATTAAAATGATAGAAATTTGGGAAATGTTCTACAGAAGAACTCGTTAGAAAAAGATACACAGCCTTGTCCTGGGTCTTTCACTTCACGGCTGTACAAACGGGACCCTTACAAGGCTGGCTTTCCTCATCTCCCCATCTCACAGATGCATTTGGAAGATCAGTGGAGAAATACATGGATAGGTTATAATGTGGTTCTCTCCAAGGCTGACCTTCTCTCTAATCTCAGTCCTCACATTTTCGAGATTCTGCCTTTCTCAGCTGGGCTTTGCATTTCAGTAATTCCAGGTTTTTCCTATTCATTGCCATTGGCTCATTCTCGCCTTCTCATTTGGATTTCCAGTGTCCTAGAAACGAAGTCCTCTACCTTATATATTAGTCAGCTAGAGCTGCCTTAACAAAATACTGCAGCTGGGAGGCTCACACAACAGATGTTTCATTCCCGGGGGCTGGAAGGCCAAGATCGAGGTGTTGACTGTTGGTTTCTGGCTTGGAAATGCTGCCTTCTCACTGTGTCCTCGCATCATCTTTCCTCTGCACCATACACAGAGCGGGATCTGTGGTGTCTCTTCCTCTTCTAATTAGGACACTGAGTCCTAGCGAATTAGGGCCGCATCCCTATTACCTCATTTAAATTGAACTGCCTCTTTAAAGGCCTTACCTCCAAATACTGTCACATCGGGGGCTTACGGCTTCAACATGTACATTTTGGAGAGGATATTCGATCCATAACACTGACCTGGTTTCCTCATCTTCCTGCATGAGCCAAGCTAATGAAGAAATGGATATACACTAATGATTTCCAGGCAAAGGTTGAATCACCCACAACGCTTTTTTTTTTTAATGTTTTATTTATTTCTAGGAGAGAGAGAGAGACAGCATGAGCAGGGGAGGGTCAGAGAGAGAGGGAGTCACAGACTCCGAAACAGGCTCCAGGCTCTGAGCTGGCAGTCAGCACAGAGCCCGACGCGGGGCTCGAACCCACGAACCGCGAGATCATGACCTAAGCGAAAGTCGGATGCTTAACTGACTAAGCCACCCAGGTGCCCCACCCACAACGTTTTTTAAAATTAGAGAAGTCCAAGCCCTGTTGAACATCTACTGAACAAGAAAAGCTTGGGAATGGTACCCAGGGCTGTAATTGTTACGCCTACGTAGATGAACCTGAAGTCATACCCTTAGAACCACTGATCTACATGCCTCCACTCTCAGCATCCCCTTCTTCAGTGTCTTCTTTCTTCCCATTCTCCCATTTTTATCCACATTATTCCATTGAAACAGTTCTTTCAAAGGCCTCCGAATGGTTTCATACTTGCAAAATTGCACAGAATTTCTTTGGTCTTTATTTGCATTGATTTTTCTGCAAGAGCTGTATGCCAGGGTATCCCTGTTCCATGAAATTCTCTCCTTTTTGTTTTCCATCGTTCCCCCACATGTTACATCTCTAACTCATCTATTTGAGGGTTCTTCATTGACTCTTAAATCCCCATTCCCCAGAGCACTGTACTCAGCACTTTTTTATTCTGTCTTATCATAGAGGATAGTTTCTCATCCATTCCAACAACTTCAAACCCTATTTATCTGAAATATTTCTAAAACCTGTTGATTCCTCTTGTGAGCACCTTTCCCCATTAACCATGTCCACATACATGTGGCCTTGGGAGTATCCCATTAGTTCTTCAAACCCCGCATGTGTGTTTATGCATCAATGCTGAGAGACAGCTACGTGCCAGGCCTCGTGCTAGATTCTGGGGATGCAACGTGAAAAGCAGAAACAGTCTCGCTTTCGCAGAACTGGTAGGGTAGTGAAGACATTGAAATCAGCCACGGCAACCTGCCATGAAAATTACCAGGAGCGGGGAAGCTCAGAGTCCTGAGGGGCACAAGCCAATCCAGACCTGGAAGTCAGGAAGGCTTCCTGGAAGGAGTAGTATTGAAGTTGAGTCCTGAAATATGAGTAGGAGTCTGTGAGAAGTGGGAAGAGAAGAACTGATTGTAGGGGCCACCAGTCAATTCCAGGCAGCCCAGCGTCTAATTCCTATGCCTATTTTCCCCAGTCTGGCTTGAGAGTGCACTTCGGTACAAGCTGAGGGGCACCTTCCAGACAAAGGGCACTCTCCAGCATGGCAAAGCTGGGGGGTAAGAGGGCACATGACTTCATCATGGCCACTTCTATGAGCTCTGCTGGGATTCTGGATTTTTTTTTTTTTTTTTAGTTTTTATTTATTTATTTTTGAGAGAGAGAGAGAATCCCAAGTAGACTCTGCACTATCAGTGCAGAGCCCAATGCAGGGCTCGAATCCATGAACCATGGATCATGACCTGAGTCCAAGTCAGACACTTAACCAACTGAGCCACCCAGGTGCCCCCCGGGACTCTCAATCTTGAGCAAAGCAAGATCATGAGAAAAGCATTTTGTTCACACAAATAAGACTGAAAGAAAGCAGCCAGAGAGGTAAGAAAACAAACCTGAAGAGTGATGTTGTGGGAAAGGAAAGCAGGTGTTTCAACAAGGGAGCATATTGTGGTGTTAAGATCTGTGGTTTTGAGGTCACAAAGACCCCATCTGGGACCTGCACTGTTCTTTGTGATCTGCATTAATAATCATTGCTACACCGTCAGGTTGCCACATAGATTAAACGAGCTATCTTGGGTAACGCACTTAGCACAATGCCCAGCACATAGTAGACAGACAAGTGGTCAGCAAGGTCAGAGGTAAGAAGGTCAAGGAAGGTAAGGACTGGAGCATGTCCCCTAAAGTCACATACCAGGGAAGGCCCTGGGAATGTGAAGACAGCAATTTACAAGAAGATAGAGGGACAGAAACTAGATTTCAATGGGTGCCAATGATGCAACATGAAAAAAAGCAGACAATAAATGGTAATGATTCTTTACAGATATTTGGCTGTAATGAGGAAAACAGATTTGATGGTCTTTAGTGAATTATTTGGGATTGAGGGGAAATTTATTTTGGTGTTTCTTTTTTCAATATGGGAGATCCATAAGCATGCTTAAAAATTAATCAAAAGAGGAGTGCCTGGGTGGCTCAGTCAGTTAAGCATCTGAGTCTTGATTTCTGCTCAGGTCATGATCTCACTGTTGTGGGATCAAACCCCAAGTGGAGACCCATGTGGAGCATGGAGCCTGCTTAAGATTCTCTCTTTCTCTCTCTTTCTCTCTCTCCCTTTGTCCCTTACCTGCTCAAGAAAGAAAGAAAGAAAGAAAGAAAGAAAGAAAGAAAGAAAGAAAGAAAGAAAGAAAGAAAGAAAGAAAGAAAGAAAAAATAATAAGAGACAATATTGAATAGAGAATTTAGATACAGAAAAGGCGACTAATCAATTCGATCTGTGGCTCTCAGAGTGTGAGACCTGAGGGGTCCCTGAGACCTTTTCAGGGAGCCTGGCCAATCACAACTGCTTTCATAATTACTGTAGGATGTTACTTGCCTCTCACTATAGGGCTTTTGTATTGTTAGTGCAAAAGCAATGGTGGATGAAACTTCAGGCACTTTGGTGTGAATGAAAGCATCAAAGTGTCATGGTGGTAGTTCTCTTCTTCACCTTCACACACAGTAAACCAGTGCCCGTTCCACTCTAGAATGTCCTTGCTGAAGCACAAAATTACCAGTTTTATTAAATCCTGATGCTTGAGTACGTCTCTGTAATAATCGATATGACAAAATGGGAAATGCATAGCAAGCAATTCTAGGCACACTCGGTGTGATGGTTGTCTTCGGAATTGACCTTGTTGGGAGTTGAACTGGGCTTTTGTCATGGAATACCATTTTTACTTTCAAAAATAGCCTATAAACTATGGCTATTCAAATGAGTGTTTGGAGGACATTTTCTAGGAAATGAGCAAAATGAGGCTGTCACTTCAAGAAAAATTGACAATATTTGTTGGCAATACTACTTGAGCTTTCAAGCAAAAATTATAATTTTGGAAAATTTGTGTCTGCCACTACAAGTTTGACAGCTCTCAATACTGTAATGCTTTTCTGATGTGATTTGTGGTGATATTCATGAATGTGACATTTTTGATATTATAAAATAAAATGGGCCAACATTTGAAAGAACTGCATAATTCAGTGAACCAATATTTTCCAAATGACTATGCATAATGTTTAAAATCATGCCTTATTAGTAAAAGATTAGTCTGGGTGGCTCAGTAGGTTAAGCGTTCAACTTCGGCTCAGGTCATGATTTTACGGTTCGTGGGTTCGAGCCTCACGTCAGGCTCTGTGCTGACAGCTAGCTCAGAGCCTGGAGCCTGTTTCATATTCTGTATCCCCCTCTCTCTCTTACCCTCCCCTGCTCATGCTGTCTCTCTCTCAGAAATAAATAAAATGTTAAAAAAAAATTTTAATAAAAAAAGATTAGTTCAAAATGCGAAATAGATTAATAGATTTTTAAAGTAATATGCTATGAAAAAGTCATTAATATGCCTTCAAAATCCACATGGCAGCTAATCTTTAAAAAAATATTACTTGTTGAGTTTTGGTATAATACCAAATAAAAATATCCACAATTATCCTAAAAAGTCGTTAGAATAGTCCTCCATTTTTCAACTACATCTATGTGTAAGGCAGGATTTTCTTCTTATTTCTTCAACCAAATAATCATTTCACAACAGTTGTACACACAAGCTAAACTGGGAATCTGGCCGTCTTTTGAGCAACCAGACATTAAAGAAATTTGCAAAAGTGTAAAATAATATTACTCTTCTCACTATTTTTTTTTTGTTTTGAAAAATATATTTATTTACCTTTTAAAATACAATGGGAGTACCTGGGTGGCTCAGTCAGTTGGGCATCCGACTTCGGCTCAGGTCATGATCTTGCGGTCTGTGGGTTTGAGCCCCGCATCAGAGTCTGTGCTGACAGCTCAGAGCCTGGAGCCTGCTCCTGATTCTGTCTCCATCTCTGTCTGCCTCTCCCCAACTCATTTTCTCTCTCTCTCTCAAAAGTAAATAAACATTAAAAAATTTTGCAATGCAATTTAATTATCATATGCTGGGCTTATTTTTTTAATCAATTTATAATTTTTAAAAACTCTCTGTTTCAGTTAAATGTCAACACATACATACAGTTCACACTAACAAGAAGTTCATTGGGATTCTCAAAATTTTTCAACTGTAAAGGGCTCCTGTGATCAAAAAGTTTGACCAGAAAGCCGAGAAAAGAATGGTAGTAGAGTAAGCAGGCGAAGCAGAATGGGAGTGAAAGAATCCATCCAAGACGAAGGGAAGGCTATTTGTCCCATAGGAAACAAAAAAGGAGGAAAGAATTAGGCAGATGCCAAGATATTTGGGGTTTGGTGGCAGGAGTTCGAAGGATTTCCCATCTGAAGTCTTGTTTTTCAGTGTGATGTAGTGTTTGGGGTCGTGTGTGGGAAGTGAGGAAAGGAGGAGGTAGGTCAAGAGTTTGAGAGACCCATGGAGCAGCTCTGGAGAACAGGAAAACCACCTGGCCAGCGCCCTGCAGAAGGAAGACTGAGCAGCAATGGGGACAAGGGGTGAGGTGAATATTCGCAAACCAGGGACAACCTTTGCCCTTTACCCTGCCAAAGCAGCTGGGCAGGAGTGTTCCACTAAGTGGTTTTACCATAACCACTAAATTTCTTATCCATTTAATATTACAAGCACACAGAAATAAGGAGAACAAGATCTCTGTCCACCACCACCATGTTAACAATGCGAATGTTGGGGCGCCTGGGTGGCTCAGTCAGTTAAGCGTTCAACTCTTGATGTTGGCTTAGGTCATGATCTCATTCATGAAATTGAGTCCCATGTCAGGCTCTGCACTGACAGCACAGAACCTGCTTAGGATTCTCTCTCTCCCTCTCTCTCTCCACCCCTCCCCTGCTCACGCTTGAGCTATCTCTCTCTAAATAAATAAATAAACTTTAAAAAACAAACAATGCTAATGTTTTGCCATAGGCAACATAGACTGAATATTTAAGCGAATTTATTTCCAGGTACTATAAAATGTCCTAAAAAACTTTACTGGTAGTTTAGTCCACTCTTTATATTCCAATTTGATAATACACAGTTTTTAATTCTACTTCTGATTGTTGATTTTGAAATGTAAATCTAGAAGATTGGACAATTGACAATCTTGCTGTTTTATTGTAGCTTCCAGGAACAAACAATTTTACTGGGGAAAATGGTTAAATGGATTTGTTTTCATTTTCTCTTCAATGCATTACATAGGGTGGATCTAATGCCAATCCCCCAAAAAAATCAGAGCTCAGCTTCCTTGTCTGAAGTAAACAAATTCCAATCATTAAAGTGATAGCTTCAGATCCCAAAGTCTAGATTGGTTCATGCCTTTGATTGTGCAGTTCTGACCACCTTTAGAAGTTCTGACTTCCGAGCTATGGAAGTACTCACTCTCTTTTCACTTCAGTTAAAGGCTCAGAGGACTACACGATACTCTTGAACGTGTTTGAAAAGCAATCTCCCCGTGTTGGGCTGAGGTCAAGCTGAGGTCATCTCCGCTGAAGTCAAGGTCAATGACTTTCACAAGTTCTGATGTTAGCAATCTCTTTCTGCCTCCCTAAACTACCCAATGAGCCACAGGCCTCTCAGTGCAGCACTCTTTCTCCTAAAACTGCAGTGCAGAATGAGAAGGTCAATGTGAGGTTTGCACACTTACTCTGTGAGATCTGTAATGGAATATGCTGCTGGAGAGTGTAACGTTGGTTCTACCAACACACCATACAATTCTTCCATTTATTCCACACAATCTCTCACTTTGAAAATGAAATTATTAGCAATAATAATAAATACTAAGTACATTGCTCTCGCTAGTTTGAAAGTGATTTTCATCTGTTTCGTTGGGTGATTATAAAGACTGGTACACAGAAACTATTATAACAAAATTATAAATTATATAGTGAGCACACCTACGAAACCGTTGACATCTGGTTGCAATGTTCTGTTGGACAGCCACTCTCAGATATCAAGGTGACTCATCGTTCATTATGTCAGTTCATTACTGATTCACTAAACTTTTTTTTTTTAAAGTCCCACTAGGGGCGCCTGGGTGGCTCAGTGGGTTAAGTGTCCGACTTCAGCTCAGGTCATGGCTTGTGGGTTGGAGCCCCGTGTCGGGCTCTGTGCTGGCTGTCAGCTCAGAGCCTGGAGCCTGTTTCAAATTCTGTGTCTCCCTCTCTCTCTGACCCTGCTCATGCTGTTTCTCTCTCTCTCTCTCAGAAACAGATAAAATATTAAAAAAAAAAAAATAGTCCCATCCAATTGAAATGAAAATGCTAATAAAAAAAAAAGATAATCTAACCAGTTAACAAGAAGAGGATTCTGTGTCTGTTAAAAGACTATCAAATGACCCCAAATGAGCCAATTTCCCTACAAACTATTATTCTGTTTGCAAAAGAAAATCAAAACATAAACTTCCTTTTAAGTCTATTAAATAAACAGGATAATATGTGAAAAAGGACACTTGTCCCCTGAAAAATTGATGTACTTAAAAAGCCAACAGCCCCATAGTAGATAGGAAATGCACTTCTACAATATATGACAAATCTGATCCAATTAATTTCTGACCTTCTGGGTCACTCAGACTCTCCATAATTCAGATCTAAACCAGGGAAGTAAGACTCTGCTTATCTCATAAACATACAAAAAAAAAAACCAACAAAAAAATAGACATGTGTCAAACCACTTTGGTCAACTCCTCACTCCTTCATTTATTCATTCAACCAACCAATGAATGGTGGTATTGACCACCTTCTTTTCTCCAGGGTTGCATAAAAAAACTAACACACAATCTCTGCCCAAAGGAATTTTTTCTTGAGTTAGAGACAGAGACCTAAACAATTAATTACCAAGCAGTGTGTTTATAACTAATGCAACCCTATTTGGAAACTTCACACACTAGTCCTAGTGTTTGTTGTCAAGTACTAGTTATAAGGTCTTTGATTTTTGGAACCCCTGACTGAGGCACCCCATGTATTGGGCAGGGGGGCGGGGGGGGGCATGAAAGGAGCTCAGGAATTACATGCTCAGAAATTGGAAAGGTTCAAAGCTATTTTAGAAGTTGCTGTGGAAGAAAAGAAAAATGGCATCTAAATAAAATCAGAGGAACAAGGAAGTTTTTACAGAGAAAGTGAAACTTAAATTGAATTTTGAAGAATAAAATAGGAGTTATCTAAGCAGGGACTTCTAGCCTGTGAGAAATATCTGTCTATTGTTTAAGCTACCCAGGCTGTGGTGTTTAGTTATGGTGGCCACAGCAGACTAAGTCCTGTGTGACTAGAAAGAGATGGCATCAGGAATGGTGGGAGGTGAGGATTAAATGAGTTTATATAAAAGAGTTAGCTGCCATCGTTTTCACCCCTCACCCACTGAGTGTGGCCTTGGTGGCAGGATCACTCCTGGTGACTCTCCCCAAGGAAGCCACCTTTCTCCCTGATGTAAAAGCGAGTGTTCACTCCAGGGACTTTTCACCTCGAAGCAGTGAGGCAAGAAGAGGAATTCTTGAAGGCTATCCTTGCCAGCAGCCAGAACGCAGGTCCTGCCTCAGCTGCCAGAGCTGCCTGGGGTGTGGCCACGTACAAGCTGGTTCTCTGCCTCCCTTCAATTCTTCTGCCTTGAACTCACAACTGTGGCCTTAGAATTATCTATGCCCATTTGAAGTTTATAAAATTGTATTATTAATGTTACTACTTGGCAGTTACCCAGCTTTTTATTTCAAAGAACTACACATATGTTAATAACTATTTCTAAATTCTTACCTGCACTAGAAAAAACTTTCATCTGTAAACAAGAAATGAGATTGAGGATACATGGCTTTGGGGGCATCTTGGTGGCTCAGTCAGATAAACACCCAAATTTAGATCTCATGTTGATGGGATGGAGTCCCAAGTCAGTGAGGAGTGCACTTGGGATTCTCTCTCTCTCCCTCAGCCCCTCCCCACCTCTCAAAATAAATAAATAAGCTTTAAAAACTGCATGACTTTTTCAAGATTTGGTATGAACAGGTTTCTTGACATTTTTATCATAAGCATCAGCATCAATATTATTTCCACTTACTAATTCGGTTTGCAAAGCATGTCTGCTAAAAGGACCTTATTGGAGCCTCTTTCACTTGTGTATGTGTTCCAAAATATTTTTTCATCTTTAAAATGTGTCTCGGATCTACACAAGTTGCTGGTGTTACAGCAATTAATTACTAAGGTTAACTAATCCTTGAGAAGACTAAGACAGTATTCCCTGCTCTCACTCTGATTCCAGGCTAATGATGGAGTTAGACAATAAACAAGTGGCTTATCATTCTGGGATGGAATTTGGGGAACCAAAGTATTGTAGAGGCACACCAGAGGTGCTCCACGAGAAGGCGGTGAGGAGCACCTCTGGACTTACCACAGCTTCGCAAAAAGATAAGACAGAGATAACGCTCCATTCCATTTCAGAGATGAAGAAGTAGCCCACGGAGGTCAGGTGGCCCAGAGCCAATAACAGAGAAGTGACCGAGTCCAGAATGCCAACTCTTACTCCTTACCCTCTTCCTGCACAATCTTATCATCACCAGAATCATTGCTGGCATTTCATCATTGTCACCACCATCATCATCGTCATTATCATCATCACCATCATTACGGTAAGGAATTTAACAGGACATGCATACTCCGCAACTTCAGTTTTTACCCAAAGAAAGCATCAAAACACCAGTGGAGACAAAGACATTACCTGGTCATGACTATAGAGTATCACAAAGGCTTACTGTTACTATGGGTTGGTCAAGTGACTAGTGCTAGGCTCTAGTTTGCAACAGGCATGCTTCAGAGAGTAGATAAATGTTGAGGTGTGTTTAAAAGAGAGTCAGAGGATTTCGTGGCAAAGACAGAAGGGAAAGGGATTGGAGATATAAGGGCACCTCAGTTGGCTCTTCAAGAGCCAGGAGCTGGCAGGATGTGGCCACAGTGTGACCCCCTGCAGCAGGCAGACAGAGAGGTATAGCTGGAGAGAAGAACATTCAGGTAAGGCGAAACCAGGAAGAGACGTGCCACCTCCGAGAGGCCCCGTGAATTTCTTCAGATGTACGTTTCTTCCAGTCATAAGAATGTAAAAAAAAAAAAAAAAAAAAAAGGAATTACAGAAGTCAAAAAGAAGGACCTGTGATGATTTAGGAAAGAAGCAAGAGCAAGTTTTGTCTGAACTATTGGAGGTCTTACCCATGGTAATTTCTATGACCATCAGTCACATTATTTTGTGGTCATAGATTATGACCATTTTTGCTCCTTTCTTAGAAAATGTTCTGTTTCTGGCATTACTCCAAAGTGTTTTTTAAGTTCTTTGGTCTATGCCCCCACCCCATCACAGCTCAGAATTTTAAACATCTTGCTCTTTTCTTGAAACCAGGAATATCTTTGTTAGTCTATTACAAACATGGGAATTCTGTGTGATAATGGGGGATAATAATCACCAAAATGTTGGTTTACTTCTTATTATGTTCAAATTTCATTTAAGTGTTGGAACAATTACTAGTACAGACTACACTTCGATTATTGATCATTTAAAATGTTTTGCTCTGACCCATTAGATCCCAAAGTCCTTTGCTTCCCCAGAGAATTGATTTTCGACTATGGATGTCTGAGTGGCCTTTAAATTGCCCAACCAAACTCTGAACTGTCACAATAGCTGGGTAAGAGATAAGGGGGAAGAAAAGTATCCAGTCATCCAACCACATTTCTGCCTTTTTGTGCAAGTTGCAGATGAAATACAGTCACTCAATAAAGTCCTTCTCTTTCTCTTTCCCTCCCTCCCTGTCTTTCTCCCCATTCGCCTAGAGTGGGGAACCCTAAACCCTTTGGAGCCTGGCCAGCAGCACCAAAAGAATCTCTTGACTATTTTCCCAGGGAATTCCTGCCTTAAATGTCAGCAGAGTACAACTCCCCAGCCAAAGCAGCGTCCGCCTGGATCCAAATCAAGGAAAATGTGCCTGCTGTACCAAATGGGAAAACCTGGATCCATGGAGCATGGGGGGCAGGGGCGAGATTACCCTCAAAGGTTTCAACAACCATGGGAAAGACCCAAGTTTTCTCCAGTTCACCTCACTGAGAAATGGGAGACTAAGTCAAGAGTTTCGGTTCCTTGCTGGGTTTTTATTTTTTTTTATTTTTTTTTATTTTACTCTTTTGATGGTGAACCGTATTTCTGGAAACCATTCTGAACTGTAACAGTAGGGCACCGTCTCTTTGAAAAGGGAACAAAGCTCTATTAAAGCCCTTTGTTGTGAGGGTTGTGGTTGTGGCTGCCGCTGTTGTTCTGTTTATGTGTTTGTTTTTAATGAACATACTGATATATACGTGCTCTGGGGGGAATTCATGATGCTGAGATTCATGAAAAGCAAACTAAGATTTATGACTTACGACTGAATCTTTCCCTACCAGCCTGGAGACACTTCCCGTCTGGTACTGAGGCATTGCTGGCACTTTTAGTGTTTTTGTGTTAGTCTTCAATCTCTGAATACATGAAGAAATATTAAAAGTTCTGAGGGCAAGGATGGGAAAAGGAGTCCACAAATCCCAAAGATATACATCAGCACCAAAATAAAACAGTGTGGTGTGGCAGATTAAAAAGGCGGAAGCAACGTGTGTCAATCAGCTAGTTTTTGCTGAGGACTCTTGAAATGTTCGCTTACCCTTCTCCCATTTTTCTCAGATGTTACTGACCTACAACTTCACAAAGGAAAAACTCACAAGTTGACCTGACATAGAACACTGATTTTATTTTATTTTATTTTTATTTTGAGAGAGAGAGAGAGTATGCACGTGAGCTGGGGAGAAGGGCAGAGGGAAAGAGAATCCCAAGCAGGCTCCATGCTCAGTGCAGAGCCCGACATGGGGCTCGATGCCACGACCCTGGGATCATGACCTGAACGGAAATCGAGTCAGACACTCAACCGACTGAGCCATCCAGGCACCCCCAAGGCCACGGATTTTTAAACCCAAAATCATAGCCCTGTACAGTAAGAACATCAAAAAGATTTCATCAGTAAACTGTTATTCCATTTTTAAATGAATTAAGACCTTTTCACGTTAGCAATAGAAAAAAAGTTTTAGATTCCAAATCTCATTTGGCCCGGGGCCCAGGCCGGTTCAAAACAGATCAGCTTAGAAGCTCTTACTTCTATTCGCCAAGGTCCTCGCCTCATATCGTCTGCACCATCCTCACAAGCTCACTGAAGCTGCTTTCTTCCGTCATTATCCTACACGCGTCGCCTCAGACAACCATATTGGAAACTCTGTCCCTAGTCCAAAGAAAAGCCAAGCAAGCAGCTAATTATTAGTGTCGCAGGAGAATCAATAATGCCCCCTCAAATGTAAAAATAAAAAAGACAATATGTAATACCTAATAAGAAAAACTACTCCCAGTAGGTGAAGAGTTAATCTCTGGTCAATTTTCAGCCACTCCGCTCAGAGTACTAATAAGTGCACAAGTCGGTGCCAATTAGGGTGGCCCTTCCCTTGTTGGGAATAGCCATCCCTTAGGAACTGAACTGTCAACACATGCTACCAGGGCAATGATCAGCCCGCCAGAAGAAAGGCAAAGAGTCTGAGAAACTGTGGTAACCGAGTTTTTGCTGGCACTTTGTAAAATGGTGACGGGAACTGCCAAGGCCAAGGAGTGAATGCTAATGTGCCTAGGGCAACCTGCAAAAAGGGGACCTGAAAAATGTCCCCTGAACAATGAGCAGTCTTAAGGGAGTGCCACGCTTTGTGGGTTTCTGTGGATATGACTGACCACAGGCTTTCTTCACAAGGAAGAATCGAAACACCGTAGCATCTTTAGTTCATAGACCTCACAGTCCCTTCTGACTCAGTGTTCTTAGGGTCAGAGCAATCAGCACATCTGTCTAGAAAGTCAAAGTTTTCAAGTTTTTAAAAAACATTTGTGACCCATTGTTTAAATTGTACTCTAAAATCTGAGTAGTAAACAGCTTTAAGAATCAACATGGAGGGGCACCTGGGTAGCTCAGTCGGTTAAGCGTCTGACTTCAACTCAGGTCACGATATCACATTTCGTGGGTTCGAGCCCCACGTTGGGCTCTGTGCTGACAGCTAGCTCAGAGCCTGGAGCCTGTTTCAGATTCTGTGTCTCCCTCTCTCTCTGACCCTCCCCTGCTCACGCTGTCTCTCTCTCAGAAATAAATAAAACATTAAAAAGATTGTTTTAAAGAATCAACATGGAATGTCTTAAGCATTCTTTGCAGATTCACATAAATACTCCCTTCACCTCTCATCAGAATTTATTCTTACTTTCAGGGAGCACATTATAAGAAGGCCAAACTGACCCCCCCCCCAACATGGACAGCCATCAGTGGGCAACCACATTCTTATGGATATAAATTTAATCTCTGTTATCTGAGAAGGCTTGAAACAATAATAAAACTCTCCTCTCAAACTCACACTCAAAATTTTAAGTCCTCTTTCTCATAGCTTTTCACCCATTTCCAAATCTCAGGTCCCCAAACAAGACAAGAAAACAAAAAGTTTTCATTGTGATGTATTCATTCTGCACTGGGCCCCACAAATGATATAGTCAATCTGGTCCCTAGGTTTGTTGATATCAAACTTACCTACAATTTCCAAAACTTTTGTCCCCAGTCAACCTGTATATTTTTAAATTTGCTACTTCTTACCCAACAATTCTTATTAATATAACAGTCAATGGAGCACCTTGGAAGTCTTATTCCCTATTTTTCCCATTTCCTTATTAACCAAATCAGAGCTGCCCAGGCTACACATGGACTTATCTGTTGTGCTTAAAATGCTGCTTCTCAGGTCAAAAATGTCTAATAGAACCCCAAGGATAGTTAGCCCCTCAACAACTAATGTACTACTACAGCCCAGGTCTCAGTTCATCTCAACTGCTGGATAACACAAATCTGTCTTCTCACAGTTCCCCAATTTCACCTACAACACACAACCAAACAAGACCAATTCTCAGCAGTCCTTTGTGGTGAGAAGAGTTGAAATAAAAATAAGGGGAAATCCTCATTTTCAAAGATTACCAGCTAAAGAAATACAATGTAAGCAAACGTTCTGTGTTCCTGAAATGCCCTGTGTCTACAGTGATCAGGTAGAGAACAGTTATTTCAAGTTCAAATATAACTCGACGATTGCCACATGGTACAGAGTCTTTCCACCCCTTCACTCCAAAAACCCAATCAGACAAGTAGCCGTAATCTGACTCCCAGTGCACTGGGAGCTGTGAGGCAGGCAATGAGAGCCGCACTCTGGCCAGGGAAGGCATGAGTGGCAGACCCGAAGCAAGGCAGTGGGGGTAAGTCCTTCTTTGCCTTAAGGGAACAAAGCTCAGGGCCAAAAGATGAAACTCTGACTCTTTTATTATAGATATATGTGCCTTCTCAGACAGACTCTAGAAGGGAATTATAGGGCAAGTAGGCGATTCTTACAGATCTGGGTACCGGGCATGTTCATAAGAGAGGCATAGAGAAGATAGAAGAGAGAAAAAAAAAAAAAGGATGCTTTGCTGCAAAAGCCTCCATATATTCAAAACCTGTGCATGCACAGGAAAACTACCTTATGGAGGTAAAATCTATCTGCAGTGTTTTTCATCAGAAAAACTACTCACCCAGAGGCTCGGCTGCCCAGAAGCCGATCAGGCTGTGTGTTCAGCTAGAAAGTAATGTGTCCAGGTCAGTACAACCCGGGCACATCAACAAACCCCCTTTGTTCCCGGGCAAAAGGAGCAAAACAAATGGTGTTGATCCATTTCCAGTGAGTGTGAACACATAAGGGCACATTGCCGATATGAACAGGAGCTATGACAGACTCCGTCAAGGTGAGGGCTCGTGAAGTTAGGGGTACGTACGTGCTGCCTGGAAACTTTGGGGTTCATGGCTAACCGAGGCTGCTCGGTCTGCCCTGGAAGGAGATCAGAATTTGTGGGCTTTCCAAAAAAAAAAAGCTAAAAGCACTGCTAAGGAGCATATTTATCTATCTGGGGTTTCGTTATTGTTGTTGCTGTTACTGTTGTTGTTTTAATTTCTCCGGTTGATGAAAATTTCAAGTTGAAAAGAGCACCCAAGTTTTTTAAATTAGATCTCTGGAGAGGCAGGAGAGAATGGGCTGGGAGAGAGAATTCGGGGGGACTGGAGAAAGCGAAGGAGAAGGGGCGTAGCAGGGAGGGGGCCTTCTGCCAGAACAGGGACAGGGACCTGAGGCTTCCTGCGCACCAGCCTCCGCAGCTCCCTACTTTGTTCTCTAAATTTTTCCCACTCAATGCAGCCTCAGGCGACCAGCACGTGGGGCAGCACCTTGCCCCTCTGCCATTCCGGCCGCAGCTGTGGGCCGCTGGGCAGTTCAGAAGCCACCTTCCTAACTTCTTTTTTAATCTGTGAGTTTTTGGAGTTCTCCCCCCTTGGGATATTTTTAATCTCTCCCAGAGCATGCTCCCTGCCCTGTTCCAAGTGCTGTTTCGTCTCTTTATCTTCCCTTCCTCCAGGGAATATGATGTCATTGTCCTCCCAGCTGGGCTTTCTTGTAATTACATGATTCACTTAGAGGCGCTCACAGGCAGGGGACACTTGGGACAGGGCTGGCTGTCCCCTTTCTGGAGCCACCCCCGCTTGGGCAGAAAATGCATTTCTCTTTCCAACTCTGAGGCAAAGCTCCATATCAGAGCAGAGGCTGACTTGAGATCCTAAAGGTCAAGGGAGAGTTCCCCCAGCCCTTTTTGGCACAGCATTTCCCCACTGCTCATCCAGAGCCCAGGCTCCTGGGGACAGTAAGGGGGGCCAGGAAGGCAGCTCCCCGCCTTCACGCAAGGGGAAAGCGCTAATAACTCTAATCTGTTCAAATGCTGGACTTTCTTGACTAACCCTTTTCATAGTCCTCTGGTGATCAGAGTCTCTGCTAATGTTCTCCACACTCCTTCACTCTCACGGCTATACCAGGCAAAGGATAAGAGCAAAGGTCTTGAATAATGGGGTGACTAGTGTAATTGCCCCCCACATCTGGAATTCTCTCCATTTCTTGCCCAAATGAGCACTTGGCATTAATCTCCTCAAATCCTTTCTCAGCTCCAAAGATCTTCAGACAATATGAGAACAGACTGGAGGAAGAAAGCATTCCCTCTCGGTGGCTGTCTTGCTGCACCCCCCCCTCCTCCCCGCCCCCCTCCCCTCTCGCCCCAGCAGACACAAGATCCCCCAGAAGAGACAAGCCCGCGGAACGTTCAGGGCCACGCAGAAGTAGAAGGCCGCCAGGAAGGCACTGGAGAACAGCCTCTGTCCGTGGAGGCTTCTGCTCTGAGGATCACTGTGCCCCCCGCCCCGGGCCCTGCCCGGTGCCCCCACCGCCCCGCCCGGCTCCGGGTTCCCGCACTCGGCTGCCCCCTGGAGGGGGCGGGCGGGGTGCCCTGGGCGCCCACCCCCGCCCCCGGGGATCCCTTTGGGAAGGTGTGTCTGAAGGGTAATGTCAGAGGTCGCGAGAGGGTCAGGCACAGCAAGCGACTGTCCCCTCGCACTGCAGAAGCACCGCGGAGCCGGGAAGCAGCCTTCCCAGGGGCGGCCGCGGGGACGCCGGGGCCGAGAGCCGGGCGCGCGCCGCGAGGCTGCGCTGGTCCGCGGGGCCGCTGCCCCGGGCCTGGCACCCGCCCTGGAGGGGCCGCTGCCCCCGGGCGCGAGGCCCGCGCGTCCCAGCGCCGCGCGGCCGGGTCCGCAGGGGGGACTGAGCGAGTGTCCTAGCCCCGGCTCGGGCTCCGCGGGTTCCCACCGCCGCTGCCAGCCACCGTGCGCTCCCAGCCCCTGAGGACTTTACCTTCTGGAAAGACAGGCATTCCCGGCCTCCTCGCTGGCCTCTCCTCTAAATCCGCAGTCTCTGCTGGGGGAGAGGAGAATCACACTCCACAAATCCATTTTCAGGATGCCATTTTGAGCAATAAAGTGCAAAACTGCATATGACCTCCTTTTTTTTTTTTTTTTTTTTTTTTTTTTTTTTTTTTTTTTTTTTTTTTTTTCCCACTGCTTTACGTTCAAAATATAAAGGGCACCTTAAAACCACACTGAAACTTAAAACCTTGCTCTGAGGGAATTAGCTCTTGCTCGGAAGTAACTGTATTTCCTTCGTAATTCTTTAAGAAACTTGATTTAGACATGTTCCTGTCTAGAGACAAATCAGTGAAACTGCATGATCTTCGAATATTAAATAAAAGGAGGACAATTAATTCATTAATTAAGAAGGTTTTCTGGAAGCATTCTTTCTTGGTATCAAATAACCTTTGAGGGGGCCCTTCCCCGCAATAGGGCAAGACTTCAGGCCGGGAGTCTTAGCCCAAATTCAGGAACCCTGGTTTGACGGCTTCTGATATCAATTTTTTTTTTTCCAGTAAGTGTGGACCTTTGTGTAGAAGAGAGAGCATCATGGTGGCCTTCAAAGGGGTCTGGACTCAAGCTTTCTGGAAGGCAGTCACAGCGGAATTTCTGGCCATGCTTATCTTCGTTCTCCTCAGCCTGGGATCCACCATCAACTGGGGTGGAACGGAAAAGCCCTTACCGGTCGACATGGTTCTCATCTCGCTTTGCTTTGGGCTCAGCATTGCAACTATGGTACAGTGTTTTGGCCACATCAGCGGTGGCCACATCAACCCTGCCGTCACCGTGGCCATGGTGTGCACCAGGAAGATCAGCATCGCCAAGTCTGTCTTCTACGTCGCGGCGCAGTGCCTGGGCGCCATCGTTGGAGCCGGGATTCTCTACCTCGTCACGCCTCCCAGTGTGGTGGGGGGCTTGGGGGTCACTACGGTAGCGTCTTTAGCTCTTATTTTCAAACTCGGACTCCAGGCTTCTCGCAGATTCTGCTAAATGCCACCCTGGTGGCCTGAGACACTCTTCTAAAATTGTTCATTTATTCCCAGGGAATTTCTGATGATTCTTGCTAGTGGAGAAAACTGATGCCAGCAACCTGGAATGTCTCCACATATAATCATTGTTTGCTATTGACTGACTTCAATATTATTAAGCCTAGGTGACACAAAACTTGTGTTGGTGTTTTCCTCTCTCTCGCTCCCATCCCAGTGACTAGACTATATACTTAGCTTAAGGAATTTTTATTACGACTCTTTGTTGGCTGACTAAGTTTTGTTTCTTGTCATGTTCATGAGACTCAAATGATCGACATCAAGGGCCACACTTAAAAAAATAAATGGGCGTTTGATCCCAGTTTTGTTCTTAACTGATTAGGAATATCAGTTGTTAGCTCAGCACCAGATTGATTTAAAAACCGCATACAGTTTAAATTTTAATTGAAATATATATGAATTAATTTAAACCTAATTAATGGATTTAATCATTGCCTTATGAAATTACAAGACTCTTAAGAAACTCCTTTATAAGTTAAATGCAGCAGCGGCACATTTTGCTTCCTCTGTAGAAAAGGACATTCAGCACAAATTCCCGCTTGGTCATTGTACGAGTAATTAATTATCTGCGATGGCCCAAAATGAGTGGACATTTATTCCTTTCTTTTTGGATGCCGGGGGAGTGTCTCACTTGTGGGGTGGAATAGATGACTCAAATTAACCATTGCTTTTTCTGATGATGAAACATGCCTTTCACAATAATATGCTATCATAGGAAATACAATCATGCTTCCATTCAAATGGAGCATTTTTCTCTTTCCAGGTTCATGGAAATCTTACTGCTGGTCATGGTCTTCTGGTGGAGTTGATAATCACATTTCAGTTGGTGTTTACTATTTTTGCCAGCTGTGATTCCAAACGTACTGATGTCACTGGTTCGGTAGCTTTAGCAATTGGATTTTCTGTTGCAATTGGACATTTATTTGCAGTAAGTTTCCAAGTCCATTTAGATAATTGATTCATTTTCATTTATCATCACCCTAGAGCTGGCCTAAAGATGTTGTGTTTTACAGCTGTAGTTCTTTAGTATCCAGCCACGTCTGTCCGTGTTAGGTGATTATTTCACTAACTTTATGATGAGAATGTGGATATGGCTGCTAACATCTTGACAGTTCTTCTAACCGACTTGGCAAATGGTAGCAAACTGCAATGAATGCTTCCTGTTACTAGCCCTGTTTCAGCAATGTCTGAAGTTGTTTTCTTTTTCCCTATAGATCAATTACACTGGTGCCAGCATGAACCCTGCCCGATCCTTTGGACCTGCAGTTATCATGGGAAATTGGGAAAACCACTGGGTAACCATCATGTTGATAGTACCTGTCCTCCTACAACTGAGAACAATTGCTCATGGAACTCTTTTTTTTTTTTTCCTTTGCCCACTAATTTTCTTACTTCCTCTCAACCTTGCCCCCTCCCCACTTTATTACATCTTTCATAAAGACCAGGGAGAAACTAGTACAGATCTACAGTTAGATATCTCACCTTATATCTGTTCTGGGCCTTCAGAAATAGCCTTATATATATATAATGCATATATATGTAAGCATTGCTCTGGACACTGTATCTGATAGACTGAAGCAGAATATATTGCACATGGAGATTGCCAATGTGGAACCAGTGAAAATCAGGATGGTATGGTGAATATGGTGTTTAAGTAATTGAATGTAAAGCCTTCCTGGCAATGACAAAATATGTACTTACCAAGAAATTTTAAAAAAGAAAGAAAGAAATGCTTAAAAGCAATGCCCAGAGCAAAAATATTGACTATTTTTGTTTACAAAAGCATGAACCCCAGTTAATAGTATGTGAGTTGGAAACATTTGAACTGTAGATGGAGAAGACTAGATGCTGCAAATGTTTATGCTATTACCACCATAACCATAGCTGGACACACAAATGACTTCAGAAGAGGCACACTTTGCAGTCTCACTGGCTAACCTACTTACTAAAGTGGTGGCAGAAGTCCAGAAAGCAGTGATATCCATCTTTAAATATCGCGATCAATTTTATTTCAACTGTTTCTTACAACATGGGAATTTAAATCCCTCCAATGAAACGCAGCAGTTTTAAGGCCACTGACATGCTAACTTATAATAACCAATACAGACATGAGATATGGGACTTATGTATGCCAGCCTTAAATAAGGCTAACTTCTATTGTCACTTGTATGTCCTGAGTGCTATTTTACAACTTTACTTTTTATTTCATGACCGAGACAATGTGCCATTTGTGTTTGAATCTCATTCACACAGTGGTTATTGATCCAGTTACAACTACTCAACCATAGTGTACGTTGCAAATGAGAGGGAATGGCCCCATTACTAGAAGCATTCACAGCTAAGAAAAGTGTACTGAGTCTTTAAAATAATTTCAGTTGTTAAAGAACAAGAGTCGTGTTCAAAAGCAAGATTTTGCACCCAGCTATACAAAGAACATCAATAATACCATCATGCGATTGGTCATTTTGCCACTGATGTTTTCCATTTATGTCTCAAAATATTTACCACATTAACAGGAATCAAACATTTTAATGGGCAGTATATAGTTAATTATGATAAAAGTACAACTGTAAGTTCAACTTATTACATTCAAACTTTTTTTGTAATTAAAATTTAGAAAAATGACAATTTAATTTTATTTATGAGGACTTTAAAATGTGGGTGAAAATATATGTTTTTATTAATTACCTTCTGGTTGTGGTAAACTCGCTAAAATTCAAATAGCACAAAACATTTTACCTTGTTGACTGAATTAGAGGTTTCCCCTTATTGCAGAGCTATTTTATAACAAACAATCCTACTGAACATGAATGTTCATTCTGTAGCAATAGTTGTGTGAATTTTAGAACTAATTTACAGCATATTTGCAGATAGGAGATTGATTTATTGATAGATAGATAGACAACAAAATAGATAGAATAACATCAAAATATTAATGGTGAATTTTCTAGGTAGAGTAATGACATTGTTTTGTTTTCATCTTGATACTTTCCATTTTATCTATATTTGTAGCAATAAAAATTATTTACTTTTATAAATTTTGAGAGTCATTTTAAAGTATATTATGACTTTGTTTTTGGAATAGCAACTTGAACCTGAGATTTGCTCTTTTTGGGGAGCATGTAGCCAGATGTCTTCTTCATAGGTGTTTTGGGAATGCATCATAATTCTTTAGCAGACCCTTGTTTCCCTGGTGGGAGTCATAGCATGTGGAATAGAACATATGTAATGAGTTTTTACCAAAGGAACAAAGATCAAAGACATTTAGAGGAGGGCTCTTGTTTCTCCTTTGAAAGAGCATGAGAAGGTCAACTGTTACATGGTTTCTTTCTGTTCAAGATAAGGAGTTTGGTACTCACACCCACTCTACTGGTATTTTCCCTGTTAAGTAATGTGCTCATCTCCAGCTTAAATTTTGAATTGTTTTTAGATTTTGCAATGAGGATGCTAAGTGAAATTAACTTCCAGAATGTGTCTTAAGCCAGAAAAGCATCTCTCCTATTTTTTTCACATGAGAAAAGTACAGTATCATGGAAAACAGTGCAATAATTCAAAAGGGAGATTTGAAATCACAAAGACCTGAAATCCCAGAGCAAGCACCTGTTAAGTATGAACTCTGAAGCAAGCTTCTTACCCTCTCAGGGGGTCAGTTTTCTTACTCATAAAAGAGGGATAATAGTAATATCTACCTCAAAGGTTGCTGTTTGAATTATGTGAGTTAATACAAGAAAAGTGCTAAGTATAGCTGGCTCAATAAACAAAGTTTCTGTTGCCCAATTGAATCTGTTGAATGAATGTCTAATATTTTGCACGTGCTCTAAAGCTAATGTTGAAGTTTACCGAAACTCAAAACTGAGTCTATTCTAGATGCAGTAACGATATGTTTTTGATATGATAAAAAGCTTCCATTTGTTGGATTGAAAATCCCATGGAATTGCTAAGCCTCAGCTAACTGTTATCCATAAACTCAGTACTGGCTTTTTAAAAAAAAAAAAATTTTTTTTTAATGTTTTATTTATTTCTAGGAGAGAGATAGAGACAGCATGAGCAGGGGAGGGTCAGAGAGAGAGAGGGAGTCACAGACTGAAACAGGCTCCAGGCTCTGAGCTGGCAGTCAGCACAGAGCCCGACACGGGGCTCGAACCCACGAACCGCGAGATCATGACCCAAGCGAAAGTCGGACGCTTAACCAACTAAGCCACCCAGGCACCCCAAGTACTGGCTTTTTAAAAGTTTGTTTGTTTGTTTGTTTTTGAGAGAAAGAGAGATCATGCACAGGGGAGGGGCAGAAAGAGAAAGGGAAAGCGAGAATCCCAAGTAGGTTCACTGCACTCAGCATGGAACCCAACCCAGGGCTCAATCCCACAAACCATGAGATCATGACCTGAGCTAAAATCAAGAGTCAGACACTTAACCACCTGAGGCACCCAGGCGCCCCAAACAGACAACGTGGAGTTTTTTGCACCAAGCAGCCATGGTAAGAACCAGGCGATGAAAGTACTCTGCAAGAAGAGTAATGAACAAACCATGAGGGCTTCAGTTCAATCAAATCACCAGATTTTAGAGAGAAAAAGCATGTAACAAACATGGGGCCCTGGGTGGCTCAGTTGGTTAAACCTCCAACTTCAGCTCAGGTCATGACCTCACAGCTTGTGAGTTCGAGCCCCATGTTGGGCTCTATGCTGACAACTCAGACCCTAAAGCCTGCTTCAGATTCTGTGTCTCCCTCTCTCTCTGCCCCTCCCCCACTTGTGCTCTATCTGTCTCTCAAAAATAAATAAACATTTTTAAGAAAATTTTTTAAAAAGAAAGGAAAGGATGTAACAAACAGAAAATGACTTATTGCCAGCCTGTTCACATACAATTTTGAATTGTCTAGAAAGCATGGAATGGAGCCAGTTGCTATAAAATTAGATTTTATACTTTATGAGTATTATTTCAATTTAACTCTTACAATCCACGAGGTATGTACTATTATAATCCCCACTTTGTGGATGACAAGTTAAGGTTTAAAAAGTTAAGTAAGTGACTCAAGAACTCACCAAATTGCTGAGTTCTGGAGCTGGGATTCCATTTATCATACTCCACTGAATAACTAAAGCTCAAATGATAAAATCTGTATATTGGTCACGATTATGCAGAAAGCTAATGTAAGAAGGCAATATTAAGATAATAAGATAACCACTCTCCAGAAATTCTTTTTTTCTATTTTAGTTGAAGAATTCTTTGTGTCTACTTAGCATACAGTACCACCAAAAAGGAGATGTCTTTTTTTTTAATAATTTCTTTAATGTTTACTTCTTTCAAAGACAGCGTGTGCACACGTGCACATGCACGAGGAGGAGGGGCAGAGAGATGGAGAGGGAGAATCCCAAGCAGGCTCCATGTTGTCAGCACAGAGCCCAACGCCTGAGCCAACACCAAGAGTCAAATGCTTAACTGACTGAGCCCCCTACACTTCCCTAAAGAGTTGCTATCCTGACTTTAAGGATTCACAGAAAATGGAAAGAACGTAGTGAAAGCAAAAAAAAAGAGGAAACAGTCTTTCCTTGTTTTCTGTTCAAAAGTTATTTAGCAGTTTATGGATCTCTGGTGTGCATTTGGTGTGTTTTCTTGTATTCTTTCCAATTCTGCTTTCTTCTGCACAACACATTTGCTTTCTTAATGTAAACCAGCTAAGCTCTCCATTCACAAGTTGTTCAAAGGAATAGTTGTACTCCACTTTCACTCTATAATGCTTCCGTCTTTTTCCCCAGATATATTGGGTTGGACCAATAATAGGAGCTGTCCTCGCTGGTGGCCTTTATGAGTATGTCTTCTGTCCAGATGTTGAATTCAAACGTCGTTTTAAAGAAGCCTTCAGCAAAGCTGCCCAGCAAACAAAGGGGAGTTACATGGAAGTGGAAGACAACAGGAGTCAGGTAGAGACGGATGACTTGATCCTAAAATCTGGAGTGGTGCACGTGATTGACATTGACCGGGGAGAGGAGAAGAAGGGGAAAGACCCGTCGGGAGAGGTGTTGTCTTCCGTATGACTAGAAGACAGCACTGAAAGCAGACAAGCACCCTTAGAACTGTCCTCGGATTTCCTTCCACCGATTAAGGAAACAGATTTGTTATAAATTAGGCATGCGCAGGGTTATCGTTTCCTATCTCATTATTCAGCTCAGACAAGAAATATTTCACTATTCTACCAACGAGGAATGGAAGAAACTTATTGTGAATTCCAAATCTAAAAAAGAGGCCTTTAAAGTGTCCCCGAAGCAAAGAGGTATCTAGTTTATCTTGTTGCCATTCACTAATTATCAATTTAAAATGTGTATGAAGATTTGGTTAAGTCTTGCCTGACAGAACTTATAGACATACCTACCAGCTTATTCCTTCTCTACCATGAAACTGGTATTGTCGATCCTTGTTTGAGTATTTATTCCACTAAGTCAAGACAATGTGTCACAGAATCGTGCATATTCAACGGAGGAAATATAACAAGCTCTTTTATGGGCAATCCCTTCTTATAAACTACCTCGGCAAAAGAATATTAACAAGGGTCATTGCTAATGACTTGTTTCCATTTATATTTCAAATACCCACCTGTCAACCTGAGCTCCAATTCATAATATTTCTTCCTCTTCCTCAGTGCCCAGAGTAATGTGGAAAGCTCAGAAATTTGCAGAATCTTCAGAAACCCTGGACATTTGTTAGTTCTATCTGATAAAACATCCAAATCATAAGAAATACCTATTGAGATTCAAGACAAACATAATCATAAGACCTTATGGGAGTGGAGGAAAAATTACCATTACAAAAAAGTCATAAGGAAAGAGGAAATCTATATTCTGGAATTAAATAATTGATCTGTTTTCAGTGCACATCCTCAAATACACCACATAAGGTTAACAATCTACGCTTTTAACCACTTAACCATTTTGCTTATTTTTTTCTAATTTATTGGCAAAACTGGGGGTTTTGTTTGTGACTTTGGTTATCTATATTTAAACATTAGCTGAGATTTCTTTTTGATAACAACAACATAACTAGCTGAATCCTGACTTTTTGTTATTAAGCTCTGCTCACTCTGAAAGATATAAGCTGGCCCTCCCGGCCCCCATTTCTGCACTCTCTCACTTCTCACGAGATTTGTTAATAATCTTCACCATGCCTGGGATGATATTTTAATGAATTAAGATGCATGGAAGACAAGGAAGGCCATGGTTGCAGACTAGAGCGAGAGGACATCAGAACAGTCTAGATTCAAAGCTGACTAGATGAGCAATGGTTTATTTGTAGAGATATTGTGTGCCATAATGAAACACATTTTTAAAGTATTTTCATTACTGACTCGTTTGTCAAAATGCTTGGCTCTTCCTGTACTGCTGTGCCTTAAGTTGGTAGAAAGGTCTCTGGAAACCCCAGTCTCTATGATCTTAACCATCTAGGCTAGACTTTATCTTAGACAAGGAGCTGCAAATGTCAATTTTACTAAACAGAAGCTAGTAGTAGTGGAGGAAAAATCCATCACTGCAAAGAATGGCTTCAAATAAGCTGATAATCAAGGGCTTTCTTCTCCCACGCATCGTGTCTGTTCTAACTGTGTGCCACTTTTTAGTGTTACTGGCAGTTGTGTGTCTGTGGCAGTCAGATAATGGACCACTGTTAAGCCTGATTCTCTTCGGTGCTAGGAAAGTGAAGCTCAAGGTTCCCAAGGAGTCATCACACCAGTGCAGTGCCTAGGAGTACCATTGGTGGGTTTTTTTATGGCAGATTCCTAAATCCCAAGCCCCTTTCTCAGATGGATGGCCAACCACACCCTCCACCAGTGAGGCCCAACCTTTCCTGTTTGGAGCTGCTTCTATAGGAAGTGGAGTGAGATTCTAAGGGTGGTTTGTACTTTTTCTTTTCAAATGTTTGCACAATATACCACTTAAGGCTTCAAATCAAGGTGGGGAGGGGGGCAGTGGTGTGTAGCCCAAAAGATAATTCTGTCAGCCAGCAGTAAACATGTCAGCTCAAAAATAAGCGAGGTTAACAAGGGAAAGTTAAACAAATTTTTTTTAATACGCTTACAATTTACTGGCTTACAATCATTTTTATTCAGCCATATGGTTTACTTCTTATGCGCTCACTTTTATACTCACTTCCAGTTAGAGTATTTAATAAGTTAGTGCTGTAATTTAAAAAAAAGGCATGAATGATGTTTTTGTAGTTTGTTTTCATAGAGTGCCTGGCACTTAGTAGGTATGTGTTACTCAATAAAAATATATGAATTTTACTTCGGATTGAAGAATGTAAATAATTTTCTTTTAATCTGGATTTTGCTCGGTATTTAATAAAAGCTTGATTTCAAGGACTACTAAGGGAAGGCAGTATAAATGTAAAAACCATAAAATATATTTTTGCATTCTACTATTTTAGAGGCGTGAAGTGAATGAAAGCTTTAGCACTTTTTTTCCCCCTGCATATGAGACAACATATTTTGTATTTCACTCAAGGCTCTGCCAGTAAAAAGTAATGAAATTGTACCTTTCTAATGACATCTATGCAGCAGGGGTCTATTGCCTTGTGGATGGCACCAAATTATCCAAGTGTATTAGGAGACGAGGGCTTTTTCCTTTAATCCCTTCTTATTAATGAAGTGCATCGTGCTGCTCCCAGGAGAGTGCTGCTGACAGATATACAGAAAAGAGATCAGAGAGAAAAAACTGGAAGAACATAAATGAATTATACCAAGCCAGGAAGCAATGCCAACCGTCTCTTCCCTATGGAAAAATATAACATGCGTCCCAAATTGTAAGATGGTCCCTACACCGAAAAGGTATATAGTTTGTCATAAGAAGTACAAAGGATAAAGAGTCATTTTTAAGTGAGGGGGGAGCTTTCTGAAATATTTGGGGCCCAGAATTTGAATATATTCTGTCACTGTTGAACTTGACATTGTCTTCAAAGAGTCCTAAACTTTTACACTGGAGGGAAGTATTTTCTGGGACCTAACTCATTGCCAAAATGTAAGATTCCTACACTTTGTTTCTACTATTTGATGCTTTTCATAAATTCTTACACTTTCTGACTCATTGCTTCATGCCATTGATAAGTACTAGCTAAAGTGGCTCCTCACGCTAGAAAATTTTACAAAGAGATTAGAAATCTTTGAACAACATATATGATGGCATTAAGCTACCTGATTAATTATTCAAAGCCTGATTCCAAATAGCACAGAATATTTTTCTTAGCCCAACAAATCAGGCAACTTACTTACTGGTTTAAATTCAATAATGACCAGGGGTGCCTGGGTGGCTCAGTGGGTAAGCATCTGACTTCAGCTCAGGTCGTGATCTCATGGTTAGTGAGTTCAAGCCCCACGTTGGGCTCTGTGCTGACAGCTCAGAGCCTGGAGCCTGCTTCAGATTCTGTGTCTGCCTCTATCTCTGCCCTTCCCTGCTCATGCTCTCTCTCTCTCTCTCTCTCTCATTCTCTCAAAAACAAATAAACATTAAAACAAAATTAAATAAATAAATTCAGTAATGAGCAGGAAAATTCCAAAATAGAGTAAAAAATTCGAATACTAAAAGTGATTCTGGCGAGGTCCTTGGTTGCAGGATGTTGACACTATTCCCATGTGTTGTGATCATTTGACAGAGCCATTGCCTTTGTGACAACTGGTGATAGCAGTAGGAGTTCAGGAGACACCCTTGTCAGACAATATAAGGCAAATATAACTTCCCATTATAAGCACTATGGATTCTGCAAATTAGGAATATCTTATAAAGTAATTCTGTCTTTCCTAATAGGTTTATGGCATCAAAATTATTAGGAAGGTGTGACTGCTATCTGGAAAGTATAATGAACAAAACTCACAAGGTTCCTTGACCACGAATTTTGTGTGCTTGCATCGGTATTATACTACTTTGTAGATCACCACAAAATAGCAGTAACTTTTGAAATTCATAGTTCCCTGAAATACATAGAAGGCATATAATCCAGGGCTGCAAAACTGTGGCCACTCGCTTTTGCAAATGACCATACCTATGAAAGTAGTTATAGTGTTACCCATGCATGTCAAAATCTGAAAGCTAAAAAATACACCTAATTGATATAACTTCTTGGAATATATTTTTAGATTCTCTTCAGGATTAATTAAATAAACATGCAATTTATGAAGCCATAATTGTTTATCACTTTTATGACCCAAATCACAATTGTAATTCATGATAAACTGGTGAGAATAAACTGAACATATGGTCATATTCACAATTATTTATTAACTGAAATGTTATTCCAACATCAGAGCTAATGGTGAGATTTAAACTGTAATGTCTAATGTTTGGAATAATCTATTAAGTATTAGCATTGTGGTTGATTTCCATGAATTATGTTGTATCTTATACTACTAAGTTTGTGCAAATAAACTTTTAATGTTTAAAAGGCAAGCGTTGCATTTGATAATGTTTGAAAATTCATTCATAGTTTTTCCAAGTTAGATCTTAAGAGCATCCTTTAGAATGGCCCAGAGGTTTAGATATTTGAGTGTAACCAACACCAAATGAAGGAGTGGTGAAATCTGTATAATAATATGCATTTTTTAAAGGATGTAGAGGATGCATTGTGGTAGGCCCTGGTGTACACAGTAAAAATTGTGCATTAGTGGGCTTGCTTCTAAATGTTCACGTCTAGGCAAAATAGGCCATTGACTATCAGCTGTCATTACAGTGAGTCTAGAAGTGAAGACTTTAACAACTATGACTCAGGGGAGGCTGGTATTGCCGTACAGATGATCCTTTCTTAGGCCATTTGGCAGATTCTGCCCATCCAGATGGATAATGTGAGCACAGTGAGTCCTGAGACACTCCCTTGGGTTCTTCATTTGAGGGGCTCCTCAATTTTGAGAGGTTCGAGGCCCTCAGGGAAGGATTGAGGACAATCATTGATGTAGTGTGCAACCCATTAGATGGCTAGTGAATGGTGCCTTAGGAGCCAGTGGAGATGTACCTCTCCTACAGCATTTGTCAATATTCGTCAACATAGCAATAGCAGTGTTTCACGTTGTAGTAAAATAGTTGGTATAGGTATCTGTTTCCCCTACTAGGTACTAAACTTCTTAAGGGCTAAGATGCTATTTTATTTATTCTGTATCCCTCACCCTCAGCATTGAGCACCAGGCTCGACATTTCACTCAATATATGCCAGTTGCACGAATGAATAAAGAACATAAGGAATATCTTCCAATCACTAGGAAATACTACAAAGCACTATACCTCAATCCAGTTGGTTTTTTCTGTTGTGCAGATGTGTGCTAAATATTTGAAATCTTATAGTTTCAGTAAGGAGCCTGAAATCAGCTCAAACACTAAAGAAAAAGAAAAGAAAAAATACACAGAAAGAATAAAACACTAATTGGATTTCTAAAATTTATACCTACTGTGTAGGCAACAAGACATGTTTTCATTGCTATATTTATACAACGGCCAGATGTTAGATGAAATTTAGCTCAATGAGTATTTCAGCAAGAAAAGCCTTTAACAAGCATGGGAAGCTAGAGATATAAATGTCAGCCTGATTTTAGATAATTAGCCTGCTTGGAAAATGTCCAAAACAATATGTCACCTGAATAATTCTTACTTTTTTTTTTTTCATTTTTCTACCTGTTCACTCCTCAGGTTTAAGGAGACATTGAGAACCCTACAAAGCTGAGTTGAGTTCTTCTACCTGCACATACTCAGAAGTCTCTGAGAAACCATGGCACTGATCTTTGAAAGCTTTATGCATAGCATAGTGACAGCATATGGTTACTGCTCAATAAATGCATAGTGAAGGGGTGAATGGATGGATGGATGGTTGGGTGGATGGATGATTGGATGCAAGACACAGTCCAATCTGGAGACATTAAGTGAATCTATGAACATATGGCAATCATAGCCTGTATTCCTTCTTCTCTCATGCAAGTTCTGGCCATGGGTCAGATAGGTAGGGGAGAAATGCATGCGCTAGAATAATTATCACTTACGACTAGGTATGTGTGCCTTTATAATCTATAAATATTGCTCTCGATCATTTTGCTTCAAGGCACATTGTGGCCTTGTGGGGTAAGCATTACTATCATTTTCATTTCCAAAGATGAAAGAAACAAATGTTAGTTAGGTTAAGTAAATTACCCAAGATTATACCCAAGAGTAAAGCAAAAACTGGAACTCACATCCCTATTAATCTCATTTCCTTAAACTCCACAAAGTTCTCCCATTTCTCTCATTCATCTGTCAGTCTGATTTCTCATCAGCTATGTTTTCTTAAGTGGCAAGAAATCTATTCTAGCCCTATAAGAGGAAATCCTTATATACAATACCAACAAAGGGCAATATTTTCTGTTCCACAGACCTGGAGTATCACAGACCTTAGAAATGGTCTCAAATAAGAAAATAGTGTTGGGGCACCTGGCCGGCTCCGTCAGTGAAGCATATGACTCTTGATCTCTGGGTTGTGAAAAGAATAAAGAAGAAGAATATAGTGTTGACTGCTACCACGGATTTACTTTAGGATACTTTGGATAATTTCAGACATTTTGATATTGATGGATAATTTCAGACATTGATATTTTTCCTTCCAAAAATAAAATAAAGATCACTATCTGAGATATTTTTCATTTGGTTCAGGAAGGAGACTTGGAGATTGATTGTGAAGGTACTGATAAGGTCTTCCACATTTCAATAATAATAACAGTAATAGCTTTCTATTATTGAACACTTACTGTACACAAGACATACACTTGACACTTAGGTAGTCTTTCCTCATAGAAACTTTATGAGATAGGTATTGCTATCATCCCCATTTTACAGATGAGGAAACTGAAGTCTAAGGAAGATAACTTGTTCAAATTCAACTAGCTACTAAATGGTAAAAGTAGGATTTGAACCCAGGCAGTCTGTCTAGACTACTTTTAGCCACCGCCTTGTGTTGTGTCTTACCTGAGGTCCTGGAGGATTCCAATTGTTCTAACACTCATATCTGCTTTTTCCAAGACTTTGACTTTTCAAATCCAGTAGAGATTGCAGTATGTTTAAACTTCTCAGTTGTTCCTGATTTCACCTCGCATTATCGTTTTGATCACCTTTGAAGCAAGATTTAAATATCCAAGTACAAATGCCACAAAGATAAGTCAGCTAAACTTACGAAGTATTTTCAAAAGGGACTTTGAATGGCCAAGACAACTCTTTCTTTACTGAACAAGGGTATGGCAGACAGCTCTTACACAATATACCTTCCACTTTTTAACTGAAGTTTCCTGGCTCTTTAAATAAAATTGTAATAAGAGAATCAATAAAATGGTGTTGGGAAATAATCTGAGCTTACCCTAGCTCAGTCTATAAAGTGTAAAGACTATATTTCTTAGCAAGATAAAATAAAGGTTATTTCTGAGTGGGCTAAGTTATAACATTGTTATAATGGCAATGGCTTTGGGAAATAATTGAATGGAATGACAGATGCCAGTACCTTTACCCTTTCCTGCAATGGTTAAGAGGAGAGAGATTTTCATTTACAAAACAGAACTGAATACACCTAGCACCTCCGTGTCTGCAAACCACAGGATCATAGAGTAAGTCCCCAAATATTTTAACTCAGACTCTCGGAAGTCAGCAGTCTTCTGACTCAGACTTTCTGAAGTCAACAATCTTTTAAACAATCTTTTAAAATAATACAGAGGTGTATAGCCAAGGACTATTGGAACCCATTTAATTCAATTTGGGGCTCCCAGACAGGAAGGAGGAAAAACCAGGAAAGAGTGAGGGTGGGGCAGGAATCCCAGGGTAACAGAACACAGTATGTGGGGAGGGGCTCCTAACACTCCTGGCCCCACCTGGTACAGGAGTAGATAGCACAGCAGTTGTCCCTGTGCAGAGAAAAGTCCCTAAGTCAGCACGCTCTTGTCACCTATATTAGATTAGTGCCCCAAAGAGAACTGGACTATGCTAAAGGGAAGCAGACTCCTCCCAGGGAATAAAAGGGAACCTTGGTTTTCTTCAAGGAAGACAGAAGGAAAGCAGGATCTCCCCATTCTTTCAAGAAATCTAGCCTCTACAGTGAACTTCTTCGCAAAAGAAGACTTATGAGTCGAATCCCAGTGCATGGCTCCTGGAAATGATTTGTCATATTAAGCTACTCCAGGATTTCAATATCAAAACTTATTACAAAGGATGTAAGCTTCATCTTGTTGTTTCAAAAGCCAATCTCATGGAAACAATGGCAGAAACACTGAAGAATGAGAGCGGGGGGCGGGTGGGGGGGAGGTTTCCCCGGTGACCCAGCAGTAAGGAGGTGAGAAAAACTGATCCGGATTATTCAGCCCTGTGGTGTTGGTACATTGTGGTTGAATCATTCATATTCTTTGAACTCTAATAAAAAACTCTCATCAAACGATGATGACATTTTCATCTCATCAAAGTTTAATCACAAGAGTATTGTAATTCTGATTTTCTTCACCTCGGTTCAAATTGAAAGTAATTGTCAGACGTCATTTTAATTCTAACCATTACATCCGTCCTTACATGCTTCTCCCTCACATTATCATGGCCCATTTTGTCCTCTAAGAGGCATGTCGGTTTTTTCTATTATTCAAGCAGTTTTAAAAGAACTTTGTCACCTACTTACAAATAGTACACTTAGGGCTCATTTTCAAAAACATTTGAGATAACAAATGAACATGAATTGGAAAATGTTTCCTTGAAACACTGAGAGACACCAGGGGTAATAAATTCTGACTATGGAATTGTTTGATGTTGGAAAAACACTTAACTGCCTGAATTCTTGAGTGTTTCAAAAAAAAAATGTCCTTAGCAACCCTCAGAACAACGGGATTACAATGCTCAAAAATGGAGAGGTAAACACAAGCTTGCTTAATTTTCTTCCATTGACACTTTGGAAAAATAACTCTGCTTTACCCCAGTGGAGACAAAGAGGTGGCCCCTTCCTGGGGGTGGTAAGTGAGCCTTCATCACTGCTTCCAAGGATATATGGAAATCTAGCAACAAAACCTTAGAGGACTCTGAGATTTGGGATAATATGTGTGTTGTATTTTCTGTGTTCCCCACAAGAAACATGTCTGACTGTCAGTATCAGAAAGAAAAAAAATGAATGATATATTTAGAAAGTCCTAAGAGGTCTGACTGAAATGTATGGGTCAGAGTGGGACACCGAAGATAGAATGTGGAGCCTTTTGGAATCATTCTCATATCTGTGTCTAGGTCAAAGAGCAGAAAGGTCCAACCAAAGCAAAGATTCTACACTCAAATTCTTATGGGATGAGTGGGTAACTAACATGATGGAGTCAAGAAGGCCTTGGGGAGACGGGGACAAATTGGGGCAAATCCTGCTCAGTAGATTTTTGTCATCTGAGAACTTGGGTCCCATATGTGCTGACCTTCTAAGATTTCAGACGAACTGAAAATTTGTAATTATATATGAAGTCTCCCAATTCTTTTTTTTTTTTTATGTTTTATTTATTTCTGAGAGAGAGAGAGATAGAGTGAACAGGGGAGGGTCAGAGAGAGGGAGCCTGAAGCAGGCTCCAGGCTCTGAGCTGTCAACACAGAGCCCGATGCGGGGCTCGGACCCACGAACTGTGAGATCATGACCTGAGCTGAAGTCGGACGCTTAACCGACTGAGCTACCCAGGCGCCCCGAGGTCTCCCAATTCTTAAATGTTGGCTGATGTGTATTTTTTTTAAACTATAGAGACAAAGAAAACAAGTCTGAGATTAGACCAGGCTCAAGCATCACCAATTTGAGACCCTTCCTGTAAGTCCTCTTGGACATCTTTATTTATGTTCCTCAAACGCCTGAAACTGAACATGTCCCAAACAGAACAAATTGTCTAATTTTCTCCCAGCCTGTTTTTCCTCTTGTGTGTCCAAACCACAGACCGTCTAGGCCAGAACCTGGCTATCATCCACATGTAGTTCCCCTTCCCATTCAATCATCTGCCAAATCGAAGATCTCAATCCTTGCCTCTATTCTTATTGCCTCTAGCTAAATTCAGGCCAATGCAGTAGTCATCTAGATCATTGCATTACATTCCAAACCCAGTGGTTCTCGACCAAGGGTAACTTTGTCCCCGAGATAACAATTGGAAGAGTCTGCAGACATTTTGGTGGTTACAACTTGAGGTACTTCTGGCATCCAGTTGGAAGATGCCAGGGATACTTCAAAACATCACACAATGCAAAGGACAGTCTTCAACCCCCAACAAAGAATTATCTGGCTTAATATGTCAATAGTGCTGAGCTTGACAAATCCTGCAACTGGCCTACCTGTCTCCAGTCTTCCTTCCCTCAAAGCAAGAAGAATAATCCTCTCTTAAAAATGAAATCAGGGGCTCCTGGGTGGTTTAGTCAGTTGAGAAACCAACTCTTTATATAAGCTCAGGTCATGATCCCAGAGTCATAGAAGTGAGCCCTGCCTTGGGCTCTGTGCTGAGCATGGAGCCTGCTTAAGATTCCCTCTCTCTCCCTTTTTCTGCCTCTGCCTCTCTCCCCACTCACACTTTCTCTCTCTCTAAAAATAAAAAAAATTAATGAATCATATTTCAAGGTTATCTTTCAAATGTGAAATTATATCTTTTCATCTTTCAAAGGCTAGCTTTCAGTGAAATCATTATCTTTTAAAAAATGAAATCACATATCTCTAGAAAAATCTGGCACATAATGTTTATTTTTCTATCCAAATCCCACACACATGCTTTTTTGCAACAAGAGTCCTTTTGCTTCAGAGAAGGATGGGCCCTCATTTCCAAGGAGTCAACCTTTACTATGCTAACCTAACTGGAATAATCTAATTGCCCTCTTTATGATTAGTTTAGGAAAGGGTCTAAGAATAATTTGTTTAACATCATGAAAAATATTCTCTACTCTTCAAAGGAGTCTGTGATAGATTTGTTTGCAAAGATGATCATAACAACTCTTACCATTCTTGTTTATATGTACCTTTACAATACAACGTCTCTGTTCTTCCCATCATGGGGTTAGATCTATTTCTGATCCCTTGAATTTGGGCTGTTCCTGCAACCTGCTTTTACCAATAGGATGTTGCAGCATGACTTTATGGGCTTTTGGAAGCTAGGCTTCAAGAAGCCTTGTAGTTTCAGCTCTCACTTCCTTAGAACACTGCCTTGAGACTGCCGTGTGAAGAAGACCAATCTAGTCAACTGGGAGAGAAAACCATTGGGAGCGGGGAGAACCTCTGTCCCAGTCACCCCAGCTGAGGCCTCTGACATGGAAGGGAGGTTATCTCAGATCGTCTAGCCCCAGACAAGCCACCACTTGAATGACTACAGGAGAATGAGTGAGTCCACGATAGCAGCAGAACTTTCCAGCTAAGCCCAACCCAAACTGCTGACTCACAGAGCCATTAGCACCCAACACGGTGATTGCTACAGGCCACTAATTTTTGATGTGGTTTGTTATAGCTCGATAAATGACTGATACAAAGGCATGAGGAACATGGCCTTTCCCTCCTTCTACCCTTTGGATGGTGTTATGTGAGGATGCATATCTGGCTTTTTTAGCCATTCTGAGAGATCTACTTGGCACACCGAGAAGAGCAGAGTAGAAAGAAAAGAGCATGATCCTGCCCGGTATCACTGAGCTGCTCAATTAACCTCCCTACCTCCAGACCTCTTGTTATAGGATAAAATGTAATAAAGCTCCCTTATTGTTCAAGATATTTTCATCTAGTGTTTCTCTCACTTGCAGACAAAAGTGTCCTTCCTTGGACTTCCATTATCCTTGGGTTAAAACTAAAGCCCATTCATGATCTGATCCCTGCTTCTCTCAATACCACCCACCTTGCCCCTCACTTTGGCCCACTCTGAAGTTCTTCAGCTCCTCAAGGAAACTATACTCTCCCTGCCTTTCTCAGGCTTTCACATGTCCTGTTCCTTCTGACCGGGGCTCTGTTAGCCCCACTACCACACATCATCACTCTGTCTTTCATTTCAAAATAATTTGGTCATTTTTTGTAACATTTATATTAGTAGTTCTACCAAGTTTGCTTATCGACAATTACTACTATAGCCTCTCTGCCCATTTTCCCCCTCCTGCTAAAGGCAATCACTTCCACTTCTTTTAACTAAATATTTTGGCAATTGCCTCCATGTTTGTAAATAATAGATTTTTATTTATAGCTGCTACTTGCTGACTTTTTTCAGTTTGAGGTTTTAGACATTTATCTATTGACTTGCCACTATTAAAGAAGGTTCATTGTCTTCCCTTCTGTTTCTAATACACAAATATAGACAGACATACTCTTTACAGCTGAGCATTGAGTTCATTCTAATTTCTTTGTTTTTTTTACTTTTTTTTTTTGTTTCCCCTAAAGTTAATCATAATCTTGTGGGGCTTGTTTTCTTGACTTTTAATGTATTTTGTCAGTGGAACCCCAAATCCTTCATCAATTTTCCAAATCTCTTCTTAAGATATTGAGATGTAGCAGGCAGTCTCTCAATGGCATCTTTGTGAAGAAAGGTCTCCAAGAGCCTTCTACCGGACTGCTGGCGCTCCTCACCTGGTAAATGTCTGCCACCCTGGGATCTCCCTTCACCGTCACCTTGAGAATTTCCTTTGGCCCTCTCTTCTATCTCTCCTATTCTATATCTTTCTCTTTATTGTTGCTATTTGTTTATCCTGACAATTGATTATAGTCTGAGAATAGAAATTTTGAAGGTCTCTGGCTTCTGGAAGATAAGAAATATGATGCCATTTATTTTATTGATTCTCTCTCTCTCTTTCTCCTCTCTCTCTCTTTCTCCTTCTCTCCCCACCTCTCACCCACCCCAGCTTTCCTCCTCAGCTTATGAGTGCCTCAATTTTCCCCAGTGCCTTGATATTTTATAATGATATGTCGTGCATCTATTTAAATCCTCCTCTTTTGTTGCCAAACATATATTAAGTTTTTTTATCTCAAACTCAGATCCTTCAATTCCAGTATATTTACTTTCATTTGTCTCATCTTTCTTCTGGAACCTCCTGTACTACATAGATGCTTTGCTCACATGCCTGATTATCCTTGACTGTCACATTTAAGTATGGGAACCAAGAAAAAACCCAAAGGACTCCACCAAAATATTGCTAGAACTAATACATGAATTCAGCAAAGTCACAGGATATAAGATCAATGTGCAGAAATCTTTTGCATTTCTATACATCAATAATGAAGCAGCAGAAAAAGAAATCAAGGAATCAATCCCATTTGCAATTGCACCAAAAACAATAAGGTACTTGGCAATAAATCTAACTAAAAAGGTAAAAGATCTATCCTCTGAAAACTACAGAATACTTATGAAAGAAATTGAAGACATAAAGAAATGGAAAAACATTCCATGTTCAAGGATTCGAAGAACAAGTATTGTTGTTCTATCCTATAGAACAACAATGTCTATACTATCCAAAGCAATCTACACATTTATTGCAATCCCTATCAAAATACCACAGCATTTCTCACAGAGCTAGAACAAACAATCTTAAATTTTGTATGGAACCACAAAAGATCCATAATTGCCAAAGCAATCCTGAAAAAGAAAAATAAAACCAAAGACATCATGATTCCAGATTTCAATTTATATTACAAAGCTGTAGTGATCAAGACAGTATGGTACTGGCTCAAACACAGACACATAGATCAATGAAACAGAAAAGAAAACCCAGAAATGGGCCCACAACTATATAGTCAACTCATCTTCAACGAAGCAGTAAAGAATATCTAATGGAAAAAAGACAGTCTCTTCAACAAGTAGTGTTGGGACAATTGGACACCAACATGCAGGAGAATGAAACCAGACCACTTTCTTACATCACACACAAAATAAAATCAAAGTGGATGAATGCCTGAATGTGAGACAAGAAACCATCAAAATCCTAGAGGAAAACACAGGCAGCAACCTCTTTGACCTCGGATACAGCAACTTCTTACTAGTCACATCACTGAAGGCAAGAAAAACGAAAACAACCATGAACTATTGGGACCTCACAAAGATTCTGTACAGTAAAAGAAACCATCAACAAAACTAACAGACAGCCAAGGATTGGGAGAAGATATTTACAAATGACATATCTGATAAAGGTTTAGTATCCAAAATTTATGAAAAAATTTATCAAACACAACACCCAAAAAACAAATAATCCAGTGAAGAAATGGGCAGAAGACATGAACAGACACTTCAGAAAGAAGACATCCAGATGGTTAACAGATACATGAAAAGATATTCACATCACTTATTCACATCACTTATCAGAGAAATACAAATCAAAACCATGATGAGATATTACCTCATGCCATTCAGAATGGCTAAAATTAACAACACAAGAAACAACAGATATTGGTGAGGATGCGAAGAAAGGGGAACCCTCTTGCAGTGTTGGTGGGGATGCAATGGTGAAGCCACTCTGGAGAACAGCATGGAGGTTCCCCAAAAAACTAAAAATAGAACTACTCTATGATCTAGCAATTGCAGTATTAGGTATTTACACAAAGGATAGAAAAATACAGATTTGAAGAGGTATTTGCAACCCAATATTTATAGTAACATTATCAACCATAGCCAAACTATGGAGGGACCCCCAAATTTCCATCAACCAATGAATGGATAAAGAAGATGTGATACACACACACACACACACACACACACACCCTGGAATATTAGTCAGCCATCAAAATGAATGAAATCTTGCCATTTGCAACAATGTGAGGAGCTAGAATGTATTGTCCTAAGTGAAATAAGTCAGAGAAAGACAAATATCATATGATTTCACTCATATGTGAAATTAAAGAAATAAAACAGGTGAACATATGGGAAGGTGGGGAGAGAAGAGAGGAAAACAAACAAGAGACTCTTAATGATAGAGAACAATTTGTGGGTTGATGGAGGGAAGTGAGGAGGGATGGACTAAATGGGTGATGGATACTAAGGAGGGCACTTGTGATGATCTCTGGGCGTTGTATATAAGTGATGAATCACTGAATTCTACTCCTGAAACCAATATTGCACTATGTGTTAACTAACCAAACTTTAAATTAAAAAAAAAAAAGTATGGGGACCAAACCTTCCAAACACAAGAGTGGCACTCCTGTGCTATGAACCTCACTGTAGGGTGATCCGACTTGGCAGGCCAGGTGAGGAACCCTGGATGTCACCATCTATGGGACTGTGTGCTTATGCTAGCCAGATTCCCCAGAGAAAGTTCTTCAGTCCCCTGGCTGTTTGACGTCTGCAGGCTGAGAGGGTAGGAGATGGCCTCAACATTCAGTATTTCACACATTCACTTAACCCTATGGTTTCAGTATGTTATCTCCATCCTCAACTGCACTCAGCTCTCCCTCTTTTAGAAAAAAATAAACTCTCTCTTGACAGGGCAGTTGTTCGTTGAGATGTGGGAACCTCACTACTTCAAAACCCAACATTCGACCGATTCTCCTCATTTTAGCCTTTCTAAAGCTCCCTTGTCTACAGGTTCCAGGCATTTCTGAGCCGTGGGTTCTGCGTCCATTGAGTTGGATGTCATCTCTCACTTCCGCTGAACTATCAATTCTCTCAGGTCCTTTACCTCTCATCCATTTGCTTTCCAGGTTACAAAATTCTGTAGTTATTGCTTCCTTTTCTCTTCTTCCTTTCCTTTTGGGCTTAAGACTTTTAAAAATCACTTTAGAATTGTTTTATGGGGAACTTGGCAAGGGGTTAAAGCATTTAATCTTCCATCTTTGCACAGTAATCTTCAAATCCCTTCTGCTCTTTGTTTAACAATGTTACTTCCTCTGAACCCCTGGGAGCCCACAATCGGTGCCTCTGCTAGTCTCCCCCTTAACACCCTGTGCTCCTCCCATCAGGCATGTGGATGTGGGCGTAGACGGGACCAAACCACAAATTTATTTTTGCCTCTTTCTGTCCCTTTAAACTTTTATTCAGTGGAGATAATCTTCCCCATCCCTGGAAGGAAAGTTGGCAGAGCCCTGTGAGTTCTTACTTGCTGGCATGAAAGAAACAGCTCTGTGATCACTTTAATTCACAAAAACAGATTGACTAACTAGAATGTTTTAAGCCCAAAATATCAGGCAACTCCTCAACCTTCAAAGGGAAGAACGTTCCCTCTTGCCCTTGCTAAGTCCTGCGTTTGGCTGACTTCCAGGAAGGAGGTGTGACCAGCTTCTGTTTTGTGTCTCCCTGATGGCCCCCTTTCCCTTTCAACAACAGCCCACGTGGCTGTGGGCAGAGGGCAGAGTAAACAGAATTGCCAGACTTAACAAAGAAAAATACTGGTTGGGTGGCTTTGAGCTCTCTGGTCTGGCAAATGGTTATTGCTGACTCTTTCTCATAGGTTGTAGTTTTTTCTTGTTTTGTTTTGTTTTGATTTTTAAGTCTTTGGGATTCCCATCCCTAAGGACCCTTCATCTGCAAATATGAAGATGGGCTAAAGGGGATGTGTTCTGTCTGGCAGGCCTGCAGTCAGCTCTCTGCTCCCAGTTCACAGCAGGAGTGGCTCCAGCCTGGCCCTTTCGCCCAGGGGAAGCATTCTTACATCTTCTATGCTGACAAACTCCAGGCATGGTAGGCTTACCCCTGTGTAGCATGAAAGCAGCTCATTGTCCCTCTGTCACCCTCCAGACTTTCCAAGTTGGAGCAAGACCCCAGTCTAAGGTGACCCCCATTCTCAAAACACACAGCAAAGTCACTCAGAGATCATAGTAAAGGCTTGAGGTGAAGAACGTGGTGCTATTCCCTTCCCATCCTGCCCCTCAGGGAAAAAATTATGGGCTTGTAAAACCATCTCCTCCAAGGAAGTCCCCAAATCCTTCTTTCTGCTCAACACACTTGTACCTCATACAGTTTTTAACCACATGAGGGGTCCAACGTTTAAGGAATTACTTCCAGTATATTACTGGAAGTACAAATAAATTATGTGTCAGGGAGAATCTGTTTCAGGTAGACTTCGATTTCTTGTGTTTATTATATCAATGTCTTAATCAAAACAGAGGCAGAAGGAGTTCATTTTCAATTTTTTTTTCATTTGGTTACTTCACTGTCTCTACCCCCTAGATCATAAAACTCACTAAGGATAAGAAGACATCAGAACATCTCTAGAACTTGGCACATGCATGGCATCCAGACATCAATCTGTAAATACTTTTTAGTTGGTGAATGAATGAATGAATTGGTTATTACTGGTTTTCAACAATAAGCTGTAACACAGCTTATTTCTCCCCTTTCTACCCAGCAGAGGTACCATTTTGAGCTTCAATTTGCAGTTGTAAATTAAACAGAAAAAAAAAAAAAAAACAAGAAACGCTAAGTCTTAAGACAAGTTACCAATGAAAGTCCTTAAAACTTCTTTATAAAACATTTTAACAGAAGCTCCTGGGTGGCTCAGTCCATTGAGCCTCTGACTCTTGGTTTCAGCTTGGATCACAATCTCACAGTTTGTGAGTTCAAGCCCCATATCGGGCTCTGTGCTGACAGTGCAGAGCCGGCTTGGGATTCTCTCTCTGTGTGTCTCTGTCTCTGTCTCTCTTTCTCTCAGCCTGCCCCTTCCTGGCTTGTTCTCTCTCACTCTCTCTCTTTGTCTCTCTCAATAAAAATACACACTCAATTTTTTTAGTTAAAAAATAAAATAAAAGATTTTAACATGAGCTCAACAACCTCCTATTTTGAGTGGTTTGGAGGCTATCCTTGGTAAGGAGTTAAATGAAATACTCAACTGGAAAGATGCTCCAACACCATACTTCTATGAAAATACAATAGCTTTGTCTCATTTTTATGAAGAAATTGAAACTGGATTAACAGAAAATTAACTTGGTCAGGCCTCTTTTTTATTGTTCAAGCCAAGTGAAACATGAAAAGTAAAAAAATTATATCCTATTCTAAAATTCTATGATACTAATACTGGAAAAGGGGTTAGACTTTTCAAATATTTCCAGCAATAATTTTGCAATTTCTAGTTATAAGCATTTGGAACATATTATATCCAAATTTCTGTACTGAATCACTCCCACATTAATACGAAATTTAATTTTAGTTATTCAAAAAGAAATGTAGAAGTTTATAGAGGGTTATGGAGAAAACCCGGGTTCATATAAAATTTACCTGATGTAAATACCACTTAAATGTGTTTTTCCCCCTAATTTGCGATTCTGGAATTTATGAATGTATCATATGTATGCCCACCTGCTTCCTAAAATGATTTGAGGCAGGTTGCAATTTTTTTAAAAATATCCAGCTACATAGGATAAATATAAGAAATAAAAAGGCTGTAGACAGAAATGATGCTTATATATTTTGAGTCACCGATGAAGTTTTGCTATACATAAGCACTAGATTTAGCTCTAAAATTTCTGAGTTCAGGTCAAAAGAAGAAATGTAGAAATGCCTTTGTTAAATCTGCCATAATGTAAAAGGAAAAATACCAGCTCTTCAAGAGTCACTATTTTAGTTTTTGTACTAAAGTCCAAGACCAATTTATCTTATGAGTATTTACAAAACAATGGCTACTGTATATTGAATGTCTGTTATGTGCCAAGCATTATCCTAAACTCTTCATATGTACTGATAATTTAATCATCATATCAGCGCTGCAAGATAGATTACTATCCCTGCTTTCTGAGTGAGAATCAAAGCTACAGAGAGATAAGTTGTCCATGGTTACAGTTGGAAAGAGACCGCCCTACTCTGAACTCCCAGAGCTCCTGCTCTTGACTGCCACACTGGAGAAAATCTTCATTGATGGTTCCACGGGTGACTCTGACACTCTCTATTTCTTAAATCAACACTCAGTCAAAGCCAGGGGTATAATACTGAACTTAATGAAAGCATTTGCACTATTAAAACTTAGCTATATAGAACCATTGGAACTTAGCTGAAGACATACAAATTACTCATTACTCAGTATGTTATAGGAGTGGAGAACAGCAAACCAATAGGAATATGAATAATTCTTATAACTCACATGTATTAACCGCTTACTATAAAGCAGGCACTGGGCCAAATGGCTTGGATGCATTCTATCATGAGCTCTTGATCAATCTTACAAAAGGAGGTATTTAGTTACCTCTTCACTCAAAACTATTGATCATATACCTTCTGTGTAACAGATACGCTAAATGATGAGTCACAGTGGTGAAGCAAAGAGCATAATGCTGGAAGCTTACATGAATTAAATCATAAGAAATAAATGTGTAAGTACAAACAGAAATATGGTGAAGAAAAGATAGGGCATTGTGACATTTACAAGGGGATTGGACATAGTCTGGGAGGGCTTCATTGTGGAAGTGACATTTGAAATGATATCTAAAGGTTGTGTTGGCCTTAATTAGGTGAAAGAGGAGGAGGGATAAGCTCTGGAACATGAAGAAACAGGAGAAAACCCAGAGGGAGCAAGAGAAAGAGAAGGATTGATTTGATCAGCTTGCCCAATGTCAAGGGCTATGAAGGCAGAGAGCCTGGATTCAAATCCAGGTGTCTGTCACATTTGAATTCACGCTATTTATTAACCCCTACATCATTATGCTTCTGACCCCAATGGTGTTTCTCTTAGATATTCTTTGAGAGCTAAAATAGCATTCAGCTCAGAGTTCTTCAAGGGCACCTGATGAGCAAACCACAGGTGTTCTGGGAATACTTGAAAAAGACCTCTCCCCTGGAGTAGCTCCGTTCTTTCATTTAATTTTCACAAATTCAATGATATGTGCTGTCACCAAAAAGGAAAAAGAAAAAAATGTACATTTCATAGGAAAAACATCCACATCTGCCTTCCCCATCAAGGGCATGCCCTGGAAGGAGAGTGAAATGGGTGACACGAGCCAGCTCCTTCTGTCACCTCTACTCTGTGAGCCCCTCTAGTGAGAGCCTCTCATGGTGCGAGCCAGCTCTCTGGAGTCTCCATGCTTTTCCTAATCATAAGCCATGTTTCCTGACATGTGTGGTCCTTCTCACTTCCATGGCCACGTGCGGGCTTTTCTGCCCTCAACCTGGGCTGCCCCCTCCAGCCCTTCAGCCAGGCAGATTCCTTGAGGTTTTTCTCTAAGCTAGCTTCTCCCCCATGCTGTCCACACTGCACCCTTATCAGGCTGCTCGTAGTCACCGGTTTATATATGTGTTCCTACCTTCCTCGAAGGCACCAACTTTAGCTTCAGATGCGTGTCTTCCCAATGCCCAGCAGATAGAAAGTCTTGAATACATTTTTGAGAATTGCCAAATGAACATTTATTTAAGTTGGTAAACTGTTTCTCCAGGGGACTCGTCTTCACACAGACCTGGGAGAGAATATTTCACTGCACTAGGCAGTTTGACATTGAGCTTTCTTTTCCCATCCAGAAAAGATTCTAGCATTTAAAGGTATCATCTGTTTATTAACACGGCACTGGTCAGTAGGCGCACCAGCCAAACCCCAGACTCAATCAGATCAGCCCACATCCACCAGTATATTCCCCATGTAGGGGCCTGGGCTCACCCAAGACCCTGACCCACCACGTCTGCCAAGCCCCCACTGCTACCAGGAAGGCGGGAGTAAAGGAGGGTAGGGAGGGAGTGAAGAAGGAAAGAGGGAGAGTAGGAGGGCAAGAAGGCAAGCTAGCTAGATATGAGTTTCTTCTAGAAACTGGTGCACTCACTGAATTTTGCTTTGAGGGTTTACTACACTTTGCAAAAGCAGCCAGCATCAACATGGGGGCCCACAGATAAACAGCTATGAGAGCTTCTAGAAATAACAGTGAGGGTTCTGGACTCTCAAGATCTGAAAGGTAGGGTTTCAAGCCAGGTTTAAACAGATCTCAAAGGTATAGTTGACTATCCCAGCTGACCTGCAGGCCACACTAACCGACATGTCACCCCAAAGGAAGGCTATGTACTCCCTGCCCAGCCTCAAAGCAGTCAAGGTGGGCTGCAGGTATGATAAAATCAGTAGATAATTTCCTATTAAAACTGCCTCTAAACAACTAGTTTCCAACATTTTATGAAAAAAAATTGTTTAGTAATAGTAGAAAGCTTTGAATGTATAATCCCCCCATTGACACAAGTGCATACGCATATACACACATGCACACACATGCACAATCCTACTCTGAAAACAAACAGTGATACCAACACCCACATGTATCTTGGTATGGGGACACACTTATCCACGTATATTTTAGAAGGATTACAATGACTTTGTGGGAAAAGAAAAAAGGAAAAGAACAAATAAATCTGATGTAGGATAATTGCAGTCCCGGTGATCCCCTGGGATTTACATTCTAATTTTTTTTTTACTTTTCAACTGTTTTGAGAGACATTCCCCAGAGGCCAGGTGTTAAGGATCAGAATGTGACTAACTGACAGTCAGAATGATGTTGATGACAATAAGCAACAATAGTAATCAGAAGAAATAACTGCGATGATAGTAATAATCCTGGAGGTGCCATCAGAACAAAATGTTGCCATGGAAACTGGGAACAAGAGGGTGGGGGGAGACGCAGAAAATCTTTTACAATAGAATGCTGGGTTCCTGCAACTTCTGAGATTGAGCTCACACACTGTATCCTAAAGAAGCTTCAGATAAATAGCAATCTTTTGTGATTATACACAATAGAGTTAAGGACAAAATGGCTTGCCAAGATCAGAAAGGATGTGCCGGGGTTGATGGGTCGGGATATTTGCCCTCAGGTTCTGCCTCAGAGAAACAGCTGCCCAGCATCCTTGCAGAGAGAATTCAGACCAGCTGCACAATAAGGAAGATACACAACAAAATGAAAATGTTCCAAGGGTAGTGTTTCTTTTCCATCTTCACAGCTGTCCAGACAGCTCAAGTTTAAACGTGGCACACATCGCTCTTTAAGGCATAAGAGAGGAACTTTTCAAGTCCTGAGATTGAAATGCGAACAGATATAAAAACCATTCCTACTTCCAAAAACGTAAAGGAATTGTTGATGCAGAAAGAAGTAAGAAAATCTATCTGGATTGCTTTTGAGCTTGGCCACTCTATCTTCGGGGTATTTTGTGTGTTTGTTTGTTTAAAAACATCCATCACAGTGTTATACAATTATACATGAAGTCATCCAGCATAGTAGGCCAACACCCTGGCAAACCTTGCAGAGGCAATTGCTCTCATATCTTGAGAGCCAGCCTGTCTGAAAGTGGCCTGGGAGGGGTTTCTGAAAGCAACCCGTGGAGGGGGGAGGTGCCAGTCCCTGGCAGACATGGAGCCCATTGCAAGGAGACCAAAGGAAGTCTCACTGGGGATGGTGGCTTCACCAAGCATGCTTCGCCATTAGAGCTCAGAGACCGACGTCTGTAATGGCCAGGGAAATGCAAGGGGTTCACAGGCAAGAAGAGTCTTCCTTACTCCCATACTTTGCACTTCATATGATTATAAAATGTTCTCCATTCTCTTCCCTACCTGTGACATCACACTACTAATTTCTCTTTTCTTTCCCCTTATACTGAATAAACATCTTATGATGATAGAGGAACGGCATCATATCAGCAACATGGAAGTTAACCTAAGCCTAATATTAAGTGCTCAGTGTTTTTACTGGAGGTGACCAGTGGACATCTGGTAACTTTCACTACTAAAAGTCATTGTAAGACATTTGTGCACTCAAATGGAAAGAATGCTAAGGCAGCATCATTCTCTAGTTTTGTGCTGAAGATTCCTTTTCTTTCTTTTTTTTTTTTTTTAATTTCTAGGAGAGAGAGAGACAGCGTGAGCAGGGGAGGGTCAGAGAGAGAGGGAGTCACAGACTGAAACAGGCTCCAGGCTCTGAGCTGGCAGTCAGCACAGAGTCCGACGCGGGGCTCGAACCCACGAACCGCGAGATCAGGACCCAAGTGAAAGTCGGACGCTTAACCGACTAAGCCACCCAGGTGCCCCTGAAGATTCCTTTTCTAACATCACATCCATTACAGCTGGACTGAACCCAGAAGGCTTGTAGATGGAAGGAATATGTCCCACACCCTCAGTGCTGGCCCAGCATGCAGGGCAGGGCACTTCCACCCTTCCCAGAGTAAACCCTGCAAACCTCCCCAATGTCACCACCACTTTGAGAGTTAGTAAAAAGAATACCCATTACCACAGTTTGAAAATACTCTTGAGAGGCACCTGGGTGGCTCAGTCGGTTAAGTGTCCAACTTCAGCTCAGGTCATGATCTCCCAGCTCGTGGGTTCAAGCCCCACTTCAGGCTTCGTGCTGACAACCCAGAGCCTGGAGCCTGCTTTGGATTCTGTGTGTCTCTCTCTCTCTGTCCCTCACCAGCTCATGCTCCCTTTCCCTCTCCCTCTCTCTCTCTCAAAAACAAACATTTAAAAATGAAAGAAAGAGAGAGAGAGAAAGAAAATACTCTTGAATTGCAGACCTGGCTCAAGGTTTCTTCTGATGTCTCACGAAAGAGCCCCTTCCTCTGAGCACCTTCCTGGTCCTTATTTATTTAGAGTTCTGCAAACAATCTAGAACACAGGCTCCAGCCCCCCTCCATCCCTAATGATTCTCTTTTCACATTTGTCCCAAATTGCAAAAGGAGCCTCTGAAGTTATATAAAACACATATTCTGTTATCAAAGTTTCTGCTTCCCAAGTCGCTTTGATTTCACTGAAAGCAATCAGTCAAAGGACGTTTTGTAAGCTGGCATCCCAAACAAACGAACTTGCATGAAGCAAGAGTGATTTGAATTCTAAGAGATGTTCCCTTGAAATAAGCTTTGTAGTAAAGGTTGTGATGCTGAGAACAGATTAAAGAAAGCCAGGTTGCACATAGAGTTCACAATGACTTAACATCAAATTTAATCATCAAATGTTAGAAGTTTAGCCAGATGAGCACACAGCGGCATCTGAGGCCTCCCTTCTTTCATTAAGATTTCTATTTTGTATATTCTAGAGGTTGATGTCACAGGATGAACAGGCACCGGGGGCCCCTGGGGGAGGGTCAGAGGGCTCCCAGTCAGGGTTAGCCCCATCGGTACACAGAATAGGCAGTAGCCCAGGGTTGTGAAATATTAGGAGGAACAAAAATACGTAGTGACTGGGTATTCTCTGACTATGGGCCTATAAGCACCAACGTTTTTCAGTCCACCTGGGACAAGTCTTCATCTCCACCCCTCAGCTCAACCCGGAACACACGATATTGATTTCTAACATTAAATTAGAGGGGTTTTCTTAATTGTTGAATACAGATATTTTCCATTGTTTATAATGCATATGTCTTTTAGGGAAAAAAAAAACTAGAAGGAATTTGAGAAACCCTCCACTCAGAAGTATTCTAATATACAGAATTGGTTAATTTCTACATTTCTATTGCCTGAATGAAGATCCTCTGACTCCCTAAGACAAGACCAGATCTTTTTTTAAATTTTTTATATGTTTTCTTTATTTTTGAGGGAAACAGAAGAAGAGCAGGAGCAGGAGTGAGAGATGAAGACCCAGAATTTGAAGCAGGCTCCAGGCTCCAAGCTGTCAGCACAGAGCATGACACAGGGCTCGAACTCACAAGCCTTGAGATCATGACATGAGCCAAAGTTGGATGCTTAACCTACGGAGCCACCTAGGCACCCTGGCAAGACTGGATCTTAAAGGGCATTATGTTGCAAATGTTTAAAGGCAAGAAGCATTATCTAAGGGCTACCCTTCTGTATGCTGATATAGTAAAATATGGAAAACCTGCTCATTGATCTATGAGAGTCTATGTACCTGATGATAATGATCCAAAATCCCTCTCTTAACCAGCCTCCATCCAACCTGGAAATACTAACCGCGGTTCCCATTGCCCTCTGTAAAACATACTGGTTGGTGCCCATGGAAGGCTGAATCCACACAACCAGTAGACCACTCATTACTACCGTCATACAATTCTGCCAAGGCCCCCACGTTAGATGCTTAGCAAAAGGAGGAGGTTCCTTTTCCTAAATCCAATGATGCTAGCTGTACTCGTTACTGTAATTATGTAACTTAATTACGTGTTATTAAAAAGAATTAATATGAATACAAAGATCAAAAGATCTATTTCTATAAAAACCACATTAAATGTGTTGGAAACAGACAGTAAAATAGGCTGCCTAAAAAATGCTTTCATATTAAGTGTGAGCAAAACAACTGTAAAGGATTCAAGGAGAAAATCGTAAAAATCTAGATGAATACTCATCTCAGGCTACCCTTGAAGTTTCTGTGAATTCTCCCTTCACTTAAGAAACAAGCTGAACACTGTGACTGAGGCTGTGTGGTCACTTGTGCATGAAAACCAATGAACAACATGAATCAGCAGGTTCCCATTCAAGGATGAGGGCTTGACCTACTTCCCAAGGCCAGTGAATTAATGTATAATTATGGTTTCAAGTTGACATAAAGCCCATAAAGTTTGTGTAAGTTCTTTTTTGTATGATTCCTTTCTTTAACTGACTTTATGATTGAGCAATCAACTAAGCATACTATTTTGGTCAAAGGAGGAGAACGTTATTGGGTCACACAGAAAAATGGTGTTTTGAGATTATATTAGAGGTAATTTCTCTTTTATTGTCAGGAGCATCCTCACTTTGAAAGATACATTAATACTGTGTATGTCCTTGGCAGTGATCTTGCCAATATGTTGACATGAGTCTTTCCAGATCAGATGGTATACAATTCCTTTCTCTACTAAGAGTTACTGTCTTTGTGCCTCTCCTAAAAGATTCGATAAAAGTAACATGGAATATGGCCTTTGAATCTTGGAGTCATAAAGGAAGTGTTGAAGGATAGGGGCTGAAACCACTCTCGGGTGAGATCACAAGTTGACAAGTGACAGAGGATAAAGTTTTCCATGTGTGAGCCTTCCACTTGCGGAACAATCAAGGCAAATCACAGATAGGACCAAGGGCAGTAATTATTGCTTTCGTTTAATCTATTATGTCTTAGACTCTGGGAAACAAAACATGGAAACATGCTTCGCTCTCTAGCTTGGGCCGGAGAAGCTCTGACTATTTCTGTGTAGAAGACCAGAAACGTTTAGATGATGGTTCTGAGGCTGGCTGGTTGTCATAGTGAAAACTGCCCCAGCTGCTAACTGATTTCCAAATACCCAGTCCTAACGAGTGTCTTTAATGATGAGACCGAACCGAATCTTGTTAGTTGGCAATTATGGTGACTGGAGCACGTCGACCATACACAATCTGATACATCCAGATTCGGAAACATCCAGGTTAAAATTATGTTATGCAACCTTTCTTTCCCTTGTCTACATCTCAGGACTCCTCTTTTCTTTATATACCTGCCATCCCTCTAGTTTCATTGAACCAGTGGTGATTACTGCAGCCATGTTTCTGTACTTTACAGTATTGGTCAAACTACTCTCCTGATAAATTCTAAGGAAGATCCACGCCAAAGATGAGCCACCTTGAAACCGCATCATAAAGGTGGTGATTCCCAGGGCCCTCATGGCTGCCTGCCCCTCCCACACAGTCATCTTTGTCTTGGCAGAGTGCTAAGAGGAAATCTGGGATCCCACTTGTACAACAGCTCCTTGCCGAGAGCCAGGGACCCCCTGGGGCTCCACCCATCCTTAGTTACCAAGAAGTAGGTAGCAGAGAAATCACATACTGGCCACCTCCATATTTTTCTTTTAAACTCAGAATTTCCCTGGAAAACACGTAGTTCCTCTGGAAGCATTCCGAAGGGAAACTTGACAGATAAAGTCGTGCTCTCAAAATGGATGAGAAAAGAAGTAGGGAGGGAAAGAACAAGGGAGGGAGGGGAGGAGGAAAAAAAAGAAAGAAATGGCAAGGAAAGAAAAGAAAAGAAATGCCTTATTTTTTATAAAGAAATTAAATACTATTTAAAAAATAATTATGAATAAAAGAGGTAAGGAGTCCACTGACTGAATAGGTATAACTTTCTTGATGTGATGACTATAGAACACACTCGGAGAAAACTCTAGGAATGCAGAATGTAAAATAGTAGCAAGGTGAGGACTATCCCCAGCACCACCACATGCCATTGACAAGGCATATTAAAGTATGTATTTAGGGGTATCTGGATGGCTCAGTCAGTTGGGTGTCCAGCTTCAGCTTAGGTCATGACCTCACAGTTCATGGGTTTGAGCCCCACATCAGGATCTGTGCTGACAGCTCAGAGCCTGGAGCCTGCTTAAGATTCTGCGTCTCCCTCTCTCTCTGCCCCTCCCCCCACATGCTCACTCTCTCTCTCTCTCTCTCCCTCTCTCTCAAAAATAAATAGTAAAAAAATTCTTTAATTAAAAAAATATGTATCCAGTTGGAACCTAGAGCATGGACATCTCCAAAGTGCTGGAAGCATGATTCCTCCTCCGACCCCTGCACAAAATCACACAGCGTGATCGACAACGTAGCACTGATAAAGTCTTATTTGTTAGGTACTATGCTATTTTCTTCATACATAGCACACCCAATTTAAAGTAGTCCATAGACAGCAAAGGTACCTGCATTGGTAGCTCCATTACACCACAGTTATAACAACAACAAAACAAAAATGGAACGTTACCAGAAAATAAGCATCAGTAGAAACAATGGCGAAATAAATTGTGACACATTTGTACAATGTACAATGGGATACCATACACCCATTTGGGTTTAAAAAAAGAAAAGGGGCACCTGCGTGGCTCATTCGGTTAAGCATCCAACTTCAGCTCAGGTCATGATCTCACGGTCTCTGAGTTTGAGCCCCACAACATGCTCCATGCTGGCAGTGCAGAGCCTGCTTGGGATTCTGTCTCTCCCTCCCTCTCTCTGGCTCTCCTCTGCTCTCTCAAAATAAACTTAAAAAAAGAGAACTCGTTTGGAAGGGTGCTTGGGTGGCTCAGTATGTTGAGCATCTGACTCCTGATCTGGGCTCAGATATGATTCCAGGGTTGTGGGATCAAGCCCTGCCTCAGGCTCCATGTCAGGCTCCACAGTCATTGTGGAGCCTGTTGAACAGGCTCTCTCTATCTCTCTCTTTGTCTCTCTCCCTCCCTCTCACTCTCTCTCTCTCTCTCAAAAAAAAAAAAAAAAAAGAACCCATTTGGAAATAAGGGGGGTTGAGAGTATGTTTTTAATATAAACCATTGTTGCTGCTGCTGTTGTTTCAATTTTCTGCTAACAAGATAACTTCTATAACTCTCATGCAATACAGTATGATTAGCTGTCATATTTATCAATAGTCATATATACTGTCTTATAGAAACATCCACCTCTTTTCATAAACTAACTTTGATACAATTTCTACATTATCAAAAGTCAATGTAAAATTAGTTAATTTTTCTCTCCATACAAATATTTCACTTATTCATTCAACAATCTTTTTGTACATTTACCTACTATATTTTAGGAACTCTGACGTGAAAATTCCTTGTTTTTTGTTTTTTAAATTTCTTTAATGTTTATTTTTGAGAGAGAGAGATGCACAAGCTGGGGAGGGGCAGAGAGAGAATCCGAAGCACGCTCCAGACTCTGAGCTGTCAGCACAGAGTCCGACACGGGGCTTGAACTCATGAACCACGAGATCACGATCTGAGCCGAAGTCAGACACTTAACCGACTGAGCCACCCAGGTGCCCCACAAATTCTTTATAGAGCAGAAAGGCTGTTCAAATATCAATGGTTGTGTTTAGTCTGAGCAGCCATTTTCCATCCACTGCTTCCTTATAGCAGTTATTAGCTCCTCTTGAGATAAAAGAAACAAAGAGAGAGAGAATCGGACAAATTTCATAGAGGTGATAGATAAATCTCAGCCACTTCCATGTTTTTAAAGATTATCATATAATATCGTACCCACGGCAAAAGCAAAAGGACTCATCAGGGTGGCAAAACAGAGGGGGCAATGTTGGTTAGGCAGCACCATCTAATGGCTGCTGAACAGAACCCATATCCTCTGTTGGGAACATGGGCTGCTATATCCGTTTTTCCTAGATAATAGGTATTAGATATAGGCAGCACAGACACCATTATTTGAGCAACGTCAAAAGAAGTCTACCACCTGGACCCCCTTAAATGCTGGTAGAACTATAGCTAGACACTGTCATGCTTGTTTAGGTTTGATGCTAACCACTCAGCCTACCCATAGCCCATAAATTCAGGGCACCACAACTGATAAGACCCACCGTGTGTTCTGTTTAAAGGTACCACTTCCAATTCCTGTTCCAGCCAAGGAAAGGGGAAATGGGAATTTCTTAGAATAAACCCTGCTATAAGTTAGCATATGTCTGAAAAAGAACTTTAGAGAAAATTCAGGCTGGAATTCTAGTTCCAAAGATTACCATCAAAGAACATAATGACTGAGATGAGGGATAATCTCCTATTCTTCTCATTGTCCAACACAGATCCAGAAGAAACGCTTCCTTCAGCTCTTTCACTCTAACCCTGAATTTTTATCATCAGCAAACAGTGATGTATACCTATGCAGCAGAAAGTACAAAGGGGTGTTGTTCATTGGATTAATCCATGAAAACTTCCAACTTCATTACTTTCACTTATTTTTTTTTCTGGGGGAAATAAAAGAAAGACAATATCTGACGAATGCAGCTAACTTTCCACTTCTTCCATCCTCTCTCACTGCTGCTGAATCTGGTCTTTTGTCTTCAAGCCTTTTAATTCCTTGATCATGACCACCTCGCTCAATCCCTTACTACTCTTGCTTCATTTTCCCAGAACTACTGTCAAGAGGCTCGTTTCCTGGGTCCCAGTCACCCACCTCCACACCCTCTTTTGCAATTTTTTGTCTCACATTATTCCAGCAAGCCATTTTGCTTTTGGTCCCCATTCTGAATCACAGACCATTGCTGCGATGCTGGAGGGCCACGGAGGGGAGAACCACATAACTGAGTAGATTGAATCTGCGATAGCTCCATGCCATCTAATTCTACTTACTGAGTCCACTGAGTGATTCTGTGTCTACTGACCCCTGTTGACTCTTCAGAGATCTTCCAATTCTTTTCCATCTTCTCAAGCCCCCACCAAACCACAGCCAGATTACCTTGTTGCCTTCTTCACTGTAGTAATAAATGACCTCATTTGATCTCCCTCAATTATCTTCCTTAAGCCTCAAATTTCCCTACTTCTCATTGTTTTCCCTTTTTATCCTCAATTAACAAGAAGCCTCCTCCAATGCTAACTTTTTTTCCCCAGGACTCCGTCCCATTCCTTCTCTCCTCAGGTACTTAATCTGTGAATCATCGGCTCTCTCATGTCTTCCATCTCTCCCTCTCCTTAAGTATCTTCCTTCTTTGGTTTAAAAGACACAACTTTTCCCTTGAACATTTTTTGTCCTAAAGAGAAACCCGCATCCTGCTCCTATCTGCCCGATTACAGTAGTCGTAATTCATTGTCACCATGTCCTTCCGTCTCTCTAACCCTCTAATCTTTGATTATTGGGTTTCCTGCCACTAGTCAATGACAGTCGGGTTCTCTAAGGCACTGGTATCCTCTACAAAATTCAATTACTTTTCCTTGGATCTCACCTTTTCCTATCTTGCCTCAGTATCCAACCCTGAAACCCCATCCTACATTGCCTTCCAGAACCATACACCCTTCTTACTCTCCTACCTCTCCACTCATTCCTGCCCATTGCCCCTGCTTTTCTTCCCCTAGACTTACCTCCAAGATAACCTTGTGCTCGATGGGATATTGCACATGGGATGCAGCAAGGACAATGTAAATAAAATTCTCTGCCTCCATGGAGCTCATGTTCTAGGAGGAGACAGAAAGTAATACAGTGATTAGATAAATTATTTCATACAGTATAAAGCAAAGCAGGTATGATTATCTCTGTCTTACAGATAAGGAAATGGAAACCTAAAGAGAGTAAATTGCATAAGTACATATAATCTGCATTGAGACTACTCCAGTCCAGAGCTCCAACATCCTCCTTACCTTCTTATCCATCATGCCATACAAATTCTCCAATGCCTATTTAAACACCTTTGGAAGAGAAAACCCCAGGTAGAAGAGGATTCTGTATAGCAGGCCCTAACTTTTTCCCTGAGCTTTGCCTTTCTGTGTTACCTTTCAGGACTCTGATACCACCATGCTTAACTTAGCCTCTGGAGTATATACTCTCAGTGTAAACTTCCGACCTGAAAAAGAAAAGAACGATCTAAAGTTGGCCTCAGTTTCATTCACTCGCCTAAAACAGGCAGCCTGCGGTCTTGAAAACTGTTAACATCTAAGGAAACATTAACTTGAAAATACTAAGAAAGTATGAGAGACACAGGTACAATTAATCTTATAAAGTACAGGTTTCTGACTTAGGTATTAAATACATAAATGGCTCACCCAACGCATCCCTTCATCCTTCCCCTCTGCTTTTGGAAAATGTGTATTTATAAGGTCTCCAAGGCTTTTGTGTTCATTATCCACTTTCAACGCGAGAGACCGAGCAGAAGGCAGAGCGGACTCGCATTGAACCTCCATGCACTGGCCCTTGCAGTTAGAGGTCATTGACTTCAGTCCTCCCATGGAATAGTCCCTATTCCCTCCCCACACCTTCACTCCATCTCCATTAAACTCGTAATAGTCTTACTTACTAATGACTTGGTGCTTCTCGACATAATGATAACAATGTAAGAATTCATCAAAGTTAGTTTAGTTCAGTTAAACAAGTAATTATTATGTTTCTATAATATGCCAGGCCCTGTGCCTGGCACAGAATGAGCATTTAGTCAATATTGGTTGAGTAAACATACAAATAAATAAATGCTTTGCTGTGTGCTGAGGCTCCAGAGATAAACAAGACATATATACTGCAGTCCTTAAGGAGCAAATTGAGTTCACTTGCTGAACATGTACACATCCAAATTCAGCATATTCAAACACAAGCTTGTCATCTGTTTATTAAAAGAGAATGTCGTCCTCTTTCTTTGTCTCCTTTACGTTTTATCCATAACATTTAACTCCAGGGTCCTTTGCACCTCCCAGGTCCAAGGCCTCCTCTTCCTTCTCACTATCACTTTCCCTGGTCATGATCTTGCCAGCTTTTATCTGAACCGTGGCAATAGCTTCCTGACTGAGCACTGCAGCTCCAGTCAGTCCTGGCCTGACTCCCACCCACACCACCCATTCTCTACTCTTCCCCCAGAACTATCTTTCTATAATCTCTATAATCACATCAACTCCCCCTTTCAAAAACATTGATTGGCTTCCCCATTTTCCTCTAACCCAGCAGTCATAGCCATCCACCATTAAGCCCCAGCCTTCACCTCCAAGCTTACCTGAGCCATACCCAATGATCTTACTTGACCTCCACATACCCTGCCTGAGTGTCCCTGGATTATTCTCTGCTCTGAAGCAAGCCCGGCTCTCTCCAGACTCTGTGCACATGTCCAGGCCATTCTCTCCTCCTCAAATGCCCTTCTCCTACTCTGCGCCTGTTGTGGTTCAACACCTCCTCCTCCAAGGCCTAACTCAAGTCCATTCTTCCCCCAGATGTCTCCCTAGTTAGGAACATCTCTTTCCTTTGTTTCTCCTAATGGAATCCACTCATACTCTTATACTAACATGTTTCACAGCATTTCTCATGTTAGAATCACTCTCTGTCTGCCTTATGAGAGTCTGAGCCTTGGGAGATCTCGGACTCCATCCAACTCATCTCTGTAATCTCCTAGGTACTCAGCCCAGTGATGGCTTTTTGGCTTGGGAGTAAAATATTTTGTCTATACATAAAATGAACATAGCATGGTGTTAATGAGGAAGGACTGAGGTTAAAATTGATTTTTAAAAGAGGAAGAAAAGAAACCATTAACTTTGTATGAAGAGAAGTTAGTCCCCTGATCAAGCACTGTGTCTCAATCCAGTCTCCAGCAAATACATCATCTTCCAGGAAACCCCTGTAATTTCTCCCCAGATGTACAGGCATTTTCACAGGAAAGGCTGGTGAAAGAGTTTCCCTTACTCAAGCTTAATTCATCACCACTACTATAAATACAGCTCGACACACATGCCCTGCAGACAGTAGGCCAATAACATCAACACTCACATGAAGGACAACTCTAGCAAAGGACAGACTTGGCTGGGAAAAAATACAAGAAGACTTTCACTTGTCTGATGCCAGTTTCTGAATCATCCCAGAATATGGCGTCATGACTACTAGAAGGCATTTGGACAAGGATAAGAAGATGGGAATTGCAACTTTTAGGGGACTGAAACAAAAGGAAGGACTCACTACCACCTGCTGGTCCCCAGCCAGTGACAACCTGATATCTGCTTCCTGGATGCTCATGAGGCCCCTTCATCTTCCTGACTTGATCTGCAACTTCTTCAGCCCATCCTTGGCCTCACACTGATGGTCAGTCTGCTCCTGTCTTCGACAATTCCATGTAGTACTTTGCTAGGATGGCCATAACAAAGCACCACAGTGGCTTACACAATAGAAATTGATTTTCTCACACTTTGGAGGCTAAAAGTCTAAGATAAAGATGTCAGCAGGGTTGTTTCTTTTGAGGTCTCTTTTCTTGGCTTGTAGATGGTCGCCTTCTTTCTTTGTCTTCACATCATCTTCCCACAGTACTTGTCTGTACTTATCTCTCCTCTTCTTATAAAAACAGCAGTCATGGTAGATTAAGGTCCCCTCTAATGATCTCATCTTGACTTTATTGCCTCTTTAAAGACCCTATCTCCAAATACAATGACATTCTTAAGTACTGGGGGTGAGGACCTCAACATATGACTTGGGGAGTGGGCACAACTCAGTCCATAACACTCCATGAGATATTGTGTCCCCCTCCAATTTCTGACTCTGGCTATTTAGCACATCCCTGAGGCATGAAAGGGACTAATGCCTCTGATCCCAAATTCTTGAATTCTCAAGACCATATCAGTCTAGTGGTGAAAAGAAACTAGAAAAGATAAGCCTAGAGAAGAGACCACCAAGACAGTATGTATGTGCCTAATATGTTCCCTCTAAGTCATCCTCTCTACATAACCAGCCAGGGTTGGCTAAAGCTACAGGATATGGAAAAATCTGAAAATGCTGGGCCATCCGTCTACAAAAGAAACATGACAAGAATGAACCATGACTTCAACATGGCATCAACATCCAGCCAGCTCATTCCTCAGATTCACCATCACCAGTAGAGCATAGGTCATTTCTGAAGCTCCACACAGTCAGACTTAACCCCCAATATAACCTCACCATTAAAACTCCTAATGCCATTATCAGGTCCCTTTTATACCGGGTTTCTCTTATCCGTATCCAGTCTTGCCTCACAATTACTGATGCCAATGTTAAAATAGTTTATTAAAAAAATAACAACATTTGCCTCAACCAGAGTCCAGCTGATCAAGATTTCGATCAAACTTTTTGCGCAAACCATTTTTTAAAGAATAATTCAAAGGACAATGAAAACTGGTAGATATTGGGGGGGTTCTTTTTTTTAATATTTAATTTATTTTTGAGAGAGAGAGAGAGAGAGACAGCATGAACAGGGGAGGGTCAGAGAGAGAAGGAGACACAGAATACGAAGACAGGTTCCAGGCTGTGAGCTGTCAGCACAGAGCCCAATGTGGGGCTCGAACCCACGAACCGTGAGATCATGACCCGAGCTGAAGTCAGACACTTAACCGACTGAGCCACCCAGGTGCCCCGATATTAGGATTTTTAAAAAATAAACTTCTGGAGAATGTCCCAGGATCCGTCCATATTTAGCCCAATTTCCTTTAACTTCCCCATGTAAAATATTGTACAATAAGAATTTATACTCTGACTGATAAACCCTGAGGCACTGTAAAATTCTTAATCATCAAAAATGCAATTATGCTCACCATACTGTAATTACTAGGAAAGAAAGTGCACTCATACATTTTACAAAGATTTTCCAAAGAGAGGAAATCATAGGTTGTGTGAGTTGGAGGGGAGAGTTTCTAATTAACTTTCAATTAATCAGAAATTCAAGTAACCAGAAGACTCCATTTCTTAAATATTCCATGAGCACTTGCTCTGTGCCAAGCATCGAATGACTTGACTTTAGAAAAGTGCAAGAAAGGCCATTTCCTAATTGATAGATGGAACACCTCTCTGGAAATAATATTTAACAAAGAACTCGGCTCTAGATTTGCATATCAAGAGAGGTCATGTGTAGATCCACAAAGCTCTGAACGTTTTAGACATTTCAGACATTTAAATACAAATCAAGTAGCAAAAATCACTTTCAAATTTGAACTTATAAAACCATGAAGTGTTTCACCCTGTTGTAGGAATGTTGACTACAGCATAGAGTTCTTGTACGGTGCAACTGACCAAAAACTCAACTCAGATTGATTTAATAAAGGAAATTGGTTGAATTGTAGCTGAACAAGCCAGAGGAAGCGGTGGCGAAGTAGGATCCCGCAGCTGGAAAGATATTGCCAATGGCCAAGTTATCTCATGTGGCTGACTTCCTCTTAAAGTTACAAACTCCAGACCTCACAGCTTCACATCTTCATGCTCACCACCCAGGGGAAGAAAGGTCTTTTCTATAGTATTTGGGAACAAGTGTTGCATTTTTTTTTTCTCAGAAACCCCAGCAAATTTCTCCTTGTGTCTCTTTGGTCCAGATTGGTTTAAAGGTCGCCCTTCACAGAACCAATTCCAGCAGCCGAAAGAGATGGTGTAGTCTGATGGCGTAGGCCAACCAGGAGCTATCCTGGAAGCTGGGGTCGCTTTTTTTTTTTAATCTTACCCAGTCTCACAGGGCTGATAATGAGAAAAAGTGGCTTCCCAGAGGAAATCCAGGGCACTCTTAGGAAAGAGAAGAGGAGACTGGTGGCTAAAACATAAGTAAGTGGATGTCTAACTGGACTCACAAACAAAACAAGCTCTGAGGCTTTCGCTTCTATTTCCCAGTTTTGGCACCGGGTCAAAAGTAATTTTCCTATCATTAGTCTTTTAACATGTTTATTTCAAGGAGCTTTCATGGGAGGGTGGAAATAGCAACTTAAAGCTGCCCATGATCTTCTAGAATTCTGGCAGACTAGGTCAAAACATCAGACATCCTGATGTCTCAAATTGGCCCTTTGGAAAAAAAGGAATGAGTAGTCAGTCACTGGAATATAAACATCAAAACTTTCTAATATTAACAGTAGCTGACACTGGGTGTGTTCTTACTATGAGCCAGGCACTGTTCTAAGCTCATCACCTGCACTGGATCATTGAATCACGACATCTGCAGGAGGTTGATCTTGTGATTACTTATAAGGAAACTGAGGCAGAAAGAAACTAAGTAACTTACCCAAGATCACATCCTAAGAAGTGGAAAGGCCATGATTCAAAGTCAAGCCGTATAGGTAGAAGAGGAAGAGGTAATGACTCAAGGGGCCAAGGCTTTATTCCAGGATAGGACTTGCCTGCTGGTGGCAAGGGACACTTCCAAGTTTGATAATTGGTGCTGTCACTTAAATCTTCTACCATCCAGCATCAGGGAAATGCATTCCAAGTCCCCAGAGTGAGCCGGCGTTGGTGGTATAGTGGCGAGCAGAGCTGTCTTCCAAGTCCCCAGAGTGAGAACACAACAACATCCAGAAAGCCCAGGCTCAGCCTCGTGGGAGCCCTAAGGGAGCACTTCCCAAGATAGGAGTGATGGATGCACAAAGCAGCAACGGGAGTGGCAGGCAACGGGAGTGGCAGGTCACTGTCAGCAGCAGGGATGTCCCTTCCCTGAGTCTGTACAGCCATAAGCTGCCAGGAGGACAGGCAATTCGGGGACTTTGGGTCTTAAGATTCTACTGAGTGGAGGACCTGGAGCCAAAGGCGATGGCTGCCACCTTATTATTGTTAAGTGCACTTGGAATTTGTCCCTCTAGGCAGTGTGACCTGGGAAAGCAAAGGTTACAAAGTACAGGACAGGATTAAAGGAAAAGCATTACATTAGCAGATGCTGAGAGTCCTCGTAATTACCACGATTTCACTTCTGGACTATTCTACTTTTGTCCAACGTTGAAAGGCAGGGATAGGATTCTAGAATAGCAATTGTTACAAAACACAGCATCCCATTAGACTAGTGCTCTTGATCCACTGCAAATGCAGCAAATACAAAGAGAGAGAGACAGACAGAGACAGAGACTTCAGTCCAAATTGAGTGCAGGTTTTGACATGTAAGATGTAGCTGCCAATGAAAATCTTGTCGCTGAAAGGAAGAGCTAAAGCAGCAGGGGGCAGACGGCTCAGAAACCACAGGGGGCCAAGAGGATCTGAATGAGCAGTCGAAGCAGCTAAAGACCAAATGTTAAAACAAAGAGCGTCAGAGGCGCATAAAAACTCCTGCTGCTGGCTTCCGGCACACTGTCTTCTGCAATCTTAAATGGTTAAAAGAAAGGTCGAGGAAAGGGTCAGGCATTTCTGCCTTGGTGGCACAGCTCACATCCGCCCAGCCTGAGTGATCGGTGGCTGCAGTGTGCCACCTAATGGTGACACCAGTTGCTTCGGATCTAAGTGTGTGATTGCACTTTTCAATCATCTCCAGTTTCTGGCTCCAATCTGAGCGAGATGAGAAGAGCATAGCTTTGTTACAGCTACAAACAGCAGCCTTGCTTTGAGTTTTTGCGGCCCTAATGAAGATGCTGAGTATGCTTCGCTTAAATATTAAAATTCAAATTAAATGTCAACCAGATGTGATGATAACTAAAAAATGCAAAAGTACATTGTTATGTTTAATGAATACAAACACCAAAAAGGGCTGGGCTTCATTTATTGTGTTTCTCTAAATCCAGGAGTTTTAGGCTGAATATCCCAACATCTTTATTTTCTCCACCAATCCTATATTTTAACCAAGTGGCAGTCCTACACAAAGTTTTAAAACCAACGTTGTTAGGGGCGCCTGGGTGGCTTAGTCGGTTAAGCGTCCGACTTTCGCTTAGGTCATGATCTCGCGGTTTGTGGGTTTGAGCCCCGCGTCGGGCTCTGTGCTGACTGCCAGCTCCGAGCCTGGAGCCTGTTTCAGTCTGTGACTCCCTTTCTCTCTGACCCTCCCCTGCTCATGCTGTCTCTCTCTCTCTCCTAGAAACAAATAAAAACATTAAAAAAAATAAAAATAAAAATAAATAAAACCAACGTTGTTAAAGTTAAGAGTCCTTCCCTGAGAAACACATTTTCTGCAACATTATCTTCTCTGGCCAGTTATTTCTTCTTTACTTTTTATGCACACATCCTAGCAAGATCTGTTCTTTGGGCACTGTGTCCGTGAGTATGCTGTTGCCACTTGGACCCTCTATCCCAGGGGTAACTGGTAAAGGGATTTACATCACATTTATAACCAGGGTAAAATTACCAAGAAAGAAAAGGGCTAAGAACCCAATACTAAATACAGGAAAGGGATGGGGGGCGGGGGGGGGGGGAGGGTGGTTCTGCCTGAAGCTGAAGCTTGAATCACAGATCAACGCAGTACCACCGGGACCACCGTGGTCCGTTGGTCTGCAGCTCCACCCATTCGCAGGTGTTGAAAGTAGATGATTTCTGCATCAGCCACCCTGCTTTTTGGTTATTACTTTTTTTTACATTCATTAAAGGCTCGTGTGTGTGTGTGTGTGTGTGTGTGTGTGTGTAAAAATTTAAGTCTAGTAGATGAATCAGGAGGTAGTAAGAGATGATCATAGGAAAAAACCATGAAAGGAAACAATGATTTTTTTCCTTTGGTTTTATGATTTTCTGTACAATTGCTTTAACAGCAACGGCAGTGACATGAAATTTGGTGCCTCAGAGTAGTGAGACAGGGAGGTCAAAAGATGCTAAAATCAAGCAACTCAACCATAAGTTGGGTTTCACCCTCACAATTTTGGCTACCTCTTGCCACGCTGGTGCGTGCTCAATGCTCAGATCACTGCCAGTCATTCTATAGATTCCAGGTGTCTCATAAACTAAGCAAATCATCCAACCTGTGCGAGATTTACGATGACATCACACAACAGTCTCATTAATAAACGCGTATGCAATATCCCTAGAGATGAGAAATAATATTTAAGAAAAACAAAGTCTTGGTTGAAAATAATGATTGGTGTTTCTAATAAATAAGGGAACTAAGACCTGTAAGGGTGGGGGAAGGGTGTAGGGAGAAGAGCAGTGACCACTGACTTCCTGCAGCCTCCTGCGCAGGCTGAATTTGTTTGCCAACTTCCAGCAACAGCCCTAGGCTGCAAGGGTCTGTGTGGAAGCCCAGGGGCTTCAGCGAGGAGGTGCTGCAAACAGTCAGCGCCCCGCTGCCAGCGCTTCTCCAAGACAGCTTATTTCACTGCCTTTCCAGACACGAAAACTAGGCTGTGGGAGCCCAAGATGTTCTTCCAGAGCTCAGGAAGCTTGTGTAAACGGCGCCGGACTTCACAGATGCAATCTGGACTTTCGTGGGACTTTATCTGATGAAGAAATTTTTGAGAACTTTAAGAATTGTCAATTGCTTCAGAGGTTGCACTTGGGGGCTCGCTTGGAAATGTTTGCCTTTTTCAACCTTTAATTGTTTAAGCCTAGATCTCGGGCCTTTTTTGGTACTTAGTAACCTCATCATTATCTTATAATTGTAGTCAGTAAAAGGCTCTTTGAACAGAAAACAGCTGAGGGCAACTCAAGGAGGATTGTCTAGTGGAACATCTAAAATGCAGTCAAGGAAGTTAGCAGTTGGGGGCCCTGTGGTAGCTCCCCAAAGTCCCCTAGGCATTTTCAACCGGGACACTTACACTTTCCTCTTGATAGAAAAGATTGTGTGTGTGGCCCTTTGACTGCAGATCCTGGGCCTTTAAATTTTTTAATATTTAAATTTTAGAATACTTAAAATCTGTAGTCCCTGGTAACATGGGAAGCTGCTGTCATTCATTCACCTTCCATCTTTCTCCTGTTGAACCTCTTCCCCATGGCAAGATGCTCACTGAGCTTAAATAAGTAGGCCTTAACCTACTTGCACCTTAAGGTCCCTTGGGATTATCTACAAACTGTTGATGCTTGCTCACACCCCAAGAAATTCTGGTTTCATTTGTCAAGGGTGGGGTCCAGGCATCAATATTTTTCTTTATCTTCCCAGATACATCTATTGTGGAGCCAAGTTTGAGACACCTAATTTTAAAGAACTGGGTTTAATTCACATACGAACTTGACTTTGGAGCCTAACCTGAGGTTTCAATAAGGTGTTAATAATGGAACCTGTTCCTCCCTCACGTGAATCTCTGCCCATGAGTCCCCGCCCAGGCTTACACTTGGCTGGCAGAAGAGGGTGTGTTTCTTACAACATTACAGACCTCATTATGCTAACCTGCTTCCGTAATCATTTTGTAACATTTTGCTCTATTTTCTATGAAGGCCAAGCTTTAAAAGGAGTTTTGAACTGTTTGCCACATCCCTGTTCCTGTCTCATCCTGACAGCAAAGGAAACGCTAGCTGGCGTCACAATCTTTCCCAACATGTTTTTAAGATGACAACTACAGCTTCTACTGACATAATAGAAACCTTACTGTGTTGTTAATAATAATAATAATAGTAAAATAATAATAATAATGAGTCCCTTGAGACTACTAACAATAGCAAATTGGCCACAAACTAAGAAGATGAGCTTTCCATGCTGCTCAAGTGTATTTTTGAAGGAAGCCCTCGAGACACAAGAGCCAATACAAGAGGGTCTCTGGTCTCTTGCGTGTGTTCTGGAAACAAGCCAGATGAGGCTTCAGACCCTCGGGTTGAACTTTGATGTCACAAGATGAGTCTCCTTGGGGCGCCTGAGTGGCTTAGTCGGTTAAGCGTCCGACTTTCGCTTGGGTCATGATCTCGCGGTTCATGGGTTCGAGCCCCGCGTCGGGCTCTGTGCTGACTGCCAGCTCAGAGCCTGGAGCCTGTTTCAGTCTGTGACTCCCTCTCTCTCTGACCCTCCCCTGCTCACGCTGTCTCTCTCTCTCCTAGAAATAAATTTAAAAAAAAAAAAAAAAAAAAACAAGATGAGTCTCCTTTCCTCTGTTGTAAAATGGGGAAAGTAAAATTGGCCTACTGCCCTCATAGGCTGGTTGTGGGGCCCAAACTGAGCCAATGGTACAAGAGAATGTTATCACATGTGACGCCCCTTACACATGGAATGCCTGGATGTGGGCCTAAGAAAAGAGACTGCAGACCAGTAGCTGCTGGTCATGTATCAGAGGCTACACAAGGGACCCTTCCAGCTCTCCTACATATGTTCATAAACTATTACTCCTACATCACATGAAATAGTGTAGGGGCACCTGAGTGGCTCAGCTAGTTAAGTGTCAGACTTCGACTCCAGTCATGATCTCACAGTCGAGCCCCTCATTGGGCTCTGTGCTGTCCACACAGACCCCACTTTGGATCCTCTGTCGCCCCCTCTCTCTCCCTCTCCCCTGCTTGCACTCTCTCTCTCAAAAATAAACATTAAAAAATAGTCTAGAAAACAAGTATTAAAAGCCAAGTTTATTCCATACTCAAATAATTCATAATAATTCATTTTTAGAAACATAATATTAATAATTAGAGATGTGCAGAAAGACAGATATCTCTTAATTTATTCATCAATATTCATTGTGCACCTACTATGTGACAGATTCTGTTTGAATCCCAATGTTGGTTACAAAATTAATTAGTATACTGAAAATATGGGAATAATCAAGATGTCAAAACATTATAGGTAATATATCTCAATTATAGAATGTCACACAGTAACTAGAAATAATGTTTTGGTTTTTCATTTTTTAAGTTTATTTATTTAATTTGAGTGAGAGCAAGAGCGAGAGAGGGAGAGTAGCAGAGAGAAGGAAAAAGAGAATCCCCAGCAGACTCTGTGCTGACAGCAGACAAGGGGCTAGAACCCATGCACCATGAGATCAGGACCTAAGCTGAAATCAAGAGTCAGATGCTTAGCCAACTGAGCCACCCAGGTGCCCCAATGTTTTGAAGAATATGAAAGACACAGGAAAATGTTCATGACGTAATGCAAATAAAAATCAACATACTAGATGAAAATACATAAGCAATCTCAATTTTGTTTATTATACATGTTTTTAAAAGATGTGTGTGTGTCTTTTAATTGTTAAGGGTAGAGTCCAGACATCAGTATTTTTCTTAATCTCCCCAAACATATCTGTTGTGTAGCCAAAATTGTGACACCAATTTTTTTTTAATGTTTATTCATTTTTGAGAGAGAGAGAGAGTGAGCAGGGGAGAGGCGGGGGGGGGGGGGGCGGACAGAAAGAGGATCCAAGCTGGCTCTGTGCTAACAGCAGCAGGGCTCAAACTCACGTGAGAGATCATGACCTGAGCCAAAGCCGGACACTCAACCGACTGAGCCACCCAGGCACCCCGAGACACCTAATTTTAAATGATTGTGTCCAATTCACATGCTCATTTGACATCCTTCAAGCCTATCTTTCAAGTATGTATACATACTAAAACCGTCTTAAATTACTTTAAATGTCATTTAAATGCAACTACTTAAAAGGCTAAATTACTTTATTCTGGGTGGTAGGATTATTTTTCGATTCTCTTATAAATTTTCTGCATTCTCCAATTTTTCTACACTAAGTGTGCATTACTATTATAATCCCCAAATGAATGATAACTTAGTTTTTCTAAAATAAAAAAACAACATAATTAGTGTTTTACAATGGATATAAATTATTGTTCTTATTAAACATTACGATGAAGCTTCATTAATGCTCTCATTTAGTATTTTCCCACATTATAGTGCTTCCAAATTATATTCACTCAGAAAAAGTTTAAAGGGATTCTCTTGTATTTGAATGATGTCTTTATAAAATTAGCCATTTCTTTGTGTGTATTTAAGCTCTTAGAACTACCTTTCAAGTTGAAGTACAGTCATTCCAACTGAGGTCTTCTGGTTGCTATGACAATTTATTTCTTATCTCTGCTACCCTGTGATCCCATCACGTTAGCATTGGGCAGCATCTTACTTGAATTGTTTGTGTAGTGATGCAGAGAAGCTTTGAATGTTCTTACCTTTATATAATATTCTTTAGTAAAGAACTAGTCCTTTGGTATGTGCCATTTGAAGAAAGTTCAGAGGGGAGAAAATAAATAATTCATAGGAAATAACAAGAGAACCATCAAGCCTAGGTAATTCTGAGCATAGACATGGATGCCACAGCAGAGTTATAAATAGGATTTGAGTAGCATAGTTGGTCTGTATGGCGATTAAGAGGCAAGCCTAGGTGGGTTTTTTTTTTAAATATATAGAAAAATAATGTTACTATCCCATCATTCATGTACTCATCCTTTCATGAAATATATAAATAGCACCTCTTCTGCACAAGTCCTGTGCTTATGTGTTTAACAAGGGTTACAAAGGACAATGGTCCCTGCCGTGCAGAAGCTAACATTTGGGGCAGGTGGGGATGCAGGGTGTTGTCACTGGGAAGCAGTTGCCCAATGAGAGACCACATTTCCCAGGCACCCCTAGGATCCAAGGGTAGCCATGTGATACTCATCACTGAATGAGAATGGATTAGATACGTGTCACTTTCAGATCATCTTTTTATGAAATACATGTGCCTTCTCCATGCTTTCATCTTCTATCTGCTAGAAGCTGAAGAATCTAGGCCCTAGATGACGGCAGAGCCCCACAACATGGAAGGAGCATGGGTCTCATGCTATGGTGTGTTTTAAATAGGCCCACAAATTCTCTGATACTCCTCCCTTGAAATCTGGAGCTTAATTTCCACCCCTTGAGTGTGAGCTGGACTTGGTGACTCACTTCTGTCTAACACATAGAATGTAGAAATAATGATAGAGTGTGATTTCCAAGTGTAGGTCATAAAAGACAGGCTCCATCTTGCTCCCTGTTGGATCTCTTGCTCTGGGGCAAGCCAGGTGCAAGGCCACAACGACACTTAATGGACAAGTAGAAAGGTACTGTGAGGGAGCCATGTTGGAAGTGGGTCTGCCAGCCCCATTCAAGCCTTCAGCTGACTACAGCCCCAGGCAGCAGCTGACTGCTATTTCATAAGAAACCGTAAAGACAGAACCACCCAGCTGAAACTCTCTCAAATCCCTGACCCACATAAATTTTTATATACTAAGTGTTTTTAAGCAAGTAAGCTTGGGGCTAATTTGTTATGCAGCAATATATAACTAATAGATAAAATACATGAGTAAAGAGGCACCCTGGGTGGCTCAGTTGGTTAATCGTCTGGCTCTTGGTTTCAATTCAACTCATGGTTCATGAGTTCAAGTTCCACATTGGGCTCTGTGCTGACAGCACAGAGACTGCTTGGGATTCTCTCCCTCCCTCTCCCTCTGCCCTCCCTTGCTAGTGTGTTCCTCCTTTCTCTCTCTCTCTCTCGCGCTCTCAAAATAAATAAAATTTTTTAAAAATACATGGGTAAAACTAATAAAATACTTGAATCGACACATAGAGAACAGCCTATGTAAATACCAAACAGTAAATACCATGTTTGACTGTCATACGAAACGACTAAAAGTCATGGGTTTTCTTTCTTAAAGCAGCCAGCATAACCTTCACTAATTTGAGGAGGTTACATATGTTCATTTCCAACCTCCCGTGCACCACAGTGTTCATCACTTTTAGGTACTCAGTATTTGTTGAAGGCATAAGTGATTATATGAAAAGACCACACATGCCCTCAAAGAGGGACAAACCGACTACAAGAGGCACACAGAGGAAAGAGAATTCGTCTTCATTTACGAAAACAACATTCTTCGTGGAAGTGGTGATATTAGTGTCTTGAAATCAAACAATTTTGAGAGACAGACTTGAGGCAAAGGTGTCCCAGGCAGGGGTAACATCAGAAACACAGATAGAGAGGTAAGTAAAAAGTGAAAACAATTTGAGGGCTAATAGACTATCCCATTTGACAGAAACATTGAGGGATAAGGGAGATAAGGGGTCAAACTTACAAAGAAAACCTGTGATCCAACCCAGAAGACCTTCAATATGCAAGAATCGGTTTTCATATCAGGGCCATTGATAAAACTGGAATGAATAGAGCCACACCTGGTGTAAGATTCTTAAGGTGGGAAAACAAAAACACTGAGACCAGCAAGAGACTACTGGTGTAAGTTGTGACAAGTTACGGGGCCTCTCCTCCCAGAATGGAATGAAGGAATGGCGGTAAGAAGTGCGGAACAGCTCAGGCCTTGTCAGTGGCTTCCCCGTGCTGACAACAGCTCCGTCTGAGGCAGTCCACACTATCCCTCCTCGTGAGTAAATTCTGTAAGCATGGAAGAGATTTTCTACTATGTAAAGTTAACAAGATATCAAAAACATTTACTTTGGCCTCAGCATCACCTTCTAACCAAACTGAACTAACTGGCCTTTAAGAAAGATCGCACCTGCATGTTGGGCTTGTCTAACCAAGGGAAAGTCAAGTATTCATTAGTCAGGGCTGCTCATTGCTCAGCCTCAAAGCATCCACATATCTTTTTTTTTTTTTTTTTAATATTGACTTATTTACTTTCAGAGAAAGAAGGAGAGAGAGAGTATGTGAGCACGGGAGGGGCAGAGAGAGAGTGTGTGAGAGAGAATCTCAAGCAGGCTCTGCGCTGTCAGCACAGAGCCCGACACAGGGCTCGATCTCATAAACCTGAACTGAAATCAAGAGTTGGATGCTTACCCAACTGAGCCTCCCAGGTGCCCCAAAGTATCAGCTCTTCTTCAGAAGCAGAGCAACAGACCCACAGAGTGCAAACTTTAGAGGTGGAATATACCCTTGAGCCAGGAAATTCAGGCTGACATCTGCCCCAGCTAACAGAAGCTGTCTGTTCTCAAAGAAGCAAGCTGGTAGGTAAGTCCCACAGGACAGAGAGCAGCAGACAAGACAGAGAAAAAAAGTCATCTCAGGGTTCAAGAGATTCTTGTGCATCCTCAACCCAAGACCCTCTCCCAAATATTCCCACATCTGCCTCTGGCTTTCTTCCCTGGTCCATCTCTCACTGGTGCTGCCTTTGTTGACTCTTTTACTGACATTTGTGGCCATTTCCTGCTCTATAACTCTTGCTAACGTTTTGGCCTTCCCAGAAGATGGGCTCATTTCGTCCAGAGAAGCTTCCTTCCCTCCCTGTTGCTGTCAGAAAGAATGACTCGCAGTGCCTCTTTCATCTCTCTTCTGGGGGCCCGGCGCCACCGAGCCCACACTTGGGGATCCTCTGCAGCGCAAAGGAGGAGATGAGAAAGTTGCTGGTATATTTCAGCTGGCTTCGTTAAAAACAACTCTAGGCACTACGAAGTGTGTGTTATTAATATGCATATGTGATATCTTTGAGGCAGAGCTGCCTTTAAGGTGTATTTTCAGCAGGACAACATTTTCCCACGTGAGGGGGGAACAACAGTGAATCATATGTGTGGGAGGGAAAAGCCTGTGGGCTATGTACAATACTTACTCCCTTTGTGTCTCGATTCCCTCTCCCCCTCGCCCCCTCCCTCCCATTTTATTAATGGTTTCTGCAATTACTGGTAACAGTGCATTGCCGGCAAAGAAAAATTGGTGGCTGTTTGACAGATTGTTGGAAGGAGGGGCAGGAGAAAGGTCATAAGTGAAAAGAAAGGAGGGGATTGCGGCAGCGAAATGGAGTTTCTGAAGCCAGGGTACTCGAGGATATGGGGAGGTCAACAATCCAGCTGGGGTAGGATTCTCTGTGTTACAGCACCTGACAGTTTATAAATAGAAAGAGAGAATTCAGAACAGGAGAGGTCAGCCTGAGAGCACATCCAACATTATCTAAGACGATGCTTCTCGAGGGATTCCGAGCGGGAGGCCCCAAGAAACTTGATAGAGAGGATTTTCATATATCCATTATAGGTTCCTAGAGACATTTTAAGTGGAAACAGTGGTGAAAATAGCCAAGAAGTAGATTCGGGATTTTTTTTTCTTTTTATTTATTACTCAATGTACAAAAGAAGGATTTCCTATTATGGCCAGAAAAGGAAAGAGTAGCCTCTGAAAGAAATATCACATTAAATAAGTAAACAAATAGATATATAGTCCCTAAGAGGAGTATCAAGAAATGCTGTTACAACCTGGCTTTGGTTACTGGATTTGACAATGGAAGTGTCAGCCCAGCTAAGTACAACTGGGTTCTTATCCACATAATAAATATAGCATGATTCCAAAATTTCACATGAGTTAAAATAGGTTGGAAGGACTCTGCCCATCAGATTGACTATAAAACACCTGAAACCAAGAGCTAATATTGAGATTCAGTAGAAGGAGAATATTTCTGCTTATTTGTATTTATTAGTGTACAAACATCACATATTCAGTGGATATTATATTTTTTATTTAAAAAAATGTTCTCAATGGGAACCATAGGGCTAAGAAGGTATTTGCGTTTGAAAAGGCAAATCTCCAACACATTTTGTGCATGCAGCATTATACCTTATCCTGTATTAAATTTAAGTGAAATTACTGGTAACTAAGCATCTTAATAATAGTTGGTATTTTTTTAATGGTTTATTTCTGAGAGAGAGACAGCATGAACAGGGGAGGGTCAGAGAGAGAGGGAGACACAGAATCCGAAACAGGCTCCAGGCTCTGAGCTACCTGTCAGCATAGAGCCCGATGTGGGCTCTCATGAACCATGAGATCATGACCCGAGCCAAAGTTGGACACTTAACCGACTCAGCCACCCAGGTGCCCCAACAGTTGGTATTTTTTAAAGACTACTATCCTTAGAGTTTTTAGAATATATGTGAATATACATACTAAAATTTTATGCACTCCATTTGGTTCCATTATAAAATGCTGTCAAGTCAAGGAAAACACGTCTATGTCAGCCATAGGAGGCGGGCACACAGTAGTAACAACTGGAATGCACATCCAGTATGAGAAACCGAACGAAGTCCAGAGATGAATGAGATAAAACCCCTTTATTAAACTACAGTGAGATATCACCTCACACCAGTGAGAACAGCTAAAATCAAAAACAAAAGTAATGGGGTGCCTGGGTGGCTTAGTCAGTTGAGTGTCGGACTCTTGATTTCAGCTCAGTCATGATCCCAGGGGGATTGCTGTTGTGGGATTGAGCCCCATGTTGGGCTCAGCTCCACATTGGGCTCAGCACTGAGCATGGAGCCTGTTTGAGATTCTCTCTCTCTCTCTCTCTCTCTCTCTCTCCTCCCACCTTTGGCCCTCCCCAACTCTCTAGCTGGCTCTCTCTCTCAACTTAAAAAAAGTTAATAAAATGATAAAATAAGAAAACCACAAGGAATAACAAGTGTTGGTGAGGATGTGGAGAAAAAGGAACCGCCATGCACTGTTGGTAGGAATGCAAACTGGTGCAGCCATCATGAAAACCAGTATGCAGTTTCCTCAAAAAATGAAAAATAGAACTACTCTATGATCCAACAATCACACTACTTACCCAAAGAATACAAACACACTAATTCAAAAGCATATGTTTTTTGAATCTATGTTTATAGTATCATTATTTACAATAGCCAAGATACGGAAGCAGCCCAAGTGTCCACTGATAGATAAATGGATAAAGAAGATAGATATAAATATAGATTATTATATATATACACCATGGAATATCATTCAGCCATAAAAAAGGAATGAAATCTTGCCATTTGCAACAACATGGATGGAGCTAGAATATAATGCTGAGCAAAATAAGTCAGAGAAAGACAAATACTATATGATTTCACTCATGTGAATTTAAGAAACAAAACAAATGAGCAAAGGAGGGAGAAAAGAGAGAGAGATAGAGAGACACTAAGAAACAGATTCTTAATTACAGAGAGCACACCAATGGTGACCCGAGGGGGGGGGGTGTTAAATGGGAAATGGGAATTAAAGAAGGTACTTGTGATGAGCACCAAGTGTTGTATGGAAGTGTCGGATCACTGTATTTTACACCTGACACGAATATAACACTGTATGTTAACTCTACTGGAACTAAAATAAATTTTAAGAAAACATTTAAAATAACCTTTATGGAAGGACTCCAAATATTAGTGTGGCTGAACGAGTTTAGGAAATAAAGAAGGGGAAAAAATGCCACCCACTAAATCTGGGAGCCTTGACCTACAGACACCTAGAGAAGAATGTCCCAGTCCTCAAACATGCAAGATGCCACTCAGTATTCTGACCTAATTTCCTGGTACCCTGAGCCAGCCTCATCCTGGAAGGCTTCTCCCTCCTTACCCCAGCACTCTGAGGTTAAGTGTTGGCTAATGACCCGACAGAGTCACTCTCTTCGTCAGAGCCTAGCCGTGCCCAAGAGCACTGAGGGTTCTGAGAAGCCACCCACATAAAAATGCCCTGGCGGGGATTCACGGCCATCCCCTCTGCCAGCAAGGCAGCTCCCACTCATCATGACACAGGGCCAGTTCCTTCCCCGGGGTGGCCTCTGGAGCAGATCTCCAGCTCGTGAACTGTAAGAGCCTTTCAAAGCTTGCCTGCTCTCTCTCTCTCTCTCACCCATTCACTTCCAGTCTCTCTGACTCAATTGCATGCTTGGAGACTGCCCTCTGCACTCATGCGGCAGGGACCACCCAGTTCAGGGAGGACAGCCCAGCCCTCAGGCAGCATACCCCTCAGCAAAGCATATGAGGCTTGAGGAAGAACAGTGTCTGAGGCAAAATGAGGCACTTTGTGGAAAAATGACATTAGAAATAGGCCTTGAAAAATCACCTCTGACTCTCCCCAAAATCCATCTGAATCCACAGGTCAAGATTCAAGAACATCTGGATCCTAGTGGCGCCTGGGTGGCTCAGTCCATTGGGCATCTGACTTCGGCTCAGGTTATGATCTGACTCATGGTTCCAGAGTTCGAGCCCCATGTCCATCTTTGTGCTGACAGCTCAGAGCCTGGAGCTGCTTTGAATTCTATCTCTCTCCCCCTTCCCCCATTCACACTCTGTCTCTCTCTCTCAAAAATAAATTGAAAAATTGAAAAATTTTTTAAAAATCTAGATCTTATAACATGTCACATCCCACTATCGGCAATAAGTATCCCTCACAAAATTTGACAGAGAGAAGGGGGAAAAAAAACCATTTTAATCTAAAAACCTCAGATTGCTTTTCAAACCTATACCTTTCCTTTTTCTTACACAATGAAAAATTTCAGACATCTTCTGTTTAAACCAGGCCCTCACTTTTTTTGCACTTTTTCCTTATGTTCACCCCCCTAAACACCCCAGCCTCTAGACCACTGCTAGATCTACTGAGCTGCACTTTCATTAAAATGGCACGAAAAATTGTGCCTCCACAGAAGGGTTAAGGGGACCAAAAGAAGTGCTTTGCCATCGGCTTTCTTACCAAGGACTGGCCTTCCAGGAAAATTCACAGCCCTCCGATTTACAGAGGAAACACTAACGTATCCACTAAATGCCACCCCAACACTTGGAAAACATGTCAAATTTTATTTGTACATAAAACTTCTACTGTTAATGTACATAAATGCCTACTAAAGAGGCCAAGAGGAGCAATCATTAAGTAGATTGACAGACTGGATGCACAGAACGGACAGAGAGGGCTGTGCCCACGCATCGGGTACCCAGGAACCCAAGTGCACTTCATGAGTCCACACCAGCCAAATGGCACTGGCACGAACTGCCTGTCAGAGTGAAGGTAATTGAGCTGGGTACGATAAGGGCATTTGCTGAAATGAAGCGAACAGTGTTTGATTTAAATTTGGTCTCGTCTCAAGTCTCACTATATTTAAACCTACCTAAGAGGAATCAGGGGGAAAATACCCTGAATAACTGTGCGTGGACAAAAATCATTTGCAACTTACTTGCATATCTCTTAGTCACCGTAGACAAAAAAATCACGACGTGAATTCCCTGATGAATGAATGTGACTGAAAACAGTTATCCAGGTATCCTGAGGACTCTGAAGAACCCGGATAATAAAGGTACGCATTTTGGGTATTCAAGGTGTCGAACTGTAGGAACTTCTGCTTCCCTGCAGAAGATGCTAACGTACATTCCTGGTACAACTTGCCTATGGATTGGCTGATTATACTATCTTTTCTCTTTGTATCATCAATTTTCAAAAGAAAAAGAAAAAGAATCTCACAGCTAATGGCATTCTTGACCTAGGCTTGCAAAGAAGTGCACCAGCATCCAAATACACTTCACGGAAGTAGCATTTATCAAAAGATGCCCGTCTTGTTTAGTAAACAAGAATGGCGCCAGTGTCCCCACAGGAAACAATGTCAGTTTAGGGAAAAGACAGAAACCTGAAGCAGGTTCCATCCAAGTCAATTCAGCAGGCTCTTTACCAAATACTCACTTGCGACTGCTCTAGTGTTCTGCTATTTTGAAAAATATTTAGCATGGTCTCTTCTCTAAGACAATGAAAAAAGTCTTTGAGATTTGGATGCAAACGGACCTCTGGAAGTGACAGCTGTCAAATTTTCTGATAATTCAGACGTGACGCGAGCTCAGTGTTGAAAAACAAAACAAACAAACAAAAAAAAAAAAATGGTGCCTTGCCAGTCACACCACAGACTGGCGTCTCAACAGGTCCAACACACAGCAAAGGAAGTCCCTGCACAGAAAGACATTTGTCAAAGACACATGACAGGCCATTCAGTTCAGGAAAACTGCTAAGAGCAGCCTAAACTCTGTTAAGATTAAAGAGCAAACAAAATTACTAATGTTGTGTTGACTTCAAGGACTTTTTCAAGGATGAAGGACCTCATGGGGACCTGGACATCAGACCAAAGAGTTTTAGCTTGAGTACATAAGTATGATTTTTTTTTCCAGTTTTCTTCTTCTTTTTTCATTTCACAAAGCACATGAAAATGTTGACTCCAGTAACAGAAGAAAACTTCAATCGCTAATAGAGAAAGAGTATGAGGGAGATGATGGAATCTAAAACAAATAAGACCTGGGTGGGGCCAGGTGCAGGACAGATGCTGTAGAAAAGAGACCTCAACACAAGGGAAAAGTTTCCAAAGATTCTAAAATCAGTTCACAGAGTCGGCTCCCTTATTGGGTGATGAACTCTCCACCCCTATGCTGCAAGATAATTCCCACATTGGGGTGAGAGGTGGTACCTGATGACCTCCACAGACTGGAAAAGTGAGGGGCTCCACTACATGGCCCCCTCCCAGTCCTCAGAAAGACACTCCGCTTGCTTGGGTAAGCAGAGCAACATCAAACCAGGAGGTGTTAAACTATTATTCCAGAGAGCTTGTTAATTCTGAGTAGCACAGGGACCTGGAGATTAGTGAATAATAAATAAAGCATTTCTTCTTTTGTTGGTAGCGTCTGTCCCTGTTCATTAACTCTCTCTTTCTGGGCAGCCAAGGGGGGTTCTGGAAGGCATGATGCCTTTGGGTAGTTTCACTGCTGAGCAGAGCCACTAAACAGCTTGAAGCATGCTCCCTCCACTCCCCAAAGGGGAAAATACAGAGTCTTTTCCTTTTCCCATCCGCAGCACCTCCTTTGCCCTGTCTCCTGATCTGTAATGTCAAATACGATACACATAATCCATACACCTGTTCACCCCCCACTCTCCATTGGGATTCATTGGTAAATGGCTAAGACATAAACAATGGAAAGATAACTAACTGTGGCCTGATTTTTTAGCTATTGATTTTATCTTCTCAACTCATATCATGGCATATCATTTTCCCCTGTTGGTATTACTCGAAATTTTAGAATTGGAAGCTTTTTTTTTTTTTTTTTCTGTCTTCAGAAAGCAAATCAGCCTATCTGTTTTCACCTGCGACCATTTTGTGCGTTGATGGACGGAAAATGACGGAAGAAAGACGTGGGGAAGAACTGCCCAGCTCAAGAGGAGAGCCCCCCGTTCATTCAGGCTCCCCCACCCCCACCGCGCCACTGCTCCATCAGCGCAACAAGGAGGCATGGGTTACAGAGCAGTCACACCCCCGGGCTCTCTTCTCAGCCCCCCAGTGCTGCTCCCCACCTCCCCGTGGCAGGTCTGCAGGGAAGACCCCTCCTGCGGGGGACTCTCCTTCCTGGCATCGGTACCACGGAGTTCTCTCGGCTCTCCTATTTCTCTGATGCTAATTGTATGCCCCTTTCGTTGGTTTCAAATGCCCCTCTTTTCATCTAAATACCACCCTCCATTTTCTTTCCATATTCCTTCCTGCCCTCAAGCCCTAATTACTTCGCTGAAAATTATTCTCAGAATTGTAAGTCTCTCCCTGACCTCTCTCCTTAGCCTCAGACCTGCTCGTAAGCTGCCTGCCGGCCACCCCCACCTGGATACCCCACTGACCTCGGAGTTACAGCCGCCCACTAACTGGTCATGGGACCAGCACAGGTCAGTGCCTTCAGGCCTCCTCAACTGGAAAACAAAAGAGTTTAAGGAAATTATCTCCAAGGGGATAATATGGCAGTTTTGTCAGAGGTTGAACTTATCCTCATGTTCTATAATAAGCTTTATTTCTTGTTTTCTGCCTGACTCCTCCCCAAGAAGACTCAAACTCCAAAGATCTGGAGGCACGGCTAAAAACAAAATAACTAGGGGCGCCTGGGTGGCTCAGTCGGTGGGCGTCCGACTTCGGCTCAGGTCATGATCATGCCAGTTCCTGGGTTTGAGCCCCCACAACGGGCTTAGGGCTGACAGCTCAGAGCCCGGAGCCTGCTTTGCATTCTGCCCCCTTCTCTGTCTGCTCCTCCCCCGCTCACGCTCTGTCTCTCTCTCTCTCTTCTCTCTCTCTCTCTCAAAAATAAACAAACACTAAAATAAAAACAAAAACAACTAAATAATAAATAATAATATTTATTTATTTTATTATTTATAAATATTATAAATATTTATAAATAATAAATTATAAATAATAAATATTTATAAAATATTATTAAATATTTTATTATTTATTATTATTATATTAATATAAATAATAAAAACAAAACAACTAAAGGCCTGGTCTTGCCTCCAGCTCTGTTCTTTACACCTTACCCCACCACAGCACTTCTCAGTCTGCCTCCCACCTTTTTCTTCGGGACACCCCATAATCCAGCTTGCTTGCGGACCCTCAATGCCCATCCCGCAGCTTCACACCTCTGTGGCTTTTCTCTAGCTTTTCCTCCTCTCAAACACCTCTTTTCACTCCAAAGTCCTTTGACTACTGGAATCACACCCACTTTTCAGTGCTACGTGAGAGTAAGCCTTTTCTCATCCCAATGAATCCAAAGTGTCTCCTGGCTATTTCCTGGCTGCTCTCTGCCAGTGGTTCTTAACCTTGACTGTGCATTTGAATCACCTGAAAAGCTTTTCTGAAATCCCAGTCCCAAGGCTGCACCCCAGATCAATTAAATCGGAACCTCGGGGGAGGAACCTCCAGTGTTTTTATAGCTCCCTAGTTGCTTCCGATAGCAGTCAAGGTCGATAACCACTGCATTGTACCATTTATCACTTTCTTCCTTGTAGTTGTAATTATGCCGTATTTGTCTTATTCCCACTACTAAATTTGAAACTGCTTGAGGGCACAGACCATCTTATCACATCTGCTTATACCCCGCAGTTCTCAGTGAATCAGAGATGCAATAAATATTGTTGAATTGAACTTGGAAACTTGAAATTGACCATAAACTTCAATTTCAGATCTTGCATACAACTTTAGAAGAGGAATCGTGTTAGTGGAAGACGAATTTGAATTTTTTTAAGGCGGGGTGCTATTTGCCGTTACCAAAAATATTCTGATACGACTTTAAAATCAGAATAGCTCCCATTAAAGACCAATGACCTGTAAATACGCGTACGGCTGATGCTATCCTTTGCTTTTACACTTTTGTTTCTGAACCGTTCACAGACAAAATGAATATTCTACAATTCCTTGAGAACTGGTTGCCAAATGCGATTGTGTATATGTGCTCATTTCTAATTGAAATAAACAAAAGCAGTCGGTAACTTGCACACTGATCTGCCTTCCCCTGCTCTGAGACAGAAGGTACCAGAAGCAAAACTGCATCGTGAACTTAACACAGAGCATCTGACCTCCTTTCAGGAACCGCAGAAAATGAAATGAAAAATGAGACAGGGAAGACCTGCCAGCCTTTCATATGGCTACAGTTGCTAAGGAAACTGCTTTCTTAGCTTCAACCTGTCCAGTGCAGCCCTGTTCACATATTCTTCTGCGGTTTTTTGAAAATGAGGATATCAAAGAGAGAAAAGATCATAGAGAATAAAAGTCAGGGTTGTATTGGTCCAAACAGAGGCCTGTGCTGTTTCCCCTTGCTACACTCTTTCCCAGTCATCTGGAATATCTGCCACCTGGCAAAACCCTCCTGGAACTGAAAATCATAGAATTAGCCGATAAGGTAAACAAAGCAATGGGAAGCCCTATTTGACATGCAGCAGTAGCCGAAAAACTGCTTCCTCACCCCAACTGGGCTTTCTTTCCTGCTGGGAAAGTAGGAGGCAACTCTTAACACAGCAGGTGAAGCGCCTCAGCCCTCTCCTGCCCCACATCTTGGGAGAAAGTGCTCCATGGTTCTCGGCACCGTGAAAGTAACCCGGAGCTCCGAGGTAGCACCTGAACCGCACACGTGGGAAGGTGCAGCCTGGGACCTTTGGAGTCTCCAAGCCAAGCCGGGGGATGCAATAGGCTGGCCAAGGGAAATCAGAGGTGAGAAGGTTCGACCTGTCTAATCACCAGCCCTCACAGAGGATACAGAAACAGAAGAAGGCTCACAGGAGCAGATGACACATTCCATCAACCGCCAATTAAATAAGCAAGTATTTCCTCAGCATTTGCTGAAAAGATACGATGCTTGTGCAGCAATGGATAGAGATTGGTTTGGAAGAGTAAGTTGGCAATAAATATTGCTGTACTTCTTATTCAATGATGATGCTGCCTTCTTACTCCATTTTCCATAAAAACTTTGTTTTCTGAATGAATAATCTGCTTACTCCTCCAATTCTACGGAAATAAAGTATAAATAAAAGTTGTCTATGCAAGAGGCTAGTAGTACCGTTTGAATCAGAACGGAGGGACTGGGTGGCTGGAAGGAAGTCTCTTTCACTGCTAATCACTGCCTTGTTTGAATTTTGAACTAGGTAAGTGCTGCTTACTTAGGTTAAAATGTCCAAAGTATACTACGGATGGTTTTTAGGATGTCTTAGGAGAAATGTGTATTGGTTTTTCTCAAATTTATAAGACTTTCAGAGGATCCAGATAATATATTAAATGTTATCATCTTTGTAACTAATCCTATGAAAGGCAATGATAAGTATTTTTATTATGTTTTATATAATATGTATTATATATTTCAGCAAATGTACTTTTAAAATGCAGCATTCTACTATATGATGCAACATAGCTTCATAAATTCTTTTTATTCAGACTCCTGGGATATCACAAATGAGCTGGCAATAATACACTCAGGTCTAAAAACATTTTGGGTTTTCTCAGTCCTTTACATAAAAAAGCATTTCTCCTGAGGCTTCAACGGAAAGCCACACTATGAGGGAGATGGATTCACTGTAGTCCAGACTGTGGGCTTCTCTGATCATAACTGGACAACTCGGACCAAGTGACCTACCTACTTTCACTTTCTCAGCTAAAAACCAGGAAGCACAATACAATTATGGTAACTTAAAAAATCTAATTAATGACCACCGGGATTCTCTCAGATGGAGTGTGAAATCTGAACATTGATTATATTTGTCTTTTTCCTCATTTTACAGGTGAATGAAAAGATGCCAGTGTGTTGTCTCAGATGTGTGTCTCCTGACGGGGGAGCTCCTGCGGATGTTGCAGCTGGAGGCTGGTGTAGTCTGCTAAGCCCAAGGATTACCCTGTGGTCACAGGACTGTGGGAACGTTGTAAGGCTTCTGGAGACGTGCTCCCCAAAATCAATAGGTCAAAAGGATATCCCATATCTAAAAGGTACTGCAGTGAAATACACAAGAAATTGACTTGAAATACCATATTAAGAGCACATTAAAATCTGATTTAAACTCAGAATTCTGCTCTCATCTTCTTCTCTGGGTATAGCAGGAATAATCCATGACGCCAGTGAGAAACCATCTGTAGTGTTTCTCCGCAGATGTCAGAGATTCCCAGCCCTGCTTGGGAATCCATGACCCATGGGTTCCCAGAGCCGTGCTGGGAACAGCAAAGAACACCCAAGTCCCAGACCTGCTCCAGAACAATTAAATCCAAATCTCTAAACAGGAGCCCCTGGGTGCTTCCCAGGCTGATAGTCACTGGTTTCTATGAAGAGTAATTTTAAAATATGATGAGTCAAAGGATAAAATATTCCTGAATGCAAGGGCCATCTCAAGAAGTTAAGATAGGGAAGCCTGGGTGGCTCGGTCAGTTAAGCCTCCAACTTCGGCTCAGGTCATGATCTCACAGTTTGTGGGTTCAAGTCCCGAATCCTGCTCTGTGCTGACAACTCGGAACCTGGACCCTGCATCAGATTCTGTGTCCCCCTCCCCTCTCTCTCTCTACCCCTCCCCTGCTCACACACACTCTCCCCCCCAAAAAAATAAACATTAAAAAAAGAAGTTATTAAGATAATAGCTGTTGAGATTGTGGTCCCAAGGTAGGTAAGTGTGCACGTGTGTTTTATACGATAACATGTTTCCTTGGTGTTATTGTTCTTTTATTTGCCTATGTTTATAGAATTGCCTTAGCTAATAAAAATTGGGGCAACCTAGACATAGAAGGGCATCCATCAGAAAAGTAAAAGATGCAGCTTCCCACCAGGGAAAGCTTTTGCTGCTTAGATGCCAACTACTTTGCCTGCCTGAAGAATGCAAACTCCCGTATAAAACCTTGGCCAACCCCGCCTGAGCTGGCTGAAAGCATCTACTCTGGGCCAGGAAGCATTTTCTGTTCCCCACAGCAACCAGTTGGCAAGGACTTTGCTCACACACGCAGATTCTCTCTCTCAGGTCTCATGGCCAGGAGCTTTTTGGGTGTTCTGAATAAAACTTCTCCTTCAAGGCTTCCTTGTCTCCAGAATGCATGTCTACATGCTCTACACACATATGTATTTTGGCAGGGGAGAGACTTCCTTTAGGATTTCCTTTGAGGATGCATTTAAAGCGTGGACTTCAGGCAGGGACAAAATGACCTGTGGACAGAGGCATGTGCAGGCAGCGTAGTGTTCTTTTCACCTTGCGTGAAATTCAATAGAGTATCTTGGGGTCTGGGGAAAAGAACGGTGGACGGCTGAGGAATGTCTTCATTTCCCTTCCTGTCATTAAGCCCCTCCTTAGCCGGGGCTTTGTCAACTCCAAACAGACTCCCACCTCCAGTGTGAGGCCAGGCTGCTTTGAGTTTGCTTCATTTGGGATCTAACTCAACCTTGTTATATGCCAAATCCCCTCCAGGGTGTCCTACTTTTCTGGATCTTCTCCTGTGTCAGAGCTCCTATGGCTCCGTTTTTCTGTCCTTCAGGAGAATAGCACCCCACTGCCTCCCACTCTTCCCGGGGAGAGAACTCCAGGCTGGTTTGCCTGCTATTCAGAACACTGTGCAAAACGCATTTGGTGATCTTAAGTGAAGATTACAAAAGACGGTGAATTACTGTGACAAAATTTTACCAGCCAGGTTTTAAAATAAATGGAGCATGCTCTGAATTTGATTGAAAGAAAAAAGGGATTCAAAAGCAATTTGAAAATTGGGCTAGAGAAAAAAAATTCCCCTTTCTCTGCCTCTGCCAAGATTTTTCTTGGTTGCTTTCTTTCCTCCCTATCCAAACCTAACTTATTTCCACTTCTAGTGATTCCTCAAGTCTGAGAAACGAATGGGAGTAGAAGCAGGCTTGTTTTGAGAAACCAAAAATATTTCAAACCATACAGCCTCCAGAAGAAATCACGGTGCACTGAGATTTCATGGACTCTGAGTTACACCAACATGTGGTTAGATTCTTGATCTGCTACATAATAACCATGTACTTTCAGCAATTCTCTTGATCTCTTGGAGTCTCAGTTTCCCTACTAGTAAGAGAGGAATAACATCTCAAAGGTTACTTACGATGAGGATTCTGTAAAATAAGATGACATATTGACGTGGGAAATATAGTCTTTAAAAGATGCAAATTAGTTAATAAGGAGGGCTTTAGAGTTCAAGTTTTATCTTGTGAACTTATGGGTTATATGACCTTGGACAAGTTAACTTAACATCTCTAAGCCCCAGTATTTTCAAATAATGAAAAGAAATTTTAAACTCAGCTCACAGTATATGACACACTCTAACTGCTCAAAGTCATAATTTTAAATATTTTTTAATGTTTATTTATTTTTAAGAGACAGAGAAACAGAGTACGTGCAGGGAAGGAGCAGGGCATGAGGCAGACACCGAGTCTGAAGCAGGCTCCAGGCTCTGAGGTGTCAGCACAGAGCCCGACATGGGGCTCGAACTCATGAACCATGAGATCATGACCTGAGCCGAAGCCGGACGCTTAACTGAGGAGCCCCTCAAAGTCATAATTTTAGAAAAGTATCATTTTAAGTCATTCTCAGATTCATAAAGTTTTCTATTCTATAAGGTTTTCTATTATAATAGTTTTCTATTAACATGTATATAGCTCTGTCTCAAATTATTTGTTTTATTGGTTTATGGGAAACTTGCTTAAGAATCCAGTTGTCTCATTTCATAGACTAACTGTGTTTACATTTAGGTACCAAGTTCTTCATTTATGTGGAGTGTTTGTTTTGATCACTCGAATCAAAGATGACATTGTACTGGGTACTTTAAGACAGGACCACAAAAATGTTTCTGCTCCCAAGTATAACTAAGCCCGTCACCCTACACCAGATAATCAGTTGCCCCGTTATTGAATGGGGCCTTGGTGAGATTGTAGGAGTAAAAAGTCAACAAAAGAGAAGTCCCCTTTGCGGTTAAGGACTATGGCAGACCAGTGGAAAGCTTGTCTGATTCTGGTGGGAGCCTGGGGAGGGAGTGTGGGGGTGAGGGAGAGGTCAGTAGCGTAGAAGAACTGCGTTCCAGTTGGGACACAAAGACCAGAGCGCAACAGCAGGTGCAGCCTGCCTGACCACACAATGCCCTGAGACCCAATCTGTCCCTGCGAGCCCAGAGATATAGTTATGACAGGACACGATGCGGTTTTGTCCAGACATCAGCCACATCCATCCCAAGAGAAAGTGTGCTCAGCAGAGGGGAGAATCTGGTCTGAGGACAAAAGCAGGAGACCGGAAGACAGCTGGTGACAATCCCCTTTCTTTTCTATTACTGACTTGTCTGTTACCAAGATTTTGCAATGAGGTGATATATCTGTGGACAAACGAGGTAAAAGTGTACAACATTATGCCGTATCCAGGGCCAAGAATAAACTTCCTTGTGACTTTAAAAAAGCTCTGGGGTCTGCAAGGTGGGAATGTCATGTTATTATTATTATCAGGGATGAGCTGAGAATTGAAGCCCTGAAGCTCTCCCAAGTAGAGGGCACACAGCTCATCCCCCCTTGGCCACCATTAAAATGCATGCACACACACACGCATATACACACACGTGCACACATGCCCCCTTCAACAGTGCCTTCAAATCCCTACAGATCAGCAATCGCCTGTTCTACCTTTTCTGCAAGGCTAGTAACAATCCGGGATAGTTAATGTCTCTATTCTTCTCCAATAATCCACTTCACATCTCAGCCCCTACCCTCTGCATTGATTGGAGAAGAGACAAGAACCCACTTCTTGTTATTCCATGCTACACGATTCCTGAGCCTAGTAGGCATTCATTAAAGCAAGGGAGAGAGAGAGAAAAGGAAGGACGGAGAGAGAGGGGGGGTAAGGAAGAGCTTTTATAGTTCAATTAACATTAACTTGCCCCAACTCTAATCATTATCTTCTTTCTTTTTCCGTTTTTGCTCTAATTCCAAGCTCCCAGGAGGAAGGAGTTGCTCAAAATTAAGATACTTCACTGATCAAAATAAATGTATTTCCACAAGAAAGTCTACAGATATAAAAATAGATTCTGTATTTCCCATATGCATATGAACAATAAAAGTCAGAATTTGGTTAAAATCTCATCATAAGTAATCAGTTAAGCAAATATGGTATATCAATACAGTAGAAAACTTTGTCACCTTTAAAAAAAAAACTGTGTTTTAGAAGAATATTTAATTGCATGGATAAATTTTCACAATATACCTTTAAGTGAAAAGCAAAAGCAAGTTGTACAACAAAATGTATGTGTAGGTATATATGAAAGTGTATAAGGGTACATATTCCGGAATGTTAACAAAGGTTATCTCTGGGTGGGCACCTGGGTGGCTGAGTTAATTAAGCATCTGACTCTTGATTTCTGCTCGGGTCATGATCTCACAGTTGGTGAGCTCGAGGCCCATATCAGGCTCTGCACTGACAGCACAGATCCTGCTCGGGACTCTTTTTCCCCTCTCTCTGCCCCTATCCTGCTCACAGGCTCATGATTCTCTCTCTCTCTCTCTCTCTCTCTCAATAAATAAATAAATAAATAAACTTAAAAGTGTAAAAAAAATCCAAGGGTTATCTCTGGGTAATGAATCCTAGGTGATTTTATGTTATCTTTATATCTTTACATGCCTTCCCCAAATTCTTACAGAATTTATGTATATTAAGTTTATAATCAAAAAAGAAATTATTACAAGAAAATAAAAGCCATATGAATACTAAATGAAAAATAAATGATTTATGGGGTGCCTGGGTGGCTTAGTCGGTTAAGCGTCCGACTTTCGCTTAGGTCATGATCTCGCGGTTCGTGGGTTCGAGCCCCGCGTCGGGCTATGTGCTGACTGCCAGCTCAGAGCCTGGAGCCTGTTTCAGTCTGTGACTCCCTCTCTCTCTGACCCTCCCCTGTTCACGCTGTCTCTCTCTCTCTCTCTCTCATAGAAATAAAAAAAAAAAAATTAAAAAAAAATAAATGATTTAAGAAAACCTCCACATGCAAATGAAGATTCCCAGAACGAGATGGTTAGTACCAGATGTCGTAAAGGCAGGAAGGATTGTTATAATTATTGTTTTCCAGATCAAGATTCCCAGAAACTTCCATTGCTGTGTGAGTGATTTCCAATTACTCTATACAACCAAGCTCTTAGTTTTACTGCTCATTTTCCAGGCAAAGCTGACCACGATCTCTAGGGAAATTCATGTGACTTAATACTTAAGTTCTTCTGAAAACTGCAATACTACCACAGCTAGTTGCGTTGCTTGCTGCTCTGTTGCCGCTGTGAGGGACTGCTTATTTGTTTGTTTGTGAGGGTTGTACGAACACAGACCCACACACAGACAGGAAACCGTAAAAGAGCGACCTCACTGTTTGGAACCTCAGGAAGACGTGTCTCTGTGTATACCATGATAACATCTGCTTCTAATTGAGATGATTTATCAAAGTGGCCATCAGCGGGAACGGGTCAGCAAGTGCATAAATCTAGTACAAACACTTTCAGCTCTGAGCCTGGAAACATAAAGTCTGGTCTTGTTCCTGACATTAAGTAGCTAGCTGGCTGAGCCTGTGTAAATCAATTAATCTCTCCGTAACTCAGTCTCTCCATCTGCAAAGTGGAATTAATAATAGGTATCGATTGCCGGTTTGTGTCTCTGGCCACAAGGATGCTTCTCCTTCACTCATTTATTCTTCCAATAACCATATATTGAGGGGCTCCAATGTGCCAGGCACTAATTCTTCCAGGCCTCCTCCACCCCAGACTGCTTCCTGTTCCCACAGAGGGGCGGCCTAAGGACTCCTGGGCCCCCTTGCCAGCCCTGTGTTCACACTGCCTGTCCCTTGGGACGCCAAGGTGGAAATGGAGGAGGGGCTTAGGAGAAACGCACAGCGGGTGTCTGATGCTCGCTGTGTTATAACATGCGAAATACATGTGGGTTATAACATGTGACAGATGGCTGTGTAAGGTATGGAGAACTCGGCTGGTTCCTTGCAGAATATCACCATATGAGCAAAGGGCCGTGTTACCATTGGCGTGGTCATACCTGGAAACGATTAAAGTCTTTTGTTTTGTTCTGAGCCTGTTTGTTTTATTCCCTTGTCTTTGTTTTGGCTGTGTCACTGGGACCCATTGAAGGTCAAAAGCAAATACACGGTAAATAAAAAGAGGGCCCCACCGGTCCCACAATGGTCAAAAGATGGATAAGTTGGCTTCTTCTCAAAATGTTAGAAATATTTCCCAGGTCTTACCAGCAGGAGGAGAGGAGGCTCACTCCACTCAGAGGCTTAGCTGAAAGAGGAAGCGCAGCTATCCCTGCTTCTCCAGGCCAGTGAGGCATCTGCAGACACGGGAGCCCATGACTTAATACATCAGAGGAACCCTGGTCTAGAGACTTTGTTCTTTAAATCAATTCTGGGCTGTCTGAATCCTTTATAACAGCACTGGGGTTACCATATTTTCTCTGAGTCATAAAGTCAATGCAGCCAGAGCCCTTTTCTTATAAACAGTGGGGGTGTTTAATACCAGTTCAAGTGGTGGTGCGCGTAGCCTGGCACAGGGTGGCGGAAACACCATTTCCAGGATGGGCCTGACTCGAGTAGCACTGTGGCTTCTTTGAAGTGTGTCTCATTTTTCACATTTTTCTTTTTTGGGTGAATCCAACCCGAGCAGGCAGTTTCCAAGCTTTAATTTTAAACGGTAGGGATTCTTTTCAAACATTTCCCTAAATAAAAGTGACTAGGACAGAGGCAGAGCTGCAACATTCATGGGTGCCATTGGACGCCAGCCTCCCTAAGCAGGAAATAATTCATGTAAAAAGACACAAAAATGCATTCCCTGCAGGATGGCGGCCAGCATTAACTCTTCCATGAAAAGAACTCATCTGAGAGTTACATGAACGAGTACGTAATCATAGTCTACATTCGTGGAAAAACGTATGAATGTCTATACGCATAGCAGCACTATTCAAAATCGCCAAAAGGTAGAGGGGAACCTAGCTGGCTCATTCGGAAGAACATGCGACTCTCGATCTCAGAGTTTTAAGTTTGAGCCCCAAGTGGGATATAGAGATTACCTAAATAAATAAAACTTTTTAAAAAATAGTCAAAAGGTGGAAGCAACCTGAATGTCCATCAACAGATGAATGGATACACAAATGGGGTATATATGTATGCAAGTGTCCTAAAAAGAAAAACAAAACCCTGTACGACATAGATGAAGCTTGGGGACATTAGGCTAAGTGACAGCAGCCAACCACAAAAGGACAACTGTTGTGTAAGTCCACTTATAGAAGGTATCTAATCAAATTCATGGACAAAAAGTAGAATGGTGGCTGGCGGTGGGGGTGGGGGGTGGGGGGTGGGGGAGAGGGCCAGGGGGAGGAGGAGGAAATAACAAATTAGAGTTTAAAGGGCACAGAATTTCAGTGGGGAAAAGAGTTCTGTGACTGGATGCTGGTTATGTCACAGCACAACAATGTGAATGTGCTTAATGCCACAGGACTGTATGCTTAAAATGATCCAAATGATCAATTTTGTCTTGTATTTTTACCACAATAATTTTTTAAAAGCTTGGTATTCACAGAGTACTAGAAAGTTAGAGCAATAAAGTCTTTTGACCAAGAAGATTTCTGTAAACAAAAACAGTCACCAGGAATTATGTTGCCTGTAGTGGCGAAGTATTGATATACATTGGCACCCTTTAAATGTGACTTTTTTTTAATTTTTTAAACGTTTATTTATTTTTGAGAGACACACACACACAGAGAGAGAGAGACAGACAGACAGAGCACGAGTTGGGGAGGGGCAGAGAGAGAGGAAGACATAGAAACCAAAGTAGGCTACGGGCTCTGAGCCGTCAGCACAGAGCCTGACCTGGGGCTCAAACCCACAAACCGCGAAGTCATGACCAGAGCCAAAGTCAGATACTTAACCGACTGACCTGCCCAGGAGCCCCTAAATGTGACTTTGAATTGCTATTTGGCTAAACAAAAATATAAACTATTTGGCTGCTTTAATTGCCAAGCATACCTATGTTAATCATCTAAAGCAAATGATATTTAGATTTGGATATAGAAAGTCACACATGGAAAGAAAGAGAGAGAGAGAGGAAGGAAGGAAGGAAGGAAGGAAGGAAGGAAGGAAGGAAGGAAGGAAGGGAGGGAGGGAGGGAGGGAGGGAGGGAGGGAGGGAGGGGAAGGGAAGGGAAGGAAGAAAAACCCCAGTTGTGATTTTTGTACCATGGAATGACAATTAGCATTCCAGGAATCACCCCTGCACTAATTAATCATGGATGTCACTGGTCGCTTTAGGACACACGGATAAGAAACTGCTTTTAATATCCAATTCCATATTAAGGCTAGTCCTTTTCATGATTCCAGGAGAAAAGATGGGTATTAACATCTTTATAATGGCATCAATTTATAATAGCACACAGAGATAGCCTTAGATTTGAAAATCTGGATGCTGACTTTAAAAGGTGTTTGGAGACTGGCCTCTTGCTTTTCAAAAGACTCAGTGCAATGTCTCAAGACTCCTACATCTCACCCACCAATAAGGGAGCATTCTTCCACAGCAATCCTTCACTCTTACCAAGATACCGTCAACAATGATCACTAGAATATGCAATTTCGGTCATTTTTGTAACTGTGAGCAGCCACTTGCGCTGATTCATCCACAGATTTTCCGGCCAGATGCCCCATTGGCAAAGCCCCGGAGCCTTCCCTTCATGAGTTCTCCGCTCCAGCCATCCGCGGTAATTCCTTCCTCTCCTCTCTCCCGATCTGCCAGTTGCAAATAGAATCTGTCCAAGGAATAAACAAACCTTCCGGAATAGATAAACTAGGCTGCTCTGAAGTATATGTGGGAAGGGTCTGCAGGGGTCAGAGTTTGAACATGGAGGGGGCTGCCCTTCCCTGCCTCTGATGCCTTCCCTTGGGCAGGGTTAAAAGCAAGGTTGAAAAGGATGAGGCCACCAGTGAAAAGAAGAAAATAGAGGAAATGTTTGCTGCTGTGGACAAAAACAATCTGTGTATTTCAAAATCTGCTGCTTCTGTTCAAATTTGTTTGAAGCTGGTTTTTATTGTCACAGGACTGAGACAAGTTTCTCAATGAGCTGGACTTTGAATTTCACTGCTAAGTGAGCAAAGAGAAATAACACGATGTGTGTGTGCATGCAGGCATGTGTGTCTTTTTTTTTTTTTTTTTAATCAGCAATACCATGATTTAGCCCCAAAGCTTTCCAAGTTAGCCAGAGATTAAGGGGAGAGAGAGATGCCTGGAGGACTGTTAAAAATATGCTATTGCTCGCTCCACAACTTTGCCTCAAGGCAAGAAAGACACAAATGAGGCTGAGCCTGGAGAAGAGAAAGGAAACTAACGTTTATCGAGTACTTTGTGCCCAGATGATTCACTGAAGGCAGCTTGTGAATTCCTCCAAAATACCTTTCAAGTCAGTATCTTTACCTCTGTTTTCTGCTTATAGAAACTGAATCCCAAAAAGGTTAAGTTACCAGTGATCCACAGAAAGTGATAGAGAATTCAAACCAGGTGTTTCCACCTTCACCCAGCAGGGGGAGGCTAACAGAAGTGGGAGAGAGTCAGCCAAAAAGGAAGTCTGCTCATTAGCTAACCACCAAGCGAGCTAAGCGTACTTTTTCTTACTATGCACCTGACAACCACTGATAGTCCAATAAGCACTTTGAAGAGCTCTGAACACGAAGTCTAGCATGATTATGATATTGTAGGACATATAAAAGCGCTGGAAGATTCAGAACCTCATGACAGCACAAGGGTCAGTTACGAGACTACTGGTTTTTAAACATTTTAAATGTAAGGATCCATATGCAGTTTTACAAAGAGGTTTGTTTTTCATATCTTGCTCTTTTATTCTTATTGATTTGATAGAAGTTGTCTTTTAAGAACATAATCGAGAGAGAAACATGATCATCTGTTCGTAATCCTCATGAGTCAGACCATAAACGCACACCTAAGCCATCACCTAAAAAACAATGTCAATACTTCCTAATTGTAGGAAATACTTGCAGACAAAACAGAACAAACAAAATAAAACCCTCTCGAAGACACCTGACATAAAAATAGAAACTTATGAAGTGATGGACTGTAATAGATCAAAGGTGGCCACAATTTGGGTTTAAGACTGTTCTTGCTCTAGATTTCCTTAAATCTAGATGGACTTGACTGCTTGACCAATGATGTATGGCAAAAGTGGCTCTGTTTCCATTCCTGGACCCAGCACTTAAAAAGACTGACAGTTTCTTAGAACCTAGCCTCCATGCTGTGAGGAAGCCCAAGCAGCCCCATGTAGAGGCTAAAGCAGAGAGGAAATGAAGCCCACAGCCACAACCCCAGCTGAGCTCCCAAATGGTAACCAGTAACAAGTATGTGTCAGTCACCTTGGAAGTGGATCTTTCCACCCTTCCCAGCCTTCTCAGCTGGTGCTGTGTGGAGCAGAGATAAACTATTCCCGCTGAGCCCTCCTCAAATGGCAAATTTCTGAGCAAAGTAAATGACAATGGTTGTTTGAGCTACTAAATTTCAGCATAAATTACAATGCATCAAAAATAATGAAAATAGGGGCATCTGGGTGACTCTGTCCATTGAGCACCCAACTCTTGATTTTGGTGCAGGTCATGATCTCCCAGTTTGTGGGTTTGAGCCCTGTATCAGGCCCTGTGCTGACAATGCAGAGCCTGCTTGGGATTCTCTGTCTCCCTCTATCTCTGCCTCTCTCTCTCTCTCTCTCTGTCTCTTTTTCTCTCTCAAAAACAAATAAATATTTTGTGATAACAAAAATATATTTCATCGCATCCTTAGCATTTGATAAAACATGAAATTACATAGATATTTGTTTTTATCGTTATTGTCTGTCTCTTCCACAGAACATAAGCTGCATAAGGACAAGATCTGTACCTGTTTCATTGGCCTGTCTACACCCAGTACCAAGCACAGTGTCTTGCCCAGGAGAGATACTCGATAAAATATTTGTTAACTGAATAAATAAATGAGAGCAAGCATCAGGCTTGCATATGCTGATGATGCACTCCTTCCTCCCTCATTTAAAGACAAAAACCGAGGCACCTGGGTGGTGTCCTGTCCGACTCTTGATTTCAGCTCAGGTCATGATCCCAGGGTCATCAGGCTCTGCGCTGGGCCTGGAGTCTGCTTGAGATTCTCTCTCTCCCTCTGCCCTCCCTCACTCTCTTTCTCTTTCAGTGAATTAATTAATTCATTAATTAATAAGACAAAAACCATAAACCGGAACCACTCTTGGAGTACACCGAGGTTTTTCAGAAACAAAAGAATGATACAAAGTAAAAAAGATCAACCTGGCAAGTATTAGACCTGACTCAGTGTGAAGAGGGGACTCACAGAGTCTCTGGTCAAGGATTATAGGTCACTGAACAGATTCCATCAAATATTCAAACATGGCCATGATGTCCATCTCTAAAGTATAGCTTCTCCAGGGAACATTTTCTGTTTTACCAGTTACTACTCCAATGATACGGTATCAAGAATGAAAACAACACAGAATATGGTTCTTGGGCAACTCATTTATTCTCTCTGTGTTTCTCATTCAAGGTCTGTAAGGTCACTATGTATAAAAGTCTTGTTTAATATGATTTTTTAGGTGAGCCTGGGTGGCTCAGTCGGTTAAGCGTCCGACTTCAGCTCAGGTCATGAACTCATGGCTCGTGGGTTTAAGCCTCTCATCGGGCTCTGTGCTGACAGCTAGCTCAGAGCCTGGAGCTTGTTTCAGATTCTGTGCCTCCCTCTCTCTCTGATCCTCCCCTGCTCATGCTGTCTCTATCTCTCTCTCAAAAATAAATAAAATATTTTTTTAAAAATATGACTTATTAATGTTACAAATGTAATCATAGTTGTGAGAGCATTTTTAACTATGATTTAATTTAATTCTAAATCACCATCGCTTTCATGACGATAGGTGAGTTACTCTTTGTGAAGCACTTAGAGTATTGCCTGGTACGTAGTAAGTGCTATAAACACAATTGTTTAACATACCAACCCCTCCTGCCTTTCTGACCTCGCTTCATACTACTTTCATCGTAGTTCATTGTTTCCCAGACCTACTGTCCCTTGTTCTACGCTCCAGGCTTTTTCCTACCTCAGCACCTGTGTTCGCCACTCCTTTCACTGTAGAATTCTTTTCCTGGATCTTCCTATACCAGGGTCTTACTCATCCTTTAGATGTAAGCTCTTCAGGGACACTTTCTTGGACCACCCTGTATAAGTCAACTCCCCTCTTTTGCTTATTAAGTCACTTTCCAGCACATCATCCCATTTTGTTTTCCTTGAGACTTATTTCTATATCTAAGTATTCATTTGTGCACGGCTTCACTGACCATCCCTCCCCACTACAGCGGAGGTTAATGGGAGCCAAGACCTTGTCTGACGTGTTTGTGGCTAAATCCCCAGTGCCTAGAAAAGGGCCTGCACTTTGTAGATATTCAATAAATATCCGGTGAATAAATGAATGAATGAAGCCTCTCTTCTGGCTACCTTCTGGTGTGTCAATGATCCTTGTAAGGCATGTTACCCAGTACTGGCCCAGTATACTAGGTGCTATCAGACCAAGAGTCATTGTAAATGTAATTGACATTCATCGATGCAGCCAGAGATCAAGTGAGCTCTCTTGGCAACCACATTGTAATCTTCACTCACATGCTTTCAACCAGGATCCCTGATGCTGTTTCCTATGTGCTTCTCCCAGGAAGTTCATCCCTTTTGTATTTATGCTTGTCCACACCTGGCTGGTGCCTGTAACTGTTTCCTCCCCGCCCATGCCTAAGGCCATTGCAAAGGAGAAAAGATAGCAAAGCAACCGAGGGCACAGGAACTGCCCCAGGCTCTGCCTATAACCTCCCTCTCACATTCTCTTCAAGACTTCTGTCACAGCCCACCATCCCTCCAGCTTGGTAGCCAGACGCCCCCTCCCTCTGAGCTAACTTCCTTGGATTACTTTGTTGATTGGCATGGTTGGCTTTTGATTCAGCCTCTCCCCAAGATTGCCGCCCTGTCCTCTACACTCCTGTCCCCCCACACCTGAATACTACCCTCAAGTCCAGGCTTCAGAACATAACCCTCCTTCATCCAGGAAAAAGAACAGATAGTCCGTGTGTGTGTGTGTGTGTGTGTGTGTGTCTGTGTGTGTGGTGTACCCAATTATGGGTCTTTACATTTAGCCCTATTGAAGTCTATCTTGTTAGATTTCACCCACTGTTGTTTCTGGATTTGTATTCTGTCTTTCAGTTTATTTGCCTAACTAATCCTGCTTCCGATAATCAACAAAGGTGATCAGTGTGCCCTGAATGATCTCATCCAAGTCACTGATAATATTGAACAGTACTGATTACAGACAGACCCTCTTCAAATATCCTGCAGCTTGACAATCATCCTCACATCAGTAATCTCCAGGAAATAATGCTTGCATCAATACTGCCTAAACGCAGAATCATCCAACTTACATGTTCCTTCAAATTCCCAGAAGAATTTGCCAACTGCCTTGCTGAAATTCAGTAGTTTGTCCATGTAGTTCCTGTGCTGGACTTAAAGGCAACACACAGCTGGGGATTGGAAATACTCCTGTGAGGGTTGGAACCACCATTAACTTTACCCTCATTTACCCACCAAAAAAGAATATGGCCAGAGACCAAGGTTTAGGATGCTTTGTCTTGAGCTATCTAGACTTAAGAGGGGGTCTCTGACTATACCCGGAAGGAAATTACTGTCTATTCGGCCTGGACAGGCTCTCCTCCATCTCTTGGAGAGCCACAGAGGATCCAGATGGATTCCCTTGCCTTCCCCGGGCGGATTTCTTGAGGAGGACAGATTGATCACACACCCATATGGCTGTAGTTCAAAGCAGTGAGTTACACAGTAAGGTGCCTGGGGGAGAGGATGCCTTTCTGCCAGAGTGAGAACACAAGCAGCTATAAACTTGGAAATCCAAACCCAAAATGCTACTACAATGGAGCAGGAATGGGGAAGTTATTCAGGGAAGTAGAGTTATCTCATTAAAGCATCTTGCACTGTAAACAAAGGAAAGATAAAGGCAAGGATCACTTCCTCTATACAACAATGGGAAACCTACCTTTAATCTGCCCTTCCTGGGCCTCTGTGTCTAAAATAGAAGCACTGAGGGGCACCTGGGTGGCTCAGTTGGTTAAGCATCTGACTTCTGCTCAGGTCATGATCTCCCAGCTCATGAATTCAAGCCCCACATCAGGCTCTGTGCTGACAGCTCAGAGCTTGGAGCCTGCTTCAGATTCTGTGTCTCCCTCTCTCTCTCTCTGCTCCTCCCTTGCTCATACTGTGTCTCTCTCAAAAGTAAATAAACATTAAAAAAATTTAATAATAAGATAAAATAGATGCACTAAAAGGCTGAGGGATGGGAAAAAAGAAAACTAATTATTAATTATAATATGACTTATTGGTTTCATATTGATATTTTCTTGATTTTTCTTGTTGATTATATTATAGTAGTAAATGATTGATGCATGCCTTTCTCAACAAAGATGTCAGCAAGCCAAAAAAAAAAAATAACTAGAACATTCTTCTACTATTGGCGGAGTTAAAGATTTATCATGCTACAAATGCATCTTCTTCTTACATGACTGATTAGCTGAATGATAGCCATTTAAGGTGAATAATAGGAAGAATGTGAGCAGAGGCAGACAGAAAATAATCAGGGTCCAGAATTTGTCATCCAAATGTATTTTACCCCATTTTCTTAAGTACATCCAATTTGGCCCTTCATTAAATCGGCAAAATATAGGACTTCCCATTCTCCAAATTGCTAAAAAAAATAACTCTAATGTTTGGGCGGGGGGGGAATCATTTTTTCTTTATTAACTGAGAAGAAATAAGCATGACTTGTTTGACTACACAAACGTAGCAGAGTCACAGATGCCAAATATTAGAAGGCATGAATCCAAGATCCTTTTTGAAAATATCAAGAACAAACATACCTTTGTTCATTCATTTAATAAGTACTTATTCATTCATTTAATAAGTACTTAATGGGCACTTACTCTATGCAAAATCCTTCACTAAATACTTTAAGGAAGATACCAAGGCATGTAAGAGACCATCTGTCTTTTTTAGAATTATATACTATTTTTATAGAGGTAAGATGACCCCAAACATCGATAACAATCGAAAAATTGTATATGATATAAATTTGTCAAACTACTACACTGTACATCTGAAACTATTGTAACATTGTGTGTCAACTATACTCAATTTTTTTTTTTTAAAAAGGGAGAGAGGGAGAAAATAATTGTATATGATAGTGCAATGTTTTCAAATAAAGTTTGTATCAGTTATCTGCTGCTAGGTAACACACTTAGCCACTTAAAACAACAGACATTATCTCATGGTTTCTGTGGGTCAGGAATCGGGGGAGAGCTTAACTAGGGGTTCTCTAATTCAGGGTCTCTCACAAGATTGCAATCAAGAAGCCAGCTAGGATTGGAGTCTCATCTGAAAGCTCAACTGGGGAAGAATCTGCTTCTCAGCTCACCTATGTGGTAGCTGGCAGCTTTCAATTCTCTTTTGGGTTGTTGAATCAAGGGGCTCGGTTTCTAGCTTGCTACTGACTAGAGGCCGACCTTGGATCCTCACCCTGTGGGCTTCCCAAACATAGCAATTTTGCAGCAAACCTGCAAGAGACAGTGTCTGCTACCAAGATAGAAGCTACAGCCTCTTGTAATCAATCACAGAATCAGCATCCCCTCAAGAGTGAGATACTATATTCATTAGAAGCAAGTTACTCAGGAGAGATTATACAAGGCAGTGTATATCAGGAGACAGGCATCATTAAAGAACATCTTAGAAATGAACTACCACAATGTTTAAATATAATAAAAAGCAAGCATAAGTACAAAAGTATCACCCATTTAAGTTTAGTAAGAGCACCCCTAGGACTTGACTATAGAAAGCATCCTACTAGATGTAAGAGAATGGAAACACTTCACTGCACTGTCAGAAAGGTAAACATTTGACTTGAAAACGACAGAGTCCAAGACACTTTCAAAGCCATCAGGGGATAGAAACCATTGACCTTCTTAAACTCATAGCAGTAGGTTTCACCTAAAAAAGCATATGGCACAACAACTGTTCATAATGGTAAAGGCCACACATGTACTCACCATTCCTATCAACAACTGAGCCTGGGGAAAATACAAAACTCAGATGAGTACTTATATCTGCATTTAGTCTTGTTATGTCTACTGTTTAAATAAACAACACTCTGTGCCCTATGCACTGCTTCTTTGAAATTTGTATTTTAAAAGTCAGCCTCTCTGTCTCATTTGCTGTTTTCAAGTGTGCAATAAATTAGGGGTGGAGATGGATGGACATAAGCCATATCCGCAAATAGCAAATTGAAAGCAGCTACATCTCCTCTCTCTCTCTCTCTCTCAGAGGAAAGTATAAAGGGCAGCATTTGTTTCTCCTCCTTCTCCCCTACTTCAAGGAAAACTATCAAGAGTTCTGTGGGACACGCTAACAGGGAATAAAGAATCACTGCTTTGACTTCGCCAATGAACTGTCGGTGTCAGGTTCCCACCTGAGCATCCTACCCAAGTGTAAAAGGAGGAATCCTTCTGCTGGTTTTCCTTCCTCAACCAGATTCCCTAATGGAGGACCATTTTTATGTCCGCACACAGTAGCAAGTCTTGGTTGTCCCTTTATATCAGGATGACTATTATCAAATGCAAGTATCAATAGCTAAGAAGCATGAAGCGAAAGCAATTTTCAGTCACTTATTTTAGTGTCCCTGAATGAAACCTAAACCTGTTACTGGTAATATTCCCCGTTAAGTGTCATATGTCACTTTTTTTCTCCCTCCAATTTATCCCCTTTCTGTTCTCCAGTATCTCTCTTTTCTTCTCTCTCAATATCTTTAAGACAAAATATCATCATCCCCAAAGAGTGATGATGGCATGTGGAGGCTGCCATCCAGAGTGACATAGAGAAGTCTACGTAGAGAAGTCTTTAAGCTCTAGGGTATGCTTCCAGGCATCAGTATTTTTAAAATTTCCTGAGTAATGGTTATGCTGTGTGGCCAGGGTTGAATGCTTCTCCCATATTTGGCCTGATTCTCTAACTGCATTTGGTGTCTTTCCTGGAAGGAGTAGAAAGAGAAAGAAGTCATGAAACATGTCAGAAAGCCACCAAGTACACCAATCTATCCTTTATCTGGTGGGTTCATTGAGAACTGTGGCTCTCAAACTTAGCACACATTAGCTTCACACGTTAGCAACTGTTTTAAATCCTGATGTCCCACCACACTCCAGCTCAACCAGAGCCTCAGGAAATGGGACCCAAGATGACCCTCCAGGAAGGCTCCCAGACAGAGCTGCTTCCCCTCGCTGAGACCAACTTCCCTTCAATACTTTCTAAGATCTCCAGGCGATTGCAAAGTGCAGCAAGACTGAGAACTACTAAGTTAGGATCATTTCATTTTATGACCTGACCAAACATGATGTCCTGACTTGAGTCTCCCTACCCGAACGCAAATGCTAACAACTGCTTAACCTCCAGCTCCATGCACTTCAAAAACTTTCACCGCATTCAGTGCCAGTGTGTTAGGGAATGAGGATACAAAAATGAATGCAACAGGCTCTGCCTTCCCGAATCTCATAGTCTAGGAAAGGAAACAGACATAAATAAATGCTTCTGATACAATGTGGTATATGCTTTGATAGACAATGAGGACGTACAGAATATCGAGGGGGTAATTAATGCAAGGTGGCAGAAACAAGGGAGGGGACAAAGAGAATGGCAATAAAAAAATAGCCTTCTTAAGGACAGTTAAATGGCAGTTTCAAGCTGGCCACACACAGAAGGCATCCTAGGTAGAGGGAACAGCTTGAGGGAGCCAGGAGGTGTGAAAGTCCCTGATGCATAAAACTCCAAAGTGTGGAGTAAGGCTGGAAAGAATGGAAATGGGGCCAGAGAGGAAGGCAAAGCCATAGTTAGGAAGCAAATGGCAGGCCATTCCCAGGCACTGAGCTTTATCCATTGGAAATGGACACAAAGAACACGCAGGGCAGTGCTGGGATCAATTCCTGATTTTAAAGAGGTGACTCTAACAGCAACATGCCTGAATTTGTAGACCATGAAGGCTGGCTAGAAAGAGAGAAAATTACAATATCTGAACTAAGCCAATGGCGGCAAGAAGAGAAAGGAGAGAGGGATCATTGGATTGCTTAGGAAGTAGGATCGGTAGCTGATTCAGCGTGTCCTGACCTTCTGGATTGAGCAACAAGGAAATGAGTGGTGTTGCATTAATCCAAAGAGGGCATACTCCAGGGGTGCTGGTCCCAGGGAAAGACCAAGTCTATCTGTGCACCTCATGGAAGAATTTCATAATTATCCCAGTTACAACACGTGAGTGATTTTCAGAGACACCCTGGGGTTTAGGACTCAGCTACCATCATGGAGCTTGGCTGACTACCTCCTCATTTCCTTGACTCTCAAATCATAGAGCCATTTGGGCTCTATGGGTTCAGTTGCTAGAATTCCTGAATATGCTGTAGGGTGATCATCTTTTTTTCAACCAGAACTCAGATGAGGTCAAGGCAAATTCATCTTTCAATGCAGCTAGAATGTTTCTTTACCTCCTGTGTCCAACCTCAAAGTTCTAGGATTCAGGGTTCTTGTGATTCTCATCCAAGGAGAGGTCTTGGACTCGCTCAGATCCCCAGCCCAGGGGACAAGCAGGAGGCCTATTAGGCTCTGGAACACAGCTGGGTCCATGTTATTTGTACAACAGCTCTTGGTGGCTCTGACAGAGGAGACTGGCAAGGCTTAAGGCCCTACGCTTAAACCTTTAGGTCATTCTCCAAAGATGAGTTCTCTGGAGACAATTTGCCTTGAGAAGGATCAGACTTCCCCAGGCCAGTCAGTAACCCTGTATCATCTGGAGAGTATCACACCACTTCTTTTCTAGGAAAACAGTGAGAATGGTGATTTACAATGCTAGAAAGTGAGTTAACTGTTCCCAAAATCCCATGCTACTTTAACACTCTGTGGTCATGTTTTGGGGTTTTCTTTTTTTTTTTTTCTGACAAATGTTTAAAATTTTGTCAAAACAGAGAGAGCTGCAATCATGCCTTGTTATGCTGACATTATTCACACTTGCTAATGATTAACTCCCTTTGACACTGCAGAGTTGTAGACGCCAGAGTTGAACAAACAGCTTCAGGGGGCCCAGAAATGAGTTACACTATGCTGGGCCAACTGACTTGGAAGAGCTCCAGTGCTATTTCCCTAGTTTAGACTTGTCCTAAGGGGCATTTCCATTGGGGGACCTGAAGTTCTGGAATTCCTTCCTCTTCCTGGTTCAACAAAACTCTAATTTATTGACCTTCAGGGCACAGTGTAAGACATCTGTTGAGTTTGGCATTTCCTTGACCTGTACAGAGAATTCTATTCAGGAAAAAAGGTTTGCCTATTTTAATTCCAGCTTTTGTATTTAGAATGTGTGTGCATCAGGCTCTGATCTAAAGAAGGTACCTTTTTATAAACCCAGGAAACAAAAACATGTTGTTCCTTTGTATCAAAGCCGCTCCCTTCAGAGTATCACCTCAATGTAGTACTCTCTTTGAGTGTGACAAACCCTTAGATAAATAGCCAAGAATCCTTCCTTCACTGTACAAGGGGAAAAGAAGACAATTTATTGAACATCACATTTTTGTGCTTTTTAAAAAAATTTTTAAAGAGAGAGAGAGAGAGCACAAGCCAGAGAGACAGAAAGAGGGGGGAGGAGAGAGAGAGAGAGAGAGAGAGAGAGAGAGAGAGAGAGAGAATCAAAAGCAGGCTCCACACTGAGTGGAACTCAACCCCATAGTCCCGGAATGATGACCTGAGCCAAAATCAAGAGTCAGACACTCCACCGACTGAGCCACCCAGGCATCCTACAAACTTTTGTGCTTGAAATGGAGAAAATCAGTCCTGAAAGAATGTGAGAAAATTCCCAACACACAACCAAACAACTGTTCTGCAAGCACTGCCTAACTGCTCATGTTCACCTTGGATGAGAAAGATAACGAAACATAAAAAAGCTTTGGATCCAAGGACAAGGAACAGAAACACTTACAGAGCCCCCCACCCTGCGCGCTCTCCTCTCCAGCCAGCAACCGAAAGCCTGGCGATGCTTGATGGGTCTCAGAGATGGAGGAAAGAGGCTAAAGATAACACACTCTCCTCACCAAATGAGGGTCCCCTGGGTCACACTTGATATTGCTTCATCTCTGCTTTATTATCTCCTGCCTGTGCCACAGTGGGTGACGTTCATGGCATTTAAGCTGAGAGAGGCCTGAGGTTAGATGTCTATAGTCCCCCCCATCAGCTAAAGGGAAAGGTGGGAAACTTGCACAAGGGTTGGTAGGCTCCCAATCCCTCCATTTTATGAGAAATAAACCCCCTTAACTTAAAAAAAAAAGCCATGTTTTTATCCCAAAATGAGAGATTTCTTTTTTAGTATATCCAGATCAAAAGGGGAAATAATTTCAATTTGTTTATAGAAAATGTAGACATGCCCCGGGGTTATGATAAATTGAGATCTAGGTTTCCAGTGGGATTTAAGCCTGCACAGCCTACAATAACGCTAGACTGTTTGCAATGTCTTTAATACAGACAACGTCCTCAGACCTTTCAAAGCCAGTATAATTGAAAATCGTAAGCAAGAGAAGATTAAGCTGTTTGACCAAGGATAGAAAGACATACATTTTCATTGAAGTTTAAGAGGAGCCAGGAAGTTGAAAAAGATTGCAGCAAGTAGACTAAGGACTATAGATGAGAATTTCAGGACTGAGCACACAACACTCTTCATGTAACACGTCCATTATCTAATCTTCTAAAATATGGATGTCATTAATGTTTGAAGACACAAGGGGGCTTTTTGTATTTAAGTATTGGAAGGAAACAAAATTATATATTTCTAAACAAAATATGTGATTGTATATTTTTGTGTGTTTTCCGAAGTATAAGACAGAGTCCATAGAGAAAGAAGAAAGGGTGCCTATCATGGTTCACATTCAGTTACTAACACTAATCAAAAGTAGTAAACTGGGTAGAGCGTCCAACATACCACCCCAGTGGGCCATTTGCTTTTAGATCTCCAGTGGTGCGATGACTTGCCCATGGTACTTTTTCTAAGAACAACGGCAAAGACTGAGTACAGCCTACTGGTGGAGAATACAGCTAACTGGCACCGGCCCACATCCAAGCCATCAGATTGATTTTCAGAGGTATCCTTAATTATACCAGAATCATCTAGCAAAACAGAGCAGGACATTCGCTCTGTCTTATGTGGGTTTTGCTGATCAAACGTAAACTAATGCCAGGTCCTTCTTAAATAGTTTAGCCTAAACCCTATAGCCATTTGCAGTGGTAAGAAAAGATTTGAAGCTAAGATTCATCTGACTTTAAGAGTTCCTTCAATCTTTTATGTTCAGCTCCAAATCGCAAGTGTTACAAAGGCATTGTTTGCTAAGGTTGCCGTAACACAGGCTATATGACTTAGAGACTCAGAAGTTGACTCCTCACATTTCCAGAGGCTAGAAGTCCAAGATCCAGGAGTCCACATATCCAGGTAGGTTTCTTCTGAGCCAGCGATCTTTGCGCTAGTAGATGGCTGTCTTCTCCCTGTGTCTTTGTGTGGACTTCCCTCTGTGCGTGTCTGGGTCCTAATCTCCTCTTCTTATGAGATGACCAGTCATATTGGATTAGAGATCGGCCTGCCTCATGACCTCAGTTTATGTAATTACTTTATTTAAAGCCTCCAACTCCAAATACAGCCACATTCTAAAGTACTCAGGACTTCACCGTATGAATTTGGAGGGAGTGCAATCCAGCCTGTTACAACAGTTAAATATGCAAACATCTCGCACCGGGGACCAGTGCAAGAAAGTAAACGAATCAAAGACAGGTATAAAGAACCGCCTGTGATTGTTTGGAAACAATTCAATCTGCCATACATGTAGCATTTGAGATGGCAAGATTCAAGAGCTCTGCTTCCCCTACTACCCCACCGTAAAAGCCTTAAATCAATCCCTGAGTTTCAGCACTAAACTGTGCCACAAAGAATCATGATCCATCCTCTCTCCAGGAAACGCGGGTGAGAGCTTGTTGATCTAGAGAAAGAACTTCTTCTGGCCCATGAGAAACATAGATGGCACCTAGCATAGTACTTGGCATGTGCCCCCCTTCAGTGAAAGTTAATTGTATCATAGGCAGAGTCTGCTTTGAAACAAGTGTAGGCTTTGTAAACACAGACACTGCCAATAAAGTGTTTTAAAAACTCAGAATATCTATGCTTTTTTTTTTTAATCTATGACTGAAATGCATTTCCGTTTCCTTCCCTGCTTCCCCTTTTATTATTAATTATTAAAGATACATGTATCCAGTATCTACTAAACTCCAGGAAACACACTGGGCACTGAGCACAGTGCCTACCCTGGAGGTGATCACAGCCTAGGTGGTGAGGCAGACATAAAACCACACAGGTAACCAAGTAACAAAAGCTATAAAGTAAATGTGATGGTTACTTTTATGGGTTGACTAGAACTGGGCCGCAGTCCACAGATATTTGGTCAAACATTTTTCTGGTTGTTTCTATGAAGGTATTTTTTGGATGTAATTAATATTTTAATCAATTGACTTTGAGTAAAGCAGATTACTGTCTATAATCTGGGTAGACAGAATGGGTGCTCCCTGGGGCGCCTGGGTGGCTTAGTCGGTTAAGCGTCCGACTTTCGCTCAGGTCATGATCTCGCGGTTCGTGGGTTCGAGCCCCGCGTCGGGCTCTGTGCTGACTGCCAGCTCAGAGCCTGGAGCCTGTTTCAGTCTGTGACTCCCTCTCTCTCTGACCCTCCCCTGCTCACGATGTTTCTCTCTCTCTCTCTCCTAGAAATAAATAAAACATTAAAAAAAAAAATATTTAAAATAAAAAAAAAAAAAAAAAAAAAAAAAAAAAAAAAAAAAAATTAAAAAAAAAAAAAAAAAAAAAAAAAAGAATGGGTGCTCCCTAGTGGGTGAGGCTTGTCCAATCAGTTGAAGTCCTTAATAGAACAAAGTGTGCTCTCCCTCAAACAAGAAGGAATTCTGCCAGCAGAATTGAGGCCTTTGGACTCAAACTGCCACTCCTCTCTGAGTCTCCAACCTGCCACCCTATCCCATCAGATTTCTAAGCCGTCAGCCTCCACAATGGTATGAGCCAACAGCTTAAAAGCAGTCAATCTCTCTCTCTCCCTCTCCCTCTCCCTTCCTCTGGAGAACCCTGACTAATACAGTAGGCTTAATTTTTTTTTTATCCCCCTCAAAATTATAAAAAGTTTCAGAGAAGAACTGGAATTAAGTTCAATCTACAGATGAAAATATTTTCTAAATCCAGCTAGTTATAAATCTGACTGGAGACTAAAGCAAGGGGTAATATTTCCAAAACCAGTTTCCATAGACCACCCAAATATTCTGAAATCCAAAGGTCACTAGAAGAATTGTTTTTAATTTTATGTTACTATTTTTATAATCTTTATCAGTATCATAAATATACTTGGTATCACTTAGATAACTGCATAATAATAGAATGCTTTCTGCAGTTTTAGCATCTCAATTCTACTCATGTCTACAGAAAGTTTGCAAGAAATGACATTAAAACAGGAGCTGCAAATGGGACAATGAGAGAATCCAGACACTATATAGCACACCCTATACTGGATTGCCCATAGTTAAATTAAGGAAAGCAGAGGTACATACAAATAAACACACACACACACACACACACACACACACACACTGATTCATTCACTTGGGGTTTTGTTGTTGTTGTTGTTTGTTTATTTATTAATTTTGAGACACAGAAAGAGAGAGGGAAAGGCCGAGAGAAAGGGAGACAGAATCCCAAGCAGAGCCATGCTGTTAATGCAGAGTCAAATGGAGGCCTCAAACTCACAAACCTTGAGATCATGACCTGAGCAGAGATCAGGATTCAGACACTTAGGGGCACTTGGGTGGCTCAGTCAGTTAAGTGTCCAACTCCTGGCTTCTGCTCAGGTCATGATCTCAAGGTTTGTGAGGTTCAGCCCTGCTGTGCTGACAGCTCAGAGCCTGCTTGGGGTTCTCTGTCTCCCTCTCTTCCTGCCCCTTCCCTGCTCATGTTCTTTCTCACTCTCAAAAACTAAACATAAACATTAAAAAAAAAAAAGATTCAGATGCTTAGCCAACTGAGCCACCCAGGTGCCCCATTCACATGGGTTTTTAAAAAACTATTTTGATATTTAAATAACTCTAAGAAATAGTAGTAGATTAAACTAATACAGGGGCGCCTGGGTGGCTTAGTCGGTTAAGCGTCCGACTTTCGCTTAGGTCGATCTCGCGGTTCGTGGGTTCGAGCCCCGCGTCGGGCTCTGTACTGATTGCCAGCTCAGAGCCTGGAGCCTGTTTCAGTCTGTGACTCCCTCTCTCTCTGACTCTCCCCTGCTCACGCTGTCTCTCTCTCTCTCTCCTAGAAATAAATAAAAACATTAAAAAAAAAAACTAATACAGAAATATTTTACCTATAGATACTTAGAAATACTACATGAGAATTGAATAGCTGAACTTTAAAAGAAGAAAAAGAGAAGGAAGGACAGAAGGAAGGAAGGAAAGAAGGAAGGAAAGAAGGGAGGAAGGAAGGAAGGGAAGGAAGAAGGGAGGAAAGGAGGGAGCAAAGACTTTTTTAAAAATATTGATTGCTCATAGATTTGGTCTAGTCAAATGGTCATTTTAAAAATTAAGGATAGCCTCAAAAAAATAAAATAAAACCAAATGTTTATTAAAGGATAAAGGGAGAACGTTTTTAAAAAGCAGAAAAGATGGTAAAATAAATAAAAACTGAGAGAAAGCACAAAAGGAGATGGTAGAGATCAATTTTAAATATTGGCAATGTTAATGTAAATAGATCAAACTCATCTGTGAAAAGACAGAAACTCTCAGAATAAATAATTTCTATTCGAAAGGAACACAGGGGATCATAGAACAAGATAAATGACAACACAAAGGAAAACACAGACTTCAAAATGCAAAATATGAAGCACTCTACAGAAACTATCTTGTTTCTGAAAGAAGCCAATAGCATGAAAGAAAAGGGACCGACTCTATATTAAGAGACCAAAGAGATCTAACAACCAAATTAAACACATTGACCTTGTTTCGATTCTGGTTCATATTACCAACTATAAGAAAGTATGAGAAAACAGGAGGAATTAAATTATATATTGAGTATTGTATGATACCAAAGGATTTTATTAATTTTGTTGGATGCAATAATGGTATTTCATCACACAAAAAAGAAAATGTTCTTATTATTTAGACATACATATGAAATTCGTAGGGTAAAATCACATGATATCTGGAAAGTGCTTTAAAATACTTCTGCCAGGGGGCACCTGGGTGGCTGAGTCAGTAAAGCGTCTGACTTCGGCTTAGGTCATGATCTCACAGTTTGTGGGTTTGAGCTCTGCGTCAGGCTCTGTGCTGACAGTTCAGAGCCTGGAGCCTGCTTCGGATTCTGTGTCTCCCTCTCTCTCTCCCTGCTTCAAGCTCTGTCTCTCTCTGTCTCAAAAATAAACATTAAAAAAAATAATAATAATAAATAAAATAAAATACTTCTATCAAGAAAACAAAACAAAAAGAAAAGGAATACTTCTAAAGGGTTAGAAGCAAATGTGTTAAAATCTTGATAATGATGAATCTGGTTGATGGATATTTGGGGGTTCATTGTACTATAATCTCTACTTTTGAGTAAGTTTTTAGACTTCAGTATAACCATAAGCTGTTTTCAATACGCACCTCTAAAAAGCAACAAAACAAAAATTTAAAATCCAGTGATAGAAAATGATGTAACACATAAACATTCACCAAAGAAAACTTGAAACTTATATTCACATCGGACAACTGGATCTTAAAGCAAACAAACAGACAAAATATTGGGAGAACATAAAGAAGGTCATCCCTCAATGGTAAAGAAACAATCAGGGGTCGGTTGTATCTAATAAGGTCACTTCCAAAACTCCAAAATACAAAGAATAAAAATTGGCAGAGTTCTGAGCAGCTGAAAATTGATGGGCATAGTAGGAAACTTTAATACACTGCAGCGGGTTAAATGGTGACCTCCAAAAGATAATGTCCTCTTCCTGACCCTCAAAACTTGTAAATGTGACCTTATTTGAAAAAAAACAAAACAAAACAAGATCTTTGCAGATGTGATTAAGTTATGGATCTGGAGATGAGATCCTCCCTGGCTATCTGTCTGGGACCTGATTCCAATCACAAGTGTTTTTTTTTTTTTTTTTTTTTAATTTTTAAATATTTTTATTTATTTCTAGGAGAGAGAGAGAGAGAGAGAGAGACAGCGAGACAGCGTGAGCAGGGGAGGGTCACAGACTGAAACAGGCTCCAGGCTCTGAGCTGGCAGTCAGCACAGCGCCCGACGCGGGGCTCGAACCCACGAACCGCGAGATCATGACCTAAGCGAAAGGCGGACGCTTAACCGACTAAGCCACCCAGGCGCCCCACAAGTGTTTTTTTTTTTTTTTTTAAGAGACAAAAGAGAAGACAGACACAGAGAAGGAAGTGTGAAGACAGAGGCAGCAATTAGTGACACAGCCCCAAACCAAGTAAAATCTGGAGCCACCGGAAGCTGGAAGAGGAAGGGAGGATTCTCCCCCTGGAGCCTTCAGAGGGAGCTCAGCCCTGCCATCACCTTGATTTCAGACTTTGGCCTCCAGAACTGTGAGAGAATCAGCTTCTGTTATTTCAAGTTACCACATTTGTGAGTGTTTATTACGGTAACCCTGGGACAGCAATACATATGCTTCTCTCAATATTGGCAGAGCAAGCAGACAAAAAAATAATAAAAATATATGATATATTTGAACAATATAATTAGTAATTTTTACCTAATGGGCATATGTGTAATCCTGAGCTCAAAAATTAAAAAAAAAAAAATTTACCTTTTAATTGCACATGGCCTGTCTGTATGAATTTGAGTAATACTGTAACAGAAAATAATTGAAGTCAATATTGTAGCGCTGAAATCATTTTTGCCCTCTAAAAGAGCAGGTGCATTGCCCAAGTGTGAGAAAAATTGGCTTAGAACTTTCTGACCCTTTAATCTGCTAGAGACAGCTTGTCTTCTTTGTGCTTAGGAGAGAATATAGTTCACTAATTAGCCACAAATAAACAACTACGCCCAGGCACTTGGTTTTATCTATTTTGGACGACTCTTACAGGAATTAAAATTTTCAAGGACACATAGATTCCATTGTCATTTCAAAGTAAGCACTCATGCTGGAATCATTGTCATCATAACTAGCAGGATAATTACTCTTAAAGTAACAGTACCCAGAAGCAAGAAGGATTTTTGTGTGTGTGTGTTTTTTTTTCCTGGTGTTGCCGATCAACCCTGAGGCATCATAAGTAAATACACACAAAGTTAACAGGCTTAAATAAATTTTGCATGAATGAGATCATACATTTTATATGCCTCTCACAAAAGAAAATAAGTTAGCAAATGTAACACACTGGACATGTAGGCAGGGAAAAAGTACAGATCGTTTTCAGAAAATAGCAATACCTACCCTTCTGAACTAGTCTACCAACCTAAACCAAGAATCAAGATAGGGTAACACAGGAGGACACTGACAATGTGAGCTGCATCTTTTTTTTTTTTTTAATGTTTTATTTATTTCTAGGAGAGAGAGAGAGACAGCGTGAGCAGGGGAGGGTCAGAGAGAGAGGGAGTCACAGACTCTGAAACAGGCTCCAGGCTCTGAGCTGGCAGTCAGCACAGAGCCCGACGCGGGGCCCGAACCCACGAACCGCGAGATCACGACCTAAGCGAAAGTCGGACGCCCAACCGACTAAGCCACCCAGGCGCCTCGTGAGCTGCCTCTTCTTAAATGGCATCATTTACACCCTTCGCTCCTGGAGGCAAGGACTAGGTTATTATTTGGGGCACCGTGCCGTCTAGCCACGCAACGGGTGTACGCCTCCAGCTTGGAGAAATATTAGATAATTCCATTAAAAGTAAGAAAACTCCTCACTACTTCTGCAACCTAGCGTATGTCCCAGCCCCCTGCGAGGGAAGGAATTCTTAGAACCGAATCGATTTGGAAGGAGGGATGCTTGCCCAGCGAAGCATAACGCGTGTCCGAGGATATCTAGGGGAAAGGTCACTGTGCCAAGGTTTCCATTTCATCAACTGTACCCTGTCACAGCACTTCCTGGAGGGATTATGTAATGTATTTGGACAAAGACCTCTCTGGATGCCCATTCTTCGTGAAAAGTGGGCTTTGGAAGGAACAGTTAAGGCATAAAAAGACAATTCCTTAGGGCTGCTTGGTTGACAGAGCCACGGAGCCTCATGACCCATCAAATACTTTAAGTTCTAACCAGCTCTCGCCACTGAGCAGTGTCAGAATCGCATCGGACAGCACAGGCTGCACGGGCCCACAGATGTCACGTGACAGGTTCCAAATTTCTGGTTAAGTCTCACTCTTCCTCATCGTGTGTTTTCTTTTCAAACTAGATTGATTGCTTTTGAATTCTGAGCCTGGAGACCGAGGCTAATTTGCATGGCTGCCTTAAAGGAATGGAGTGATACCTTCTGAGAGGCCATCTCAAAGGTTGGGGAAAATCAAATTTCTCGTGCCAAATTTTCAGAGCAGCACTGCAGTGCCCTAATTGTCTTCTCTGAAAAATAATTATTTAAAAAACTTTTTTTCTTTTCTAAGGGATTGTCCAGAGCAACAGCTAACCAGCCGATGATAAACTAATGGGTAAATGCTATTCCTTGATTTTCAAGAACAGAGCAGTTAGAAACAAAATCTCGAATTAATTATTAATGTATGTAAATATTTCACAGATACGCAGAAGCACATTCCTTTGGGGAGGTAGACATTATAAGTTAGGTGACGTTAATGGGTCAGAGAAGTGCTTAGAGCTTGTGCTGGAAGAAACAACAGCTTTCGGGGAAGTGCTCCCCCTCCTCCCCTCCCCTCCCCCCTGCAGCTGCAGAGGTTGTGACTGCTCACCCCTCATCTGGACTCTTAAAACTCTCGTCTCCACTAGATTCTCAGTAGCACTGCCTAAGGCTGTCTTTTGCCCATTGTCTGTAACTCCCCATGCTTTTCCGAAGACTCTGCATTCATTTCCTATGGCCCTAGGCGTCAAGACCTATTCTCTCCTTCAGGAAATTGGGCCCTAAATTTCTATAAAGATTCTACAACTACGGGATGCCTCTGTTGCTCAGTCCGTTGAGCGTCCAACTTTGGCTCAGGTCATGATCTCCCAGTTTGTGAGTTCAAACCCCACATCGGGCTTGCTGTTGTCAGTGCAGAGCCCGGTTCAGATCTTCTATTCCCCCTCGCTACCCCTCCTCTGCTCATCTTCTCTCTCTGTCTCTCTCTTTCTCTCTCAAAAATAAAAAAAGATTCTACAACCAATGTTCCCCACATATCAAAGCCTCTCAGGGGACTCCCTCCCCCATGGAGTTCCTTCCCTCATCTCCTCCCTTCCTTTCCTTATTCTCTGCTCCTGCTACCCTCCTACTCACCTTCCTCAAAAAAAGGAGAAAAAAGAAAACGGTGCAGGGCCGCAACACTCATGTTTAGGCCACACTAATTTCACACTGAAGAGCCAAAAATTAAGTCCTCCATTAAGAGCAACCTCGGGCTGCACGTAGCCCCAGTCCCAGTCCCAGGAAAAGCCTCAGATTGTTCAACGCCAAAGCCATCCTCAGACCGCCCTCAGTTCAGTTAATCAAAAAGAAAAAAAAAAAAAAGAAAAAGAAAGATTCCTATGGTCTGAGTCAAGGCTGGAAACTGCAGATACAAACTAGCCCATTTCTCACCACTTGTCTGAACCCCACGTGGGCCCTTTGAACTCACCCCACAATTGGTCATTTTCAAAGGATTCTCAAGAGTCATGATTGGGTCCCACCAAAAGTAATAAACACCTCACAGATACTGAACGGTCAAAGCTGTAACTGTAATTGGTGCTTATGTGATGATGCTACATGCACTGTAACAGCCCCATCCCTTACTCCTTAAAAACCCTGTTCGCTATTGTTCTTGGCTTCACCTTGCTGCCATGACACTGGCAGGCTGGTGAGCCCCTGCTCGAGCTTGTAATAAAGACCCTTTTGTACTTGCATCGGTGCCGGCTCCTCGGAGGTCTCTGGGACTCATGATTCGGGCACAGCACCACCAGCAATTTTTAAGCCTGCCTGGCTCTTTTCATCTTCTTTGCTTCCTTCTTCAACTCCTAAGAGATTTTCCAAACCAGCCACATGCTTCCTTGTCCCCTGTGATGGTCCCATTTCACCTCCCCACTGGATTTCCCTGTTCCTTGGCTTTTTTTTAAAAAGTGGGTGCCTTCCGGAGGGCCAGGTGCTATGCACGCTCATAAGATAAAACCTGACATACCTCCCGGCGGTGACAATTTTTCCTCAAATGGAAGATGGATGGAATAAGGGGGGAGGAATTAAGTGTTTTATCTGAGTAATTTGAGACATTTTTGTATTAAAACAAACATGGATGTGTTATGAAAGCGAATGCAAAATCCACATTAATTTTTTAAATGGAAATGAGACTTCAAAGAAGTTCAGCATCTGTGAAGGGTGGCTTCTGGCGGCACCAGGAGATCTCCCCGCTTGTACATTCTTACTTTCCTCTACCTGAAAGGCGACCAGAGACATGGGAAAACACCTGCCAAAATCCCAGGCTGCTCTTGTTTTAAAATCGATTTCCCCATTCACCAAATTGAGCACCTACCATGTGCCAGTTCCCGTGAATGTAAAAAGAATTTAAGCACAGCCCCAACCTTCAAGCAGCTCCTAATTTGGAGAGTTTAACCTAAGTAAGTAGCTATGATAGAATGTAATAGCTTTGATGATACAAGTATGTGGAAAATGCAATGGTATCACAGAGAAGGAAGCAATTAACCATTTCAGAGAGAATCAAAGGAAACTTGGAGGTTTGGCGATCTGGCTGTATTCTTTAAATTGTATGTTTTTCTACCGTATCTTCCACCATCAACGAAGACTGCTTGAGGCATTATATCTCTGTATCTAATTAACTTACTTTGCAGAGAACCAAATGGATACCTAACCTATGTAGTATTCTGATGCTAGGAAATGGAAATGGTTAAACACATTGATATGGGTTGAATAGATACGGTGAGGTCCTAACTCCCAGTATCTCCCAATGTGATCTTATTTGGAAATAGGGTCTTTGCAGAGATAATCAAGTGGAAATGACATCACGTGAGCAACTGGTGTCCTATAAAAAGGAGAAGTTTGGACACAGACACGCACCCAGGAGAGGCGATGTGAACAGACACAGAGAAAAGAAGGCCACGTGACTGGATAGGAGGCATCTATGAACCAAGTAAGGCCAAGCTGGAAGAGGCAAGGAAGGGTTGTCTTCAAGAGCCAGAAGAGAAAGCATGGCCCTGCTGACACCTTGCTTTCAGACTTCCGGCCTCCAGATTCTGAGACAATGTCTCTGCTGTTACGGCAGTGCTGGGAACCCAGTGCACACATGTCCACCATTTCAGTGTAAGATCACAATTTCTTTTCGAAAAGCCAACCTCTGCTTTGTCTTCCTCAGCAATCCTCTCTGCGGAAGGCCAGCCGCCACGTAAATTTCCCTACTGCAATGGGTCTCCAAGTACCGTCTCTGGAGCAGCAGCAGCAGCACAGGCTGGGAACGTGTTAGCAATGCAAACAGTCCCGCCTCAGATCTACTAAAATCAGAAACCTTTTGAGCAGCCTTCTAGGAGTTCCTGGTTCGAGAACCGTTGCTCTACCGCATACGCCATCACATCTCACTTTGCCCCGGAATCCTAGCCTATTCCAAGTATTAAGAATTATTAGATATTGTTTCACGTCATCTGAAATATAAAAAATAAACTACAACTTCCACATGACCATCTCCTAACTAAATCTGCAAAGACCCAAAACAGCTTCTTTATAAGGGCCTTTAATTCTAAGATATCAAAAACCAGCAAGTGAATGAAGAGTAGGGATTTTTATCATTTTTCTCCACACTTGGCACTGGTCTCCTGCCTCCCAGGTTCACTGGTACCCAGTGCCCTGTTCTATAGCAGACTCACCCCAAATTCACCAGATCACCCCATCCAGGCCTATCTTTTCTCGTTATGCCTCATGATCCCCAAATCCCCCTCATTCTCTCCCTCCAATAAAATGTCCATTCACTCAGAAAATTGGTCTCAACTAAGTATTTGGAGATAACTATTGATTAATTTATAATGAAAACATTAATGACTAATAGCTTCTTTCTTTAATGAGCTGAGGTTGTATGATTTTATTTTAAAGGTGACTTTTCACCCCAAATAACTCATTTGGGACAGGTTTTAAGCACAGTGTAAAAGTAAAACATATATGTTTATTTGCTTGTATTTTTGATGGTGAGTTTGAGGAGAGGATGGCCAGTGCCATTTAAATGACAAGTTCATGGAACAAACACTTGGCTCACATGAGGCCAGTCCTGTTTGGCAACTCTCTCCCATTCCTGGTCACCAGTCTGCCAGGTTATTGACCTTGACAAAATGGCATCAGGCCCGTCCTTCTACTTTTGCTGCATTCCATATTGGGTAGGTTTGTGGATATTTCAATTTCTTAGCAAAAAATTTTAGCTGCTTGTTTAAATCTAATTGAAGAATTCCATATGCACACCCCAAGACCCTCAGGCCAGGGAGTATTTTTAATAAATCAAACAAATAAATTTCAAGCTCCATACCAAGCAAAATATCTTCATGCCTTTAATAGTGCCCCCCTAAATGAAAATACTAAGAAAGGCAGGAATAATGTCTAAGTGGCAAACAAACCTAATGAAGGGTGGGGGCATTGGGGCGGAGGCGAGGGTCCCAACTTGAATCATAGAATGAAATTCATGGCATAAATTATCCTAAAAATTGTCCCCCATTTCTCAAATTGCAGAGATTACTCTGAACCTAGGGCTATGGATAGAAGGAAAAGGGAAATTAATGTCTAATGAATATTGTGTCAGGCACTTTACTTCTATCATGGGACTGTTGGGTTCAGAGACTTTAACCAATCATATATATCCCCAGAAGAGCAACCTCGGTTCTTGGTCAGGCTTCAGAACTGATTTAGGCTTACCTACTTAATTGATTAGCCAAATTTGCAAAAGAGGTTGTATACAAACCTAATGGTAACCATATATTAAAAACCCCTAATAAACATGCAAAGAAGAAAGAGAAAGAAATCCACATATATCATTAAAGAAAATCAGAAAAACATGAAAGAAAGACAAGAAGGGATCAGAGAAAATCTCCAAAAACAACCGCAAAACAAGTAATAAAATGGCAATAAAAACATATCTATCAATAATTACTTTGAATGTAAATGGACTAAATGCTCCAATCAAATGACACAGGGTGACACAATGGGTAGAAAACAAGACCCATGTTTATGCAGTCTACAGGAGACTCATTTCAGACCTAAAGATACCTGTAGATTGAAAGTGAGGGGACAGAGAAACGTGTATCATGCAAATGAATGTCAAAAGAAAGCCAGAGTAGCAATACTTATATCAGACAAACTTGACCTTAAAACAAAGACTGTAACAAAAGACAAAGAACATTATATAATAATAAAGGAGAAAATCCAGTAAGAAGATATAACAATTACAAATATTTATACACCCTATATGAACAATTGTATATTAAACAATTAATAACAAACATAAATGAACTAATTGATAATAATTCAATAATAGTAAGGGACTTTAACACCCCACTTACATCATTGGACTGATCTTCTAAATAGAAAATCACCAAGAAACACCTCATCAGAACATTTCATCCTAAAGCAACAGAAAACACACTTTTTGAGTGACATGGAACATTCTCCAGAATACACCACATATGAAATCACAAAACAGGCCTCAACAAATATAAAAAGATTGAAGTCATTGCATGCACCTTTTCTGACCACATCACTATAAAACTAGAAGTCGACCACAAGAAAAAATCTGGAAAGACAACAAATACATGGAGGTTCAACAACATGCTACTAAACAATGAATGCATTAACCAGGAAATCCAAGGATAAATTTAAAAATACATGGAGACAAATGAAAACAAAAACAAAGCAGACCAAATCCTTTGGGATGCAGCAAAAGCAATCCTAAGAAGGAAATACATAGGAACACAGGTCTACCTCAAGAAGCAAGAAAAATCCCAAATAAACAACCCAACTTGACATCTAAAGGAACTAGGAAAAGAACAACCAGCAAAGCCTAAAGCCAGCAGAAGGAAGGAAATAATCAAGATTAGAGCAGAAAAAAATGATACAGAAACTAAAACAATAGAACAAATCAATGAAACCAGTCTTTGAAAAAATTAATAAAATATAAACCTCTGGCCAAACTTATCAAAAAGAAAAGAGAAAGAACACAAATAAATAAAAAATGAGAGAGGAGAAATAACAATGAACACCACAGAAACACAAACAATTGTAAGAGAGAATTATGAAAAACTATATGCCAACAAATTAGACAATGTAGAAGAAGTGGATAAATTCCAGAAACACATAAATTACCAAACCTGAAACAGAAAAAAAATAAAAAACTTGAACAGACCAAAACCCAGCAAAGAAGTTGAATCAGTAATCAGAAAACTCCCAAGAAACCAGTCCAGGATCAGATGGCTTCACAGACCAATTCTACCAAACATTTAAAGAAAGGTTAATACCTCATCTTCCCAAACTGTTACAAAAAGAAATAGGAAAGGAAGGGAAACCTTCCAAATTCATTCTATGAGGCCAGCATTACCCTGATTACCACCAGATAAAGACACCACTAAAAAAAGAGAATTATTAGCCAATATCGCTGATGAACATTGATGCAATCAGTAAAATACTAGCAAAACAAATCCAATGATACATTTAAAAAATCATTCGCCATCACCAAGTGGAATTTATTTCTGGGATGCAAGGTGGCTCAATATTCACAAATCAATCAACATGATACACTACATTAGTAAAAGAAAGGATAAGAGCCATATGATTATTTCATTAGATGCAGAAAAAGCATGTGACAAAGTACAACATCCATTCATGATAAAATCTCTCAACGAAGCATCAGAGGAAACATATCTCAACATAATAAAGGCCACATTAAAAAACCCCACAGGTACTATCATCATGAATGGGGAAAAACTGAGAGCTCTACATCTATGGTCAGAAACAACACAGGGATGTCCACTCTCACCATTGTTCTTTAACATAGTACCGGAAGTCCTAGCCTCAGCAATCAGACAACAAACAAAAATAAAAGGCATCCAAATCAGCAAGGAAGAAGTAAAACTTTCACTACTTGCAGATGATATGATACATAGTGTAAAAAACCTGAAAGACTTCACCAAAACACTGCTTGAACTGATAAACAAATTCAGTAAAGTCACAAGATGCAAAATCAACACACAGGAATTTGTTGCATTTCTGTACACCAATAATAAAACAGCAGAAAAAAGAAATTAAGGAATCATTTACAATTGCACCAAAAATAATGACATACTTAGGAATAAATTTAACCAAAGATGTCAAAGACATGCATTTTGAAAACTATAAAACACTGATGAAAGAAATTGAAGAGGACACAAGGAAATGGAAGGGCATTTCCTGCTCATGGATTGGAAGAACAAATATGGTTAAAATGTCTATACCTCCCAAACCTCCCAAAGCAATCTACACATTTAATGAAATCCCTATCAAAATACTAACAGCATTTTTCAAAGAGCTAAAACAAAGAATCCCAAAATTTGTATGGAATCACAAAAGACATCAAACAGTTGAAGCAACCATGAACAAGAAAAACAAAGCTGGAGGCATCACAATTCTGGACTTCAAGTTATATTATAAATCTGTAGTAATCAAAACAGTATAGTACTGGGACAAAAATAGACATATGGATCAACAGAACAGAATAGAAAACCCAGAAACGAACCCACAGTTTTTTTCAGTAGGCTTCTTGGCCAGCATGGGGCTCAACACGGGGCTTAAACTCATGGCCCTGGGATCAAGCCCTGAGCTGAGATCAAGAGTCAGATGCTTTAACTGACTGAGCCACCCAGGCACCTTGAACCCACAATTATATGGTCAACTACTCTTTGACAAAGCAGGAAGGAAAGACTCTCTCTTCAACAAAAGGTGTTGAGAAAACTATAGAGTGGCATGCAAAAAATGAAACTGGACCACTTTTTTTTTTTTATAACATGTACTGAACTAAACTCAAAATTAATTAAAGATGTAAATGTGAGATCTGAAACCATAAAAATCCTAGAAGAGAGCACAGGCTGTAACTTCTTTGATATCAGCTATAACTTCTATCTAGATATGTCTCCCGGGACAATGTAAATAAAAGCAAAAATAAACTACTGGGACTACATCAAAATAAAAAGCTTCTGCACAGTGAAGGAAACAATAAACAAAACTAAAGGCAAAAACTAAAAGACGACTGGCAGGATGGGAGAAGACATTTACAAATGAGATATCTGATAAAGGGCTACTGTCCAAAATATATAAAGAACTTATAATACCCAAAAAACAAATAATCCACTTTAAAAATAGGCAGAAGACATGAATAGACATTTTTCCAAAGACATCCAGATGAACAACAGACACATGAAAAGGTGCTCAACATCACTCACCATCAGGGGAATGCAAATCAAAACTACAATGAGATATCACCTCATACCTCTCAGAATGGCTAAAATCAACAACATAAGAAACAACAGGTGTTGGCAAGAAGGTGGAAATAGGAAAACCCTCTTGCACTTGCACTATTGGTGGGAATGCAAACTGATGCAGCCACTGTGGAAAACAGTATGGAGCTTCCTCAAAAAGTAAAACTAGAACTATCCCACAATCCAGCAATCACACTACTGAAGACAAAAACACTAATTCAAAGGGAAAAGTGCACCTGGATGTTTATAATAGCATTATTATGGAAACAGCTTAAATGTCTATCAATTGATTGATGAATGGATAAAGATCACACACACACACACACACACACACACAGGAATATTATTCAGCCATAAAAAAGAATGAAATCTTGCCATTTGCAATGACATGGATGGAGCTACAGAGTATTATGCTAAGCAGTCAGAGAAAGACAGATACCATATGCTTTTCCCTCATATGCAGAATTTAAGAAAAAAACAAAGGAGCAAAGGAGAAAAAGAGAAAGAGGCAAACAAGAAACAGTCTCATAACTATAAAGAACAAACTGATAGTTACTAGAGGGGAGGTGGGTAAAGCGCTGGGCTAAAAGGGTGATGGGGATTAAGGAGCATACTTGCTGTGCTGAGTACGGGGTGTGGTATGGAATTGCTTTATTATACACTTGAAACTAATATTACACTGTATGTTAACTAACTGGAATTTAAATAAGAACTTTAAAAAAAAAATGGATTGGCCAAAGTTAAATCATGATTAGATTCATTCCCAAACCAACTACTTACCTCAAACCTGAATAGAAACTAAACCAGCCATCAGAGGAATCGAATCTAGGCCATTCTATCAGGATATTATTTTAGTTCCTTCCCATGCCTCCACTCAGCCTCCACAGGGCAGGCAACTCCAACCCACATCTTTTTTCTTATTTTTTTTAAATGTTTGTATTTATTTATTTATTTATTATTTCTGAAAGAGAGAGACAGTGTGAGCAGGGGAGAGTGTAGGAGAGAGAGGGAGACACAGTATCCAAAACAGGCTCCAAGCTCTGAGCTAGCTGTCAGCACAGAGCCGGACGCGGGGCTCGAACCCACGCACTGTGAGATCATGACCTGAGCTGAAGTCGGATGCTTACCTGACTGAGCCACCCAGGCGCCCCAACCCACATCTTTTTCATGGTGGCAGCAGTTCCAGGCATCACGTTGCTATGCCAGAGAAGAAAGGCACAGTCTTTTCTGATACCTCTCTCAGAAAGGTGAGGAGACTTTTTTCACTAGAATACCCAAGCAAATCTCTCTTTTTCCTTCATTAATTTATTCACCTAATAAATACTAAGGACCTAGTATGTGGCAGGCACTTGGGATTCGTCAGAAAATACAACAAAACTTTCTTCCCTCATGAAGATTGGGTTCCAGCAGAAAGTTACATCTCACATCTGTTGAGTATCATTTGAGTTCTCAGGCTCTCGATAACCTCACTTGTTCCCTTTTGTCCCCCAGCCTTGGGCAAAGTAGCCGCATTTAGCAATCCCTGATCTCTGGTTAGCTCTTCTTGCTCTTTGAACCTCTGACCACATGTGTAATCAATCTCCTGTGTCAAACCTCCTCTGTTTGAAATAACAAGTATGTATCTCCTTTCTTGATGGGACCCTGACGGATACAGGGAGGCAAACCTAAACAAAGATTTAGCTACTACTGGAAAAAATTGTGAAGGTGGGCATGAATCCTATGTAGACACCCAAACTCTGTCTATAATCACTGATTATTTTTCACTGATTGGGAGACTTCCGAGCAAAAAGTCACGAGTCAACAATACTAAAAGGAGTTTCTGATTTCAGTAAACATGGTGCTTGCCTGCACATAACTGGCAAATTGATCTCCAGGCAACTGTCTGCATGAAATGACTTGAGTTGAAAGGAGGGAAACCTTCTACAAGATGTTTTCTGAACGGGCACCTAGAAGCAAAGAAGGTACCAGAGGACAGAAGAAAAAGGGAAGGAATTGCAGGAAGACATCATGGAGATACTTCCTCTGTCTGGCCCCACGTGGTGTGGATCTACGCCACATGGAGAAGCAGGGTGCAAGCCACCACAGGGTTACGTGAGGCCCAGATGACAACTGGCTGGTGCATTCTCTGACTCTGCACAGAGCTCTGCAAGCTCTGGCTCCTTCTTTCTTGGGTCTCACTCTAATTGGGCTTACATCCCCGTTGTTCTACCAAAATCGCTCTCGTGAAGGTCACAAATGGCCCCCGTGTTTGCCAAATCCATTGCTCAAATGTCAGTCCTCATCTTATTTCAGTTCCAACATTGCTAATCTTTTGTGTTCTTTTCCAAAAGCTTGTATTTTAGAGACATTCAGCTGCTCTGAATGCTTGCCAAATAGCTAAAGGAAACAAATCCATCTAATAATTCACTAATAAGAATGATGACAATAATAGCTAACACTGTTGAGCTACAACTTCCCATGTGCCAGACACTTTTCTAAGCACCTTATGTGGACTAATTTTTACTGCGATCCTGTGAGATGAAAACGATTATTATCTTCACTTTACAGTGAGGAAGGACTCTCGGGTCTACAAAGGTTGAGTCATTTCCCGAAGGTCACACCACCGGTGTGCAGAGTAAGTGGTAGAGCCAGGCAGTCTCCTTATTTCCCCATTACTTGGCCTCAAGCAGATCAAATTCTACATCAGAATTTTTAAATTATCACGCAGATATGTTTTGGTAGTATCTATATCAGAAAGCTAGAGAATTGAGTTCAAGGACATCACGTTCTTGAAAGGATCTCCATACTAGTTTGCCTCCTCCGCATCACTGGCATCGTTCAAGCCACGGCTGGCCATAGTGTACTTACTTGCAGCTGGAGGGGTCAGAGTACCAGTCACAAGAGCCAGGAGTGGCAAGCAGCAGGCAGGAGGCCCATGGACACCTGCCAGTGTTCAAGAAGCCCAGAGTTCCCAGAGCAAGGCAAAAGGAAACCTCAGGAGGAAAAGACACTCTGATCAAAGGCCAAGGGAGAACTCTTTGGAGGGTCCCAGAGACCCATATACTAGATTGGGGCTCAAGGGTAAAACCACTATCCCTGTAAAAGGGAGCTGGGGGGGGGGGGGAGCAAGGCAGTTGCACTAAAGACAAAGACTTTTCAGCTGATTCTAAAACTTGAGAATCAGGAGCAATAAACAAAACACAAAACCATAAACTCCAGAAGGCCAGGAAACCTCTCTGTCCTGCACCATCAGATCCCCCACACCACGTAGCACACACCCCATACTGTTCAATGAGTTCTTGTTATCTAATCTCAAGCCAAAGCCCGGCACTAATCACTTATTCAGGTTCATATCCAGTGGACTTTGAGCACATATATGGGAAGAGGTGCTATGCCAGCGTCTCTGATACTAGACCTAAGAGTACTGGGCTGCAATTTCTTGACCATCTATAGGCTAAGCATATATAAGTACTAATGAATCCTAATTCTTAGAGTACTGATATGGGTACCATATGACTACAAAAGACAAGACTGAAGCTAGGTCTGTAGTTTGGGGTCTTAACAGCAAAGAGTGAGAGACTGTGAAGAATAGAAACCAGATAGACAAGCAAAGGCATTTTATCGTTCTTACCATAAGTACTCCTCATATTTCTAAATTCCCATGTAATTGCTCATTCAAGCCACACTACTGACAGAAGGCTAAATGTATCACCATGCGCTCCCGAAGTCTGATAAAAACTGATGGGATAGTCTGATATTTTTTGAATAACCTTAGCAATGGAATCAATTAAGATCAGGAGCAGATTATTTCCAAAAATCTATTTTTTTCTTTTGTAAATACCCTTTATTTTTTTTATTTCAACCTGGCTAACATGTTACTTAGACTTTTTTCACCCTTGTTGGGATTCTCCATACAAACAACTAAATACTAAAATTAAATAGCATCAATACTCAAAACCAAATTAACCGATTCCAAAAGGGTTGATTCACATGAGTACAGAGGTACCTTTTGTGTTTAATAATACAAATGCAGAATTGTGTAAAACTATAAATTAGTTACAATACAACCGTCCAGGGCTCTTAAAATATACTTTGTTTCCTTGTGATGACGATGTATTTCCATTTCATGTAGTTTATCCCATGAAGCATAAAATCTCAGTCTCAATTATCAAGACTTTAATCCCATGAATCCCAGCATCATGAGAAATTTCATGTCACCCAAAAGATGGCAATTAGGGCCAAGTATTCTTCTTAATATTCCATTTTAACACTTCTTTCTTACAAAAACAAAAGCAAAAACAAAAAGAAAACTTCTATCATAAAGAATAATGAAAGAAGGAAATAAATCAAAGAGGTTGAGTGAAAACTCAGCAGTCCTAAATTTGAATTGGAAGTAGCCATACAATCTTAGAATAAACAAAAGGACTATTTAAAAAAAAATCTGTGAGGCGATTAGAAATATAAATACCAACTGGACATTCGATAGTATTAAGGTATCAAGGCTAAGTGTCTTAGGTATGATAACAATACTTTGTATTTTTTTAAAGTAGTCTTTATCTTTTAGAAAAGCACACAAAAATGTTTTCAAATACAATTCTATGATGCCTGAGATTTTCTTAAAAATATTGCAGGAGGGGGGCGCCTGGGTGGCTCAGCCAGTTTAACGTCTGACTTTGGTTCAGGTCATGATTTTGTGGTTCATGGGTTCAAGTCCCTCTCCCTCCTTCTCTGCCCCTCCTCCACTCACACTCCATCTCTCTCTCTCTCTCCCTCTCTCTCTCTCTCTCTCAAAAATAAATAAACATTAACAAAATATTACAGGAATGGAGGAAGTATTGGATTTGGATGACAGGTATATGGGGTGTGAACAGTACTGACAGGTCTAGCTTTATAGATGTTTGAAGTATTTCAGTATAAGTTACTGGAGACTCATACCCAACCTGCCTTGTAGCTCAACAATGTTTTTCTTGAGAGAACTCTTCACTTTTTTTTTTGTTTTTGCAAACTAAGATACTTAATTCTCTTGCTTCTAAGTGAACTACTATAGAATCGCCCTTCACAGATTTATATCTTTCTCTTCATCTTATGGGGAGAAGAATCAGATTCAGCGTGAATAAAGAAAGCCAAAGTAGACAGCAATGCAAAAGGAAATCAATTAGACATGTCATTTTGAAGGTGGAGCTAGTAGTAAAACACTGGATTATTTTTTATTTCCTAAGACATTTACTGGTTATTACAGATCTTCAACACTGGAAAAAACCTTTGACCACTATATACCCTAAGATCTCCCTAAGTCCTCTGTACCTCTGGTAAAACAGTTCTGCAATCTCTAGTGTGAAAAAGACTAGGGAACATTACTGCATTTTTCAGTGCACTTCCAGAACTTTGCCCCCAATACCCTGGAGATACCAACAGTTAGCATTCATTAAGAAAAGTAAATGCCAGGGCACCTGGCTGGTTCATTTGTTAAAGCATGCGACTCTTGATCTTGGGATTGTGAGTTCAAGCCCCACGTTGAGGGTAGAGATTACTTAAAAATAAATCTTAAAAAAAGAAAAGTAAATGCAAGAATCAAGTTTCTAAGTATAACATCAGTCACTCTGGATGAAAATAATAATAGTAAAAGAAATTATTTCCAGTTTAGATAGATAAAGATATAGATACAGATACAGATATGGATATAGATATGTGGAAACTACTGTTGAGGAAGGATAAGTAATTTTCCCAAAAAATCCGATAGCTAGTGAAAAATAGAGTCAGGATTCAAAATCAGATCTCCCTCAGCTATCTGAGGCCTGCTCCCAACTGCCAATGTCACCAGGAGGAATACATTCTTATTTCCTCTTAAAATTCAAGAGCACACATGTCAGTAGGTACTCGACTCTCCCAGGAAACCCTGCTACACTCCCTTGTTTAGTTCACTCTCCCACTTTCCCATTAGATGATTTCACTCCTTTTTCATTCTGTTTGAATGTCCAGCAACCCCTTCCCATCCCATCTCTCCTAATTGTCAACTTTGCCTCATTCTTCTTTGGAAAAATAAAAGCCATCAGAAAGGAATTCCAAAGTCTTCCCTAAACAAATATGGCAGCCTGTGCACATCTCTGTCGGTGCTCCCTGTCCTCTACCATCATTAAAGGAGACTCCTGTTCTACAAGGTATGTTGTGCACAAACCCTCCCTCACCCCTCCCTACTTCTGGAGGAGTTGGTCTTGAATAACCACTTCTCCCCTGCATTTCAAAGACCCTCCACCACAGTGGCCCACCTTCAGAGAATCATGCTTTATAATCTCTCAACCACAAAAAATTAAAATAACTTGTCCTTTACCACACACACCCCTCCAGCTGCTGCCCCATTTCTCTGTTCTCCTTCATAGCAAAATGCCTCAGAAGAGTTGCCTCCCGTGACATCTTTCTCTTCGTTGCCTCCTTTTCTTTCCTCCGCCCACTACAATGGGAAGCTTCAGCTTCCTCTCCCACCAGAGAAACTGCTATTGTCAGAGGGTCTACTGACCTCAGTTTTCCCAAGTTTAGTGCGACTGACTAACGAACATACTCAAACAGCTGGTTGTACTCTCCTTTTTGAAACACGCTTCTCTTCAGCTCCATGATTCCAAACCCTCCTGAACCAAGGCAACGATGCAGAGGGTATATTCCAGGAGAGAGAAGAAACCCAGTGAAGCTGGAGTATACTGAGTGATGTGAAAATAGGATGACACTCGATTGGAGCTCAAGGGACGTGGCATCATGTAAGACCTGATAGGTGAGGGGAAGCATTGGGGGCGATTTTTAGATTTAAATCACATGATCAATTTGCTTGTAACTGATGTCTTTACAGGTCACTCTGGCTCTCTGTTGAAAAGTGGGCTGCATAGGTGTGAGAGCAGAATCATGGGCAACAGTTAGAAAGCTCCTAATAAATTCTAAATATGTGTTTGTTGGCTTGGATTAAACTGGGAATAAGAAAGGAAGGCACCAGTAAGCAGAAATGTCTGTAGGACAGAAATAGAACCAAAGAGTGAAACTCCAGGGGGGCGTGGAGGGGGGTGCAGATAAAAAGCTCTTGGAATTAGAGAGAGGACAATTTCACCCGTGGGATTTGGCTCGGTTCCCAGCAAATCCAAGAAATTGTCAAATAAGACTCCCTGTCTGGATGTGCCCATGGAGCACATTTGCTCCTCCAAATGGTGAACACAGCCTTCTTTAGCGCCTGCGATTCCTATCAGGCAATGTTCTGCAGCAGGGAGAATTTGACTCATTATCTGCCATTGTGTCTGCCATGTCACGTTACTCTTCAGGTCCTGACAGAACACTCTAGAGGTGTGATGCATTATTACTTGACACCAGTTACCCAGTGCTGCGCCTCATTAGAGGGAGCAGGAAAGACACGGGCGAGGGGTATCCTGCTTTGTACTATCCCAACTCTCTCCGTGACTGCATTAGTCTCTTCATCTTCTTGTGGTTGTCATTAGGGGCCCAGAGTTTTATGTCCTGGTCAATTTCCAAATGACAGCTCTTAGTGTCAAAGTGATCAAGGAGAGCTGCTTTCCCCTCCCCGTAGTGACAGCAGCAGACAATCACAGGAAATTGATCATGTTGGATAAACTCACCTGATCCTAAAAATGATATTGGCTCCATGCTCCAGGGCAGGGCAAAAACAACTGAAAAATAATTGCCAGTACACCCCAAAGGGAAATTCTTTCCTTTTCCCAAATTTGACAATCAATCTAACCCAGCGCACGTGACTAAAAATCACTGCTGTGAAGCACGTAATTCCATTTACACACCAAAACACCATGACAATTTGGTTCACATTGGGGGTCATTCAGTCTAGGTTTTTATTTTTAACTTGTGAAAGGCCATACTTACAAGAGCAGCAAGGACTTAACAATACAAAAAACAGCAACCACATCTAGAACAAATAAGTATGTCCTGCTATCCGTTCCTGTCAATCTTGGTTAGATTAACCAGTCTTTACCCATGTTTGATTATTCCCCCTCAATTTTAAATACTAAAAAAATATATGGTGCGTTGCAATGTTCTTCCTCTACCTAGCCTCAGAGTTAAATGCGCCATCTTCAGAAAACACGCAGTAGTTTGTATTATTTTAGTCTTTTACATGTGGAAAGTCTCCAGGATGGGTTTCTTCCTCTCTCTAGAAGTGAGCAATTCAGCCTGACCACTACAGTTCAAGGAGAGGCTTTCCATAACCAGGAAAAACAGTTTGCATTTCTTTACATTTAATTTCCAGATGCAGCCAGGGCTTTTAATCTTTGCATCCTTTGAATTTTTAGGGAAGTACTGGGGAAGGCACTTTGGGCAAAGTTGCTCTCTGAATTAGTAAGAGAGCCTGCAGGGCTAGGTTGTGGTTCTATAGTTTGTGCTGTTCTTTGAAGATCTTGAACTAATTAAGGCATGTCTGCTCACCACTTACAGTACCTGACCTTCCATAGCAAAATGACCTGGTGCTCACATGTATGGTATTTTGAATGTGTTTGATTCGTAGTTTTCTCTCAGAAGGCTCTCCTCCCTCCCCGAGCCCTTCGAAGACTAGAAGTTCTCAGTCACAATGCTTTCCCTGACAGAGCCACCCACCATGCCAGTTTGCTTTGACACATCCTACCTGGGTATTTCTGGCTAGGAAAATGCCCTTAATTAGTGTGCAAGGAACCAAGCCAGTTGGAAAAGAAAGGCAAGTTCAGAGACCTAGCAATGAACCAGGATCAAATTCCAGACCTGTGTCTCCTAGACTTTTCCTTGTTTTAATGGCTGGAGAGAGGTTTGGCAGTCCATAAACATACAAGAAACCCAAAAAAATGTTCAGTGAGAAGATTAATTGGTAAAGCACAAGCGAGACACTGGAAGACAAATGACAAGCTTGCCCAATGTCACCCAAGGACAACATCTAGCAGTTGTAAGCAGTTGTGTCCACAGTATGAACCCTTCACAAAATATAGTCTATTTATTTAACTATATATCTATTTACCCATTTATTTACAAAATGGGTATCTATTTTTCTTCAGACTTTTTCCTGGATGTATAACAAAGGACATAGAAATTAGAAAATAAAAACTATAGTTAGAAATTGCATGGTGTGCATGGTTCCTCGATTATGTTAGAGGCCTTTGTGGTCAAGTAGTTTTGACAAATCTAAGGTTAGATCTACTTAAGTGTAGGGTGATCTAGGATCTCAGAATGAATGAAGCTTAGTCAACTAGTTAGGCAGGATGGGTTCAGGTACAAGTCCAGCTCCACTGCGGACTTATCACTGTATTTCTTTGGGCAGAATTCCTAATCCCCTGTGCCTTGGTTTCAAACTTTTAATGGGACAATAGTAACACTCACATCATTCCTGCAAGGATTTAATGAATGATTAAATGTAAAGCAACTAGCACAGTTCCTGGTACATTTTAGGTGATCAATGATATGAGTTCTTTTCCCTTTTTGCTCCAGTTAGATTTCTAGAGATATACACCAATCCAGGTTTATAAAGTTCTTAGAAGTCCATACGTAAACAATTTAATATGGTCTGTAATAAACTTGAGCATAACTATGAAGTGTCTTACCTTTATTCTAGATTCCAGTTTATGTCTTCCCCCTTGCTTATGTGACTAAAGCCGAGAAGTCCACACCATCCTGTACAGTAGCCAAATGTGGCTATTGAATACTCGGAATGTGACTTGTATGATTTGAAATGTGCTGCAAGTATAAATACATAACAGACTTCGAACACTTAGAGCAAAAAGAAAAAGTAAGATATCCTATCAATAATTTTTTATATTGATTACATTTTAAATGATAATATGTGTACATGTTGAGTGAAATAAAATAAAGCATTAAAGTTAACTTGACCAGTTTTTTTTCCCTTTTTAATATGGTCACAGGAAATGTTTTAATTATATATGTGACTCACATTATATTCCTATTGGACAGTGTTCATCGAAGAGGATAAAGACCCAGAAATAACCCAAAGATCACCCATGGCGAGGTGTTTTCCAAGTTCACCAACACCCTGAGGGCCCAACTCAACAACTTCAGGGTGCTTATACATATATACCTCAGCCCCCCACTGTACCCATACATCACAAAAAGCACTTTGTGTCTGGCACAGCTGACCTCTTCCCTTCCATTTCTGTTTCTCTGATGATGATAAGTAAACAACCACTACAGAAAATGGTTGAAAAGCAATGCTGCCTCCCAGCACAGAGGAGCCATACTGAAGTGGACAATACCCACCGGTTGTCCATGGCTTCTGGATCAGATAACAGCTGCAAAGTATAAACTCCTGATACTTCCTTGAGTATAATAATTGAGATGAATTGTCAAAACAACAGAAATGCAGCCTCCTCCAAACACCAGAGCTCAAACCATTCCCCTAATCCAAATCAAGCTCTACATTTTGATAGGTTAAAACAATAACATTTAAACATTTGCCCCTGTTTAAAAGTTTCATATTGGCTGGACAATTAGAAGTGTCTGTCCCATAGGAAGCTTACAAAACAGAAAAATGTACAGTCTGAGAGGAAGCAATTTAAGCTCCCATTTGCTACTAGTTGCCAGATGTTGCATTTTGACCAGTGAAGTTTTCAAAGGCACACACCTTGACTAATTGCAAGCTGAATATGGGATGTAATAGGATGGAAAAGATTAGCCATATGAGGAGTCTTGAATCAAAGGGTCTTTTCTAGGATTTAGCTGCTATTCTTGCCTTCCACTAAATGACAAAATACATTTAAAAATCATAAAACACCACACAGTGTGCTTCTCAGGTTTCCAAGGCCCCATTAGGAAAGTAGTTCTGTGTATGGTATGGAATGGCATGTCTACACAACCACGGTAGTTTATTTTGCACTGGAGATTGTATATGTACTTTCCAAAGTGACACCCTCAAACTACTGGCAAAATAAAGGTTAACCGTTTCCATTCAGAATTCTGGTAACAAATGCTTGCAAAGACTAATTTTTTATTACCCTGGGATAAGTGCGCTTTGGGGTTGTTCCCCCAAAGAGAGAAAATTCAATTAAAGATAGTGGCCATGAAGAAAAAAGAAGCTATTATAAACAACTGCTATGTTGTGCTCAGGAATTAAGGCCCCATTCTTTGATTCAACCAGATATTTTTTTAAATTATTTTTTAATGTTTACTTATTTTTGAGAGAAGAGAGAGACAGGGTGTGAGTGGGGGAAGGGCAGAGAAAGAGGGAGACACAGAATCTGAAGCAGGCTCCAGGCTCTGAGCTGTCAACACGGAGCCTGATATGGGGTTCGAACTCTTGAACTGTGAGATCATGACCTGAGCCAGAGTCAGGCGTTTAACTAACTGAGCCACCCAGGCACCCCTTGACCAAGTATCTTAAATTAATTTATCCGCTCTGTGAAATGTATTTTAATTTTTTTTAAGTTTATTTATTTATTTAATGAGAGACAGCAACAGTGTAAGTGGGGGAGGAGCAGAGAGAGAGGGAGAGAGAGAATTCCAAACAGGCTCCGTACTGCCAGTACAGAGCCTAAAGTGGGGCTTGAGATCATGAAACTGTGAGATCATGACCTGAGCCAAAACCAAGAGTCAGATGCTTAACTGACTAAACCACCCAGGCACCCCAAATCTGTATTGTTTTAAAGAGCAGATGTCATGACACTTGAGTGACTCAGTTGGTTAAGCGTCCAACTCTTGATTTTGGCTCAGGTCATGATCCCAGGGACACAGGATCAAGCCCTACATTGGGCTCCATGCTGAGCATGGAGCCTGCTTAAGATTCTCTTTCCCTCTCTCTGCCCCTCCTCAGCCTGCATGCTCTCTCTCTCTCTCTCTCTCCCCACACACACACAATAAAATAAAATAAAAAAGAGCAGATGTCACTTAGTTGAGTTATTGGACCACACAGGAAGTACAAAGGTAAGAACAGCAGGATTAGAAGAGTTGTCTTCTTCTCCTTCATCTCTCATCTCTACCCAAATAACCATGGACTAATCCTTTAACTCCTCTGGGCCTCTGTTTCCCATTAGTAAATTCAGAATAATAATTCCAGCTCATCTCTACCACACAAAGACATTTGGATGGCTAACATAAAGAGTTTGGTTCATTCCACTGCCGCAGCCACACAGGAAATATAGACTTGACTGCATCCCATCCCCAAATCTCCTTCCTCCTCCTAACACCTACCCAGCTCAAAGAGAGAGGCAAAAAGGTAGAAGACAGGTCTGTACAGCAGAACTAAATGAAAAAAAATAGTGAACTGAAATAAATTCATCCTTAATGGCTTCAAGAAAACTCAGAACTTCTAATTAGCTTGGTCTAACTTCTCAGTTCCTTTTGTGCTTCTAGGAATATACTAGCTTCTGAAGGCAAAGCAAGAGACCCTCAAGAATGCACACATTGTTTATTATCTTGTCATGGAAAAGACATCATTCATGAAGCCAGCAGAGTAGGTATGGGCTACTTTTAAAAATGCAGTAACAAGTTGTCTGCTCCTGTCCCGCTGTAGTGCTAAAGATGGAAGAGGCGAGAGTAAAGACTATGCCTAATCTCACATGTGGTTGACAAAGAAGTGAAGAAAGTATAGTGGAATTCTTCATAGGCCAGTTCTTAAAATTCATAGAAGAGAAGGTTCATGGTAGAGAAGTAGGGTGTTGTGTTGCATCCAGAATACTGAGCATGAAGAGTACACTATTTCAAAATATAAAACATACAGAATTAACTGCATAGATTTTGAATATAAAATATCAGATTTCAATAAAATGTTTGCAGTTTGTAGTTTGCTGCTTCAATTTATCTTGCCCAAGGGGACATACCACTTCCCTTTGCCCTTATGGGTTCTTTGGTGTACATTTTTGAGTACTTAATTTCTTGGAGTTTTCTCTTTTTTAAAAAGATTTATTTATTTTTGAGAGAAAGTACAAGTGGGGAAGGAGCAGAGAGAGACAGGGACAGAAGATCTGAAGCAGGCTCTGTGCTGACAGCAGTGAGCCCAGTGCAGAGCTCAAATTCACACACCATGAGATCATGAGCTGAGTTGAAGTCAGACACTCAACCGACTGACCCACCCAGGTTCTCCTTAATTTCATGAATTTTTCTGATGCCACCAGTGGTACTTGTCACTTAAGTATTTCAAAAGATCCTCAGAGAGGATCCTCATGGAGGCAGAGGGAGAACATGCTAACCTTCATTCCTCTAAGAAACAAATGTAAATAGATCAAACCAAAGAATATGACCAACGTTTGTGAAGCCCTCGGAAGTATCAGGCCGTGCTATGGGATATTTATGCAGACGGATAGCACACATCCGTGAAGAACTCAGTGTGCAATAACCATAACTAACCTATCTGGGTTTTTTTCAATCTACTTGTCAATAAAACTGAGTTCAAAAAGCCCTGGAGTTCCATCAGGCAAATGGGTTACCCTGCAGATTCTGTTTGGAAGCAAAGAGATAGAAGATAAAGTTTTGCCTCTAAGTTTCCTCTGAACGTGTTATTTTCTGCCTTTAAAATGCTTTTGACAAGAAGAAACAACACATAAGACAGGACTTCTGCTTACAGATGGAAAACAGAAATTGAATGTATCCTCCTGCCTTAAACAACAACAGCAGCAGCAGCAACAACAACAACAACCAGAACACAACCTATGACTAGTTTTCAGATATTGAACAACAGGTACGGTGAAACTGTGGTCCCTGAGAGAATGGTGATTGACTACAATTGATGAAGGCAGTTTTCCAGCCACAGGGTAGAGAGGGACAACCTGAACAGAGGCTAGCAGTCCTCTTAAGTTGAGGAGAGAGAGATGAGAGTTCAGAGAAGCCAAGGCAGCTGAAATTTGAGGGATAGAGAACCAGGGGCAAGGGAACTACAAAGTGAGAGTGCTCGAGGTATCTGTAGAAAGGTCCCCTCAAGTCCCTGGTTGAGTATTGATCTTCACACGCAGAAGAAATTATCAAAGTCGAGGAAAAGAATCATCAGAAATGAATATACACAGCAACTTCCAAAGTTCACACAGGGCTGGGAATGGTCTGGGCCTCCCATCCCAGACAAGGTGGAAAGATGTCATAGTACGGGGCATCAGGTAGCATCCACAAAAGGTTATTACCTTAGGAAGGGATTAAATTAGACCTAGACTAAAAGTTGCTCTGTATCTGCCCTAACAAAGCTTATAAGCAAATCAAAAAGAAAAACTGATTCCAAGTCACTTAACTGTGCACCAGAACAAAACCCAATGATATTTTTAAAAATACAACAAAACCCAGCAAGCAACAATATAAAATTTATAGTATATAATATCCAATAAAAAATTATAAGACATTAAAAGAAGCAAGGAAATATGTTCTATAATAAGAGAAAAATCAATAAATGGAAATAATCCAAGAAATAACAAAGATGATGGGACTAACCAATAAGGATATTAAAACCAATAAAAAATAATAATAGTAAAATGAAAAAATATAGCTAATAAGTAAAAATCAAAGATAAAATGGAATCATAAAACATTAATCTAAAAGTAGGCAAAGGGCAATGGCGTGGCTTAATTAATTGGTTAAAAATCTGCCTTCAGTTCAGGTCATGATCTCATGGTTCAAGAGTTCAAGTCCTGCATCTGGTGAGCTTCAGCCCCACTTTGGGGGAGCCCTACTTTCTCTCATTCCATTTTGCTCTCTCTCTCTCTCTCTCTGCCCCTCATGGGATTCTCTCTCCCTCTCTCTGCCCCTCACTCACTTGTGCTCTCTCTCAAAAAAAAAAAAAAATGTAGACAGAAAATGAAGATAAAAGGAGCAAAACACAGATGGAACAAATAGAAAACAAATAACAAGATGGAGGTTTTAAACTCAATCAAGTAGTTAAATACATTAAATATAAATAGTCCAAATACCTCAATTAAAATACGGACATTCTCAGAATGGATTAAAAAGGAAGACCCAACTGTATGTTATCAAGAAACCTACTTTAAATATAAAGACATGGATAAGTTAAAAATAAAGGAATGGAAAGTTATGTACATGAAAATACTAATAAAAGAGAAGTTGGAGTGGCTATATTGGATAAGGTAGATATTAGAACACAGAATATTTTTTATAGTTTATTTTTGAGACAGAGAGAGACAGAACATGAGTGGGGGAGGGACAGAGAGAGAGGGAGACACAGAATCTGAAACAGGCTCTAGGCTCTGAGCTAGCTGTCAGCACAGAGCCTGATGCGGGGCTCAGACCCACCAACCACGAAATCATGGCTTGAGCCAAAGTCGGATGCTTAACTGACTGAACCATCCAGGAGCCCCAGAACACAAAACATTATGTGAGATAAAGAGAGAGATCTTATGATAAAGGGGTCAACTCATCAAGGGTACATACTAGGGGTGCCTAGATGGCTCAGTCTGTTAAGCATCTTTGGCTCAGGTCATAATATCGTAGTTTGTGAGTTTGAGCCTCGTGCTTTCTCTCTTCTCTCAAAAATAAATAAATAACTTAAAAAAAAAAGAGGACATAACAATCTTAAACTATGTACCTAATAACAGACTTTCTTTCTTTTCTTTTTTTTTTTTTTGGAATAGTCTAGTAACGATGTACATTTCATAGTACATGTCATGGTTTTAGTATTTTTTTCTTTTTTTTTATACAAATAGTTTATTGTCAAATTAGTTTCCACATAACACCCAGTGCTCATCCCCACAAGTGCCCTCCTCCATGCCCCTCCCCCCTCCCCCCCACATCCATCAGTCCTCAGTTTTTGTCAGCATTCAAGAGTCTCTCATGGTTTGCCTCTCTCCCTTTCCCCCACCATTCCCCAGACTTTCAATATATATGAAGCAAAACTGATAAAATTCAAAAAAAATAGACAAATTCACAATTACAGTTGGAGAGTTCAACACTCCTCTCTCAATAATTGATAAAATAGAAAATAAGCACAGAATCAGAAAATTTGAACAAACTTATCAATGAACTTGACCTACTTGACATTTATAGACTACTCTACTCAATAGTACCTAGAACAGTCACCAAGATAGATTATACTTTGGCCCACAAAACAAGCTTATGTATGTGTGTGTGGGTGTGTGTGGGTGTGTGTGGGTGTGTGTGTCTATTAATGAAATTGAAAACAGAAAAACTACGAAAATAAAAGTTTGGACTTTCAAAGGATGAACAAAATTGACAACCCTCTAGCCTAGCTGATGAAAAATAAAGGAAGGAAGACACAAATCACCAACATCAGGAATGAAAGACAGGTTATCATTAAAGATCTTACAGCTGTTTAAAAAGATAATAAGGGAGGGGCGCCTGGGTGGCTCAGTCAGTTGAGCTTCTGACTTTGGCTCAGGTCATGATCTCACAGTTCCTGGGTTCAAGACCCACGTCGGGCTCTGTGCTGACAGCTCAGAGCCTGGAGCCTGTTTCTGATTCCGTGTCTCCCTCTCTCTCTGTCCCTCCCCCACTCATGCTGTGTTTCTCTCTCTGTCTCAGTAATAATAAACATTAAAAAAAAGATAATAAGGGAGTAGTCCGAATTTGATGCTAATAAATTTGACAATTTAAATGGAATGAAAAAATTATTTGCAAGACACAAACAATCAAAGCTCATTCAAGAGGAAATAGATAACCAAAGTAGCCTTATTTATAACAAAAACTTTTAACCTATAGTTTAAACCTTGACATGAAGAAAACTCCAGAAGTTTGACATAAAATATTACATATGAATTCTTCCAAATAATACAAATACTATGCTATATTTTTCACAAAAGAGGAGTGAACACTTTCTATCTCATTTTATTAAACCAATCCTACCTTGATACCAAAACCAGACAAGATATTACAAAGAAAAATAATTACAAATCAATTCCCTTATAAGTATAAACATTAAAATCTTAACACAGTTTTAGAAAATCAAATACAGCAATACATGAAAAAATTCTACCTTATGACCAAGTGGAATTCATCCCAGGAATGTAAGATTGACTTAATATCCAAGAACACTTAATGTAATTCACCATCTTAACAAACTCACAAAGAGAATCACAAGTTCATCTCAACAGATTCAGAAAGAGGATTTGATATAATTCAATATCCATTCACAATAAAGGCTCTCAGCAAACTAGAAATAAAAAGAAACTTCCTCAGTTGATAAAGAGAAGCTACAAAAACCCTAGAGCAAACATTACACTTAATGGCAAGATGCTTTCAACCTAAAATCAGCAACATGGTGGTCTTCTTTCTCTCACAGTCTGGGAGAAAATATTCCAAAAAATATGTTGGATAAAGGACTTGTATATTGAAAATTCAACAGTAAGAACAAACCAGTTAAAAGACAGGGCAAAAAATTAGGTAAACACTTCACTAAAAGAAGATAAACAAATAGCAAACACAGGGAAAAATTCTTAATATCATTAGTCTTTAAGGAAATACACATGAAAACCATAATGAGGGGTGCCTGGATGGCTCAGCTGGTTGAACATCCGACTCTTGATTTGGGCTCAGGTAATGATCTCGGGGTAAGAGAATGGAGCCCCACACTGGGGTCCACGCTGAGTGTGGAGCCTGTTTGAGATTGTCTCTCACTCTCCCTCTACCCCTCCATAGCTCATGCACTCTCTCTAAAAAAGTAAAAATAAAAATAATAAAAAATAAAAATAAAAACCACACTGAGATACCATTGCACACCCATGCAATGGCTAAAATTTGTAAAAATATGCTAACTAACTGGTGCAGCCACTCTGGAAAACAGTATGGAGGTTTCTTCAAAAATTAAAAATAGAACTACCTTACAACCCAGCAATTTTACTACTAGGTACTACCAAAGGAAACAAAAATGCTGATTTGAAGGGGCACATGCACCCCAACGTTTATTGCAGCACTATCGACAATAGTCAAAGTATGGAAAGGCCCCCCAAATATCCATCAACTGATGAATGGATAAAGAAGATGTGGTATATATATTCGATGGAATATCACTGGGTGATGAAAAAGAATGAAATCTTGCCATTTGCAACAACATGGATGGAACTAAAGTGTATTATGCTAAGTGAAGTAAGTCAGTCAGAGAAAGACAAATATCATATGATGTCACTCATAAGTGGAATTTAAGATACAAAACAGATGAATAAGGGAAGGGAAGCAAAAATATAAAAACAGAGAGGGAGACAAACCATAAAACACTCCTAAATAAAGAGAACGAACGGAGTGTGACTGGCAGGGTGTTGGGTGGGGGAAAGGGCTAAAGGGGTAAATGGCATTACAGAGGGTACATGTTGGGATGAGCACTGGGTGTTATATAAGTGATGAATCACTAAATTCTCTTCCTGAAAAAATATATCTTTTTGATTTAAAAAATAATCATAATAAAATAAAATAAAAACTATGCTAAGATGCTGACAAAGATGTAGAAGCACTAGATCTCTCTTCACTGCTGGTGGGAATCCAAAATGGCAGAGCCCCATTGGAAAACTGTTTTTGATAAAGTTAAAAATACACATATCATATGATTCTCAATCCCTTTAAGGTATTTACTAAAAAGAAATTGAAAAATATACATTTATACAAAGTCCTATGTTCATAGCAGTTTTATTCATAATAACCAAAAACTAGAAATATACATGTGCCCATCCATTGTTTAATGGATAAACACGTTGCACTGTATTCATTCAATGGAACACTATTCAGGAATAAAAAGGGACAAACTAATGATACGTAAAATAATATGGATGAATCTCAAAAATTTATGATAAACAAGAGAAACCAATCACAAGAGACTGCATACTGTGTGGTTTATAGGAAACTCTAGAAAAGACTAAATTAGAAAAGGCAAAAAGCAAATCAGTGGTTGTCATGTATAAGATGAGGAGGAGGATGCCTACAGAGCAAGGGAACTTTCTGGGTGGTTATATATGCTGCTATAGACATCTGTAATTTGAAATGTTTGCATGAACATACATTTTCATTTCTCCCGGGTATATCCCTAGGAGTCGAATTGCTGGGTTGTACGATAACCTCTATGTTTACCTTTTTGAGGAACTATATTTATAACATGATTTCAGTGTTGGTTACACACTGTACGCATTGGTCAGAACCTACAAAATCATCCACTTAAAATTGGTCACTTTTATTGCATGTAAGTTAAACTACAATAAAGTCAATTTTTAAAGCATTGACTTAAAGCATTAAAAAAAAACAAAAAACAACAAAAAAAAATTGAGATCAAACAGGGAAAAAAATCATGAATAACCCTGAATTATATACTTCACTGATGCACAGTGCTGAAATTAACAAGATGCTGCCAAATTTCTACTCACTGTGTCTGGGGTAGCCCTGGCCACGTCCAAAATCTCCTGTGCCTACTTGAGAAGTTGTGATAGGAACATAGGCACTAGAGAGAAAAGCCCTGGGCTTCACCCCTGAGGCTATCACCTGCCAGCAGGTGGGTAGGTGCGATGCTAGTTCACTTGCCTCCAAATCTCTCCTGTGTCAAGGATCCAACATGTCCCCCTGGCATTTCTCTCCCCTTTGCAAAAAGCATTCTCTGTAAGCATTTCAGATTGGGGGTTCCTTCTCCGGTCTGACTCTGTCTGTTTTCTATCTTTCCATAGTTTCTAGGAAGATCTTTCCACTGGGAAGATTCCTACACAGGTGTGTGTGTGTGTGTGTGTGTGTGTGTGTGTGTGAGTGTTCTTTTATTTTTAAGGTCCTGGAATAGAACATTGTGTACTTAGTCCACCTTCTTGTATCTCTCAGAGCTCAGTTTCCTGATCTAAATATTATAGTCTTCCACCCTCAGTGTTGTTAGAAGAACCGAATAGCATAATGAATGTGAAAGAACTGTATAAAAGAGAAACGAATAAAAAGCTTATAATTAAAGCCAACATGTTGTCTAGAGTGAGTTAAAAGCCAAAACATGAGATTTCTCATGAAGAACCTAACTCTTTCACTAATAAATTTTTCTCCTATACATATGTCCTACTTGAGACCTCTCACTCTTCCCAGGAAAATCCTAAAGCTCATTTATCCACAAAGACAAATTAAATTAGTGCTGGATTTTTAGAATGAGAAATAGATGAGAGATGGTAAGTGGATGGATGGATGGAGATGGATAGATAGGTAGAAAGATAGATGATAGATAGATAGATAGATAGATAGATAGATAGATAGATAGATAGATAGACAGATGATAGATAGAGGATAGATAGGCAGAAAATAGAAAGGAAAAGTTGTTTCTTTTTTTCTAATATTTTTTAAGGAATATTAAAATACTTATAGTTATCTTTATTTAACAGTCATGAAACTGGGGCACCGGGGTGGCTCAGTCGGTTAAGCGTCTGACTTCGGCTCAGGTCATGATCTCACAGCTCCTAAGTTTGAGCCCCACATCTGGCTTTGTGCTGACAGCTCTCTCTGCCCCCCACCCCCCCCATGCTCTGTCTCTCTCTCCCTCTCTCAAAAATAAATAAACACTTAAAAAGTAATGAAACTGAAGTCAAGTATACAGGAAAACCTTCCCCTGAAGTGGTCTCCTAAAATTCTGCCTTCAAACATAATGAAAATACATCTGTCATCCTTTGTCCATCATCCAACACAAATTCGAAATTCTCAGAAGACTTTTTAGCATCTCTCAGCAAACAGAAGTAGGTTCTGGGCTCCTAATTATACAAAATTGCAGCACAAACACTCACCTGACAGTCTCTGCTCAGTGGGGCCCATAGCTGCCCTGCCAGAGGTTTTCTCGGGACAACAGGAAGTGCCAGAGGAGAAAGAATGGGCAGGGAGCCAACGTCAGAGCTGGTAGACACCCGAGATGGGAACAGGTTGCATGGCCAGACCTGAGTTACACTTGCTCTGCGCTCAAGTGCAGGTTCCAAGCGACACTAACCATTTGAAACCTTAACAAGTAAACCAGGTCCTGCACCAAAGCATGCAGATATCAGGTCTAAATGCCAACTCTGTTTAGCTAACAAAGGAAAGGTTGAACTTGGCCAGAACGATCAAACATGAAAACCTATTCACGATCATTTCCACTGGCCAATGGAGGAGGTTGGACAGAGCCAACAACCAGGAGACCAAACAAGGTTAGGAACTCACACGGGCGCCTCGCTGCCGCGGTTCAGCATGTCAGGCTGAAATGAGAGGGCAGTTGTGACCAGGACATTTGCTCACAGAACTTCCAATGCAATAGAGACGCATGTGAATTTTGAGCAATAGAGAGTGACATTCCTTATGTTGTGTCAGTTTTAAAATCCAGTGAGATGGAGATATAGATGTCAGCTCCTAGGACAGGCTGGCTTCACTGCCCGTGGACATCACACTGCCAGCACCTGTCCGCCCAGCAGGCTGTGTGCCTTCAAGTGGAGACATACGCATGATGCCTCCCCAGCCTCTCCTCCCTGGACTGCGGTGGCTGTAAAGGGGGTGCCTCCCCTCGGTCTGTCCCAGCACATGGAGAGCAGTCAGGGGAGACCACTTATAATTATTTGACGCAGATGGTCATTTCATTAGCATATACACCACGCAGGCTGTTACGGGGCATTGAACTGCCTATCAATCCCTCCTCCTGCACAAGCCTTCAGGCTACCAGGCAGTATATTCTAAGCAAGGAACCTTCTCAGACCACTCTGGATGCTCGTTTTGTGAGACAGGCGGAAGTGTTTTGGGAAACCCTAAAAGACTGACAAGCTTCTGGGTTTGTGCAGCTTGAGAGCCAGACGTGGACACAGAGCTCACCCGTTCCTAAAGGAGGTCATCAGCGTGTGCGGAATTTATTGTTAGCACTGGTAGGCTTGTTAGCCCTCATTCCATGGGTTTATACCATGTGAATCCATAGCAGCTTGTCAATCATTGAAATGGACCCTCACGGGGGCGCCCGGAGGGCTCAGTCGGTTCAGTCCCCAACTCTTGATTTCGGCTCAGGTCATGATCTCACAGTTTTTGAGTTCGAGCCCTGCATCAGGACCCATGCTAATAGCACGGAGCCTGCTTGGAATGCTGTTTCTCCCTCTCTCTCTCAGCCTTTCCCCTGCTCATGTGTGCGCGCTCTCTCTCTCTCTCTCTCTCAGAAATAATAAAATTGCAAAAACATTTTAAAAAAAGAAAAAGAAATGTACCCTCACAATAATGCCGAGCTTAGACGCATTCTGACTATTCACTGGTCCCAGAGCGAAGAAAGGAACCCAGTAGCAGGGAATGGCTGGAAACTCAGATCTCCAAATTTTAAAGTGGGAAGGGAACTTAAGGGACACACGAGCCAGGCAGTTTTGCGAGCATTGTTTGAGTAGCACATCTCATTTGTAAATAACATCTCTGAGTGAGTGCCAATGTTTAGAACAGGAAAAGCAAAATAGAAGGAGAGTTTGGGGGGCCCAGAACCTGGTCCACCTATCTCCCCACCCTTGCTCCAGGACACCCCAGGAGAGCTCTCAGAGGAAGCCTGGCTCTCCTCGGAGCACAGTTTGGAAAACACCTGTTAGCAATACTCTCCTTGTGCAGAAAGAACAGAGCCCCAGGGGCAAAACTCTCATCTCCCTCTTCTGCTGCAGGCAGGCATTCTATGCGGACCCCATGGACCCTGAAGCATTGCTAGCAAAAGTGCAGTGACCTACTTGGACAAAGAGAAGTTCAGTTCATCTTCAGCCCTGATTTGATTGACACATACAATGGGATCCCCTGAGGGGTTACAACATACAGACCATCCAGTATAGCCGGCAAAGCCCCTCAAAAGATACCTCGATCTCGCCCTGTGCCTCGCTTCCGGCTCTGTGCCACCAGGAGCGCACACACCCAGCCCATGCCGTGCATTTTGTGGTAAATTTATAAGAGGTTCCCACCAGCCCAGGGAAAAAGAGGCAGGCAGGCATCTGAATCTGATCAATAAGGACAGACCATCTGTGAGAATATATGACCCTCTACTCCCGCCCACCCTCCCCTCAACAGAATTTCGCTGGGTGAGTTATCTAAGTAATCACACTTTGCCTGGCTTTCTGTAGACACGGCAGGAAAAAATCATTCCTGTTCATGAACAGAAATTTCCGCAGATTCCTATCCATATGTCTTCTGTGCATTTTAAAGCCTTTTAACAAAATCTTGTACCATTCTTAAAAAACGCCAGCTCTCCGGGAAGCGTATCTTAATCTCAGAGTACCAGGTTGATTTATATGCCATGGTGATCATGACTACGATGCTGTAGCCACATTTATTTCATGGTTCACATAAGGCTTCTTGCTCAGTGCAGTCTCCATGCATCTTCTCACTAGTCAAGCCAACATCAGTGCCTTTTTAAAAATATAGTAAATGTCTTTGATTGGGACTTGAGGCTGGAATCATTCAATTTGTGTTCAACTCAACTGTCTTATCTCCTTGTGTGCCAGGCCGTCCCTGGCATGTCCAGCTCTGGCCTGGGATGCCAGCGCATATAAGCGACTAACAGGAGAATTTGAACAGGACAGACAGGCCTTCTCTGGCTCTCCCACCACTGGGATCCAGTGATGACGGACAGGGAAGTGTCATGTGACCATTACTCTAAAAATAATAAGGCGGCTCCTCCCATACAGAGACAGAGGCCTGAGCACAGACCTATTAATTTCAAAGGGGAAGAGATAAATACACATATGTTGTCTAGGACTGATCTCGGGCAGTCTTGCGAATGCCAGGAAAAAATATATCTCTATGAAACTTTTTTTAAGAACAGCATTTCTCAGGGCGCCTGGGTGGTTCAGTCAGTTAAGCGTCCGACTTCGGCTCAAATCACGATCTCACAGTTCATGGGTTCGAGCCCCTCATCGGGCTCTGTGCTCACAGCTCAGGGCCTGGAGCCTGCTTCGGATTCTGTGTCTCCCTCTCTCTCTCTGTCCTTCCCCTGCTGTGCTGTCTCTCTCCTCAAGAATAAATAAGACATTAAAAACTTTTTTTTAAAAGAACAGCATTTCTCCTGAAATTTTAATGCTCTTTTCTTTCCTTTTTTAATCATTCATTCCATCACCTGACATTTATTGAACAACTACTACATGCAGGCATTATCCTGAGTGTGGATGCATTCACTCATTTCCTCTTCATGGGCTAGTTCATTTAACAACCAGGTACTGAACAACTGTTTGGGGTCAAGAGCCTTGCCAGGTGTTGGGCGAACAGAGAGCAAAGACACCAACCCTCTCTAGGAGAAGGTCAAGAAGCATTAGTGCTGAGTCGGTAGCTCTTTAGTACAAAGCCCTTGCAGAGGGCTCTATGGCCACCGTCTCATTCAAGACTCCCAGCAATCTGGCCCCAGTATACAGCTGAGGACACCAAGGACCCAGACAACTAAAGGCACCATTCGAGGCCCTTCTAATTCCCAAGATGAAATTCCTTCTAGCTCACTAATGACTATAGCATAAGAGCAAAGGGATGTGCTATAAGAAAGATACAGAGAGAAGAGCGTTACTGTACCATCCTTTCCATCCAAAGATGACAGCAATTTCTACTTTTGTTTGTGTACCTGTGTTTAGAGAGATGAGCAATGTGGAAAGGAGTTTGGCAGTTGCTCAAAGAGTTAAACAGAAGGACTATATGACTCAGCAATCCCACTCCTAGGGAAATGCCCAGAGAAACGAAAACATTTCTTTATACAAAAATATGGACATAGCAGATTTACTCATAATAGCCCCAAAGTGAAAACAACCCAAATCTTCATCAAATGATGAATGGATACACAAAAAGGGGTATGGCCACACAATGGAAGATCATTCAATCATCGAGAAGAATGAAGTACTGATATATCCCACGGTGTGATGAACCTTGAAAATACCATGCTAAGTGAAGGAAAGCAAACACAAAAGGCCACAGGTTGTGTGATTCCATTTATATGAAATGTCCAGTCTAGACAGGAAGTTGATGGGTGGTTGCGGGGGCAGTCAGGGGGAGGTAAGGGAGAGGGACTGCCAATAGGTACCCGGTTTCCCTTGGGGGTGGGACGATGTCCTAGAATCAGTGGTGATGGCGGCACACACGAAGATACTAAAAACCACTGGACTGACCCTTTAAATGGTGGCGTCTATGATATGCAAAGAATATCTCAGTTTAAAGAGAGAGAGAGAGAGAGGGCTGAACAGGCTGCCATGAGCGAAGATGCCGGTGAGGATTCTGAATCCTCCTCCCCAGCTCCACCGGAGGACACTTCCCAGCTGCTGCCACTTCAGCTACTCCCAGCCAGGAGCAGAGGCCGGTCTGCTGGACCCCCATCCCCAGTGCGGAGAAGCTGGGAGGGCAGCCCTTGGCACACTGAAAGCAGGTGATGTTTATCTCCCTGGCTCCCAGCTGTCCTTTCCCTGAGCTGGCCCTGGGCTGAGTGTCAGGTGACCCGGCCCTTGCCTCAGCCTTGCCAATAACTTGCTTTTTGACTTCAGAAAAGTCTTAGTGGCCTTTCAAATTGGCTAATTCATCAGATTTTTTTTTTTTTGCCTTAAATAAATGAATGGAGAGGAGAGGGTTCATCCTTACCCATTTTTTTTCTCTTCTCGTTGGATGGCAGCTGCCACTTAACCCTGGGTAATGCTAAAAATCAAGCAGCCACTAGATGCAAATGCAAAGCCAATTAGCACTCAGCTTGCCACTTCTAAGGTGGACAGCTACAGATCTGGAAAGCTCCTTCCAAGGAAACGTACCTCCATCAGGGGTACCCGGGGAGGCTGAGACGCTCACGCTGTCCCGGAAGGGCTGGCTGGGTGCTTCAGTTCATTAAGTCATAGATCTTCGGAGCTGGAAGGGTCTTTCAGCTCATTTAGTTTAGGTTCCTCGTTTTATAAATGAGAAAGCTGGGCCCTGGGCACTTACATTCCTTATCCCCAAGTCACAAACTAATAGAGGCACAACCCCATTCTCTTCCGCCTTCTGCCCTGGGCTCTTTTTAACCCAGCACACCGCTTCTGTAGAGTCATATCTTATCTGTTGAAATCCTGCACCCAACATGGCCAAAATACATTTGTCCTAACACCTGCGTCAAGCTCGACGCTCGCTGAGCGCGCTGGAGCCCAGACATTCAGTTTTACTCACTTAGGGCTTGTTTTCAGGTCCAAGCAGAACAGGACTCTAATTATATGAAAATCAAGAAAAAGTGATGAGTATCATTTAGAGGGAAATAAATGTTGCCCCTAAAAATCCTTATCTTATCGTGATATCTTATCAGAAGCCTTATTGTGAGAGTCTTAACTCACGAAGCTATCCCCCGTCATCAAGCATCTGTTTCATGGATCAAGGTGATTTTGTGTGTGTGTGTGTGTGTGTGTGTGTGTGTGTGTGTGTGTGTGTTAGAACTCTTGACTGAAACTGAGAAAAAACTCAACTCAAACTGGCTTATGAAGGAAGGAAATTTGTTAGCACACACAGGTAGTCTTTAAGCAAGGCTTGATCGAGGTTTCTAAAATGTCATCAAAGATCTGATGTCCTTTTCTTTATCTTTTGACTGCTCTCCTCCAAATTGGCTCCACGTTCATGAAGACTCACCTCATTCCAGAATGTACACACTCTTATGTCCAAGGCCAGCAGAGAAGAATAAGTATCCACCTCCCTGAGAGCCCCAGCAAAAATCCGAGAATTACATCTCAATGCCTCAGATTGGCTCCACAGAGATTTTTCTCTTCTTCTTTAGATATATTGCTCTATTTTCCTTCTCTCTGTGATATTCCAGGCTAATTAATAAAGGGTCATTAAGCACCAAAGAGAATTTTCCTACCATTTAACCTTTATTTATTAATAAAGATCATCTCAACATCAAACCCTGCCTTTTGAAAAGTAGCTTCCTTACTCAGCTCGGACACCAAAAACACATTAACGGGGGGAAAATGCTTACATGAATCCTCTGCAAGGTCCACTCAATATTTTATTTAGACTAAGAGATTATTCTTTGGAGGTTTGCATTGCTAATTATAATACACAGTTTGAGACCTTGGAATTGATCTAGTATGAAAACAGACTAAAGCCTCCTGCTATCTGGGATGATTCATCAAAGCCAGAAGTGTGCCGTGTCACAGCCCCTCCTCCCAACAAAGAGGAAATTTCTGGAAGCCACACTATTTTTATAGTCATTTGGTTTGGCAAATACATTCTTGTTAGTCAGGGTCAGCCCCAGGCAAAATGTGAAGTGGGAAAGGTTGGATCTTCAGTATTAACAACAATCTTCACCCCAAACTCCCTTTGGAGCAATGCTTTTCTCACCTTTCAGTAGCCTTGACCATTCTCACACACCCACTAGTGCCCTCAGTGTTGCACCCAGGATTCCCAGAATCCTCCTCTTTGGAGCCCAGGTCTCCTCTTTCCTGGAAATACTCCATCATCTTTACCAACAAACAATAGAACACCTATCATGTGAAAGCATTTACGGGGCGAGTTGGACATCTGCTGCTTTCTTAACTGCCCTGTATCACTTTCCTTGGGGACCTGCCTCTTCCTTATTCAATGCAATTCTTATGGGGCTATCAATCAAGGGGAAATACTACCCTTAGCAAATGGGTGAATTTGTCACTTGAGCTGGTCAGGACAGATGATTATGTGACCCAAATGAAACCAATCGAAGTCCGTCTTAGGGGATGGCTATTAAGGCTGAGGCAGAGAGAGTATTTTTCTTCTTCTATGTGCCCATGTGCCTTAGGACCATAGAAGCCTGACACTGACAGAGTCCATCCCTGGGCCTGAGAATGAAACCAAGCCAGAAGACGGCAGAATTCAAAATGGGGGAAGATATGGTCCTGAGAGCATCATGTGAGAACTGGATTGAGCTGCACTTAAACTTTCATCCCTAGACTTTCCATTTATCTAAGCCATGAAATGATCTCTTTAGTTAGATTTGCCCATCCCATTTCTCTTGTTTTCAGTTAAGAGTCTTCATTGATATAACAAGATATGAAGAAGTGTAAAGTATCAGCACTCTAGTATATAACCAGCCAAGGAGGGCCATGGCCATATGCCCCAGGTAAGCAATTTTAAAAGGAGCCATCAACAACACAAGCTTCGTAGCAGAGCTCATTGCTTCCTAGAAATCTGTAACCAGCTGGCCAATCCTGTTGCCACGTGGTCCCTACTCTTCACTCTTTCTTGGCTCTTAGATCTCCACACTGATTACAGGCACCCTCTTGCCTGCTCTTCCATTACCTTCATTCATTAGTCTCCTCTGAAAACTTGATCCTATATAATTTTGAAAGGCTCCTGGCTTTCCCTAATGGACAGCAGATTTTCAAATTTCCTTCTTTCCCTCTGATGTTAACACAAGCTTCCTCCAAACAGCTCTCTGTTGCACTCAAACCTCAACCACTATACGGTTAGCACCCCCACTGAATCACCACCAATGTCACCCCATCTTGTGTATCTCCCAAGGTCCCTAGTCCCAGCCCTTGCAGCACAACTTCCTGACACATGAAGGAACTCATGTATAGGACTTCTCTATCCAATACCGTCATCAAAACCACCATCACCATCATCACAGCTACCATTTATTTGTCAAGCACTTATGTACCACTGTGGCTAAACACAATATATATCATCATCCCAAGTTTGTTTCAAATAACAGAGCTACCATCTTCCCACGTCACTGAAAAGAATGCCAGGTTGAATGGCCACATCTCCTGAAACAGAACTAATTCCCGAACCCATAACCCAGGTGTATTCCTCACTCTCCAACCCCCGTCTGTCCTCACTTCCATGTCCTCTGTTGTGTATTTCATTGACATTCTAGGCTAAGTTTCAAGGGACCAAGGAAATGTTACCAGGACTCTTGGTCTGAATCCATTTTATGGGCTTTCATCTACCAATTTCCCTACATATCTCATTGTTGATGAGAATAGGGTTGGTACCACATTGGGCCTGTATAAAGACCTCAAACTAGACTTAAACTAGTGATAAAGGACAAACAAAGGGAAGAAACAGCCAGACTTCCATCTGTTAGTATAAAGCCAGGCAGGAATTTCTGACAACTCTCTCAGAAACAATAATAGGTAACATTTCCTGAACTCTTACTTTGTGCCAGACACTCACTCTTCTATATTCTGTATGCGTACCATCTCATTTAATCCTCACACTTCCAATGAGTTGGGTGCTATTATCCTTCCCACTTTATACTGAGAAACCTGAAGCATAGAGATGGTAAGTAACCTGCCCAAAGTCCCATGGCTAGTCCGGCTTCAGAGTGCAACCCATGAACAAGAATGTGGTGCCACTCAATGTTGTCATAAATTGGAACATCATTCTCTTGGCATCATCAACAACATAAATGTCAGTAGAGGGTGGCCTGAAGGTGGAACTATGGTCAGTGGTGTATTGTTTTCCTATTCTTGTATAACAAGTGACCACAAAATTCAGAGCTTAAAACAATGTACAATTCTTATCTCACAGTTCCGCAGGTCAGGAGTTTGGGCTTAGTTCATCTGGATCCTCTGCCCAGCCAAGGTGCCGGCCAGGACTTGGGTCTCAGGGTCCCCTTCTAAGCCCTTGTAATTGTTGAAAGTATTCATTTTTTTGAAGCTGTAAAATTCATTAAGACTTGCTTCTTTTTCAAGACCAGCAAGAGAATATTTCTGACCACAGGGAGCCCCAGTCTCTCTTGTAAAGGGTCCGTCTGATTAGGTCAGGCCCACCCAAGATAATCTCTCTTTTGACGAACTCAAAGTCAACTAAGCAGGTATCTTAAGTACACCTGAAAATTTTTTTCACCTTTGCCATACAAGGTAACATAATCACTAGAGTGCTACACAATCCCTTTTGCTATCCTCTACTGGCCAGAAACACAGCATCGATCCCATTCCCACCCCAAGGGAAGAAATTATATAAAGGCATAGAAATCACTCTGAAATATTGCTTACCATCCCATCCATACCAGGTCTTGAATTGGTTGAGTAATTAGACTTGCTAGCCATAAATTGGACCACTCTCCAATGGGTCTGTCTAGAGGCCAGAACCCAACACTAGCACCCTGCGAGAACCAGAACATGTCTTTTTATGACCAAGGAGCCAGAGCCATAGTGATTTCCCGGCTGGTACTGGTTACCTCAATCTATTGCACAGACCTGCCTACCAGAACAGAGACACAGCCACCCTACCTGGCAGAACAGCCCTGCAGTGATTCAGTGCTTACTGTATGGCCTCTGCATCAGAAGACTGAGGACTATCTGGACAATAAAGCCTGAACCAAAGCCAGAACATCATCAATCCAAAAGGAAGAGGCACAGGGTGTGATCCAGGGAAACCCACGGTGCTTCACGGACAGGTAACAATCACTGCTTCTCACTCCACCGAAGTTATTCCTTCTCTTCCTCTACGCCACTAACCAGGTTCCTGAGCACTCCAGGAGGTGACGCCACCAGATAGGACATGTACAGTTGAAAAAATAAGAACAAAGGAGACACGACTTGACAAATGAATGGTACAGGTAATGAATATTAGGAATTCAGATGGAAGAGAGCTCAAGTCTTCTCAGATAACTTAGGAAATGAAAGAAAGAGATAAAAATTGAAGTGGAAAGTTGAGGTAGAGTTGTACCTCGACAATGGTGTCAGCAAGGGTGTATTTAAAGCAATAGAGCATACATTCTCACAAAGGCACACAGTGAGGCAGCAGAGGGCCTATTGAAAATCCTTTTCCCAGCTCCTTTCCAGTCAAACCAGACCTCCTATCTCCCATTCCTTGTGGCCCTAATCTCCTTCCTCTGATCTGATAAACTAATCCATGCTAAAGTGTAAATGGATTGATGAGCAGCATATTTGCATTTTAATAAGGACCTTCTAGACATAGAGCCTTAAACCAAAGTAATGGCTACAAATAGTGGTCATCTCTGGTACTCTGATAAATTAGCAGGGGAGAAATTATAGGACAAATAAGTTTTCATTTTCCCCTCAAATCCCTCTTTTTGCATGTGGAGCTGGTGTTCATCTCAGAATTCAGAGTTTCAATAAAACTCAGTGTGTCTGACAGGTCACATTTCTCATGGAAATGCTAGTAGTCATCACCCGGGCACCCAAAGCATTGCCATGGAAGTAAAGTTCACTCACACATCCCTGGTATTTTTCTAAATGTTTCATAGTCCAAATGATAACTTTATACAGGCCAGAGATGTCTTTTATGCTATGGCCTGGTCGTCTTTGCTGGACAGGTTAGGAAAGTCCCTGAACTACCTTAAAACTGTAAATGTAACATGTTGCTCTGGATTTTTTTTTCTAAATACTCTCAAGTTTGGGAAATCTTAAGGAGCAATGATTAAATAATAAACATAAACACAGAGGAAATCTCAATTATTAAAAACGATTATAAATAGCAACGAGTCTCTTCCCATTAAGGTTTTATTTTTCTTTAAGTAGTAGTAGTTGCTTTGCTCTGGAAAAGATGTTCTACAGAAACATAAAATAGGAGGTAACTATGATTCTGTTAACATATTTCCTACTCTGGCTCCCATTCGTTTCTGTTCAACTCAGGTAGTACTTGCCATCAAACCAAAGTTAATTTTGTAGTATCACTGATACTGAATGAAATATGTTAACGATCCACAAAATCCACAGGACTATGGGTCCATGATGGAAGAACCCATGAATTAATTTTTGAGACAAGAAGCAAATTTTGGGTTGGACCCTGTGGTTGAGCTTCCTTTGGGGCATGAGTAAGTTCATAACCTCTTTGGATTTTATGATTCCCTTTAGCAAAATCTCGGCAATGCCTGGTCGACCACAAAGTGGGGTCATGCTAGCTTGCCAAAAGATCTTTTTTGAAGACCCAACTAAATACAAAATCTAAAGTATTAATTATTTTGTATTATTTCACTCATTACAATTCGGCTTTCAAATATAAGGGAATGTATACAAGGTTACTTTTGTAGGCATTCTATAAAGACTTCAAAACCAAAGTCTATAATTAAGTATATAATTAACTTTTACCACATCCATATGATAGAAAAATTGGCCTCCTCCAGTGGACTTTATTCGGACATTGATTAAAGTCAAGCTATTATAGTCAAAATGGCTATTGTTGGCTACAGAGTAGTACCTAATATTATATCAAGTGTTTGTGGTTCTCAGAATAATGATACTTTAAAGACTTTTTTTCCCCCCAATTCCCAGATGAGCTGTTAAAGGCTTCTTACTTTCTCTGGAGTTTAACATATGTACAATTTCAGACCAAACACATTTCTTTTAAAAACCCACATATCAAAATTGTGTGCTGCATCCTAATGCCGTCTGTGCCCCAGTATGCAATTTGTTTGGGGTTTTTCTGTTGCTTTTGTTGTTGTTGTTGCCTTACTTTGAATAAGTAAATTAACCAATGAGTGCCTGAGGATACGCAGCACATGTTCAGGGTTTGTGACACAGGAGGGCATAAAAGCAAGGATGGTAATATCTGCTAATAGAACTTCCCATCCCACGAGGGGGTTTTCATCTCTTTTGTTTGCACAATTTAAATAGGCAAAGCTACCCCTTTAAATGACATGAACCTTTTGTCCCTATGAGATTTCGGTTATCAGGCCACAGTCTGTCAGTTTGAAACCATTTCCTTCCCAATTAGCTTGCAGTTGGGTGGTACGTCGTGCTGTTTCGCGGTTTCTCTACCTTCATCTGACCTTCAGCATCATCTGCAAAGCTCTCTGTTTAGCACCAAAAATCACAAGCAGTGCAGAGAGGCACCTGGTGTGTTTGCTCAAGAATTTCGTGCTTGAAACCTTATAGCTCGAGAGGATTTGGGGACCGTGTTTCATCTGCAGTTGAAGGTTTCCTCTGAGACCAGGACACTTTCTCTTCCTGGGGACTGCAGGGAATAAAAACCCAGGACAATCTCCCATGCATTCAAGGCATTAGCAGCAGTGCAAGGGAAAACACCTTTCTTGGCAGATTCTACCTTTTCAACCCTTATCTTGTTTTAACTGAGATTTGGGCTGTCCATTTCCCCTGAAGCCAATTCTCTCTAGCTTTTCCCATCTCCCCTCCTTCCTGCTCCAGAAGGATTGCCTGCAGACAGAAGGCAATGACCGAAACATTCTTCCTTAACACTCTTCTCTCTCTTTGCCATAGCACCCAATTGTAAAATAGAACTGGACAGCAAAGAATAACAACGGAAGTGGGAAAAACTTAGTGAATCGAGGGCAAACACCTAGACTGTCCAAATAGATCCCAGAGTACATGTAAAAGAAATACCAGCTCACCCAGCACTCACAACGTCTGAGACCAAATCCTTCTACTAGAGTGAGCTACAGCATCTGATAACAGTCAAAGGCATAATTAAGGAAACCTTTCAGTCAAAATACAAAAGAGATACCTGTTTCCATGAATACAGCAGGGCGTCATTAAAGTGCTGGAGGGGATGAAGGAAATATCCTAGGATCACTTAAAATTGTTTTGAGTAGAATCTTTAAAGAGTCACAAAGGTTTTTCTAAACAAAATAAAAAGTCATTTTGAAATTTCAAAAAGGCATAAAGCCTTAAATATAATTTGTTTCAGCCCTGTTCTACCAGCAAGGAAGCTGTGGCCCCCAAAAAGTCAAGACCCCTCTCCCTCACCCAATCCAGATGAATTTTCAGCAGCATAGCCACACAGCTAAGTTCAAAGGCCAGCTCGCCTAACTCCAAGCTCATTGTTTTTCATACTGTTCTCTGGGAATGAGAAGAGGCTTGAGAAGTAACAATGATGGAAAAGAGAGGTCTAAGTCTTCAAAATTGTTTATTCTACATTTTGTTTGGAGTCTGCCTCTCTTGACATTGAAATCATCAACCTTTTGCTGGGTGAAAACTCTGAAAAGGAAGAGAAATTGCAGTCTGACCTAAGAAGTTGGTCTGACAAAGAAGTAGAGTTAAGAAATGTCACCGGGGTTAAAGCTAAGCATCCAGGCCACACAAAGCAGCCCTAAGTGAGCTCATTGTACGAGGAGCATTAGCCTGAAAATCAGTACTGCCCGCAGCACTTCCATCTGTCAATCAGAAAACACTAGGGCGGGTACTTAGAGACCAAAAGCAATGAGTTTCCCAGTGAAATCTTGGGAGTATCTACCGCAATTTGTGGCAGAAAGCCATGTATCACTCTGTCCTGGCGATCGTCACTGCTGTCGACACCAATTGTCCACCTAGACACTGGAATGGCTACATTTTAAATGACAGACAACACCAAACATCAGCAAGGATATGCAGCTCCGAGAACTACCGTGCATTACAGCTAGTACCATTACATGGGCTGGCAGCTTTGAAAGGGTCCAACAGTGTCTTATAAAACTATCCATCTACCCTCTGATCCAGCAAGCTTCTCGCAGGCATTAACCCAAGAGCAATAAGACATATATTCACAGGGGCGCCTGAGTGGCTTAGTCCGTTGAGCAGCCGACTTTCGCTTAGGTCATGATCTCACATTTCGTGAGTTCGAGCCCCGCGTCGGGCTCTTTGCTGACTGCCAGCTCAGAGCCTGGAGCCTATTTCAGAGTCTGTGTCTCCCTCTCTCTCTGACCCTCCCCTGTTCACGCTGTCTCTCTCTCTCTCTCTCCTAGAAATAAATAAAAATATTTTTAAAAAGACATATATTCACAAAAAGACTCATATAAGGATATTCATAACAGCTTTTTTAAAGTTTATGTTGAGAGAGAGCACAAAGGGGGCAGGATCAGAGAGAGGCGGGGGAGAGGGGAGACAGGGAGAGAGAATCCCAAATAGGCTCTGTGCTGACAGTGCAGAGCCCCACCTTGGGGCTCAGTCTCACAAACCATGAGATCATGACCTGGACCAAAATCAAGAATCAGAGTTTAACCAACTGAGCCACCCAGATGCTCCCATAACAGCTTTATTCATGGAATCCTAAAACTGAGAAAAGCCCATCGGTGGGAAAATGGATAAATAAAATATAGCAGGTTCGTACAATGAAATACCACCTGGCAATAAAAAGGAGCAAACCACGGATACACACAACGATGTGGATGGATGAGAGTCGTGAACATTATGCCAAGTGGATGAAGCCTCGCACACGAGTATAGTGGTGGAAAACTCGGAGCAGTGGGTGTCTCTGTAGGTGAGGGACAGACTGAAAGAGATGTGAGGGAACCTTCTAAGGAGATGGTAGAATGTCTTGGGGAGGCGGGGGTATTTGTCAAAACTTAGTAAATGTGCACATAAATTTTACATCAAAAGAAAATTATAAACAAATATCGAACTCAAGTTCAACGTGTGCTTCATGAATTATTAATGAGGAAGTACACTGATGTCTGCAACTTATTTTGAAATGAATCAAACAATGATAGAGTCCTAATGATAGAGGTGTGGCTAGATACATAATTAGATGGATGGATAGATACCTATAGGTAGATGCATGATAAAAATAAGTACAGTAAAATATTAATGGCAGAATCTCAGTGGGAAGTATACATAAGTTCACTGTAAAATTCTTTATCTTTGCTGTATGTATGAGAAGTTTTATAATAAAATGTGGGGATGACTCCTTTGCAATTTAGGACTATGCTCAATCTATATTAGCAAGTCTCTCTGTCTCTCGTTGTATCTCTCTCTCTCTCTCTCTCTCTCTCACACACACACACACACACACACACACACACACACTATCCTGTTCTGTAAGAGTTTCCACTTCCAAATGTAAAGTTCATTAATTTGGATGTGAACACATCAGGAAGAACATTCCTTAAGGGTCCATTCAGCATTCCCCGGACGAAATGGAGTGGGCCCATGGCAAGTTGGTGCTCTCTGACCAGCTCTGGCTTGCTTTTAAGTCTAATACTTAGAGGAACTCCTCTAAGCTCACTGAGCCTTACTCTTCCCATCTGTAACATAACCCATCATCACCTACTTCTGTGAGTCGGTGTGAGGATTAGAGACGACCTTGGTCACAGCCAATCCTTACCCGCTTCCAAGTATCAACACACAGACCTCCCATCAGGTGGGGCACTTGACAAGCAGTGCTCAATTTTGTTTGATACCAGGTAACCTCAACATACTAGGTAGTTCTTCATTTAGAGAAAACTATGCCTGAGAAACGCCATATCTAGGAACACATTGCATTAACATCCTAACTTCCCTCCGAGTGTGTCAAATGTAATGATCTGGAGGTGGTGTGGGACACAAATGAGAAGAAAAGCCCCTGCCCTTTGGACATAGCACAGCACTATATAAATCAAAACAATCTCACCGAGCTGGGGGTGGTCAGGGCACGAGTGTTCCTTGTTCATTTTTGTAATTTTTCCAATTTTAAAACTCGCACGGCACAGGCACATCGTTGCCTTTGCACTATTGGAAGGATGTCTTGAAGAGTAGGCTAAATTAAACACTCTTACCCAGTTGCTTTCTTATTTTCCCATGAAGACCTCCCACCCCTCACCCCTCCACAGACTGTAACTACTTCATCAGCATTTCCTTGGCCTGCACAGGGCCCTGACATGCTAACAATAAGCACTCTGTTTCTCACAACTGTGCTGGTGCCAAAAAAAAAAAAAAAAAAAAGTTCTTTGTACCACTCAAAGATTAAAACCTTCCCCTCATTTTATGTGAACGCCTGTGTTTAGACATTATGAATTCTTAGAAAAAACCTGTACCAATGTAGCCCAAATTGTATATGGTTGTCATATATATCAGACTTTTTGAGGACTATATTTTTTTAAATGCCCCCGGAGACTCTACTCCCATCCTCCTAGAGCACCCCCAAACAGGAAAGCATGGGATATTGGCAATCATAGAGAGAGCCAACACAATGCTCTGATTAACCCTCCTCGCCTGCAGAGAACATTCCCTTGGCAGTATCATAAATAGTGCACACTGCTTTGGGACTGCTGCTTCTGATTGAAAGACTTTGATTATGGGTTCAAAGGATAGACCATAATACGGAAGTCTGAGAAGTGGGAGCCAAGGTAACTTGGCAATAGCCATCCAAATAGGGTAGCTTGTAAGTTGACTGTAAAACCACATGTTACATGAGGGTATAGCTGAACTGCCCTAGAGGAGACCCTAGACATTATTTTCCCTATACAAGGGTGGGGCTGGGGTGCCTGGGTGGCTCAGTCAGTTAAGTGTCTGACTTCTGCTCAGATCATGATCTCACGGTTCGTGGGTTCAAGCCCCGTGTTGATCTCTGTGCTGACAGCTCAGAGCCTGGACCCTGCTTCAGATTCTGTGTCTCCTCTCTCTCTCTCTGCCCCTCCCCTGCTCGCACTCTGTCTCACTCTGTCTCTCAAAAATAAATAAATGTAAAAAAAATTTTTTTTTTAATTTACAAGGGTGGGACTGACTAAGCCTCTCTGCTGCAGAACCACCCCATAAGCAGCATCACATCCATTCGCCTTGGCACACAGAAGGCCCTCGATAAATGTGGGTTAGACTAACTGATAAAGCTGCAGGGTGGAAGCAGGGTGGGGTGGTGTCTACATGCATAGGCTCTGGAGCCTCCTAGGTTCAAATCTTGGCCCCGTTAGTTATGCAAATGTGGACAAGCTCTTTAACCTCTGTGCTCTTTTCTCATCTGTCAAATGGAAATAAAGCGACTACCCATCTCAGAGGATGGTGAGGATTGTAAAAGTTAACACATGTGAAAGCACAACTGACAGTCAGTACTACATAGATGTTAGCGACTGTTTTTCTTTTATCAGAACAGGTCAACGGGAGTATGATCTGCATGAGAACTCCTGAGGTCTTCTTGGGAGAAAATAAGGAAACTGTCAGACCAATAATAGGGCATCTGGCCATTAACCCTCAAAAAAATGAGAATTGTTGACGGAAAGAGCAGAAAGCCAATCCCAATGTGCCTTGGGTGTTCTGGCATAATTATTCATACAGCACTTCCGTTCACCCCTCCCACTGTCACAGTCTGGACCACAGATTATTTGATCACCCAACACATGATCCACATCAGAGCCTACTTCAGAGTGAGTGAAGACACAGCCCATTGATCACCAAAAGGTGACCTTGAGGAGACCACTCTGGTTCAGAAGGGCCTATTCTAAGTTTTTTGGTGGGGCCACCATAAAATGCAAAGAGCAAGACCCATAGATCAAGAGAGTTGTAATTCGGTGGGGTGAGGAGGGATACCCTCCAACTTCAAAAACACTGGAGCTAGGATAGTGGTGCTTTGGCAAAAGATGAGCCAACAGAGGGGCAGCATCGGGAGAAATGGAAGTGCCGGGATTGCTGAGCAAAACACCCACACACTGGCAGCAGTGTTAGAGGAAGCTTGAGGTCCGCAAGTGCTGTGATGACGGACGACCGCAGTAGCCAAGATCCCGTGGATGCTGGGGTAGGTTACCAAGCACCCTCAATTCCAGCCTCCAGAAAGGCAAAGGCCTTGATAATTTAAACTGGGAGGCCCAGGAACCATACTGGGACTAGTGCCTACATCTAGCACATAGTAGGTACGTGACAAATTCTCTTTCTGAAACCCAACTCTGATCACTCTACCCTTGGTCCTTAAGCAAACCTTGGTCATCTGTTCACAAAACACCTGCTGGCTCCTAAAGGTAAGCTGCAAATATGTAAACCAGGGAGCAAGACACCTATCTAGAATACTCCTTACCTGTTCCTCACGTATATGTGGTGCTGACCTATTGCCACAGCTTTGAGCTCATGAATCTATAGTCTGTATCATCATCATCATCATCATCATCATCATCATCATCACCATCCAGGTATAACTAGTTTATACCTGGCATTAAATTAATTTCACATATACAACATAATGACTGTATATACTTGTACCCAATACAAAAGGAATCACCATAATAAGTCTAGTTGGCATCTGTCACCATCCACAGTTACAATTTCTTTTCTCTTTTTTTTTCTCGTGATGAGGATTTTTAAGATCCACTGAGTCTTTTTTTTTATAGAATATTTTTCATTTTTTTAATGTTTTTTTTTTATTTATTTCTAGGAGAGAGAGAGACAGCATGAGTAGGGGAGGGTCAGAGAGAGAGGGAGACACAGACTCTGAAACAGGCTCCAGGCCTCTGAGCTGGAAGTCAGCACAGAGCCTGACCCAGGGCCCGAACCCACGAACCGCGAGATCATGACCTAAGCGAAAGTCCGACGCTTAACCGACTAAGCCACCCAGTCGCCCCAACTCTGAGTCTTGATGGTGGCCTCTGACCAAGAATTCTTGTGCAATCCTTGGATAGCAAACCTTAGGTTTACCTAGACTGCAAATAGGCTGGCTCTGTGCCTCCCAGCCTCTCCCCTGCCCAGTAGCAACTCCCTACTCCAGGCTGGTTCTCTTAGGAGCAGCAAGAGTGACAGCCACAGAGCAGGCACCAGTAACCCCTGAACGAATGGAAGAATATATTGGGGGATAAACGCTTGTACCTCTTCCCAGGCAGAAGGAACTGCGCCAGCATCAACGCACCTCGCTTCTCCGCATGTTCTTTTTCTTTCCTTGCCAGGAAAGAAAGGCTAAAGCCTCTACTTGGGGAATTCAGGGCAAATCATCTGGTGGTGTCGATGCAGCCCCTCGCTCTCTGCCGTCCAGGGAAAGGATCTATGTGAGAGGAGGGCTCTGCTTTTTTCCAGAGCTGTCTGCACTGTGAGGGCAAGTCTGCCAAACCCCAGGTTATGGGACTTCCAGCCACTCACCTACAGAAGGCAGCCATGTTCTCCAATATCACCTCTTCCTTGGCAGCCGGCTGTGGAGAGGAATTCTCCAGCTCCTAAGTAGAGTGGCCAGGACTGTATAGACATACCAAGAGAGTTCTTTTTCTTCATAACTTCACGGCAAAGGGAACCACAATTATTCATTTTCAAGGCATGAGTTCATCCATCCAAAATTATGCTCATTTTGAAGCCAATATAAGGACCAAGACCAAACAGGATTCCTTCCACTTTCATGTCGTGATCAAACCTCTGGACTAAGCACACGTCCTTCCATTTATATTGCGCAAGGGAATCCGGGATTCATGGAGACACCCATGGGAGGAAGGAAGACGAGGTAGGTGGTGCCATTATGTTTGAGTCAACAAGGAAGAATGTGGTGTGATCAAATGGTCCTGCAGAATGCAGACAGTACACCGCCCGGGACACACAGCTACGCCTCACCTGAGACACCGGTGCTTCAGAGGAAAGCCGAGCTGACCGTTTAGAGAGGAAGGGCTGATCTTTCGAGGGTTAGCATGTCTCTGAAATGGTTTTGCCCTCTCCCAGGATCACTGCTCCCTGCAATGGTTCTGAACACAGAAGCCATTCCCTGGAGAACCTGTTCTCAAACTCTTTGGTCTTGGGATCTCTTGACATCTCAACAATCAGAGAACCCCAACGATCTTTTGTTTACGTGCATTATACCTCTACAGGAGAAATTAAAACAAAATTGTTAAATATTCACGTAGAACTTTATTTCATTTTTTAAATAGTTGTGGGTTTTTTTTTTTATTTCTAAGAGAGAGAGAGAGCGACAGCGTGAGCAGGGGAGGGTCAGAGAGAGAGGGAGTCACAGACTGAAACAGGCTCCAGGCTCTGAGCTGGCAGTCAGCACAGAGCCCGATGCGGGGCTCGAACCCACAAACCGCAAGATCATGACCTAAGCGAAAGTCGGACGCTTAACTGACTAAGCCACTCAGGCGCCCCAATAGCTGTTTTTGAGAAAGAGAGAGAGACAGTGAGTGGGGAAGGGGTACAGAGAGAGGGTGACAGAGGATCCAAAGCAGGTTCCGCACTGACAGCAGAAAACCCGATGTAGGGCTCAAACTGATGAACCAGGAGATCATGACCTGAGCGGAAGCTGGACACTTAATCGCCTGTAGTACTTTATTTTAGGTACCCTGCAGTACTTTTTTTTTTTTAAAGAACAATAAACCTATTGCTTGTTAATATAAATAAGACTTAGATAACATAAATAGCATTTTTTATTTTATAAAATAACCTGTATTTTCCAAAAGAAAAACTAGTGAGAAAAGTAATGCTGTTTGATGTTTTTGTAAAGTTCTTTAATGTCTGTCTTAACAAAGCAGAACTAGATTCTCTGCCTCCGCATTCAATTTGTTGCAATATGTTGTTTTAATTGACATATTTGAAGAAAATCTAGGCTCATACAGAAAGTTAGTTAGGAAAGGAGGGCCTCACAGACCCCCAAGAGGGTCTCGGGGAAGCGCAGAGGCCTGCAGGCCACACTTGAGAAGCAGCACACCAGCAGACCCCTGCAGTCATCAGGGAGGCACAGGGAGGGGCTTTCTTTCCCACCATATCCTCTGTGCACCGTGACCTCCATCCCTTCTGCCTTCCCCTCTTCCTTCTCGATGTAGGTCATGAAGAAAAGTCACATCTGAGGGTGCCTGGGTGGCTCAGCCCATTAAGCATCCAATTCTTGGTTTTGGCTCAGGTTATGATTTCACAGTTTGTGAGTTCGAGCCCCACATCGGGCTCTGTTCCAATGGCACAGAACCTGCTTGGGATTCTCTCTCCCTTTCTCTGACCTTTCCCACTTGTGCGTGTGCTCTCTTTCTCTCTCTCTCTCTCCTTCTCTCTTTCTTTCTCTCAAAATAAATAACAAAGCTAAAAAAAAGAAGAAGAGAAAAAGAAAAGTCACGTCTGAGAATATCTTCCACTCAGGATCCTTCTCCCCACCCCACTGCCAGACTGCCAAGCAGAGTGTAGGTAAAACCGAGCGAGCAACAGGCTTGCAATATTCTCTGCTATGAACAATCCCCGGGAACCAGGGCATTAGCAGGCAGGCTTACTGCATACTGGACCATCCAAACACTGATTATGTCTTTTTCCATCAAAAACATCATTTCTTGAGGTACCTGGCTGGCTCAGTCAGAGGAGGGTGCAGCTTTTGATCATGGGTTTGAGCCCTATATAGAGATTACTTAAGTAAATAAATAAACTTTAAAAAGGGGTCACCTGGGTGGCTCAGCTGATTAAGCATCCAACTCTTGATTTCAGCTCAGGTCATCATCCCAGGGTGGTGGCATTGACCCTTTGTTGGGGTCCACACAGAGCACTGAGCCAGAAGCCTGCTTAAGATTCTCTCTCTTTCCCTCTGCCCCTTCCCTCTGCTCTCACTCTTCCTTCCTTCCTTCCTTCCTTCCTTCCTTCCTTCCTTCCTTCCTTTCTTTCTTTCTTTCTTTCTTTCTTTCTTTCTTTTTAAATGTTTTATTTATTTCTAGGAGAGAGAGACAGTGTGAGCAGGGGAGGGTCAGAGAGAGAGGGAGTCACAGACTGAAACAGGCTCCAGGCTCTGAGCTGGCAGTCAGCACAGAGCCCGACGCGGGACTCGAACCCACGAACCGCGAGATCATGACCTAAGCGAAAGTCGGACGCTTAACCGACTAAGCCACCCAGGCGCCCCTCTCACTCTTTCTTTCTAAAACAAAAATAAAAATGATAAAAATAATAAACTTTAAAAAATGTCATTTCAAAAAATGTTTAAAATAAGTAAATGAGTAAATAAATAAAGGCATTTCTTCCCTTTATCTACTCTTCCCTTTCTTGTATCATCCAACAGTCTCCCCGGATGCCTAGTGGTTTTACACCATTTAAGAACCCCTGGGAGCGTCTGGTTGGCTCAGTCAGTAGAGCATGCAACTCCTGACCCAGAGATGGTGAGTTTGAGCCCCACATTGGGTATAGAGTTTACCTATTAAAAAAACAAACAACTCCTGGGTGACAGTCATCTGAACACAAAGAAAGTTCTCCCAGAAAGAGATACAGAAACACTCCTGAGAGATGTTAAGCAGAGACAAAAGTCAAGAAGATCCAAGAGGAGAGGTAAAGGAAAGAGGGCCTGTGTGTAGGAATCTACCATGTGTTCCGTGATCATGTCACACATATTATTTTGAAAATAATAATTTTATAAAAGTAGATATTTAGGGCCCAGAGCAGGAACGAAAGTTCCCATTAAGAATTACAAGGATGCCGAGCTGCCTGGGTGGCTCAGTTGGTTGAGTGTCCAACTTTGGCTCAGGTCATGATCTCATGGTCTGTGGGTTTGAGCCCCGTGTCGGGTTCTGTGTTGACAGCTCAGAGCCTGGAACCTGCTTCAGATTCTGTCTCCCTCTCTCTGACCCTCCCCCACTCACTCTGTCTGTCTCTCAAAATAAGGACATAAAGACATAAAAAAGTAAAAAAGAATTACAGGGATGCCTGGGTGGCTCAGTCAGTTAAGTGTCCGACTTTGGCTCAGGTCATGATCTCATGGTTTGTGGGTTTGAGCCCCACATTGGGCTCTGTGCTGACAGCTCAGAGCCTGGGACTGGCTTCAGATTCTGTGTCTCCCTCTCTCTCTCTCTGCCCCTCCCCCACTCTTGCTCTTTCTCTGTCTCTGAAAAACAAAAAATTGTAAAAAAAAATTTTTTTTAGAGAAGTATAATACCCCCATCAAGGACCATTCCATCTGATAAATAAGCATTCTGTGTTTACTTACCGGGTAACCTTGGCCGAAAGTCAGCCAGCCAACGGACAACCTAGTCATGTGAGGTCTTCCAGGGCATTTTCTCACACTAGAATTGGAGTCCATTTCTTTGGAGGTTATTATTGATTTCTGCAGACCTGAGAATCCTTGGCTTCTCCTTCTTATTGAAAATTTAGCTAGGGGCGCCTGGGTGGCTTAGTCGGTTAGGCGTCCGACTTTTGCTTAGGTAATGATCTCGCAGTTCGTGGGTTCGAGCCCCCCGTCAGGCTCTGTGCTGACTGCCAGCTCAGAGCCTGGAGCCTATTTCAAAGTCTGTGTCTCCCTCTCTCTCTGACCCTCCCCTGCTCACGCTGTCTCTTTCTCTCTCCTAGAAATAAATAAAAATATTAAAAAAAAAAGAACAAAGAAAATTTAGCTAAATGAGTGAGTGATACTTGTTCAAATATCTCAAATAAGGGGCGCCTGGATGGCTCAGTCGGTTAAGCATCTGACTTCAGCTCAGGTCATGATCTCACGGTTCATGAGTTCAAGCCCCGTGTCGGGCTCTGTGCTGACAGCTCAGAGCCTGGAGCCTGTTTCGGATTCTGTATCTCCCTCTCTCTCTGACCCTCTGCTGCTCATGCTGTCTCTATCTCTCTCTCAAAAATAAATAAAACATTAAAAGAATTTTTTTAATTAAAAAAACCCAAATATCTCAAACAAGACAAGTAGCCCCCACCTCAAACTCTCTGTATAGTCTGATTGCCAAGCTATCACAAGTGCAAAGTCATCACCCGCAGCAGTGGTTTTGATGTGTCCGCACACCTCAGCTACTCACCATCACCACACTTTAGGGTGTGTGTGCTCTCAGAGGCCCGCTTCCACTCACCACTTCTCTCCCCAGAGAAGAGAGCTTTCCTCTTCCTATGCCCATTTACTCCAGTCTCCTTTGTCTTCCTCACTTTAGGGCCCTGCTTTACTCTTAGGGACACCCTGCCCAAGCTCTGTCCATGGAAAGGAGTTCTTAAACTCGGAGTAAGTTGTGATGAGGCTAGACATGTGGCGGGGAGGTGAAGCTAATTCTCAGTTGCCTTTCACCTTCCTCACGGTTCAAGCAAGCTCTTTTTTTAATGCTTATTTATTTATTCTGAGAAGTGGGGGGGAAAGCCAGAGAAAGGGGGAAAGAGAGAATCCATGCTATCAGTGCAGAGCCGGATGTGGGGTTCAAACCCACAAACCGTGAGATCATGATCTGAGCCGAGATCAAGAGTGGGATGCTTAACTGACCGAACCACCCAGGCACCCCACAAGCAAGCTCTTTTTACCAGGTGTCCCCGTTCCAACTTAAGAGAATATTATCAACCTCAAAAAGGGACTCTCTCTTGCTGTCTCTAGCTAGAAGTCCTCAGAATGAAAGCTTGTGGGTGAGAGTCATACCTTACTCGTACTTGGATGCAGGCGTAAATGTACAAGCAGTCCAATTCCTCTTTCTACGTACATCCTAGTCAGATGCCGGTGCCCAGAGTCCCTGTGTCACTGGGGAGCACTCCACCCCTCACCCCCAGGACAGAACACCCTCCCCAGAGCCCCACATCACTGCCACATGCACCTCATTGAAGCACATTGGAAGAAGCACATTAGCTGACCGGGCCCTCCGAAGGACTCTTCCCATTCCCCTAAAGTGTCCCCGCAAAGGAAGATTGAGAACACTGTCTCGGTCTGTCTAGCGCTTTCACGGTGGTTCACAGCTACCCCTTTGCAGGAGATCAATCAACAAATATTTAATCAGCACCTACTATGTATCTATCACTTGGAGAGGCTCCGAGTGAGAAGCAAGGGAGACTAAAGCATGCGCTCTGCCCTCAAGGAGAATGTGACCTCTTTAGGAAGAAAAAGCTAACACAAAACAATTAAATGCTACACCATGTGGATCTAAATAATGGCGATGGTGGTAGGAACTGTACCCTAGAAGAGACAGAATTTGTCTTAGGACTTGGATGATGGATAGGATTTAAACAATGAGAGGAGGGAGGTCACTAAAATCAAGAGGAGACTGTATAATTAGGGGCACTAAGGGGCCAGCACCAAGTAGAAAGAAGGCAGCCTCCCTGGAAGTCTTAGGAAACAGGGAGATCAGAGGCCAGAGCATGGAAAGTCAAGAGACTTCGGGACCCTTGAACATAATCTTGATGTTTTCTGTACTTCATAATTTTAGATTTCCCCTTAGATTCCTTCCCTGAAAAAAAAAATGTTATCACCAGGTCATGGTGGCTGAGATGTCTGGGATTATTATGCAACGTTCACATTACTTGAAGTTCAGTTTATAGTTTGAAGTTTGCCTCTTTAAAATAAAACCACGTGTAATTAAAGCAGTCAAATAGCAGACAGTAAATTGAGGCATCTGTTATAGTGACTCTTTGGGGGCAATAATTTTCACTGTGATAACTCTGAGCCCTGGGATTCCACGGGGAGGCCCTGGAGATGAGACGGAGATAAGCCAGTGCGGGCCTAGGCACCTCTGAGAGTGACTAGGCTTTTACCCACTTGTTATTGGGTTTCATTTAGGATTTTCAAACAGATACATAAATTCCTGATGTAAAGAAATCTGGTGACCATGATTTATGTGTCATCAAAAGCACTTTAATGTATAGGGGTTGAATCTCCCTTTTAAGGGGTAAGGACACACACACACACACTATTATAATATTATTGATGAATTTATTCCCTTCTTTTTTAAGAACTTGTAGAGGGCCTGCCTTGTACTGAGCACCTACTATTCTACTAGTGGTTAACATCATACAATGGGGAAAGCCAGACTGGTGGACTTTGGCCTTGAATGGCAGGATAAGGAAGTGGATGTGAGGAGGCTGATTAATGACGATGATGCCATCGCTGAGCACTTACTTTGTGCTGAGCACCGTGCACCACATATATTATCTAATTTAATGTTTGCCACAATTTTATGAGATACTATTAAACTAAGGTTGAAGATATTTACCCATAGTCATGCAGCACAAAATCAGTGAAAACTAACCTCAAAGGTCATGCTCTTAGTCACAGGGATTAATGGACATGGTTTTATAACAAAGATGTGTGACCGAAAACATTCATTTGTTCTTTTAATTCTTTTTTTTTAATTGTTCTTTAATGTTTTTTATTTATTTCTGAGAGAGAGAGAGTCAGCCTGAACAGGGGAGGGTCAGAGAGAGAGGGAGACACAGAATCCGAAACAGGCTCCAGGCTCTGAGCCAGCTGTCAGCACAGAGCCCACACAGGGCTCGAACCCATAAACCGTGAGATCATGACCTGAGCCCAAGTCGGCTGCTTAACCAACTGAGCTACCCAGGTGCCCCCTTTTAACTCTTATTTTACCCGTGTGGATATTTTCCCTACAAACTCTCTCAGATTATCCAGGGTAAATTACTCTCCTCTGGGCCCCTAAGCAGGGAGGGACCCTAATGCCACATTTCTCCTTGTTTTGTCAGCCTACCTGACCCTTCTGCTCAAAGTCCACAATCAGCCAAGCCCGAGACAGCACATTAAAACAACACAAAGGGGCCAAGACTTGAAAACCCCTTTGAGAGGAAAGAGGAACTACCAGACTCAAACACTATATTTTTCAAAACATGCAACTATTAACTTCGTCTCATAGCTTGTGACGCACACCCCGTAACATTGTTAGTCCAGAACCCAAGCTCTGAAATCACATTGTTTGCTAACAGGATTTGGGTACTTGCTGTTGTCACACTGCAATAAGAAAATAGAAGAAGAAGAAAAAATACAGAGCACCTCTAAATTGCTCCTGGAAGAGGGGGTTTCTTACGAAATTGCCCAGCTGCACTATACGTTATCATTACTCTCACAATCACTAGGAACAAAATCAGGCATACTTTGCAGAAGTCAGCAAACTTAACTGGGCCTTAAGCAACTTTTTATTTGTTGGTTTTGGCAATGATGCATTATCAACAGGGTCCGGGGAGGGGGAGTCCGGGGGGGAGTAGGGTGCGGGGGGGGGTGGTAGGTGAGACCATAGGATGCCACCAAGACGTTCCCTTGTTAGAGTTATTTCAGTACACTATCCATTCCACCAGAGAGCTTTAAAAACGTTTGCCTTTCTTCTATGAATCAGGTTATACTGCGTCAAAACAAAACAACAACAAAGTACACTATTAGCATAAAACAGTACCTGCATAAATAGAAAGGGAATCAGGATTCGGGAGGGGAGAGAAAAACTTGCTCGCGTAAGTGGCCTGCTCATTGCAGTTGACTTCACTGTAGCTGATAAACTGTGAAATTTCCATAATAATATAGAGTACACAAAACACACAGCAATTTTATTTGATAGGGAAATTGCATCCTGTTACTGGATATAAAATTCTACAGCATGTTCAATGGTATTTTCAAAGCATTGAAAATGTAGACATATGTTTTCATTTTTAAATGCAGTTGTAATGTAAATAATAAATCCACTACAATTTGGCTGGTCCAGAGACTGCTGGGATCATTAACTCAAAAACCCAGAGATACAAACGCTCTACTTATCTTGCGAGGCCCTCAGCCAGAAGTCCCCTAGAACTCTGCGGATGTTAATAGTGCCCTCTGCTTCATCTACATTACTGTCTTGCTTTAGGGTCTTCCGGGGTTCCCTATTGCTATTCGTATCACATTTTAACCTCTCATTGCTCTTTGATGCACTTCTTTCTCTCTTGCCTATATCTTCTTTTATTTCTTCCTACTCTTCTGCTCACTTGTCCAACAACAAATCAAGCCCATCTTCCGTTGGTTTCTCAATACTGTCCATTTCATAAACTGACTGAAAAATGGCTACACTTTCCCTTTCCTGTATCCATGTCCTTTGACTTTGCTCCCCTCTCGCCAGACTTGGTCGTCGGCCTGGCCCAATGGCATACCATGGACGTTACAGAAGTCTAGACCCACACGAACCCTCAGGAGGCCTCACGTGTTTCCACTTTCTCTTGAAACTCTGCCCCATTGTTGTGGGAATTAACCCATGCCAGCCTCACAGAGGATAAGACACCATGCAGAAGAGCATCAGATGCTCCAACCAACAGCTGCCAACCCCCAGAAGATGGGCCTAGTCAACGAGGGGTTGCGACAGACCCATGAGGAAGACCAGACCAAAATGGAGCCTACCCTAAACTTCCACCCTGCAGAATCAGATGCTAAATAGATGATCATTGCTTTAATCCGCTACGTGTTAGGTAGGTTGCTTTACACAGCAACAGCAAACGGATATGTCTATGTTGTGTTGTTTCCCTCTTATGTCTCTGCATTCCTCACTTTTGATTGAACACTCATGTCTTCGAGGAATTCCAGCAAACCTTGGAGAATGACATTCACCAACCAGACAAATCATGTCCACCACCAATTCCCATGCATGAACCTGTGAGTAGACGGGTAATCACCAGGCTCAAGGGACATGGATGCTATTTCCAATTTCTACCACCACCAACCTCCTCGTGGTCTTTTTTCATTTTCCTTCTCTGCCTCAGTTTCCTTTCACATGGGAATGACCTTCTTATTTACCCACTGTGTAGAAATTGCTCAAATAATAAAATAAAATGAAATAAAATAATAAAATAAAATAGTAAAATAACTGTTTCAAAGTTCTTCATGGATTACATGGCATTCATTAAGCTTCCAGATTTTAAAACTGAAAAAATACTTGCTCTCTTTCATATTCACTCAGCAATGTAAAGTACCTCTGTGAGGCAAATAGAATCGAATCCATTGATTCCCATGTAATTTATTAATTTCAGCCCTGACAAATACCTGCAGAATCTGAATCACAGCTATTGTGAGACAGCGGCTTTCAGGCAGTGTTTCTGCCATTATAAACAGCATTTCTCCCAACTATAATATGCATAACACCTTGCTTTTCATTCCTCCACTACAATTCCCCAAAATTTTATCTTCATACATGCCATTTAATTCGTTTTGTGGCTCTAAATTAAATATGTGTATTACATTTACACCTTTATCATTGACAAATCCCATTGGCCTAGCATAGCACTGGGAATATAGGAAGAACTGAATTGTTTTGGCTAGCATTGAATTTAACTTTAACATTTATGTAATTATTTACATAATATATACTGAAAGACTATAGCCACATCTTAGGGACTTTACATACATTAACTGAATCCATGTTCAGTTTTCATACAGTCAAAGAGAGATTAAAAAATAATTTCGTGTACAACATATTTTCAGAACTGCCATCAGGAAGTAATGGTTAGGATTAAGCTTGACACTAATAAAAACTCAAAATAACAATAACTTAAATGAGAGGTTTATTGCTTTCTCAAGGAAAATTCAGTTGTAGGCAAGCCAGGGCTATAAAATGGCTTGCTCCGCGAAATCCTTAGGGACCCAGCCTCCTTCCAGCTCATAGGTCTGCCATTCCCACAATAGAGCGCTGGCTTCATGGTACAAGATGTTAGTTAGAGGTCCAGCTATCACATCCAGATTATAGGTGACAGAATGAAAGAAATGACAAATAGGTTGGGGCGCCTGGGTGGCTCAGTCAGTTAAGCATCCAATTTTGGCTCAGATCACGATCTCACGATTCGTGGGTCCGAGTCCCACATCAGGCTCTGAGCCTGCTTCGGATTCTGTGTCTCCCTCTCTCTCTGACCCTCCCCTGTCCATTCTCTCTCTCTCTCTCTCTCTCAGAAATAAATAAAACATTTTAAATATAAAAAAAAGAATATTAAAGAAATGACAAATAGGCAAAGGACACATGCCAGGCAACGTTTTAAAGAAAACTACCTAGAGGAGCTGCTTAAACACCATAAGTCAGTTTAGCTACATGTCTACACTAATCACAAAGGTGTCTGATAATGTATTTTTTTAATTGGTCATGTCCGCAAACCATAAAACTCCTAGAAGAAAACATTAGCAGTAAGCTCTTTTATTAAAAATTTTTTTAAATATTTTATTTATTTTTGAGAGAGAGAGAGAGCATGAGTCAGGGAGGGTCAAAGAGAAAGGGAAACACAGAATCTGAAGACAGACCCCAGGCTCTGACTGTCATCACAGAGCCCGACGCTGGGCTCGAACCCACAAACCGCGAGATCATGACTTGAGCTGAAGTCGGACGCTCAACCGACTGAGCCACCCAGGTGCCCCAAGAAGTAAGCTCTTTGATATTGGTCTTACCAATATATTTTTTGGATGTGTCTCATTAGGCAAGAGCAATAAAAGAAAAAAATACACCAACAGGACTACATCAAGGTAAAAAGATTTTGCACAGTGAAGGATCCATCAACAAAACAAAAAGGAAACCTACTAACTGGGAGAAGTTATTTGCAAATGATATAAATGACAAGGAGCAGATTTGCTAAATATATAAAGAACTCACCCAATTCAATATAAAACACACACACACACACACACACACACACAAATAATCCAATTTAAAAACGGGCAGAGGACCTGAATAGACATTTCTCCAAAGAAGACATCCAGATGGCCAACAGACACATGAAAAGATGCTCAACATCACTAATCATCAAGGAAATGCAAATCAAAACCACAGTGAAATATCCCTTAACACCTTAACACCTTAACAGCCATATAAAATAATAAAACCTTGCCATTTGCAATAGCATGGATGGACCTAGAAGGTATCATATTAAGTGAAATAAATCAGACAGAGAAAGACAAATCTTGCATGATTTCACTTCTGTGTGAAATCATGCAAGACAAAACAAACAAACAAACAAACAAAACAGAAGAGAAATAGACCCACAGATACAGTGATCAACCTGGCAATTGCCAGAAGGGAATGTGGGAGCTGAGCAAAATAGCAGAAGGGGATGAAAAGTACAAACTTCCAGTTATAAAATAAATAAGTCATGGGGATGTAACCTACAGCATAAAACTGTATAGTTAATAATATAAAAATAATTTTGTATGGTGATAGATCGTAGCTAGGTGATTACTTGGTAATGTAAAATAAATGTTGAAGCACTCTGTTGTATACCTGAAACAATACAATATTATATGTCAGCTACACTTCAATTTAAAAAATGGTCATGTGTCTAGCTATAATCAAAAATTTAAGAAGAAAGAACAAATATCAGAGTAGATACCTGGCAACACTGCAGAATCCACCTTATGTGGGGGAGACTGTCTTTATATTTCTCAGAGTATGAAACTGCCCTCAGCTTGCCAGTTTTCCTTTCTGTTCTCATTTCGCACAATAGCCACCTAATAGACAAGCTCTATCTACAACACCCTTTGTCCTGGAGTGGTAACAAGGGATCCTTCCTCATTTAGGACTCTCTTCCATTGAAAATGAAAACACACTTCACCAAATTTGGTTTAAGCCATAGGGGAGTTTATGGACTCAAGTAAAAAGTCCAGAAAGGGACTCCCTTCAGGTATGGTTTGATTTGGGCGCCACTGATGTCCGCAAGACCCATTTTCTGCCCATCTCTCTGCTGAGCTTTGCATCCCTCCATTCACTGGCCTTATTCGTGGTCTACGTGTGGTGGCAGGATGGCAACAGTAGTAGCGGCCTACATGCTGCCAGGTTCAAGTCCCTTGGGAAAGAATAAGAGTCTTATTGTGCCTGACTCTGATTGAGTCACAAAGACGTTTAGTGAACCAATTGCTATAAGAACATAGTATGCTGGTTTGCTTAGACCAATCAACACCCACCTCTTGTGTTATGGTTGGACTTGATGCCTTTTAAATCTTGTGGCCTGAGAGTGGGTGGTTTCCAGAGGATTTGGGATATCATTTTACCTTAAAAGTAGTAAATGAATTCTGGTTAAACAATAAATCCCTGCTAGAGAGGCATATTTCACATGCAATACAAGATTCAGTTGGTATTATCCATGACTCGAGATATAATCATTTCCCAAGATATTTGCAGGACCATGAGGCTAAGAATAAAGCCAACAATATGGGCCTGATATGATAATTAAATGACATAACACACTTGAAAACTTAAAGTACAACATCTCCAAGCAGGAACGAAACTTACGATACCATTCTGTGAGAACAACCATTACCTGCTCTGGCAGATCAAGCCACTAGAAAATTGTTGTCTTTATCACCATTATTGTCCCTGTCATTTAGTAGAGCTCCATTAGGGAACTAGTGAGACCCTCAGCCAGGTCTTTTATGCTTTTCCCTGCATTCTATTCTCATTTCATCAAATGAAGTCTGTTTCACCTGAAGAGGCTTTTCTGTATGCTACTCTGTTATATTTGTTTTATGGAAACTTTGACACTAATTCTAGATAATTATCAGTTCTTCTGCCTCCAATGGCCCAAAGTTCTCATTTCATGTTTGAAGACTTCGACACATCTAGGTAAATCTAGGTAAATCTGCCATCTTCTAACATGGAGTCTCCGTGAAAATGCCAGTTGTGATGGTTATCTGGATGGCTTCCCTCTATAAGCCTTATGCATACTTTCTCCCTCTCTGTCTTCTCACCCAGGGAATCCTGAGAGAAGTTTACAGGCTCTAGGCTTGGGCAGGAAATGAGCAGTCTTCAGGTTCAGGCCACCCTAACTGTGCATACCAGGAACTCCCCAATTTTCCTCAGCTGTAGTCTCTTCGCACTTGAAGGTTTAACCATCTACATACTATTTGTAGATTCAGCAGCTATTTGTAAATGGTAAATAATTATCATCAGTTCAGCACCTGCCATATCCCAAGCATTCCTTTCACATCCTTTCTTTTACTTTCAAACCCACCATATCTCCGCTGTATTATTCCCATATCACAGACAAGGAAACTGAGCTCAGAAACATGCAGGTTTTCACCAAATACCCCATGAGAACAAATAATGAAACTGATTTGAAATGAGAGTTCTCTGACTCCAAAGTCTCTTGCTTTTTTCACTCTGATATGCTGCTATCAAAGTTGTTTCTTAAAAAATACCAATTGGATGGAGAACAGTTTACTTCTACATTTAATAACTTATTTTAAATAGAATTGTAGTCACAGGTGATGATTTTTCACAAGTGCACCATCTCCCTACGAATCAAGATTTACCATGGACTCAGTGAGTATGTTCCAAAGATACCCTCCATTAGCCAAAAAGTGCAAGGCAGGGGGATTGGAAGGCCTTTTTGGTTTGGAGCCTGTTTTAGTGTGGGCTAGGCTCCAGGAAACCATGAATAGAAGATGATACAAAGCACGTGAGGTGAAGAATAGTTAGCGCTATACAGTTCGCTTCCATACCAGAGCCTGTAGTTCTCATGTGTTAGCTCCTTGACAACATAATCACATAGTTACATGGTTTGCACATGGTTACAGTGCAAAGTCCTGGGCTCCACTCTTGGGTGATTGTGTTACAAGTGGCCCATTAATGACATTTGGAGAATCACCGTCCAAGACCTCAAAACCCAATGTAGGATGCGGAAAGAATCAGAAGTGGTTGAAAGGGAAATGGATTCTCCTCTCGAGCACAGCTTAGATTGGAATCATTTGTTGAAGAGGATCATTCTATACAAAAATCTTCTGACCTGCAGTGTTTATCGGAAGAGCTTTGAGAAAGCAGTACATATATACATATACACGTAACTATGTTCTTGGAAAAGATTGAATTCAATATCTCCAATTGAATTCAATTACAATTTTGTAAATTGATTTATCACCGTGGAAAAGGTCAAAGATTAAAAGAAGCCTGCTATGGGTGACAAAATAAGAAACTTTGATAAAGCAAATAGCTGACTGGTCTATTTTGAACCCTTGATATTTATGTTGATTGGATGGTCTCAAAGTAGGACCCCTCCAGTATCTGATTTGTCTAAATACTTGCAAAGTCGAGTTGTCTAGTTATCAAAGCCCTAGCCTTATTTCCCAGACAGGTGTGGGTAGGCTTTTGGGAGTCGCTCACAGTGACTTTGGTGCAAAAACCAAAAACAAAGAAACATACCAACAAAAAACCCACAACAAACCAAATTGTAAGTGCGTCTTCCAGAGGGTCTATGCTTAACTTCCTTTTTGTAACAGATAAGAGCAATAACAATGTTTGGGTCCAACAATAGTTTGAAAGTCCTTGCCTGCTGAAATCCTGGCCAAAACACTTTATTTAGTTTTGTATTAAATTGTCCCATTTGGTTGACGGCCATAATCAACTTAACTGATTACTTACCAGGTCACTATTTCACTTTGCACAGACACCATATGAGAGCTCACACAATTTCTCAGACCCTGGCTCCTTCTCTCTTTTTCCTAAACACTAATACTCTGTCCCACCTTACCTCTAGCAGGGCTCCTGCCCAACACCTCAGGTTCAGAGTGCTTTGTGGCTTTTGTTCTTAGGTTTGTCTATTTAAAAAAAAATTTTTTTTTAGTAATGTCAGATTTTTATTTCCTATTGGAGAGAGAGAGATGATTTGGGGGAGAGTCGATGGGATGACTGAACAAAACCAGTTGAACAGTTAATGCTTTAACCTTGCGTATAATTTATACAATAAACAAAGTCACATGCTCCCCCTAATAATTTAGATGTAAGCAAATGTTGATTTATTCAGGAAGGCGACTGCCGGAAGCAAAGCCCGCAGCACTAAAATTTGAATTAAACTAGGACAGAAGCAGGCTAGTCTATAATAACATTTGTATAATTTTATTTTTGCCCTTGGCTCAGTTCATTTCCTCGTACAGTAGATGCATGAAATTGGTTCTTCAGCCACCTTTAGCTGATGTTCATTGATATCTGGGCAGGCAGAGAAGCAAGAGAATGCACCTTTCTGAACTTTGTGTTTTCGATTAGAAGGCCTCAAATTCCTAGGTCATTTCTGACCGTGATTATCTTTCTCTGAATTGTGTTTTTGGCAACTGTCTCAGAAGAGCTTCATTTAACCTCCAGATATGGTTTTCCCCTCTTACTGTGAGGGGCTCTTAAAACTGAGACTGTTAAGTAGATGCAAATATTGTGCTGTTTTTATTCCTTTATTCAAGCCCTGGGGCGAGAATCTGAGTTCTCTTACTCCGCTTTCAGCAGTGAAATAAGGGCCTTAGGAAATTCTTTACCTGATGGTGGAAAATAATCATTAACTTGAAACAGTGTGGGACCAACCCCCCCCCTTTACTATTAACCTTTGACTTAAATAAAAATTAGGGACTAACCGTCTTCCAACTCACCCCTTGTGTTAGGGACTAAAGCTCCTTCAGAGGGAACAGGTTTGGGGGGGGGGGATAAGTAATTTTTGAGAGCTTCTGAAAATTAGGGGAAGTTTTCCCTCCCAGCGGAGTGATACTTGGTTTTTTCCTCGTTCTCTGCGACCCCGCACCCACCAGCATGGCATGGTCCACAAAAGAAAGCCTTCTGGAAACCGCCACTTCAAATGTCTCACAGTTTTAATTCACAGTTGCATTTCGGGCAAAGTAACAGCTCTTTGGTGGGGGTGGGAGGGGGTCAAAAGTTCCAAAACAAAGAATTTCTTCCCTTAGGTCAGGAAATCAACTGTGCTTAAAAAAAAAAAATCTCCATAGCCTTTTGTTTAGAGGGAGTTAAGAAGAAAAGAATCCTGAAAATTAGAAATGAAAGAATTGGTATTTGCACTTCCTGTGAAATATGCATTTATCTCTCACTTCTTCCAGCTGAGAAGGTAAATAGGAATCCTAATGTTTCGGAGGCAAATATTGTTCTGTCCTATTCTTGGTAACAAAATCTGCTCCCAGGCCTTCTCCATCCCTGTCTGATTGTGCCCTGGGGCTGTTGCAGGCAGCCAAAGGAGCCTTTCAGAAAATCCAGGCCATGTTTTGACTTCATTACAAATTCCAAATAGAACAAGTTTTCGCCTGGCTTAGGCTTGGTTATGAAAGTTTCCCACAGCTCTCGAAAATATACAGAATAATAAATGGCCCGGCAGAGAAATAGAAGGCAATAGTAATTCCATCAAAGGTTTCTAGTCACATCATAAACCACAATTGCAGAGCCTGAGGACCTTATGTCACTAGGACCCAGAGATAAAATGTTTTGCCTTGGGCCCTGAGGTCACGCGTTGGGGCAGGAGCTTTGAGGTTCTGTCCTTTGTTTGCAGGCTGGCGGGGAGGAGGGCACTAGGAAGAGAAAGAAGCCCTCTCTCCCCTACCCTGTGGCCCCCTGGCCTTCCCTGGGGACACACCACGAGGCTCCCCAAGCATTGTGAAACCTTCTCACCCCAAGGGGTGGCTGTGAAGCCTTAAATGTGTTCGGGCATTTCCAGCATAAAAGCAAAAATTGATGAGTTTCAGTGGGATAAGCTCTGAGGCTCAAAGGAAAAACCCCTAGGGCGGTGGGTGTGAAGAGGATACTTTTTATTGTCCTGCTGCGGATTTCTTCCTTCATTTTTCTTTTCTTTGCCTTTTGCTAGTCTCTATTAAGTCAAGATGTTATACAAACGCACCAGTTACATGTTACGTGCAAACTTCCTAAGGGCACCCTTTCCTCCCCAGTTTACAGAAGAGATTCCAGTCTGGTCATATTCCTGTTCCCCACCCTTCTACTTCCCAGGTTCTCCCTTCTCTCACCCAACCCTTTCCTGGGGTGCAAACATAACACAAAGCTTTAATGACAAATTCGAGCTCATACCTTATGAGAACTCTAGATATTGACCCTACCGGCTTACACAGCATGCCCTTCTTTTCCACACTTTTATTTTAGAAAACATGTATAAAATACTTAAAACCAACTCCCAACAATGGGAATTTATGTTAACTTTTTTCTAAAAAAAAAAAAAAAGTCTATTAACATATATGTCCCACCCTAGAAGCAGATTTCATCCACTCCTTATTTTTTAAAAGCCAATAACTGTAGCCTGACAATTCCTAATCCATCACGCTGACATCAAATTGGTGGGCTGTGGCTTTATGACATCAAAACCATTGATTATGGCTTTTTCATATGTGGATGACAATGCAGTCATTGCCATTATCCATACATTATACACTAGCCTCTTGAAGTGATGACAGAGAGATGCTGTGGTTAAAGACTGGGCCCAAAATTCCCAAAAGCCATTTCTGAAAAGTCTTTGAACACGACCAAAATTTTAATAATGCGCTTTGGCCGAGAAGCACACTATTGTGTCTCTATCTGGGCTCTCTGCGTTTAGTTAACTTGAAACCTCATCTTCCAGATGCTCTCCTTTGGTAGACATAGTCAACAGGAGCAGTAGACAGAATCTGTAAGAAAAATATTAATGCCCTTTTTCCGTTTAGACACCAGCTGGTAGAGAACGGATAGCTTAAGTATAAAAAAGAAGGTTTAGTAAATATTTCTAATTTGACTGGACTGGGATTATAATATGAGGAGAAACTGTTTCAAAGGAACAGCTACCATTTGCAAGAGCCAGTCTACAGGCATGTGTGCCTGGGTGCAGGTGCCTATATTAAGGGGGAGAAAAGCAGCCAGGAACAAGGTGAAAAGAAGTTCATTGTCTGTCTCAAGGAAATAAAGACCTCAGACTTTTAACATGAAAATATACCATTGGCATCAGATACTAATCACAAGGTAATTATTTTTAAAGAGGTTCCTGAGTGAGACACACATGCACCCAGCACACCCTTAGGCTAATAAACACACCCAGAGACTAATTCTGCCCTTGGTTGTGTGTGAGTTAGTTGTCCTTGGAGTGAATAAAAGCTGCTTTCCATGTTTCTCTACCCTCCTGTAAAAAATAAAATAAAATAAAAAAGCCACTTCAGAAGATATGGATAAAAATGTATCCGATTAAAAACCACTCCTCAAGGGCAATTTGGATGACAAGGGAAGGTGGGCAACATCAAACTAGGCCCCTTCCTGTAAAACACATCAAATTCAAAGAAGTATTTCTTTTTTAAGTCACTAATCTTTCTAATGAACTTCAAACTCCGTCAGCAAAACTAAACTGGTTTTTTCAGCGAGGAGAGTATTAACTTATGTGAAAGACATCGGGTTTAACAGAAAGCACCCAATATATCCATAACGTGGTAAAATAATACTTTTTTGTGTGCAAGGAAAAGGTCTTTGTGGAGGAATTTCAAGCTAATAGAAGAACACTCCCCCTGGACAGAAGAGTCCCTGTCAATCAGGTAGCGTGTGATTGTGGATCTGTCCCCAGGGAGCCATGGGTGGATGCTTCAAGAGGACCTCCCTGCTAGCCTATGCCCCATCTCCTCGCTGGGATGAACTGAAACACCCAGTCATCTCCCACAGATTTCCCCATCAAGAAACCTTCAACAGTGTAATACGTTAGCTGTTGTGCCAGAAGTGGAAGTTAATTTTTTTTCAAGTATAAAGATGACTCCTGGCCTACCTGGGCTACATTGTCGACTCTACATATGTGTGTATCATATACCAAGCCTCTAAGCGATCCAGTGTTCTATACGTCTCTTTGGCGCTGGACTGTAGTGAACATCCTGCATTCAGTCAGTCATTCATTGGTTCGTCCATTGGTTTCCAGATTCATGCATTCAACCGCTACTTACTGAAGACTTACAATGTACCGGACACTACTTCTAGGAGCTGGGGAATCGATGGTGAAGGGGACAGATAACATCCTGCGCTGGAGGAGTTTATTTTATGCCAGGCACGGGCATCCACCAACGAGCAAACCAGTGAAGGTAATCCTTTCAGACAATGGTTAGTTAAGTAAAAATAAAGGAATGTGATGATTGAAAGCGAGCTAATGTGGAAGGTAAGGACTCCATGGAGAGGTAAAGACGCTGAGCTGACACCTGAATGCCAACACCCTGAATGGACCCTGCCTGTCTCTTAGCCATGGCGCTTACTCATATTATTGTATAGACTGGGCAACCTCACAGCTAGCATCTCGGAACATTCACAGGCTTTCAGAGATCTCAGAACCCAGGTAGAGTGAGAACACTTACCTTTTACTTACCAGCAGGACAGCCTCGGGCATTATTCCTCAGCCAAGGGCATATTTAATCACCAAGCATCCTGCAAATGTTTTCCAAATTGTATAGACAAAGCCATCAGCAGTGCCAACGTTCGAGACCATATACTTCTTCCTTTAACAGAGAAATGCCCAGATCCCCTGGTAAATGTGCATCTCCAAGGATCCGTCATTCATTTAAACTTACAATTCTTTTCTTCAGTCCTTCCGAACAACCAGGTGCCTACAAAACATACTTGCTTTATTTCATTAGATAACTAACTTTATTGCTACCCGGGCAATTTTATGCTTGAGAAAAAAAAACACAGCAACGCCGCTATTCCGCTGTTCAGGCGGCACACTCACCACGCCAGCCACATTTAGAAATGATTGCTTTAGCTCATGGCTTACAAGAAAAGACTTCATATCACATATTAATTTTTAAAATGTTTTCTTAAGCCCCTTTTAGCCTTTATGGCAAACCCAGAGGCCGGGTAAAAATGAATGATTGTAATATGGTTTTGTTTAAAGGCATAAAAGTTTACCATTGCCTTTTCCCCATGTCACAGCTGGGCACCTCCATTATGGTTACTTAGGTGTCTGATGGTTTGTCAGAAAGCTAGCCATAACTTAGGTGGAAAACTGGACTCCATTAAAAAAACATTAAAGGCTGAGAGGGAGGCAAGTTGATGTGGCATTGCTCCCAGCAATAAGGAAGCAAGAGTGCATGCTGAAGCTTGGAAATAGAAAGTGATGTCCTCATAAAAACATGGCTCTGGGCTGGTGTGCCACTAGAAATTCTTCTGTCAGTTTAGAATATTTAGCTCTAAGGGATTTCGACTTTCAAATGTATCTTTGGATGCAAAATAGACTGCACCACAGCAGATAGCATTGAAGAAGGGAAAGAAGCATTTGCTCCCAATTATGATCACTTTACGTTAAACTGAGGACGGTTTTTTTCTCAGATAGAATATTTGATCAGAAAGTGTGTGAGTGAGTCAGAAGAGCTACCTTGCTAACACTGAGCAATCTGCTGGTCTTCATAGCCAGCGAATGTTGCTGGTAACCGACACAGCTAAACAATATTAAAAGCTTCAGCACTACTGGTTATCAAGGGAAACTTTCAGCCTAATTGGAAAGCTCGAAGCTTCGGGCATCTGAAATTTTTGGTTTGAGGCTCTTTTACGGCATTCCAATGCAGTATACCCAATCAATAACGTGATGCTATGCACAGCACCATCACGAGCCTTATTAACTCCCCCGAGTTTTGTATTTGACTTGTTAAACTGTAAGAAGAGTTGGAGAAACAAACAGAAAAAGAAATAGCGTGGTCCCTAGCTGCCAAAATACAAAACAATCAAATAAACAAACTCCAGTGCTCAAAGAAAACGGAAAGGGGAAGAATGGAAACTATGTACAGATGGACTTCCGTGCACAAACCATGAGCATCTCGGTGACCTTCCTTGGCGTGATTTGTCTCTCCGGGTGTTAGACAGAGGGGTCATCTCTCCAGGCAGACTGAATTACGTGTTAAGACTGAGTTGTGACGGTGCAGATTCTCCCCCTGAAACCTGTAGACATGACGCTTTTTTCCACAGCAGACTGTGATAGTTTTCAGCCCCGCCTCGCTACAGGTGGTATCTTTTGGATATCGCAATGACAACATCCCATGGAGGTTCGCTATGGTTAGCTCCTCCGCATGACTGTCATCCTCTCCTGGAATGCTTCACGGTGTCCAACCCAACCTCTCTGCACAGAATCAAACGGGAGCATCTTCACACTCTGGTAATACCAACCTTTATGGAATCGCATGCTTCCAGAGAACTTGAGCAAATATCATCAGGCATTGTGAAACTGGAACTAGACCATAACAAGGTCTTTACCAGGGCCGGGGAGAGGGGTTGAATTTTCCCTTTGCCCCAAAGGTCCACCGACCTCCCTTCATTAGAGGTTTGGGAGGGCACGCAGGAGACATTAGCAGTTGATGAGAGGTATGGAGCTGAGGAAGCTGGAGTACAACTCAAATCCAACACCTGCTCCTGTCCTTTGCTGTGACGCTTCTACTTCTGGAACCAGAGGACAAAAGCCTCCTTTGTGTCTGGCTTCAAAGAGACACAGATTTCAGTTTGAACCTGAAGACATATTTACTCACAGTTTAACATTTCTGAAATTAGATGCATCTTACAATCACTGTCGGCCAGCAGTAGTTGCCCACAGTTGTCACTGCTTGTACACAGGGCGTAAAACTTACGGGATGGTTCAGAAGAGGCCCCCAGAGACGATAGCGAGTGGTCTTTCAGGAAATGCTATGTCACCAGCATTTCTGATGGCACTGAAGATGAGCCTGTGCAGCGAAACGTGAACATCCCTGACTCCAAGTTGGAAAATCATTCATAAGAGCCACATGTTGAATGTGAAGTTTTATAAATACCTTCACCAATTTATTTCCTTTCGCACATGCACAAGAGACACGTATGAGAGAAATCAATGCCAAAATAAGTTCAAGAGCCTCACCAATAAGAATATAGTAAAGGCACCGAGACATAAAAAGCCACTGTGCTACAGTTGTGAGACTATTTTTTGCTTTCTTCATGGTACATAAAATCACAGTGGACCGTAGCATGGATGACGCCTGAAGTACAATAAAATTCAAAATCTGTATGACCTAGAAGAGTTTACTTAACAGCTCTGAGCTTCAGATTTTTCTTCCAAAAAAGGAGAATAATAATCCTCACCTCCTAGGCAGATGGGGTGGCCAAGCTGGCCCCAGCAGAGTCCACAGAGCTCATCGTGGCATGTCGTCTGTGCCCAGTCAATGGCAGTAAGTATCAGTCTCTACTCACTTGGCTCCTTCAACGGGGCCACAATACAAAGTAAATAGCCCTGTTTACTTCTCCCAAGGTGCTTTCCTTTGTTTGTTGAACTTGCCAACTCTGCACCAGGTGGACAGAAAAAACAACCACTGATAAGGTCTTGTTGACAGTGTCATTTTTGGTGATCATTTGTGAAACAGATGAAATGATTATTTGGATCCAATGTTCTAACGATAGAATGATGGTGATATCAAATCTTTTTTTTTTTCAATGCCACTCCAGGAGAATGGAAACGAATACATCAATCTCAAAGTCAGGAGAGGGAATTGTTTTAAAAAAGATTTTTTTAGGAACACCTGGGTGGCTCACTTGATCAAGCTTCCAACCACGGCTCAGGTCAGGATCTCATAGTTCATGAGTTCGAGCCCCACATAGGACCTCTGTGCTGACAGCTCAGAGGCTGGAGCCTGCTTCAGATTTTGTGTCTCCCTCTCTCTCTCTGCCCCTCCCCCGTTCATTCCTCCCTCTCAAAAATAAACATTAAAAACATAAAATTTTTTAACTAAATAAAAGACTGAGAATCAGTCAATTAAAAATGGTGTCTTTCTTCCTTCCTTCCTTCCTTCCTTCCTTCCTTCCTTCCTTCCTTCCTTCCTTCCTTCTTTCCTTCTTTCTTTCTTTCTTTCTTTCAAGGGAGAGAGAGTGTAAGCAGGGGAGACAGACAGACAAGCAGAGAATCCCAAGCAGGCTCCAAGAGCCCAACATGAGGCTCAATCCCACAACCCTGGGATCCTGACCTGAGCCAAAATCAAGAGTCAGACGCTCAACTCACTGAGCCATGCCAGCGCCCCATGCTAAAATGTTTTTAAGTTAAATGTCTAAGCAACAGCTATTCTAAAAGTCTCTCTTAAAACTCTAGAAGTCTCTCTTAAAAATCAAAAAAGAATGAGCAATCTTCAACCTAAAATATCGAAAACCAACTTTTATTTACTTTTAGAAAATCCATTTGCAAATGGCTGTTTCTTTGTCAGTGGATAAGCAGAGAATTTATTGGCTTCCCATGCTGTTCTCTTTCTTTTCTTTTCTTTTTTCTCTTCTCTTCTCTTCTCTTCTCTTCTCTTCTCTTCTCTTCTCTTCTCTTCTCTTCTCTTCTCTTCTCTTCTCTTCTCTCCTCTCCTCTCCTCTCCTCTCCTCTCCTCTCCTCTCCTCTCCTCTCCTCTCTTCTCCTCTTTTCTTTTCTTTTCTTTTCTTTCTTCAGCACGATACTGTGGGTATTTTCTTCTGTTTGGTGGGATGGCCATTGGAGGAGTCATAATACAAAAGAGAACAAGATGGCCAATGCACAGCTCTGCTCTTTTAGAAGGCTGGCTGGCCATGCAGAGAGAGGGGGACATGCACATAGAGAATATCGGGACAAGTCAGCAATAGTTGTTGCGTTCTAGATAACTGGCATTTCGCCACCCTTTCCATTCCTCGAGACTCCCATCTCTCTGTGGGCCCTGGCCGACTATCTCTGTGTCCTGTCCACCCCTTGGAGCGCACTGCAAATACTCCCCTGGGGCTCATAGGTCTTCGAGAAGAGCCTATATAAATGAGGGATCTTGAAGCCCAAGCTTCATTACCTTTATGGTAAATCTGTGTTTGATTAAGAGGAAATTAGAAACAAAATTGTATGTTAAAAGTAAAATGGTAAACGGGAAAATGTTTTCTTCCCAACAGATGAGGAAACCGAGGCACAGAGAAGTTAAACAGTTTGTCCAAGGTCAAACATTAAATACCAGAGTTGAGATTCAAATCCAAGCTGATTCCAAGGAATATACATGTAACCACTGTGCTATACATATTTCATTCATTCTTAAAATATGCATTTTTAGTACAATGGTCCTGGGCTGCCTGGATGGCTCAGTCAGTTAAGTGTCCGACTTCAGCTCAGGTCATCATGTCACAGTTCATGGGTTTGAGCTCTGCATCTGGCTCTGTGCTGACAGCTCAAAGCCTAGAGCCTGCTTCTAATTCTTTGTCTTCCTCTTTTTCTGCCTCCCCCCACTACTGCTCGCTCGTGCGTACGCTCTCTCCCTCTCTCTCTCTCAAAAATAAATAAACGTTAAAAAAATAAATAAAAATTTTAAAAAGGATGGTCTTAACATCAACAACAGCCATACTTTGGCTGCCTTCTTTTTTCTTGTCAGACATAAAATAACGGTATGTTTTATGGTTGATAGCATCTTGGATTGTATAAAAAAGAAGGTATTGCTTCATTACAGAGTCAGTACGGAGAAGCCCAGGTTCCTACTGAAATGATCAAACAAGAGGCCCTTTCACAATCCGGAAGAGCAATGCCAAGGACAGTGGCCAGAGTACAAGACTTTGCAAAGGGTCCGAAACTCTTCTGTTGTCAGGAAGAGGCCAGGGGATGGGGCCATCCTCCTTCACGGCCGTGTAGCTGAGCGAGAGCCTGGAAAGTCAGGGCTGGGGCAAGGTGGCCTCCAGGCACCTGTCTCCCTTCTGCCTCAGAAGGTGTAGGTGTTCACGATTCCTGGAGTTCTCACAGATGAGGTTGAAAGACTGGTCAAAGTTCACAGTAACAAAGGCCTCAAAGCAAATTAAGAGTCAGATTCCATGTATATCCCTGGCGGGGGTAGGGGTGGGGGGAACTCTCCTCAGAGGCCATTTCCTACAAAAAGGCCAGGGCGTATCCAAGCTTCCTTATACTACTGTCTCTAACCAACTGGCCCAGGATTAAACTTAATAAGAGACAGATAAACAGAACCATCATGCTAATGTATGATAGGGAAATGATATTCAGCCTAAATGTGCAATCTTTTCTTTTCCAGGGATCCTGAGAGACAGGCTTGGAATAGACAACATCCCTCAGACCGTAACTCAGGTCTTATGTTTATACACCTCACAGCTTCTCGGGGGCCTCCAGCTAATTGTGGACCAGCACTATAGGAATGAATCAATAGAAGACTAAATGATGAATGAATGAGAGACAAGGGGGGCGGCAATACTCTCAGAGGCCAGGGGCCAGGCTCAGCTGGTTTGGAGGAAGCTGTACTGGGTCAGGGCCTCTGAGAACATTGCTGGTCCCAGGAGCCTAGACATCGGATTGACGATAGGAGCCAGGTCATGTCCATGACTGCGATAGATGATGGACTAGCCGCAACTGGTAAGTTCAAGATCTCCAGAGTGTTCTCAGGCCCTAAAGAACTCCAGGGAAGTCCTGAATATTTTGTATATATCTGGAATAGACAGACGGATGGAAAGAAACCTTCCAGGTGACTTAGCGCTGAGCTGCCCTGCTGGGCTATGAAGTAGTGATGGGCATTTCTGGAAAGAAGAATGATAGTTGTAAAGGCTCACAAGCAAATGCAGAGGCTGGTTTTTCAACTCGCTTTAACGACTTAAAGAGGGAGTAAAGTCTGGACCCTGTGGATGGGGATGGGTAGTTAGGAAGATAAGAAAGAAAGCCTGAGGATGTTAACGACACTTCTACTTCCAAGTTGAAAGGAAATTAGAAGCAACTGTCACACTACTAAGGACAGGATGAAAGGGAAGGAAGGAAGGAGAGAAGGGAGGAAGGAGAGAAGGGAGGGAGGGAGGAAAAAGAGAGGAAAAGTCCCCCCATAGAATGAAGAGAACTGTCCAAGAAGCCCAAGGTAGCAGCTACTATGACTTTGCTCCCCAAGAGCCAGCAGCCTGAAGCCCCTTTACCTCTTCATCAAGTCTCAACAGCCCAGGTTGTATGTGTGTGTCTCCTAGCGGGGAAAAACGTACAGAAATAAAAAAGCCTTTGGTTTCAAAGCCCAGTCAGCTAAACACCTCTAGTTTCAATCTTAAAGAAATATGCATCCACCTAGTCACTGAGCAATAACTTGAGTTGTTAAGACAACAAGAGTAATTAGGACAACAAAGATTCTCTGGGGTTCCTCCTATGAGGCACTGCAGGTGCCACAGGGGAGGCGATATAAAGCGATGCCTTACAAATGACTTGTCCTTAGTGCAACTTGTGCAGATGTATACCGGGAAGGAGGAGAGAGTTCATCTACTCGCATATTCCAGGTGGGAGTCTGGGCCTGGGAGCCGCGGTGGTGGGCAGCTGGATCACCACAAGAACCAAGTCTGATACTATAATTGAGGGTGACTCCCAAGAGAAAATCGGTAACCGTGAACTTGAGGGAAAAGGGCAAAATCCAGGAATAAGGAGAAAATGGTTAACAGCGAGCTGAAGGGCAAAGAGAAGCTCAACCCTCGGAATCCGCTGGAGGCTAGTTAAGACACCATGTAGAGGTGCTCAAGGTCTCCGTGCCTCTGAGCACAAAACCAAAGCCTGCAAGAGGGAGGTAAATTGCAGACTGTTAAACAGAAAAGTGTGTAGATTTATGAAAGAAGCCTTTAAAAACTGCACATTTTATCAGAAACTAATGAAACAGAAGAATCCTCTCCCTCTTCTCCCCGACTTTTTTTTTTTTTACCGTCGCTAATCAAAAGAACTGACATAAAATAAAACATTGTGAAAATTTGAAGGGGGGAAAAGAAGCCAGACAGGGAGGGTTTGGTGAGGAGGGGAAGAGAATTCTACATTTGAAGATAGGCTCCCTCCTACAGGTGAGACCGGGGGCAAGAGTTTCCAATTACAGGGAAGGGTGAAAATGGCAGAGAAGATATGAAATATCATATTTGTGTTTGTTCTGTACCGAGAATGAGGATCTTCCTACCCCTAGGACAATCTTCACAGAAAGCAGAATGCTCTGTGAGTGAGGATGGGGTGCCCCCCACCCCACATTCACCAAGCAGCCCAAAAGGGGCTGTCCCGCCCACCATTGACAGCTGAAAAGAGGCCAGCCCCCACACTGCAGCTGTGACCCTCAGGGGTCCTTCGCTCCAGACAAGAGCACTCACTGCAGACCCAACCTAAGTACGAACACAAACACCCACGAGAGTGCCTCCTTTTCTGCCAGAAGCTTCTACAGCTCCCCTGCCTCTGATTTTTCTTCCTGGCTCCATCCAATTTGCACTACGTTCTGATATATCTGGAAAAGTCCACCTTCACTGACTTTCCTATCACTCCAGGGACCCTCGGACTACCTCTAAGGCTAACTTTGAACCTGGTCTTAAATGGCCCACCTTGGCACATCTCCCACAATCCTTCAGTTGAAAATATTCTCTCAAACCCATGCTCACATGCTCAGATGACACTGCCCACTTCCTGTCTGCCCTTCCCTCTTGCTCCTTCTACCTGTTCAAGTTCCACATTCTTTTAAGCTTCACCTCTTTTTTTCCCGCAGGTTTACTGAGACATATTTCACATACTGTATAGTTCACTCATATAAAAGGTACAAGTCATTTAAAGTGGCATTTCATACATTTGCAATGTTGTGCAACCGTCACTAATTTCAGAATATTTCATCACCTTAAAAAGAAACCTCAAATCTATTGGCAGTCATTCCCTTTCCCTGCCCCCTTCTCCCCAGCCTCCCACCTCACCCCCTGGCAACCATGAGTCCACTTCTCTATGAATGATTTGCCTATATTCTGGACATTTCACATTAATGAATCCTATAATGTATGGTCTTCTGTGACTGTCTTCTTTCATTTAGCTTTCAAAGTTCACGTATGTTTTAGCAGGGACCAGTACTTCATTTTTAAAAATATTTTATTTATTTCTGAGAAAGAGAGTGCAAGTTGGGGGGGGGGGGGGAAGGAGGATCCAAAGCAGGTTCTGCGCTGACAGCAACAAGCCCAATGTAGACTTGAAGCCCAATGTGAGATCATGACTTGAGCCGAAGTCAGACACTTGCCCAACTAAGCCACCTAAGCACCCCAGGACTTCATTCTTTTGTGTTGCTGAATAATATTCCACTGTGTTGATACACCACATTATGTTTATCCACTCATCAGTTGATGGACATTCTGGGGTTGTGTCCACTTTTGGGCTATTATGATTAATGCTGCTCTGAATATTTGTGGACAAGTTTTTGTGTGTATATATGTTTCCATTTCTCTCAAAGTGTAATAGCTGGGTCTTATGATAAGTTTAATATTTTGAGGAACTGCCACACTGTTTTCCACACTGTTTTCCAAAGTGGTGTACCATTTTACATTCCACAAGCAATTTCTCTGCATCCTCAACACTTAGTAAGTTTCACTTTTAATGAGAAACATACGCACACAGCCAATTTCATGATCTTTTGCTATGTGCCAGTGCCTATACTTAGTGCTCTGTATCTGTTACCTTGTTTAATCTTTACAACATCCTAAGAAGCAAATGTCATTTTTCCCTTTTCAAAATGAGACAATTAAGGATTAAAATAGAGCAATTAGACAAAAATGTGGGCAGTAGAGCAGAGACAATCCCCATCTGCCTGCCTCCAAAGCCCACTTTCAAACACAATGGTAGGTAGCCTCCCAAGGTGACTTTCTAAGCCAACCACAGACTCTCAGATAATTTCTTCTTTTGAAATGAGAGCTAGTGAGAGTTGACATACCACCTAGTACTATTCTTTGGTTGTCCCCTATATAAAACATTATTTGCCCAGCCAGACAGTAAACACTTTGTTGGCTGGAACTATTCTTTCTCCATTCTGTACTAGAGAAATCAAACTTTTAACAAATGCTGAATGACTTGACAAAAAATATTTTTTAGTTTGACATATTCTGGTTGTCTTTTTCTAAGGGGTGGGGGACAAAGCTGAAGATCCATGATTTCCCTCTCAAGTTGTTTCCAAGATGTTTGAGTAAATTTAGCAAGAAGGAAAGACTGCAACAGTGTTTATACTTTAACTCACATAACCTTTAAAAACTAGAAATTTGTGTTTCCAAGAGTTGTTATTATTTTATTTTTTTGTAAGACTTTGTAATACAAAGTCTTGGCTTTCCTTTTGTAATCTAACACACACACCACGCATACATACATATACATACATACACATGAGCATTTTGCTTGTGTATTATATACCAGGGGCCTTATATATGTCATCTCTTATCTAACACCACTCACAGTAGGTTTTAATTACTACCATTTCATACATTAGCAAACTGAGGCTCACAAGTTTATTTGACCAAAATTACCAATATGGCCTAGGAGGTGACAGAACCAGTTCTGGCCTTTAAGCTGATAATCTTTTCCCTACACAGAACTACCTTTCTCAAGAGGCCAAGAAGGAGTCATGTGGCTTGGCTGTGGGGTCCATTAGTTTGTCCTCTTATCTTCCTTCAGTTCCTAACCCACGACCGCCTCAACCTGCCCACACAGTCCAACCTGGGGTAATCTAGACCTCCACTTCCATCTGTGCACTCTATATGCCCAAGCATCCTGATCAAACCCCAGAGAGTCACGTGAAAGCATTATGGAATAAGAAGCAGGTACAGTTTGGATTCATGGGCCTGGGGCTTCAGGTTCTGAAATGATGCTCTAGCACTGGATTGTATTCAGATAAACTCTTTTTTTTTCAGATAAACTCTTAAAATCCTGCTCAGCCTCAATGGATTCCAAAATGTTACTCCATAAACCCTGTGGGGGGAAAAATAATAAATTCCACAAACTTAAGTGGGGTCAGTTTGGTCACATTCTCATCAATTACATCTCCTAAATAAAGGTGAATGAGCATCGCCAGAAGAACCTTCAACTACATCGAGGTGCCTTGGTTTTAATCCAGTGTGACATTAGCCACTTAATCTCCCTGGGACCCTGTTTCTTCTACCATTGGGGGGAAAAAACTGTTTGATTGAATTACATGATCCCTAAAGCCCCCTTTAGATATGAAATTATATGATTCTTTAATAATGAGGAGGGGGCCTCCCTGGGAGGAAGGTCAAGAACAGAATAATTTACCTGGAATCTACAGATGTACATCAACAGGATGAGAACCCTCTGAAGGGAATGCAGATAATTTAGTGAGTTCATATTGGAAGGGAGATTCTCAATAGAATCAGCAATCTCCCAAATTTGTCAAGTACTGGCTACAGAACTGAAAAGCAGTTGTGAGGAATCGTTCCACACAGAGGACTGTGTTCATACTGAGGGCAATCTCAAGGTCCTCCCTTTGCCTCTTACAAATAGTGCAGCACAAAATATTGAGACAAAGGACAGACTGTTTAAAAAACGCTATAAAGCTTCTAAAGGTTCGTCCTTTAAGGAAGCAAGTGAGGCATTCCAGTTTTCTTTTCTTTCTTTTTTTTTTTTTTTTCCCAGTGTGTGGTGAGGTTCACCTGCATTAAAATGCCCTGAGTCAGTTTGATCACATTCTCATCAGGTGACCGTTTCAGACCCAGATTTTCACCATCCCATACCAAACTTGCCAGGTGAGCCTTTTCAGGGCAGAGGTCCTAGAAACCTACAGGGGATGTCTACCCACATTCATGATGATCATTCTGCATTTGAGGACCAATATTAGAGATTCAAATACTAGCCATACTTCTTTGCACATAACCCTAAGGAAAGTCGAGACTTGGCTTTAAACATGATAATCAGGCCTCGTGTTTTTTTTGTTTTAAATATTTTTATTTATTTCTAGGAGAGAGAGAGACAGCGTGAGCAGGGGAGGGTCAGAGGGAGAGGGAGATACAGACTCCGAAATAGGCTCCAGACTCTGAGCTGGCAGTCCGCACAGAGCCCGACGCGGGGCTCGAACCCATGAACCGCGAGATCATGACCTAAGCGAAAGTCGGACGCTTAACCGACTAAGCCACCCAGGCGCCCCTCGGGTCTCGTGTTTTAATTTATGTCTACAGATAAATGATAGATTGGATCAGAGAGCCAGTTCAACTTAAAATTTCAGAAGTATAAAAATAAAGGCCCTATTGGTTTCTCCTAGAGGATGTTTCTAAGTTGAAAACAGCCTAAACATGAAGTTTAAAGGGGATCAAACTTGAGTGCTGATATTTTGTTGTGAAGGACACTACTCCACGTCACCTTGGTGTTGGAGATGGTACAGGAAAAGGCATAGATGCCCACACTCCATGTCCACTTGCCTTCATGCCACCTCTCAACATTAGGGCAAAGAAGAAGAGCTGGATAATCAAAAAACAAAAACAAGAAAATGAAAGGTTATAAACAGGCGAGTTTAAACAGAATCATATAGATACAATGGGCCTTCATTACAAACAAGCAAATGGACTCTGAACTTGAAGGAATCTTAGGAGCGCAAGCATGTGTGTGCGCGTGTTTAGCAATATCTTGCTTTTTGTTTTACTTGTGGTAAAATATACACAACACAAAACTTACCATTTTAGCCACTTCTAAGCATTCAGTGGCATTACATATATTCACACCCTTATGCAACCATCGCTGCCATCTGTCTCCAGAACCTTTTCATCTTCCCAAACTGCAACTCTGTCTCTATTAAACACTGTACCTCCCATATAATCCTGCCTCTGCTGCTGGCAGCGCCATTTAATTTTTCTGTTACTGTGAATTTCACATAAGTGGAATCATCCAATAGTTGTCCTTTTGTTTCTGGTTTATCTCACTTAGCACACCTTCAAGTTTCATCCAGGGTGTAGCTTGTGTCGGGATGCCATTCCTTGTCAAGTCTCAGTAATATTCCATTTTATGCATTTGCCACAATTTGTGTATCTTTTCGTCCATCTGTGGACATTTGGGTGTTTCCACCTTTTGGCTCTTGTGAAGAATGCTGCCATGACCCTTGGTGTACAAATACCTGACGGAGTCCCTGCTCCATCCTGGGTAGGATCATTGCATTTAGGATAAGTTCTCCAGGGCCTTGAAAGCCTATGACAAAAAACACTAATGCCCAACTCATAAAATCACCAAATCCCAAGGGCACTTATTCCTCCCCTACCTGGTAACAATCTCAGTCTGTTTTTCCCTTTTAGTTGTCTTTCTAAAGTGTCCTTTCTTTGTATTCATCCACTCTTTCATTTATTCATTCATTAACAAGTATTTATTGGGAACCAGCGGTGTGCCAAGGATTCTGTTAGGCCCCAGAGACACAGAAAAGGCAGATAGTGTTCCTACCTTGTGGAAGCAGATGGTAATCAAATGATAAACAAAAGCGTAACTGTAAATCAATTGGTGCTCTAAAGGAAAAGTCCAGTAAACTATGAGTGCTTATAATGAAGAGCACTGAGCTGGCTGCACTGAGCTGGGAAGGGAGGCTTCCTTGAGGAAGTCATATTTGAGCTGAAGGATGAGCAGGAGTTACTAGGTTAGAGGAGAGAAAGAGCATTCTTTGTATAGAAGGAGCCTCCCATGCAAAGACCCTGGGGCAGTGAGCTGAGAAGTAAGAGCAGAGACCCAGAGTATTAGGGCAACCCAGACTGGAAAGAGAGACACTTGATGTGGGTGCAGAGGGTGATGGGCCAGATCAAGCCGGGCTTCAAGAAATTCTGGTCTTTATTCCAAGAACAGGGAGAAACAATTGAAGAGATTCATTTACTTTGAGAGCATCCCAAGGGTCAGACCCCTCCCATCAACAAGAGAAGTCTATGTCCTCAGAAAGCCTGGGTGGGGGGGGGGGGGGTGTCTCTGTGTCTATACTGCAGCATCAGCATGCATCTTTCCTGAGTGTGAAGGGGTGAGACAACCCCTCTGCATAACACGAACACTGCGGGGACAGTGGTAAACTGGCTTGTCTTCAATATTAGGAGTTGGTGACTTGGAGTTTGGAACTTCTCATGTTATCGTCTAGACAACTACTACTATAGCTATGGGTGAGGAGGTTAGAATTCCGTACCAGCCAGGACCATTGTTGGCCCCCAAGGACATTTGGAATTAAGCAAACCAAGGGTAATCAATCCTGATGCTTTATGCTATTAGACCACCCATGGGGCTTGGGAGAGATATTTCCTCTTTATATAAAATGGTACCATTGCCTTTGGGTGGGGGTCCTGTCGTCTCCCTTGCTCTAATGTATCACACAGTAGTCTCTGCCGAGGTGAGATACCGGACTCAGATCTCTGAGTATCTCTGAGATACTACCCAGATCAGGGTTCAATTCAGTTTGGGAAATCGTAGCATCATTAAAAAGAATGGAATTTGTTTGCATTTGCGGGAACAATTTCCTTGTGTTCCTTCAAAAGGAAATGTGTATCTGTACCTATAATTCATAAGATACCGCATACAGAGGCACACTATAGGCAAATAAAAGAAAACTGGAAGCATCTTAACAACTTTAAAGTATTAAACACAGACCCTCTGCGAGAATTTTCTGTGATGTGATGCATGATGTATAACTGGGCAGGAGGTGTGAGGCTTTCATTTTGTGAAAGGTTCAAGTTTCACGGAACTTAAGTTGGGTAAAGTAATTACGAAGAGAAAGGGCCATGGTTTTCTTTGGACGATAGCTGTTTTGTGTACACAGCTTGCCTGGGGGAGACAGTGTCAGCACCGCCATTAGGTTTTCCTGGTCTAATTAGGAAACATACACAGTCAAGTTTCTCTGGAATTAAGAGACAGCTAATTAGGCCATGAAGATGTTCCCCTAGAACTTGCATTGCTTGGGAATCACCTTTCCTTTATTTGTCACCAACAGAGGATGAGGGAGGTGCAGAGAAAGAGAAGAAAGATGTGATGCAAGGTAAAAATAAATGGGCATAGAATATGAATATGGTAACCAAAGAATGGAGACCTTATGAAGTGCTATTATGTCCATTCAGCCTCCAAGCACTCCTGCTTTGGACCTTGTGAGTTGAGCCAAGGTATAGGGATTATGACCCAGCACAGCGTTGCAGAGATGTTCACAGGAACATGGGGAAAATATTTTCTTCTACTTGCCTGCCTACTTGCCTGCTTTCTTGTTTCAAAAAATGAAGGTGGACATGGTCAATATGAAGGTTCGATCATATCACTAATGGTTCCACTTCCTTCAGGGCAAAGTCCCCCCGTTTCCTGCTCATTTGTAGGATAGAAAGGTCTTACCGAGGATTCCAAAGACAGCTGTGCCTTGTTGGATGTATCTGGATTATGGGTTTGATTAATCACCAACACATCAAAGTATGTCAACAGCTCCCAGAACCGAGCTCCGTCTACAGAGAGATCAATATAGAATCTCAGGAGACCTTATGAAGGGGATGATATCAGAGCAACTCCAAGAGTCAAAGTCCTCATAGAAAAAGGAAAGACAAAGAAGATAAAGGAGGAGAGAGAGGAGGAAGAAGACACTTTCTAGGGTTGTTTATCATTCCAACTGGGAGCTTGATATCCTATGAATAAGGAAATTGATCCACTTGATTTCTTTTGCTTTACTTATTGAATTTGTGGCAAAGAATGAATTGTTTGGAAAGCTCATTCACTATTTCAGTTTATATTTGCTTCCTACCAGAGCCTGTTTTTGATTGAAGAAACCAAAGACGAGTATGGAATAGACAAAATTGAGAACAAAATGACTGGTTATAACATTTGTACCATTTTTTCTGTTTCGTTATGGTGGTGGTGGTAAAATACAGGTAAGATAAAAATTTTCCATTTAATCCTTTTCAAACATACAGTTCAATGGCATTAAGTATATTCAAGTTCTGTAACTATCACTACCATCCATCTCCAGATCTTCCCATCCTTCCAAATCAAAACTCTGTACCCATTAAATGATAACTCCCCATTCCCTCCTCTACCTCAGCCCCACTAACTACTGATCTACTATCTGTCTCTATGAATTCAGCTACTCTGGGTACCCCACGCAAGTAGAATCAGATGTTTGTCCCTCCCTTTGTCCCCACTACATTCTGACATGGTCAAAGAATCTAAAAATTAGCAATAGCTAACCCCGAGGTATAATAAATAAGACAAAAGCAACATATCTACTAATGCCAATCATTTTCCATGTTCTGAGTTAGATGTTTCTTGTTCATATTTTTCATTACTACATAAAGATAAGCTTTAAAATTATATATTTGTTGCAGACCAAAGACTTAGCCCCTTCCACCCAAAAATATTTTTTTCAGCAGGGTTTGCCATAGGAAGAAAACAAGCAATTCTTGTTTAGGGAATTTAGGGAAATTCTTGTCCATCACTTTAGAGAAACAAGGAGTAATAGAACCATAATTGTGCTTTACCTCTCAACATTTTTCAGAAGAAAAAAAAGAAAAGACTGATGAGTTACTATCATTATCTCATATGTGTCTTTCACAGAGCCTTTGCTTTGTTTAGGGACATGAACAATTTAGAAAAGAAATAGACACACAGGCTTTGTTTTCTCAGCAGGAGCTGCTGTATGTTTGGTACAATGGATATGGTTTTCTTCTTTTTAAAAAATTAAGATATCCATTATCTACCAAGCAACCTTAAAGGGACAGATTGAGGATTTAATTTTAGAATTTCATGTCTGACTCTCATAGCCAGATGGTCTTTACACAGTGGAAGTTCCCTACCATCATTCATAATTGTTTCTTATCACTATTATCATTAATGTTATTATTAAGAATAATGTTGAAATCATTTAAACGCCCATGTGGAATAGTCTTGTTCCCCACCTCCCAGTGTCCATGTTAACTGATCGGGCTGATAGTCATTAAGACTCTAGAAACTGCTTTCTCTCTTGATGACTTTAAAGAAAGTATACAGATTCTTGCTCCCCAAAGCAATTTGTTTATAGTGGCTCTTACCAAAACTTGAAGACTAGTATGTTTGTTTCATGTTCACTTATAGTTTTTGACCAGATTGTTTTTATTCCTCAGTTTGTTTTTAACTAGAACATATTCACGATTCTTTTTCTTTTAAATAAATTTTATGTTTTTAACCATAGGATGATTCCACTGAATAAATTTTATGGGTTGTTTTTTTCAGGGTGGAGCAGGAAAATGTTTTTTAAAAATTGAAATATGACATCCATATCATTAGAGTTTTAAAGTTGGTAACATGCTTAAGGCAGACTTTTTATGGTTAGCAAAGCTGAGAGGTTCTGACACCCAAAGGATGTACGAAGAGATAACTTACATAAATGTATATGGTGCCCCGGAGGGGCCTTGATTGTATTATGGGGTTTCTCATGAATGGCTTTGGTTCAGACGGAACAGTGAAGCAAAGCTAAGTGGTTCTCTACCGAATGGGCTGTGCATGAGACGCGTTACCCTGCAAATAGAAGTACCTTTCAACGCCAGCTGGTTTACTATGAGATGCCGAAATAAGAAACAGAACAAAATAGCTAATGAAATGTTTATCTTATTAAAAATGTTTCCTTTAACCACTGCATTGCTTTAAAACAGATAGCCTAACAGATGACACAGAACAACTTGGAAGTGATAAGGTCTAACGCTTGGGAAAGAAGAATACACAAAAGCTGGAGAATGTAGAAATCGGGTAATACGATACATGAATGATTGACTGATTGGACTATTTCTTAGAGCTTTGAATCCGCCCTGAAATTCATTTCCTCCAATACTCAAAACTGTATTTTCTCTCTTTTTTAATTTTGCTTTTAAAATACTTGCTTGTACTGCTTCTACAATTCCTGAAAGAGAAAATATAAATAACTGCATATAAGCTATAAAATGCACAGAAGATTGCATTTTATACAAGCAATTGTACAAAATGCTTAATTCATGGTTTTCTACGTGTGAGGCAGTCTTGTCAAAATCGAGGATCCTCAAAGGAACAGCGTTTTCCCAGTAAACAGCATCATAGATCTAGGATTGTTCATTGCTAGCGTCTACCTGGGAGAAAATCTCATTTCCCTCATTATTTTACATGAAAAGGTGAGGTGTCCGTGTGATTTCTGGATGAAAGAACAAAGTAAGATTGAGTTATTATCTTCTAAAATGCCCATCCATGGAAATGTCAATAAATTTGGTATCTCCCATTGCATAAATATCTTTCCTCTGCTTGTCTCTGCCTAAAACAGTAGTCAGGGTATCTGACCACAGTCAAGTTTTAATTTTTGCACTCACTTGTGTTGCTTCATATTGTGAGGTTATGACCAGCATTCACACTGCATAGCTTCAGAAGAGACTCGGATAAAAGACCAAAGTGATCAGACGGCCCCGGTTACAAGGACTTGGTATCTGTTTCTACTCAGAGTTATGGGCGAGCAGAAATTGATGCCCGTCAGCAGATCTGCTGCCATTAGAAGATCTACCTCTTTGGAACATGAAATACCACAGACTCTTAACATTGATGGTGACTTAGAAAACTATTATGTTTTCCAGAGGCTAATTACAAACAGGTGGCGGTTGGGGCCAAATCTCCAGGAATCACAAACCCATTCTGTTTGAGCTTGTTAATGCCTCTATTCAACTCCAGGAAAACGTGCACATTCCACAGTATTACAGAGAGTTTCAGGTTGACTGATAAAAAACAGGTGATTTCCTCCAAAACAGACTCAAAGATAAAATAATGTAATTTGCCTTCCTGTGTGGCAGGGCCTTTCCTGGTAGTTATAGGTGGATCCTGCTGAAGCAATCATGGAAATAATGTCACTTAGTGACATATAGGGAGAAAATGTGGCAGCCTGGCTGTGCCCAGTGATGTCCACTCATGTCCAGGTTGAGCCCAGGCACGAAGGCTTCTCTCTTCTTCTTAACAGAAAGTGCAGTGGGATTTTTAACTTTGATCTGGGTGTCTGGCTGTTCCAGTGAAGGGTTCTGCAATTTCACATTTCATCTCAACAAGTAATGTCCACATCTTGTCAAATGGCCACCGAGAATGTACTGCAGGACTGCCCCTGGACGAAGCCGTGATGCTGCGCGCAAACTTGTGATTTGAGGGTTCAGTGACCACAATGCTACCAAATGAGCTGTCCCCACACTCACAGTAAAAGGGACTGCCTCTCTCTTTAAAGAACATCCCGTTTTCTCTTCCTCAACGGTCATGGCACAAAACTTTTTTTCCGCCAAGCTCCTGGTTTCAATTCGAAATATCCTATCATAGTTTTTCTGCCTTAAAAACTGGTGGAACTCATTTTGATAGTGAGAGCCTGGGAGATGGAAAGAAGGGCTGTGTTTTCTTTCTGATTGTTTTCTTGCTGACAATTTTATTGCCATTGTCTTCCATGTTGCTAACGGTTTTTAGGCTGCTGCTCTCATTTCAACTATTTATTGAAAAAGGAGCTTAGAAGGATTTTTAATATACTTTTTCCCCCAACTTCTTCATGATTGGCAAAAAAAAAAAAAAAAAAAAAAAAAAAAGCACTGTAGAGATCACAAAGATTCACTTGCACAGATATTAATCAGATAAAAAATACTTTGGGGGTAATTTCACGATTGCACACGCTGATTGAATCAAAGTTGGTAAATTCATATATTTTACTTAGCAAGATATGGACCTTGTTTTGCACATGCCATTTCATTAAAAATCTATCTTAAAATGTAAAATAAGTTGTCGTCATCCTTGATTTGAAAGTTGAGAAGTTTATTCTTCTCTTCATATTGCCTGGTACCAAATAAGTTTTCCCTCTGAATCCTCATAGTCTCAACTTTGATTCCCCTTCAAACTACAAGAAAATTAAGATCCTCACCACGATAAAATTAGACTTGACCGTGCAGTCCATTGGCCACTGGGATTACCACAAACTCAGCAATCAACTGAACCAGGATTCACTTTAAAATGTCAATTACCTTAAGCTTAAAAAGAGTGTCTTTTTACAAAAAGTGATATCACTCTGAAGTATTTAAACACCTTTAAAGCAAACATCTCAGAACTTAGTTTGTTCGAGTGAATATTATTCTCTTCCGAGCAGTTATCTTGGAAACCAAAATCCCAGTAATTCCATTGCTTAAAATATTTTGCCAATAGTCTTCAGTTCATTTAGGAATGAATTAGAAAACTGGCCTCCTTGTTTTCAATCAGTCATATTTTCATTTTTGGCTCTAAACACTGTAAGCCATCTTCATTATTCACTTATTCCCAGACCTGGTACTAATTTCTTTCTTGGCGGGGGTGGGAGGAGAGAGCTTGTTTCCAAAAGTTAAACCTCAGAGGACAGGGATTTGCTGCCATCAGAGATATTTAAAAGAATGTGCTAACAGGTTGTTAGGATGACTCCAGAAAGGGAATTCTGGAAGTATGGTTTTTAAGCCATGTCAGTATAATTGAGAATGCTGTGCAGTTGCTCAAGCTGAGTGCCTTCAGGGCAGCACCACTCACCTTTGGTCTAGCCCTGCCCCTCCTGGCCGGGTCTTGGCCTTGTCACTGACTGGCATGTGACCTTGGGCAAGCTGCTTCCGTTTCCTCATCTGTAAAAGGATATGAAGAACCTAGAAGCCCACAAATGATCTGTCCAGCTCTAACATTCCAGAATAGTGACACAAGGCTCTCCAGACTTTAATAAAAGTGGCTTTGGGCCACACCTTCAACGTGTTAAGTCATACCAGTCTCTTTTCTTCTCACATTCCCCTATATTAACATTTAGTGCCATTTGGGAGCAAGAACAAAGTTCTTATTCAACTGAATTTGGGGTTTTGTGGACATTTAAAATTTTTCGCTGTAGATCAGAGGATGTATCTACCTTGTGTTGGGTGAGCGGGAGAGAAAGCTAATGAGCAAAGAAAAATGTGATTTGTTTCATGTTGTTTTGTGAACTATTCTTTTTTTCTTCTTACAGGTCACTGATACTCTCAAAGCAGATACCCATGCTGTATGAACTTTAAAAAAAAAATCTACCAACAGCCCTGATTCTTTATGACATTAATCTCTCACGGTGCCATTACACCAATCTGATTGGCGATCTTTTTTAAAACCTTTGCTGCTGGGATTGTAGTAGTTCTTACCTTAAGAGAAAGATGATAGTTAAGAAAAGACTTCCTGTGAAATGCTGCCAGTTCCAGGTATTCACAGGACATGTCTGGATCTCGTTCTCTTTCTTTCCCTCTTTTTTTTTTTTTTTTGTATCCTTGGCCTTACAGCCTGGTCTTTTTCATAAGAAATGTCAGCAAAGTCTTTGAATTAATGAACTGTGAAGTGCTCAAAAAAAAAAAAAATACCATTTCAAAAAGTATCCTGCAAGGACATAACACTAATGAGAGGTGACCCTAGAGGTACAAACGAATATCCCACTCTAACTAGAAAGAATTAAGATAACGACTGGTTCAGGCACCATCTCTTTGAACAAAGACCTAGAAAGGAAGGAGTAGTGATGAGGAGTGGGGGAGGTCAGAACTAGAGTTGCAATCTGGGGAAATGTGTTTATGTTAGAGTCTCTATAGCTTTGTTGAGCACTTCCGTCAAATAATGGAATTATTCAACCCCCCCCCCCCCATAAAAGGTACCAGGTGGAGAGAAGCAAACAGAAGGGAGCGGGTGAGATATGTTCAGAAGGTTGATCAAATAAAACCTAAATGGTAGGTCTTTGGCTACACCTAATGTAGGTTTTGTTTTAATTTCGCTATTGAAAAAAAATGTGGTGTAACTCCTTCAATCTTTTTGCAATTCTGCATGGTTGAACATTTGAAATGAGTTTGTGTATCACCCCCAGGCGCTGATTCAGACTTGATTGGGGCAAAGCAGACTGCATGTGCTTATTTTTATCCACGTCATTTGGGACGTTATGTCGCCAAAGGAACCAAAAATGTGCTGCTCTGTTGCCAAATTATCACCTATCCTTTGATCAGACAGGGCGGTGATTCTCATCAACAAGTTGCCCGACCTTAGTGTAACAGCAATGTCAGGTCAACTTTAGAAAGTGAAGAGAGAGCCCTAAACACAAATAAAAAGAAACAACCAACAATCCTTATAATTATCATCATCTGCTGCTTTTCCCTCTTTTGGCAAAGAAACACTCCATCCATTTGCAGAAATCGCCCGCGGAAACGTTACATCAAAACTAATCACAACGATTAAAATCAGCTTTTCTGTGCAAGAGGAGGGTAAAAAGCAAGTTGGAGGCTGGAATAAGACTGTTTTTTCCACCAAAAAAAAAAAAAACCTGGAAAAAAATTTCCTATATGTGTATTTATCTATATGTATATGTAGAGGTTTATTTTTGAAGGCGATCAATTGTCTGCCCTGTGATCAGTTAATTTGATTTAAGTTTTATTTTGGAGATTGATTTAGACTGGAGGTAGAGGCATGAGCTAATTGTATCCTGATCCTTGCCTTGAGGGGTTTCAAAGCCCTGGAGCAACTCTTCTCTGTATTTTGTTCTGTCTACCTTAGCCAAGCTATTGCATTTCTCTCTGGTGTGGCGAGCCGAGCAGATCGCTGGGAGAGAAATCGGAAAAGGGGGGAGAGGAAAAGGAAAAGGGGACTTGGAGAGAGACTTTGTGCTTCAATGTTTCAGGTAAGATCTGACGGTTTGGGTTTGTTATTATTTGCTAAGGAGGGTATGGCTGGGACTTTGGGCGCAACTCGCTTTTACGCATGTGCCAGGCATGGGGCGAGAGCGCGGCACACTCGCACACACACAGCCCGCCGCGGCGGCTCGGGATCCGCTCGGGCCGGCGGCGGGGCAGCGGCCGCCGCCTCCTCCGGGCTCTCGGCTTTCTTCCTGGAGCGGAGCGGGCGCGAGCCGGGCGGAGCGGGCGCGGCCGGCGGGGCCGAGGCCGGGGCGGCCGGAGCCCGCGCGCCGGGGCCCGGTTCCGGATCTGGGAGCTGAGCCGCCGCGGCTCTCGGAGCCTGTGCCAGCGCCGCCCGCCCGCCGCTCGCGCGCCAGCCTCCCCGGCGGCCGGTTCGCCGCGGCTCTCCCCCGCCCTCCCCTCACCCCTCCCTCCTCGCCGAGCCGCGCGCGTCCCTTTCTTCCCGGCGCAGAGCTCCGCGCCCGCACAGCAGCCCCGCCGAGAGCCTCCCGGCGGGCCCGACCCGCCGCCGCCGCCGGCCTGAGCGCCCCCAGCCGAGCGCAGCGCCCTGCGGGGCGCGCGGGGGCGGCGGCGCCCGGGGCTCCGCTCCTGCCAGGGGTGGGGGCCCGTCGCCCCCTCCTCGCCCGCAGCCGCGGTGGCGCCCCCGGACGCCCCGTGAAAGACGCCATTGTGGCTGCCGAGCGGATCGGGCCCCCAGGCGGTTTTTCCTTCCCCTTTGGCCCGGGCCGGACCGCGCCGCTCCCCTTTGTGAGCCGCGGCCGGTGCCCAGCGCTGTCCGCCGTCCGTCTCCGGTCGGGCTGATCCGGATTCGCCGCCTCCGCCCACCCAGGCGCCTTTAAAGCCCCCTCCCACCACCCCCCTCCCTGGGTGCAAACGTTTCATTTATTTTTAAAAAGCTCTCATTCCTCTTCCTCCCCACCTCCTCCCCGGATAAAGGGCACGGCACATGCTCCGGATTAGAAGTCTCCTTGGGAGGCGGGGACGGAGGAGGGGGCGCCGGGGTGGGGGAAGGATGTGAGCGCTGCAGGTAATGGCTGTGGCTTTGCTGCGCTCGCCTCTACTCCGCGGTGCCTGCAGCGCCGAGTCCGAGTCCGGAGCCCGCATCCTTCCCTCCCCTTCTGGCGGCCAAGGTTCCCTTAAAGGGACAGAGTTTCCCGGCCGCCTCCCGTTTCTGCTGCCTGAACCAGCGCTCGGGGCGCTGAGGTGGGAGGGAGGGATGCAGTTTGGCTCCTTTCTGACCTCTTTCCGCCCCCCCCCACTCTCCCCCCCGCCCCCGCCGCCCCTCTTTATTGAAACATGAAGTGTGCTTCCTCTCCCGCCCCCCAGAGGGACCTGGCTGGAAAATAAAGAGTCCGAGCCTTCTCGAAAAAGAATGGGGGGGGGGGGGTGCGCGTTCTGGCGAATTCCCGTTAAAAGTGAGGTCGAGCCCCAAAACCGCCAGGAAGAGAGAACCAGACCTGAGGTTCAGGAATCCCTTACCTGGACGCGCGCTCCGCACGGCCGCCCCAGTACCGAAACTTCTAGCTACATAAGTGTCTGCCTTTGTGCTTTCGAACACTTGCACTGTCGTGGAAATGATTTTCTGGTATCAAAACGTTTTCACTGTGCTTCGGGGGCCGGCTGGGCGGAAGCCAACTAAGTTAGCAAAGTTGCAACTGGGGCTGTCGGCTTTGTGCGTGGAGAACAGCACGCAGGAACTGTCCAGTGTCCCCGTGGCACCGGCTTCCTGGCTGAGAGGTGTACCGCAGTAGGCAGCAGTAATTTGGTACAAATGCTGCATTACCTTTTAGATCGTAGAGCACTGGCGGCTGCTTTCAAGCAAATCCTTGACGCGCGTGCGTGTGTGTGTGTGTGTGTGTGTGTGTGTGTGTGTGTGTGTGTATCCTTGGTGGAACTGGGAGAGACATAACAGTTTAACATACTCATTCTTTAAGAAACGTTTGCCTTCTGTTTTCAATCAACTAAGCTGGCAGCTAGAGATACAAGTTTATTTGAGAATACCCTCTGGGTACCAAACATGCTTGGATTGTTTTAGCAAATTAAAAATGAGCAAAATGCTTTTACCTTCTCAGCAGTAGACTCCTTAAGAGACCTCCTGTTTTGTGTGTATGTGTGTTCTTTGGAGAAACATCTTCTGTGTTTATCTCAGATGTGTTTTTAATGTGGAAAAGGAGAAAATAAAGGATGTTTAAAGGCTGAGGCTGATGCCCTAGGATGATTCATTAAATCTGATTTCACATCAAGGAATTTACCTGCATATGTGGGAAACCATGGAATCCAATAGCTAACCTACTTGGTGGATTTGATCCATTTGTCTACTGAATAACGGGCAATGTGCCGATCTATTCCTCGTGTTTATATTTGTGTGGCATTTGGCATACCATGAGGGGCTGGTGTTCAGGAGACCCCACACTGGCTGCAACAATTTGGCTCAGGAGTCCTGCTGCTGCTTGAATGCAAAGAATTGTTAGTGATTGTGATGATGACAGTAGGTTTAATGTTTACTAATTAGATTGCAAAGGTGACCCTTGAATTTTAAAACTTTGCATCACGGAGAAAACTTCATTGGTTTGGGCAATACGTTTACAAAAAATGAAAGTAGGCAAAAATATCATACATTTGCTTGGAAGAAATTTTGAAATGGATTGAGCGTGAATGGTAGTTGGAAAAAAAAAAAAAACCCTCCCACCACAGTATTCAAAATGACTGCAGTGATTTTGCTGTATTAATTATGCCCAAAGCACAATATAAAGTTCTCTAACGCACACTAGAGGTCTCTCTTCTAGCTGTAAGATTTTTCTGTGTATAATTCTTTGCTAGCGCTTGCATAGTAGGGGTGCGCAATGATAGCTTGGTTCATCCTTATTTAAGTAATAGTGATTTACTGACCATCCACATTACTCTGATGTGAGGGATTTATTTCAGAGAATATTCAGTAATTATGGTACAAATTATACTACCTAAGTACTAGGAAAGTAAATGTATTAAGACTTCTGCTAGATGATGATGAAAATGTATTATTCCATTTGTTGAATAGCATTATGGACCTTTTGGCATACAATTATTTATCCAAAGCAATTTGTTGTTAAATGTAAAAGTAATTAGCAAAAGATGTATTGCATCCAAGAACTTTCTGAAAATTATACTTCGTGTTGCTCTAGGTTTAGCAGTAAGTTGTTTGCACAAACGCTTTCTTGTCTCAGTGTTCTAAAGTCAGAATGATTGTTCCCTAACTCTGAAATGTGATGTTTTCTGCTAAGGTCTTTTCCATTTTGAGTCATTGAAAAGATATTTGTTTGTGAGCCATCAGTTCATCAAGGTTTTTATTTAGTTGGATCTTAAGCTGTATTTTTGAACCTTCTTTGGGACTGCAATTTACAGTTTCCCAAGCAAGGGGAGCTCTTATTTTCTCCATCTTTAGGATGAACCATCGTGGGAATAAAAATGAAAATTTCGGATGCAAGCATGTTTGCTTATTTTAATAGCTTACTCGTGCAGAAGTGAGAACAATTCAATTTTCTTAGCCACTCTGGCTTTTCATTCATAAAAATGTACTAGATGTAAATCATGTTAAGCATATTGATGAGTTTGATTTGAGATAACAGTGTGGAAAACAAAACAGAGAGATTATCTTTTAAGAAGAACAAGCCAATATTCATTACATTCATTCATTGATTCAACAAATATTTATTTGTGCCTGCTGTATACAAGACACTGTGTTAGATGCCAGAGACCTAGTGGTGAGAAAAAGCATTCAGACTCCGCAGTCTCCCAGAGCTTAAGATTCACATGGAGAGAGGCAGACGTTAATCACACAGTTGACAACGATTAGAGCTTTGAAGGAAAAGGGACTTAATCAGATTTGTGTTTTGAAAGGATAATTCCAGTGTTACTGTGGGCGATGAATAGTGGCACCAAGAATGGATGAGGCATAGCCCTTGGAAGGCCGTAACGATCATCCAGGCAAGAGAAGATATTGCTGAGGTTCAGGTAGTGGCTGGGGAAACAGATGGATGGAAGGACGCAAGATGTATTTAGAAGGTAAAATTGACAGAATGTAGTAAAAGGATTGGTTTATCAGTGAACAAGAAGAGAGATGGCGAGCAGATGCCTAGGTTTCTGATGCATTAACCGCATAGACATTGGGATTCTGAAGGCTGGGTAGACTTTGCATCGTTCACTTCATTTCCAGTATCCAGAATGAGTAGCACTGATGAGCCTCACTTACATCCTGTGTAACTGATCGCACAAGGGAAACCGGAGTCCCTCCAATCTCTCCACTTGCTTGACAGTTGTGAATGGAGCATGCGCAGCGTCAGGCGCCGTCTCCCTGCTCTCACCCTGTTAGCCAGCCTGCGTTTTCATTCATGAACTAAACCGTGATGCTCCATGTAGCCAATTCCAGCTAAGTTGGACTTGATCATTAAAAAAAACCTGTTTTTAATGTTTATTCAATTTTTGAGAGAGGGGGAGGGGGGGGGACACGGAGAGTGAGCAGGGGAGTAGCAGAGAGAGAGACAGTAATCCAGAGCAGGCTCCAGGCTCTGAGCTGTCAGCACAGAGCCCAACGTGGGGCTCGAACCCACAAACCGTGAGATCATGACCTGAGCCAAAGTCGGACGCTTAACCAACTGAGTCACCCAGGCGCCCCATCATTTGAATAGGCCCGTGAAAGACCATCCGGTCTGTGCCTTATAGTGCAGATAATTGTGTTAAAAATTTCATGAACATATATTAAATTATTAGGAAACTTCTTCAACCATGCTTTTAAAAAGCCCACTGACATACAAATAACTGCACAATTATTGCAAATCCCTCACTAATAAAACTTTTAAGAACCTCAACACAGTAATATTTGCTTGGTCTGATTTGAGATTGCTCTGCTTTCTCCCCCTTAAGTTAGATTTCAGTGCCTGTGTCCCCTCGCTTTTTGGGCTGATCCTAGGCTAGTGTGGCTCTCAGTACCACACTTTCATACTTATATCGACACCATTTGTGTTATTTCTAATATCTTGTCCATTCTCTCTGCTCATTCTTATTTCTCTAAAATGCATTCCCTCCCATCATGCCTCACGAGCGTGGACAACAATCAGGAAATAGTGTTTTGCCCAATATGTTATTCACTGCCGAAATAACATCGGCTGATGAACAGTTGGTTAATTTTAAAATAATTTTAAAAATTAGGTATTCAGGTTTTATTTCAACATCAAAACTTATTTGAAAGACAATTTCAGTCAAAGAAATCTGCCATGAATGCTTATAATAGCTTTTCCCCTTTCTGTTTGCACTTCTAGGAAATTCCAGGTTGGAGCTCCTTCCAAGAAATTCGAGTTTCAGTTATTTCCAGGAAACAATTTGAAAAATTTGAAAACCACTCTCTGCGTAGGAGTTTGATACACAAATGTGATTCCATAGGATGCTTTTTTTTCTTCCCCCCCCCTTTTTTTTTTTTTTGGTGGTTCTCATGTGGGTGGCCCTGAGGGCAGGCTCTGCTTGGAAAAACATCTTCATTTCAACCAAACATATGGAGATCCATTTCTTCTAGAAATATGGGAATGATAATAACTCCAACCTGCCTTATAGGATTGTGGAGAGGCAAAATATGAGCATGTAGAGCAAACTGATGTGTAAATATGTAGCATCAAGCAAGCCTAAAGGGCAATTTTTCTAAAGGATCCGTCCAAATATCTGGTTCCTTGCTGCAAACAGTGGAGGGTAGTCTAGACTCCTTAAACCCCCCAAACAGCACTGTGAATCAACCCCATCTTACAGGTGCACGAACTAAGAAATAGAAAGGTTCTGTGATTTGCCTGAGGTCAAGGTCTAGGCTACTGGCATAGCAGAGGTTCAAGCCCAGCAGGCTGCCTACAAATCCCTGCCCACCATTAGCTACTCTACTGTCCTGCCTACACTTCTAGTTCTTTCTGTCCATTAGATACTGTTTGAGCACATTCATAGGCACTTGACACAGAACGTTTTTCTTCTCTGCCCCCAGCTTCCGTTCATCCTTCCCTCGCCTGTTGCTGTCCTCATCACCAGCACCTGCACCTACTCTACTCTTACACAAGAGTAGAAAAGCGATTTGAGGTTGTTGTGATCATATATCTGAATCGCTCCCTAGCTCGTGCTGAGCCAACCATCCACTCTCCCATATCTGTCATGCGGGCCGAAATGTGGGTTTGTTTTCCATTCAATGAGAACCGACAATAATTCAGGTCTTGCTGTCGGCACGGAGGCCACTGTTAAGAAGAATTAAGAACGGAAGAGAATGTTAACTAGATAGATTTCAGATGCTTGCTAGAGGAGGGGCTCTTCTTCCTGATCAATCTTCCCAAAGCATCTGCTGCTACATTACATAGTGTCGTGTGGCACTTTTTCTTACCTGGGATTCTGTGCTAATGGGACAGAAAATGTGTGTCAAATGAAAGACCCACATGCTCTACATGAGAAAAAAACATCTACATTACTTCATGTTGTCAACCCTTCTCTCCACCACCCACCCACTCCCACTACCCACATTCAAATCTCACTCCAGCTCTAACTGTATGATCTAGTGTAAGTTACTTCATTTCCCTAAGCTTCAGTTTTCTGAACTGTAAATGAGACAGTGATAGTCACTATAAATGAGATAATAATATAAGGTCTTTGTAAATGAAATAATTTAAGGCCATCGTCAGTGAGATAATAATAAATCCTAGGGTGGTTCTGAGGACTGGATGAGATGTAATGGAATGCATGTGCCTGGCACATAGTTAGCACTCAGAAAATATCCATTTAATATCATTAAACAGGGAGTAAGTTTATTTCTCTTTGCTTCCTTAGTTCCTAATATGTGCCTAGCACACAGGGTAATTGCTCAACAAATAATTATTGGATACATGAATACAGAATTTCAGAGAACACAAAATAAAGTCAGATGGTGATTTCACTTCCCTCTAAGTACTTTTTGCCATTGACTGGAGGGTCCGAGTTCTGCCAGAACCCCTTGCCGGATAGTTATGGGCTTATTCTAACCAATTAGATCAACCATTTGGGAACAGATTAAATTTGGTCTGGGGAGCTAGTAATGCAAAATAGGGCATTGCTTCAAAGACCTCGTCAGTTTACCTTTCAGTTACTCACATGATACCCTTCTATGCACAGTTGTCGTGAGATTTCCAAAACCTGCAGACATTTAGAACTGATTCTACGAAATGATGAAACCACTAAGTTCCGAACCCATGTTGAGAATCAGTGAATTTGCTTATTACACAGCAAAGAAACATCGGAACAGATCTGATACCCATTCCATCCAGCAGATGGCAGTGGTATACATTCACAAGCAAATTCTTGGACTAGTCTCTGGTCTTTCTCTTACTTTCTCACCATTGCCCAACCCTCAGTGGAAAAGAAGTCTGAGCCAACTTTAAAAACCTCCCTTGGCTCCTTCACGGAAACAGCTGAGGCTCACCAGGGGTGACTGGAAGAATCCACACCTCGGAGTTACCCGTTTCCCCCTGTGCTGTGGACCAAGGAAGGGGAGAGAAAGCAGGCACTGTGGTCTGTTCAAACCCACTCACTGTCAGTTCCCCAGAGATGAAAAAGAGATCTGTTTTCCTATGCATTTAAGCAGATCAATACAAGAAAGTGCTGCCAACCTTTAGCATGTAGGATGCTGGCCCATGCTGTGGGTTAAGAGCATCTCGGTTGCCAGTTAGTAATCAGGAATATGAGGGAAGAGGATAAACCATCTTAGGCACACGTGTGCCACCAGGGAATGGAACAGTCGTCTGCAACTAGAGACTCACTTGTACCGAAATCAGCTGGGTCCTCTACTTGCTTGGAACTGTGGACCCACTGTTAGCTGTGTGACCCTAAACCTGGGCTTCAACCACTCCTGAGGGTTGTTGTAAGAATGGAATAGTAACACCAGTGTAACACCTCCTATGTGCCAGGCTGTTTTCCGAAGACTTTGTAATATAGTATCTAATCAAATTTTCATTCATCACCCAAGCAGGTGGTACTGTTAGTACCCTCATCTTTGAGGTGAGGAAATCAAGGCCCAGAGAGATTAAGTAACTTGTCCAGGGCCACATACTGGGGAGTGACAGAGCCAGGATCTGGGTGATGCACTCAGGCTTCCACGTCTATGTTCTTAACTCCCAGGCACTACTGCCTCTTATTAATAATGACTGCTACTAGTAGTTAATAATTATTAAGCACTTTTCTTGTGCTAGGAATTCCACGTATGTTAGTGCTCCTATACCTCTCAGCCACCTATAAGGTGGGTGTCGTTAGTCTCCCCATCTTATCAAATGAAGAAAAAAAATATTTACTCTGTGTCCCGCTCTGTAAGAAGCACAGGAACACAAATTAATGGAGGAGATTGTAATAGATTACAGTGCTAAATGGTGGGTTCCTCTGTAACTGCTAGAGTGATTTACACATAAGAGAAATCAACACTATGAGTATACAGGGGTTTTGTTCAATTGTGTAAGATAAGGCACAGGAAAAAAAAATTAAATGTCTTATCCTTTAAAATTTCCATCAGGCCCTTAGGTATTTGTAACCCCAGAATCATTTTCAGAAATTGTGACTGGCCCACAGAGATGGCGGTTGGTCCTATTTCTGTTTAGCACTGGTTTCCTCTCCAGAGTCATTGCTCATCGTTTTCTGAAGAGGTAGGAAGGTCCAGGTGCTTTGCCAGATGGCCATCACCTTCCTCCATACATGAGGGCCAACTCTTAGCACAGCACTATTGCTTATGAGTTCCAGGAATTCACATGGTGAAAGAAATTCACCTGCTATATGAACTATCTCAACCTCTCTCTGATCAGAAATGCCATTCCAACTCTGGGAACAGGAGGCAGGTTTTAGAATATGCAGTCTAATGACTTTGGACCTGACATTTCTTCAGTATGCCCAGATGAAGTTTGGGAGAACAGATACCTCTCTAAATGAGAGCCAAAATTTCAGAATGAAGCCTTCCTTCATGCTGGCAATACTATAGCGCAATGGTCCATAGTATTGAGAAATGGATCACTCTTATGTTGCACAATTAAACTAGCTAAGAGCTGCAGGTGGTTTTCTAGAGGAAACACAGGTCTTAGCTTAGACCTACTTTGGGGCGCCTGGGTGGCTCAGTCGGTTGAGTGTTTGACTTTGGCTCAGGTCATGATCTCACTGCTTGTGGATTTGAGCCCCGCGTCGGGCTCTGTGCTGACAGCTCAGCCTGGCGCCTGCGTCGCATTCTGTGTCTCCCTCTCTCTCTGCCCTTCCCCCACTCACACTCTCTCTCTTAAAAATGAATAAATTTTCAAAAAAAATTTAATTTAGACCTACTTCTAGTGTGACTCATCCCCACTTAGTAGAAGGATCCGTGGGAATTCATGACCAAAGGATTCACGGGCAACTGACCAGTCAAGTATATTGCTGGGCAATGAACCAGAGCTGAGTAAGTGAAAGAATGGAAGTTCTATAAACTTCTGCCATAAGAAACCAGACACATTTCTTATCATTTTTTTCTTCCAATTAAGCCTTTGTGCTCATGCAAATCTTTGAACAATGTTATTCTTTCATTTCTGATATGTCTTTATGTCTAAATGCGTTAGGAACTAAGACTATTTCTAGCTAAAGCACTTTCAAAAGTTTAATGATTTAGCTCTGTCTAATTGTGTAAGGGGTCTTCTTTGTTTCTTTTTTCCCCCCTTTTTAGGAAAATCCCGAGTCAAAATGCATTTTAAGATGTAGACCTAGATTCAAATTTTACTTTGGAAACAGGCACCCAGATTCCTTTGAGTCACACTTTTGTTTTCATTGTACCGTTGAAGGATTCATATATCCCAGCTTATTTCTGACAGCTCTTTGCAAACTACAAGTGTGTGGTAAACACCATTATTCTGCTAGGAAATAAGACAGATACACTTTTTAATACTTGAAAATTATACTTTCTGATAAATTTGTGTTAATCCAACAACCATTTATTACAAAAGTAGATGAAGTGCTCCTGAGTTGATTGCTTTATAAAGCTCTTTGCAAATAATTGCTTTTAAAATCGGTTTTTAAATATGAGTTTAGATAGCCAGACATATAACACAGAAACTTATGGTCAGTGTTTTGTTACTTAAGGAGTGATGATACAGCTTGCATGTGATATATCTCCTTTTCTTCTTTCCATTACTGTCTACCTTTTGGCCTCATAATTTTCAGTAACTCTGTCAAAGGATGGACAAAGGGAAAGAAAGGAAATAATTTTCAAATTCATTTCTCTTCCTTTCCCTCATCGCCCCCCAACAAGTTGATAAAGTATGTTGGAAAAAAGTCAGCTCTTGAATCATTCTAACAGAGGGACATAACAAGATGAATAATCCAAAGGAATAGGCAATCCAAAGTCATTTGTATTCAAATCTTGATATGATTTATTAATTAGGCCAGTATTCAATTTTGCAGTCTTAATTTGCACATTACAATTGGACATACATTTTTCTTTGCCATTTCAACTTCTGCAGTCATACCATATGACCTTAGCATTAGCACGAATGACTCCTCTCACCCCTTAAGGAATAGTCTTGCCCAGATTTGAACACGAATCAGACTTCTTGAAAGTATTTTCTAGCTCAGTGGTTCTGGACTTTGAGTATGCATCAGAACTGCCTGCTGAGCTTCTTCAGAATCCTGCCTCCTCCCCGACTTTCTGATCAGATAGGCCTGGGATGCGAGCCGAGAATTTGCATTTCTAACAGGTCCCCAGGGAATGCTGACGGTGCTTCCCAGGGACCATACTTTGAAGACCTCTCTTCTCAGGGAACAGAAGGCCCTTAGGAGTAATCCTGGAGAGAAATAAAAAGGATTCATCAGTCAGGTAGATTTGGGAAACACCGTACCTTTCTTTGAAGTCTTTTTAAGTATTTCAAAAATTTGTAGAAATCTTGCAAGACATGAATCGGTTTTCTAACTCGTGCTTTCTAACCTCAGTTGACCGCAGAGGGCTTTATTGTGGTAGTGGCGTCACCTGCTAGAATTACCGCTCACGGAATGGGTTAGGAAGGGCTGCCACCTTCACCGTCCACTTCACCGCGCCTTGATGGGCAAAACCTCAGCCCCCCTCCTTCCACGTCCTGTCATGTTGGCAGCCACCTGTGGACACACGCTGGACCTTTTGGACCTTTCCAACTCAGCAAACTCTGGCTGCAGCCTCCTCCTTTTGACCAGAGTATCTCAATCTCCTCCTCGTTCCTACTAAACCTGCTTTTCCAGCCTTCCCTGCTTCCTCTCTTCTTACCTCTCTGATCCTCCCTGTCTCCCTGTCTGCCTTTCGTCCTTGTCATCTCTCTCCTTTTCGGCCTGGGCTCTGTGGACCACTATTTCCACAGCACACTCCACTCCTTCCTCGTGTGGCCCCCTCTGTCATTCCCACCTTGCCGGTGCTAGTCCTGGACAGCTTTTCTCTTTCCACACTTTTGATCCCGGGAGCCTGAGTGTCATGGGTGGAAGGTCACATACTTCTTCTCACTGGCGCCGTTGCAAAGTCATTTCGTCCATTCAGCTCGCGGAGACTCCCTCGGTTTTTCCTGTGTCGGGCACTACCTTCAGCCTTAGAAATAGCAACAAGCAAGCCACAGGAAATCCAGAATCCCACGGAGTTTCCATCCCACAGCGGGGAATGATACCTTAATCAGATACCTTCAAGCACTATGCAGAAAATTAAACTGTAGCCAGGCTGACATCAGTTGGCGCTGATGTCTGGATGGCCATCACGGTAGCTCAGCTCGTCTGGCCCCGTGGTATTGCATGGCAGCCCTCACATTATTTCTTATTCCACTCCCCACGGAGGCTTTTCTGGGAACTTTTGACTCTTCTCAAATTCCAGACCCTCGTGATTTATCAGACAAACTGGCCTCATGGTTTATTGAGAAGCTGTCTACTTTCTCCACGCCCTGACCCCAGAAATCCCATCCCTGGCCCACAAGTCCTCTCCTTCTTTCCTGCCGTGCCTTGTCTATTTCCTCTCACTGGCCCCTTTCCTTTAACTGACAGCCATTTGCCGAGCAATCCATCTGTTTGTGTCCCCCTCACCCCAAAGTCAGGTGTTTAGGTCCTAACTAACCCCCAGGGTGACCAAATTCAGAGTAGGGCCTTTCTGGACGTAATGAAGGGTAAATGAGGTTATAAGGATGAGGCCCTGATCCAGCAGGCCCAGAAAGATTAGTTTCCTCGGACGAAGAGACACCGGAGAGCTCGCTGTCTCACAGCCATCCACAAGGCAGGAAGAGAGCTCTCACCAGAAGCCAAATCCGTCAGCCTCCGGAACTTTAAGAAATAAGTTTAGCTGGTTTTTTTTGTAAAGCACCCCATCTACGGTATTTTGTTACAGCAGCCCAAGCTGACTAAGACACGAACCAGAATACCCCTCTGCCTCCTGCATGGGCTTTCCGCCCCTCACGCCAGTGCCCAGCCTACGGCAGTCTGTGCCTCACACCTCCCTCCCTCAGCCCTCCCTCGTAGGTCATCTTTCCCGAGCCACCTTTTATTTTAGAGTGTGTTCTTGTGCCTGTTCAAAATGGAACAGCACCGCCAGACCTAGGATGTTCTAAAAGCCTTTATTTTTTTTTTTAATATTTTTTTATTTATTTCTAGGAGAGAGACAGCGTGAGCAGGGGAGGGTCAGAGAGAGAGGGAGACACAGAATCTGAAGCAGGCTCCAGGCTCCCAGCTGGCAGTCAGCACAGAGCCTGACGCGGGGCTCGAACCCACGAACCGTGAGATCATGACCGAAGTGAAAGTCGGACGCTTAACCGACTAAGCCATCCAGGCGCCCCTAAAAGCCTTTATTTTTAACTTCTCTTGGGATCAGAACCTCGGCAGTCCTCCATAGTTTCACGGCACCTGACTGACCCTAAACACCACATTTAGTCTCTGCTTGTCCCCTCCATCTAATCCTGTAGCTCGGCGAAGTTCCCGTTTTTGTTAGTTCCTCAACCAGAGTGGTTTTTTCCCCCAAACAATTTAGAGAAATAAGGAAATGCTCTATTTTGTATTTCTCTCCCTCCACACCATTGGTTTTTGTTTTTGGTTTTGTTTTTACCTCTTTCCAATTAGAAAGGTAATAGCCCTAAGCAGGCGTGGAAGTTTAAAAAGCAAGACTGGGAAGATGGTTGATTCTTTTTAAGGAAACTTTCCCTCCTAGATTCTGTCTTCTCTGTTTAATTTAATTAGAATCCCATCAAGCATTGCTTATTTGGTGGCATATTGTCACAGACACACTCCCCAAAGGCGCTGGATCTCCAGGGGAAGGTCAAGTGTTATTGCTTCCCCAGATCGACTGTAGCATCAGGACCCGAGTCTGTCTCTGTGCGGTGGTAGAAGGAGGGGCGGTAAGAGAGAGAGATGAGGTAGAATCAGGTCAGTTCACTTCGCTGCCACCATGGATATCCTCCACAGCTTCTGTGCTGATCATTGAGCTTCTAGGTCTACACCCATCTCCCCTCCACAGAGTAAGCCAAAAATTCCTATCCAGCATTGCAGTGATTTAAGAGCAACCCCGAGATTCCACGAGGCATGGAAGAGAAGCCAGCAGAGAAGGAAGGACTGAATGCAGCAATGTCTATAACGCACTTGCATAGTGCCTGCTACGTATAAGTGCTCAGAAAATGATAGTGACTATTACCGATGCCATCATCATCGTCATCCTTGGTGTTGCTCATCATACACACGCATGCACATACACATACACAAATACAGTTGTATATAGGTGAGGATTCTTTCTGGCTCTACGTGGAAGCTATGGGGATCGATGGAACTCCAGATCAAGTTGTGCAGCTCTTGGTGGAGATCTGACCCTTGCCACTGCAGTTACCTAGAGGGCTGGTGGGGAATCACTGAGTTCATGCTGCAAGAAGGGCATGGAGCCTACTACACGTATAGATTAAGTGGATAGGTACTTACAAACACCTAAGTGTTTAGGCAAGCATGGCATGCCAGAAGGAACGCACCAGTGGTTCTAGGATGAGGGGTTGTCATAAATTGAGAGTGAGGGACATCGGCGACAGAGACCAATGGGGAAGTGAGAAAATGCAAAGGAACAGATGACGCGTCTCAGCTCCCAGGCTGCCTCTGGAGTGTTCGAGGAGCAAAATGCCAAGCCAACAGGGAAGAATAGGCCATGGGAAGAATTCACAAAGCCGGGACTCTGCTAAAAAGGATAGAGGAGGTTCTGGTGTAAAGAAAGTGTACTTTTAAAAATCCAAACTAGGGGCGCCTGGGTGGCTTAGTCGGTTAAGCGTCCGACTTTCACTTAGGTCATGATCTCGCGGTTCGTGGGTTCGAGCCCCGCGTCGGGCTCTGTGCTGACTGCCAGCTCAGAGCCTGGAGCCTGTTTCAGTCTGTGACTCCCTCTCTCTCTGACCCTCCCCTGCTCACGCTGTCTCTCCCTCTCTCTCCTAGAAATAAAACATTAAAAAACTTTAAAAAAAAATAGTTAAAAATCCAAACTATACAAGTAGAATAAAAGACTCTATGCTATGGGTTATAAACAAGCAATTAATCAGGACTGTGTCATCAGGCACTGCGGGGTTCCAAGGAAGGCAGGGCCTCTGCCTTAGATGCTTGGAATTTTGGGAAGAAACAAGATAAATGACCAGGGGGAGAAGAGGAAACAGAGCGCTGGAGGCCTGGTGGTGAGCAGTTGGGAAGGCTTGCTGGAGGAGGTGAGGGTATAAATTGGGCTCAGAGGACAGCACACCGGGCTGGGACAATGAAGGGGACCGATGAAGCAGGAGTGAACATGCAAAAATGAATTTGAATGGTGGCTAGAGATTAGCCCACAGAAACGGGGCTTTGGAGGGAAAGCATTGAGTCCAGTCCTCCTCCTGACCCCGTCCCATGCAGCTCTGTGATCTCTGTGTGTTGGCCGCCCTCGAATCCATCAGACTCTGCCATGCTGTCTGACGTCTTGTCTCTAAGTTTTCTTTGCTGTTTCCTCTTTCAAATATCCTATCCAGGGAACCTCACATCTTTAGACTTGAGTATGAATGAGACGCAGCTGATTCCACTTGTTTCCACCTGTGTGCGTCTAACTGCCTAGTGACAGGTCCAGCTGGTGGACGACACCCTCTCAGGAGGTCCCAGAGGATCTCATCCCCTCCTGGTCCCCCTAACCTTCCTCCCTCGGGTGAGGGCTTTCCTACCCACCGAGGTGCTCAATAAAGAATCCTCGGGATTTCCCTCATCATGTCCTTTCCCTCAACTACCTCCTTCACACACACACACACACACACACACACCACACACACATGGACACATGCACACACACACCGAGGGGCACACACATGGAGTCATCACCTGTTATTTCCACCTCCTGAAGGTGTCTGTACTCATCACCTCCTCCCCACCCCCACGCTCACCTTGTCCCGTTCCTTCTTGTGGGCTCGTCTTCCCCAGCACACTTTCCGACCTACACCCCACCTACTCAGCCCCTTCACACACCCACCAAAATTCTTTTGAAATCCCCAGTTCAGAAGATCAGCATGCCAGACTCCATTTTAAACAAAAATTTTACCTTCCTCTACGTACATGTGTGTTTGTGTTGACCGTGTGACCGTCGAGCAGCAATGTGGCCTGGGGGCTCAGAGCCCGCCCTCTGGTATGAAGCCGAGCGCTGCCACTTACCACTTACTGGATCTAGAGAAGCTTCTTAACACTCCCCCATCTGTAAATGCAAAAAAAAAAAAAATTATTCTGTCTACAACACAGGTCTGTTGTGAGGATCAATTGAACAGAGAGGTCTTAGAACAATGCCTTGGATATAGTAAGCACTCATTGCAGGGAGGCAGGGTGAAGAGGGAGGGAAAGAATAAGAAGAGAATACAATAATTTTATCAATGTTTATCTCCAGGCCGCAAGATTTGCATCCTTAAATTTTTACTTCTTTATTTTTTTTGATATTTTCTGTATTTTTCCAATTCTCTATAATAACCATGAAATCCTTTTATAACCATTAAAACCGCTCTTTTCTTTGGACATTACAGGATGCTACATCCTTGCTGGAGAATGGTAAGGAACCTCCACCATGCACAGGCTATGACCCAAAGGCCTGTGCTGGCCTGGGGACCCCTGCAACCCCCATCCCCACCTCCTGCTGCCCCACTTAGGCCGCAGATTGCTGCCTCTCCAGACTTCTTTGGCCCATACCCTGGGTCCCTGCCATGATCATCTCTTTTCATTGTGTCCTTTCTTGCCAGGCACTCTCGTCTCCTCTGACTTGAACTACCCCAACTAAACCCCCATTCACACCTGGAGGCAGAGTTCAGATCTCTGCTTCCCCGGGGGCGTTCATTTCTCCCAAGGCTGTGGGCCGGGTGGCAGGCCTGCTGGCGTTGCCAGATATTTGTAGAAGCCTCAGATGTTTGAAGACAGGTGCAGGGATGTGGAGGCAGAGGAGGCCGAGAAGAGAGAGGGAGGAAATTGTGAGGCTATTCTGTGCAGGACTCTAAACGCAAGACTCATCAAGGGGGAATTTTTGAAGATTTTGGGTTTTTTTGAGTAGAAGGACAGCATGATAAAAGTCACATTTTAGGAACAGAAGTTGGCAACAGTATGCAAAATGGAGAGTGTGGGAGGCCAGAAAGTTGGTCAAGAGGAGGTTGGCAGGAGGTAGGCAAGAAAGGATGAGGATTGCTCCAAGGTGGACTGGCCAGTGAGCACGGCCACCAGGGCTGTCACAGCTCTCAGGTCTGGTCTCCCGCCCGGCCGAGCACCTCTGACTCCCTCCAGACTTATGGCAGCTACCTTTACACGTGGGACTGAGTCACGTGGCTGACTGCTGAGTAGTAGAGATAAGAGTCACGCCTAGATACATCTCACCCCAAAGCAATGGCCGCTAACTAACCTGCGCTAAATGGCTCACAAAACTCCAGGCCTTCAGAATAGAAACACTGAGGGGGAGGAAGAAAACAGGAGGGTGTGCTCAGCCCTGGAACATTCTTGCAGGTGTGCTTTAAGAAAGTCTTCGAGGGGCGCCTGGGTGGCTCAGTCGGTTAAGCCTCCGACTTTGGCTCAGGTCATGATCTCACACTTCGTGGGTTCAAGCCCCGCGTTGGGCTCTGTGCTGACAGCAAGCTCAGAGCCTGGAACCTGTTTCAGATTCTGTGTCTCCCTCTCTCTCTGACCCTCCCCTGCTCACGCTGCCCCTCTTTCTCTCTCTCAAAAATAAATAAAACATTAAAAAAAAAGAAAGTCTCCAAGTTACTGGAAACACTGTGGCGAGCGATAAATAAAATGTTTAAAGAGGAAAAAGAAGATGTTCAAGTGTCAAGGAAATTATGAAGGTTAGGAATAGAGTCAACTCTGAAAGAGAAGGTTCTGGATGAGTGAAAGGGACTTCCATTTTATGCAGCAGGCTGCAGAGTTTTTGGACCTCATGACTTGCAGGGGCGATAGAGGCTGAACATAGAAAATGGGTGCAAAGGGTTTGGACCTATTCTTGGATGGTTCATTTGTAACCAGTTTTTCAAAACAAACTACATATAAGTGGGAGAGAGTTCCCTAACTTTTTAAAAAATATTTTTATTTACTTATTTTGAGAGAGAGAGAGAGAGAGAGAACACAAGCAGGGGAAGAGCAGAGAGAGACAGAGACAGAGAATCCCAAGCAGCCTCTATACCATCAGTGCAGAACCCAACATGGGGCTTGAACCCAAAGGCCATGAGATCATGACCTGAGCTGAAATCAAGAGTTGGATGCTTAACCAGGTGACCCCCACCCCACTTTTTGAAGTGACACCAGGGAGATCCAACCCAAGATCTTAAGATTTCCTCAGTAAGACAGTGTAAGATAAAAAGGAGGGTAACAATAACCAGTGTACTCTGTACCAGGTACTGTACATCATCTCAGTCAGTCCTCACAGCAGTCGTTTGAGGAAGGAATTATAATGTCCACCCTTCACAGGAGGAAACAGAGGCACAGAGGGCTTAGGTAACTTTCACAGGGTCACAGCTACTATACCCGCGATGCTGGGGGGATTCCAGCCCGTATCAGTAGACTCCAGAGTCAACACACTTTCCATTGTAGACACTGCTTCCAAAGTGGATTGACCACTGAACTCACACAGAGGCGGCTTCCTAATACTTTTGTGTCCTGGAATCTTCTCCAATGACATAAAATAGGCCTCGTGTCGTGGAAGCAGCAAGACCACCTCTCTCTGCTGAGAGGGCACCGAGCCTCTTAGTCACGGCCCAACTTCCCTCTGGTTCTAGTTCTTGAAATCAGCAGTGGGAAGGGTGACCACACTGGGTGGGCTGACCCCATAATAGAAGACTTAACACATTTTGCTTCCCTGCCCACATGCCTGTGCCGCCTCCTCCTCACAGCTAACCTCAGCACCACCCCCAGCAATCTGGATAGTCCCCGTGCCATTTGAGAGAACATTCTTAGTTGTTCGCAGTCTCTGGTGTTCACACAAAGCCAAAGTTAATGCTGCGGAGTGTTTCCATCATGCTGTGACAAATCTGGACTGGGTATCAGTATCGGTCCAAAGGACATAGCGTCAGGAGGAGGCAGGAGGGAAAGAGCAAAATATGGAAGATGCATGAGGTTTACAAGTACCATGCAGGAAAAAAAAAATTAAAAGACCGTTTAAGCAATTTGGAAAGCAGGAGGAATGTTCAAAAATGTCAGCAGCGTACAGAGCACAGATGATGGGGCCGGGGACATCCAGGGTGCCCTTGGAATCGGCAGAGTGGCCAAAGGAGTGCACGGGTCAGAGCCCCAGGTCCGGAGCATGCTCGCGGGGGCCTGGGGCTCTGCGTCCCCACTCACCTGCTGCGGAATCATGGGCGAGTTGCTTAACCTCTCTGTGAGCCTGTTTCCTCTTGATAAGGAGGGTGATAATAATTGAAAAAAAGTCTATAATGGCCCCAGAAGCTGCCAGCTAGGCCGTGATGGGTCCAATCCTTGGATGGAGGGGCCCCAGAGAATATTTTTCATGGGGCCGTGAGTATATAAACAATTGAGTGGAATCTGAAAAACAGTCAATTTCAGACACAAAGGGTTGAGAGGGGCTGGGGGTAGGGGAAATAGGGAGGTTGGCAGAAGGGGAAAACTTTCAGCTCTAAAATGACTAAGGTCTGGAGATACAAGGTATAACACGGTGACTGGAGTTGATAACACAGTACTGTATAACTGACATTTGCTAAGACGGTAGAACTTAAATGTTCTCACCAAATAAGAACCGGTGCGTCTGTCAGGGGATGGATGTGTTAACCAGCTAGATGGGGGGAGGGGAGACCCTTTCACAATGTGTGTATATCTCCGAGCATCACAACGCGCGCTTTAACCGTCTTACTGTTGTGTCAGTTATACCTCAATAGAGCTAAAAAGAATTTTCAAACAAAAACGTGCATTAGAAAGTAAAGACGAACATTAAAAAACAAAAACAGAAATCTGTTTGAGTCGCTCTAGATCAGCGTGCCAGGACCCTTCGGGAAGCTCAGTCCCGCACAGTCGTGCGAAAGCAACCCAGTATCCGCGGGTGGGAACGAGCCCCTCCCGGGCGGCCCTCCGGGAACAGGGCCCGACGTGGGCCCGCTGACGACCACAGGGACACAGGCGTCCTCTCGCGCTCCGCGGGGCGTCAGAGCGACCCCGGGGTCCGGGTAGAGAGTCCGAGAGTGCTCCGAGGCGGGGGACACCGGGCCTGCGGCCCACACCAGTCCCTGCACCGACGCACCGCCAGCCCTGGCAGGCCTCGGGCGCTGGGGAGGCGCTTAGAAAATTCCAGACACGCTGCTCCAATGTGAGAGGCTGCCGGCGACACAGGTCCTGGGATCCAGGGCCCAGGTGGCCAGGGTCCTGAGAGCACTGGCTGCGGCGCTCCCAAGGGAACCTAGAAACATCACTCGCTGAATTAAAACAATAATCAGAAAAGGTCGCTCCGAACCGATGTTGGAGCGAACCGGCCACAGGGCCGCCTGTGACTGTGGATGACTCAAGACAGAAAGACACTCAGCGACCACGAACATAATTAACGCGCCCCCTTCTGGCTAATTCGTGGGACCACTGCTTATCTATGATGGCAGCTTTATCTACTGTAATCCTTCATTTTCCTGGACCGAAAAAAGAAAGAAAGAGAGAGAGAGAGAGAGAGAGAGAGAGAGAGAGAGAGAAAGAAAGAAAGAAAGAAAGAAAGAAAGAAAGAAAGAAAGAAAGAAAGAAAGAAAGAAAGAAAGAAAGAAAGAAAAGAAAAAGAAAGGGAGGAGAGAAAGAAAGAGAGGGAGGGAGGGAGGAAGGAAGGAAGGAAAGAGAGAAAGGAGAAGAGAGGAGAAGAGAGGAGAAGAGAAGAGAGAGAAGAGAAGAGAAGAGAGAGAGGAGGGGAGGGGAGGGGAGGGGAGGGGAGAGGAGAGGAGAGGAGGGGAGGAGAGGAGAGGAGAGGCGGGGAGGGGAGGGGAGGAGAGGAGAGGAGGGGAGGAGAGGAGGGGAGGAGAGGAGAGGAGAGGAGAGAAAAGAGAAAAGAAAGCTTACCAACCTGTCTAAGCATCACATTGCCCTTGTGCCCGGACGGCTCCCAGCCCCTCCCGCTCCTGAGATTCGCCCCCAGCACACGCCCAAATCCTACAATAAACTCCTCCAACTCCCGCCTGTGGCCCCTTGGGGTGCGTTCTCTCTGGAAGCAAAGACAATAAATCTGTGTGCCCGGCGGTGGATCCTGGCGGCCTCTGGAGCACAGGGCTGCTGTAAGGGTTAGAATGCTCACACACACGCTGGAGCGCAGCGCCCTCTCGTCACTCCGGTGCATGCCCGTCTTTCCGGGCCATTCACCACCTGTCCTGCTCCCTACTGCTCTAACGCAAGGGACGTCTATAGACCAGAAACATGGGCATCACCTGCGAACTTGTTAGAAATGCAGACTCTTGGGGCTCCTGGGTGGCTCAGTCGGTTAAGCGACAGACTGGTTTTGGGCTCAGGTCGTGATTTCACGGTTGTGAGACTGAGCCCACATAGGATTCTCTCTCTCCTCTCTCTCTGTGCCTCCTCTGCTCACACTCTCTCTTTCTCAACATAAATAAATAAACATAAAAAAAGGGGCACCTGGGTGCTCAGTCAGTTAAGCATCTGACTTCAGCTCAGGTCATGATCTCATAGTTCATGAGTTCAAGACTCACGTCAGGCTCTCTGCTGTCAGTGCAAGGCCCACTTCAATCCTCTTCCTCTCTCTCTCTCTCTCTGCCTCTCCTCTCTCCCTCTCAAAAATAAATATTAAAAAAGAAAAAAGATGCAGACTTGTGCCCCACCTCAAATCAATCAAATGCAAATACGGTTTTTAACCAAATCCCCAGTGATCTGTGTGTACAGGCAAGTTAGAGAAACACTCCTCTAGCTTAAGGGGCGTGTCTTGGGGCCACGTGACTGATAAAGGCACCTGCCAAATAGCCACCCAAACAAAGATTAGAATTATGAAGGATTTTCCAGCAATGGGCATAGGCAGGCCAGGCACATGGCAACATGTCCAACTCTGGGGAATTCACCTTCTTGACCCCTCATGAGCGACTCCAGTAGCAAGCGCGTGTACATTTCACAAGTACTAGTTTATTCATGTCTTAGTTTCTTACCGCAACCCTGTGAAGTGGGCAGGGAAACAATTATGCCCACTTCATAGATGAGAAAACGAAGTCTCAGATATACACGATGCTTGGCTCATTTTCACACGGCTGCCTAAGGATGGAGACAAGCAGAGGTGGAGTTACGGGGGAGACATGTGGGGCAGTTACCTCAGGCACTACATTTAAAGGAGTACCCACACACTCCGTAATCAGGATAAATAATGTTCTGATGCAGTATGTGTTTAAAATCAAAATTAATATAAAAAACTCTATGACGAACAAAACATCACGCTTTCAATAAAGACCAGATCCAAGAGGGCTAGAGTTAAGATGCGGAAAGTGAGGCCTAGCCATGTAAATGCAGGGCCGGGTTCTGTCTTTACTGAAAATTCTGAGGGGTGCCTGGGTGGCTCAGTTGGTTGCGCGTCCAACTTGGGTTCAGGTCATGATCTTGCAGTTCATGAGTTTGAGCCCTGCGTCAGGCTCTGTGCTGACAGCTCAGAGCCTGGAGCCTGCCTCAGTCAGATTCTGTGTCTCCCTCTCCCGCTGCCCCTCCCCCACTCACACTCTGTGTGTGTGTGTGTGTGTGTGTGTGTGTGTGTGTGTGTCTTAAAATAAATAAGCATTAAAGAAATCTAAAAAAGAAAAAAGAAAATTTTGATATTTTTGTTCAAATGTCAAGGAGTGGGGGTTTGCATTCAGTTTCATTTTTGTTTCCAAATATTATTTCTCTGGTTTTCTGAGTTTCTCAGCACTTCCTTCAGTTTTTTACCCAAGGCAAGTTTCTCACTCACCAGTCTGCTAAGCCCTCAGAAGGCCTTTAGCAAACACGTGCGTGTGGCTTGTGCAGTTAGATTGCCTGGTTCCTATCCGTGGTCTGCACTTCTTCACCGCGTTCGTTGGGGCAAGTCGATTACGCTTTCCCGCTTTAGTCTCTTCTCTGTACAATGGAGATGACTTTTAAAGTTCCATTCTGTTCAAGTAAAGAAGGGCTGATACGCAGTCCAAATGCCTAGGTGGAAGGTCTGGTTTAACCCAAGGATCAAATTCAAATTATCAACAAGATGGGCAGGGTTTTCTTGGAGTAATCCTCTATCAGTGTTTTTATGGTGATGTTTTAGTGAGAAAGAGAGAGAGAGGCAGCACACACATGCAAGTGGGAGAGGGACAGAGTGGAGGAGAGAGACTCTTGAGCAGTCTCCATACTTGGTGCAGAGCTGACTGGGGCTCAGTCTCATGACCTGGGATCATGACCTGAACCGAAACCAAGAGTTGGACGCTCAATCAACTAAGCCATCCCGGCACCCCTATAAATAAAACTTTTTAAATTAAAAATTTTTAAATATTTGTTTTGAGAGAGAGAGAGAGAGAGCGAGCAAGTGAGCACAAGCAAGGGAGGGGCAGAGAGAGAGGGAGAGAGAGAATCCTAAACAGGTTCCATGATGTCAGCACAGAGCCCGGCTGGGGGCTCAAACTCATAAACCGGGGATCATGACCTGAGCCAAGATCAAGAATCGGACACTTACCTGGCTGAGCCACCCAGGCTCCACTGAATATAAATTTTAAGTGCACACACGTAATCATATCACATGTACTGTTGTTTTTAGCTCTTTTTTTATCTTGATGCCCCTTTCCCCCTTTTCCTTCCATTCCCTTCCCTTGTAATCCATATTAACGTACCTAATATGTATGTTTCCAAATTTTCCTCCGTGTCCTTATAATGAGTTGCAGGCACAACATGCACACGCGTATGCATATGTGCACATTGGGTATGGGGTAGGGTCATTGCTTCACAAACACGGAATTACATTGTTAATGCTTTTCTGCACCTCATGTATAAACAATATCTTGAAGAAATTCCTCCAGGCCACTTGGTATACCTCTATTTTTTTCTGTTTTCACTGACAGTACACTAGTCCTTGATGTGAACTAAAGTCACTCATTCTGTATTAATGAGGATTCATTTGTTTTCTAATCTTCGCCTCTCTAGATACTACTATAAGTAGATAGCCTGAGGCATATATTCTAATACCATAGCTTAATTTTCCCTATTCTAAAATTGGCATAAATGGAAACATCCAGTTTGGATTCTTTTGTGTCTGGATGATTTTGTCAGCATAATGTTTTTGAAATTAAACCATTTTGTTGCATGTAGAATGTGTTCCTTTTTACATCTGAGTAGGATTCCATTGTCTGCATATATCACATTTTGCCTGTCTGTTCTTCTGAGTATGTAGATTTTAAATTTTAGTGGATAATGCTAGATTTCTTTCCTGGAATGCTATAAAATTCGCATATCCACCAGTGGTATATGTTGTAGTTGTTTTTAATTCTGACTGGCCTGCTGATCATGACGTGATGTCTTTTTTTCCTACTTAATTTTCATTTCCCCAACTATGGTAAATTCAAGCATCTTTTTGTACACTTGTTGACTCTCTGGATTTGTGTTTCTTTAACTTGCCTTTTCGTATTCTTTGGTCATTTTTCTGTTGAGTTGCCAATTTTTAAAATTTCTTTCTACTTATATAAATTACTATATTCTTATGTAATTAATTCCCATATTGTATAAATACTCAAATACTTGCCACTACAAGTATTTTTTCCCAAATCTGTCATTTGTATTTTGATTTTGTGTATATATCTTTTACCACATACATTTTTAATGTGATCAAATAGATCTTTTCTTTCAGAGTCTCTGTGTTTTCCAATCTTCTTAAGATTTCTTTGTCTGTAGATTGTGCACAGTCTCCTAGATATTGCTGCAATATTTTGTCCTGTTTTATTGTTTCCCATTAAGACTTTACTCTCTGAGGAACGTTAATTTTGTATGAATGGGAGTTTTGTTATTTTAATTCAGACGGAGAGCCTGTTATACTGGTTTCCTTTTTAATTTTTTTTTAATGATTTTTATTTATTTCTAGGAGAGAGAGAGACAGCGTGAGCAGGGGAGGGTCAGAGAGAGAGGGAGTCACAGACTGAAACAGGCTCCAGGCTCTGAGCTGGCAATCAGCACAGAGCCCGACGCGGGGCTTGAACCCACGAACCGCGAGATCATGACCCGAGCGAAAGTCGGACGCTTAACCGACTAAGCCACCCAGGCGCCCCATACTGGTTTCCTTTTTAAAATAATTTATTATTTCCCCATTAATTTGAACGACCACCTTTGATATATATTGTATATTAAGTGATCATATACAAGACTACTTCTGGATTCTCTTTTCCACTGATCCATTTCTCATTCTCATACTAATAAGAGACTTACTTCAAAGTGGCTTCATAGTATATTCTGATGTGATGGTAAGACAATTACCCCGTTCCTGTTCTTTTTTTATTCTTTTCTTGGTTATTCTTGAGTATTTATTTTTCCTTAAGAACTTTAAAGTCATTTTATCTAGCCTTCACCACCACCCACTAAAAAACCCTGTAATTGTGGGGCGCCTCGGTGGCTCAGTCGGTTCGGCATCCGACTTCGGCTCAGGTCATGATCTCACAGTTTGTGGGTTCGAGCCCCACATCAGGCTCTGTGCTGATGGCCCAGAGCCTGTTTCAGATTCTGTGTCTCCCTCTCTCTCTGCCCCTTCCCCATTCATTCTCTGTCTCTCAAAACTGAATAAATGCTAAAAAAAAAATTTTTTTTTAAATTAAAAAAACCTGCAATTGTAACTGTAGTGGCATCATATTTATATATTTAGGGGGAGAATTAACAATGCTATGATATTGCTTAGTCTCACCCAGGATGCAGTAGATCTTTCCATTTGGGGACACTTCGTTTTGCGGCCCTTAGTAAGATCAGTTTTATTCATATAGGTGTATTTGTTTTATTAGCTGTATTCCCTGATATTTTTGCTCACTATTTTATACGTAGAATATTTTTCTTTTCCATTTCTTTATGATCATTGTTAGAATAACTAAAAATTTATGTGTTATATCCTGATTCTTAAATTTTTTTTATTAATTATAATGCTTAAAAAACCCCCACTAGGATCTCTTGATTTTATGTCATGAGCAAAAATGCACAGTATTTATTTCTCTTTTCAAGTGTTTATTTTAGTTACTCATTTTCTTTTTTCATTACATTCACGAGATCTCCCAAGACAAAGTCAAGCTGTAATGGTCATAACAGGCTTTTCTGTTTAGATCTTGATTTTAATGAAATGGTTTTATTTATTTATTTCTATTTTCTATTTTAGAGAGAGAAAGCAAGTGGGAGAGAGGAGCAGAGAGAGAGAGAGAGCAAGGGGGGGAGAGGGGCAGAGAGAGAGAGAGCAAGGTGGGGGGAGAGGGGCAGAGAGAGAGAGCAAGGTGGGGGGAGAGGGGCAGAGAGAGAGCAAGGAGGGGGAGAGGGGCAGAGAGAGAGAGAGAGCAAGGAGGGGGAGAGGGGGAGAGAGAGAGAGAGAGAGAGACTCCCAAGCGGGTTCCACACTGAGGACAGAGTCCAATCAGCGGCGGAGCCAGGCGCTCCTAAATAAAATGGTTTCATTGTAGTCCTGAAGACTATTAGTGAAGGGTTTTTGGAAATATTTTTATTATATGTAAGTACTTTCCTTACAGTCATCTTTTAGTTAAAGTTTACTTAGGAATGTCTACTATATTGAATGCCTTTTAAGCATCTATTGATAAAATCATATCAATTTTCTCCCTTAATTTGTTTAAGTCCTGAAATATTAACCAGTTTCCCAAGACTGAAATACTTTTACATTCCTGGATAAACTCTAATTGGTTTATTGACGTGGTGTTTGATTGAATTCTATTTAGAATTTTTGTATCTATATTTATAAATAAAATGCAGTTTTTCACAAAGGAGTATTTCATAAATTTTTGTGAAAGAATTGTATCGTCTGACAGCTACCTGGAATATTACCACAATCAATCTTTTTTTTTTTAATGTTTATTTATTTTTGAGACAGACAGAGCATGAGTTGGGGGGAGGGGCAGAGAGAGACAGAGACACAGAATTCAAAGCAGACTCCGGGCTCTGAGCACAGAGCCCGACACGGGGCTCAAACTCAGAACGCTGAGATCATGACCTCAGCGGAAATCAGACGCTTGGCCGACCGAGCCACCCAGGCGCCCTCACAATCAATCTTACTAGAAAGTATTTATAAGTGTTGGGAAGATATCAAGATCAAAGTAGCAGACACAAGCTTTCCAAAATTCTAAAACTGTCCTGTGAAAGCTTTAATTGTGTCTTTGGCAACGAAGACTGTCAGTTGCTTGCCTGGGATAGGGACCCTTCATGCATTTTCAAGAAAATGTCTGCTAGTTACCCAAGTAGCAATAGCCCTAATTTGTCCGTCGATTATTCTTTCAAGTAAAAATGGTGTTCCACAAAAAAGAAGAGTCCATCTCGCAACTCAGTCACACAGGTGCCTTTCCTTGAGACAACCTTCCTCCTGCAGCAGGCGGCTGACGTGCTTTCTACACTCTGCAGCTAGCCACACAGAATACTAAAGAGACATGTACTCGAGGGTCGAGATTACATAAAACTAAGGATTTTTACTACCTCATCAAGGGCATTCTTAAGTGAACGGACATTTTTTAAAACTGAGTGTGTGGCACTGAAAAACCGTGACTGCTGCTGCTATTTGGTGTCATTGCCTTAGTATCAGTGAGACGCCAGCAGTTTTACCCACCATTGCTTTTACACCATTCATGCAAATGTCAATACAGTGAAAAAAGCAGGTAACAGCTCAGTGTCATTTTGAATACAGGTGTGACCTTACCAAACTCCTGAAAGGGCCTCAGGGGCCCTGAGGGTCCTGTGAAACATGCTTTAGAAACGACTGTTCTAGCCAGATTGAGCTCCGTTTCTGTTTTTTGAGAGAGCCAAACTCTTCCCCACCTCAGGGGCTTTGCACATACTGGTCCCTCTGGGGGACCATGACTGGAATGCTGATCCCACACTTGGGGTCAACTTTCTTCCTCATCCCTCAGTTTCTAGTTTAAACGACTCTTTCACAGGGAAGCTTAGCCTGGCCTACTGTTCGGTTAGGCTCAGTCCCCGCATTCTGTGCTTTCAGGAAACCTTGATGTTTCAGGTGGAGCTCTTATTACAATTTCAAATTTACATGTTACTCAGGTGTTTATCCATCAACGTCTGCTCTCCCAGGAGTGTAAACCTCTTGATACTATAACTGCTTGGCTCGCATCGTAAGCTTGAAGGGCGGAGGCCAAGGTCACAGGTTCGACCTACCTCACTCCTCGCCCGTTGTCTACTCCAACCATCAGATTTTACGTCCCAAAGCTCTACTGCAGGTGAACTGGGATAAAGGCTGCAGGTGAAGAAAGGCAAATCCAACCCTGTTATAGGAAAGGCATTCAAAGCTTCCTCCCGAAAAATGTCTTGTGGATTTGTTGTCCTCTGCAAAGCCAGAAAGACAACTACAGCACTTCCCCGTCATCGGAGACCTACTTAAACTTCCTGAGACTGTGAAATCTTTTCTATTTGTTCATTTACTGAAAATCCCCTGGTCCCCCAGCAAATACACACGCCTTGCAGAACCTTGAAAAGTCATCGGAAACTATCCGGCAGTTATGAGCGATAGTTTAAAAACCTCTGAACTAACAAAATTATCATTCCGTCCCAGATTTAAACTGAATTGTGGTGATTATAGCGTATACTCTGCAGTTCTGGTTGAGAGGGCAATTTAATTAGAAGCCTCTATCTTGAGGCTAACTCCACCCCAGAGCCCCTCCCCCCAAAAATAATTCTTTAGGATGAAATTTCTAATGCTGTCTCTCAGCCTAAAGGTATATTTTCTTGTAGAAAGTTGAGTAGGATTCCATTTAGGCTATTTTTAAAACTCAAGAGAAAGGGCAAAAAGGGGGATTTTGCCACTTAAGAAATCACTCAGATACTGTTTTACTATTTTTTTCTCCCAAACGCAAACTGCTTCCTTTAGAACTTTCAAGTTGTCCTTTTTAGTGCCTTTGACATGTTTGAAGGAATTTGGTAGAGCTGTAACGAAGTCATTGACAAAGTGTGTATGCTCACAAAAAGTGAGCAAAGTGCTCAGATGAAGATTTTCCCCCCTTTTTAAAAGAAACTTGTATGGAAATGATATGTGCAGAATTATGGTCAAAATCAAATCTATGAATCAAAGTGTATGTGTGTGCGGTGGGGGGGGGGTGTACCCTAAATAGGCACATAACATCTTACCAATGAAAAGTCATTAGTTAATCGCCTGGTAGTTGCTAAAAATGACCTTAGAAATCATTTGGCCTGGGTCTTGTTTTACAGGTAAGAAAACTGGGGCCGAAGGAGGTACAAAAATGTTTTAGGCGAGATGAAAGATAAATGAATAATCCTGAAAGATGTGTTCTTTTACACATGTTTAACTAAACACATTTAGTTCGAATGTGTTTTGCACTATTAACCAGCAAAAGTAAAATCGACAGCCATTGGACCAGTCTAGAGGGAAAGGAGGGCCCCCAGCCTGGGAGGGTTATGAATTCCCACCATCTTGGCAGATCACATGCTAAGGGTGAGAGTGGGGGCCAAGAGCGTCATCATGGCAGCAAGCTGATCCAAGGGGAGCGCTACTCTGCTTTCTCTGAATCCAGTACAGGAAAGGAATCTGCCAACAAGTTCCCGGGCCCAGAGAGAGGACCGAGGGGCTGTCTCCTTTATGGGCACCTGGGTACAGTCGTGGCTTCCTCAAAAGTGGCCAAGAATTTTGGGCCACACATGTACTAACAATCCATTGCTCTTTTCAAATCATATCACTAAAAAAGCAGTCACGTGCATAAAATTCAAATGGAGCATTCAAGACTGAATTCAAATAAATGTTAAATTGCATAGTGTTTTTAAAAGATGTTTTAAAATGTTGCACTCAACTAACGTAAGGGACAGTCAAGTGGCAAAGGTACATTTCACTACAAAGGAGCATTTCCTCAGAAGGCCCAGGTTCCACAAAGAGATTTTTTTTGGAAGCATGACCAATGCATTTGGATAGTTAGTGGTAGAGCTGGCCTATCGTGCAATTAAAGATGATATTATAATATGAGTTACACTGTACAAAATTGCCGAAGTTGTTCCTGATTCTCCCCACCCCCAAAATTACAGCTCCATGTGGTTCAGTTCATATTTCAAATGCATCCTGGCAGGGAGGCAGTGAATCTAGAAGCATGGTGTGTATTTTCACAACGATTAAGCTGACTAGCGTTAAGCTTCTGTGACAGACACATCAAAACCCAAGATGCTCTCAAAGACTAGAATCAAATTAAGGAAAGTCAGTTAAATCCTAAGAAAAAAAGTCAGAGGGCCATAAAACACGCTACACTGCAGCTACCTTCCAAGTTCCAGTTTCCAAGTTCAAAGGATGGTAGAGTACTATATCCCAAAGGAGAAGGGATCCTTAGCTCAGTCAGGGAAAGTTCAAGAAGCAAAGGCGGCATAAGGTAGGCCTTGAAATCTTCAAAAGATTTATAGAAAGAGGGAGAGGTAATTAAGGAAAGAGGAAGGAGCGTCACCATGTTCTACTCTGCGCCTTTGCTTAGCCACAGGGCCTCCTGTCCGTTTCTGGAATCCTGCAAGTTTTTTCCTACTACAGGGCTTTCCCACTGGCAGTTCCCTTTAGAATGTTCTTCCCCTTCACCTACCCAGGGCTAGTTCCTGTTTCCCAGTAAATATTAAATGTCATTTCCTGGGGCGCCTGGGTGGCTTAGTCGGTTAAGCGTCCGACTTTCGCTTAGGTTATGATCTCACGGTTCGTGGGTTTGAGCCCCGCATCGGGCTCTGTGCTGACTGCCAGCCCAGAGCCTGGAGCCTGTTTCAGAGTCTGTGACTCCCTCTCTCTCTGACCCTCCCCTGCTCACGCTGTCTCTCTCTCTCTCCTAGAAATAAATAAAAACATTTAAAAAATTTTTTTAAAAATGTCATTTCCTCAGAGAAGCCTTTCCTGACTACTCAGTCTAAAATAGCCTTCCTTCTGTTTAGCCTTTCTCTATCATTTTCTTTTCTTTGTAGAATTTATCAATACGTAAAATTATTTTGTTTGTTTATTTCTTGTGGGGTTTTTTGTTTTGCTTTGTTTTTGTGTTTTGGTATGGCGCCTCCAAGCCCCATCCTAAGTTAGCCTCGTGAGAGCAAGACTTTGCTGGAACAGTGCCTGGTCTATAATAGGCTTAGGCTGCTCGGATGCTCTTGACTGCAAGCAACAGAAAGCCCCCATTCAACCTGCTTAAGCAATAAAGGGGTTTTATTGGCTCATGTACCTGTGAAGTTCAGTGTCCCATGTCATCAAGGAAAGATCTAGTTTCTTCTTTAGTTCCAGGCTTCACATGCATCCATACATCATCCAAGGGAGACAGCATCTCTGTCCTAGGCTTCAAGAAGGCAAAAGTCTGATTGGCTGGGTTTGGGTCACTCCTCATGCTCTTTGCAAAGCAATGATGGTAGCAGGAGCAGGGACGTGCTAAGCCAGGGCTACTATGTGAACAAATGGAAACCGTCCGGAAATGCTGGATCCTATCAGGAAGGGGTAATGGGGAGACGAACTGTGCATGCATGAAGATGCCGGAACGGAGAGGGGGCTCCTCATACTGTGGAGAAGCAGTGTCACTGGGCCCTGAGACAGAGTGGCTAAAATGGGGCTGGCGTTGAAGATCTTAAAGGAAGAGGAGGGCCATCATTATTCGATGAAGAAGCCACCGAAGGTTTTGAGTACTGGCATAACGGCAGGAATTAGTGTTGAGGAAGATCAGTCGGCTACAGTTTGCAGACGCAGTGAGAAAATTGAGGGGAGCGGGGAGGCCGATGAAGAGTTTGGGCACTTGGGAACAGCCCGGGTCAGACATTAAATATGAAAGAAGGTCAGAGATAGAAAAGGTGTTCCAAGATGAGCCAGAGTTCGTGGCTGATTGGACATAGATGATGAAAAAGAAATGAATGAGAGATGGTCTGGCATGTCCCTTCTTTCAGCTCTCCACGCTCCTCAGGCACGCCCTCCCCAGCCCCAGGGCCCCCACCCACCCTGGCGTCTTCCCCACCCCTCTCTGCACCCTTCACCCTCTTTTCCACTGTGGAACTCACCACCAAGTATAACGGCCTCTGTATTTATTACCTTCTCATTGCCTTCCCCCCCAGACCTTGGCTCTGAGATCAATGGCGGGCGAGGGTGCCTTGGTCCAGGTCTGGGTCCGGGTCTGGGTTTAAAGAAAATGTAGTGAGTGAGCTATCAGCAGGCAAAGATTCTGGGAAAGAGAGATGGGTTATAGGGAGAAGACAGCGCCTTTGATGTGCAGCAAGATGGGTCTCTGAAAGACATCCAAGTGAAAATGGAAGGAATTTAGAGCTTTAGAGATCTTAGTCCAGTGTTTTCGCAAAATGAGGCCCATCTTCCTTGGCCTGGAACCTCTTACGTCTGCCTCTTCTCCTCCTTTCACTTGTCATGACTTGGTTCCTCTATCTGTGTCTCTCTCTTTCTTCTTCTTACTTCCATGGCCTCTAATAGAGATTTTAGATAGTTGCAATCCATAGTTTTATTGGATTGAGAAATGTTGGCCCTAATAAGCCTCTTTATTTTTCAAATTAAAAACAAATATATATGGAATATATATATGGAATATGTATTTTATATATTCCATGTTATATTGGAATATACAATATATATTCCAGAGATCTAAATGACTTACTCAAAGCCATACATCTAGGAAGAGAGAAAACCTGAACTAGAATCCATGCTTTTGTTTTAAAAACTGCCATTGTGGGGCGCCCGGGTGCCTCAGTCCGTTAAGCGGCCGGCTTCGGCTTGGGTCATGATCCCGTGGTTCGTGGGTTCCAGCCCCGCATCAGGCTCTGTGCTGACAGCTCAGAGCCTGGAGCCTGCTTCGGATTCTGTGTCTCCCTCTCTCTCTCTGCCCTCCCTTGCTCATGCTCTGTCTCTCTGTCTCTCAAAAATTAATAAATATTTTTTAAAAATGTAAATAAAATAAAAGTAAAAAACTGCCGTTCTTAGCTCAGATTCAGTACCGAAGCGTAAGTCAAGCCCTGGGAATGGGTTGCCTGAAATCCTGAACTTCCTAATTCCTTTCTGGAACCAATTTAATTCTTCTACAAAGAGGCCACAGAAAGTACACTAGGACCCTCAAATGCATGTTTTGTTCTTTTTAAACAGGGACTAAAATGTGCTGCGGGGAATACAGGACGGCACCGTTAAAGAAAGACTTGTCTTTTTCAGTGCCTTTTAATAAGAGAAAGTGTGCTCACAAACCAACTCTGCATGAACAGTTCTTATTTAAAAAAAAAAAAAAATTACCGAAGATCAAAATAGCCAACAGGTTGGCGTTCACAGCAGCTCTGGCCTGCCCCCTTGTGCACACTTCGTGTTAGTGCATGTTGTCAGCGCAGCTGGGGTGGGGGTGAAGGTGGGACTCTTCTTCACTTTCACCTTCCGTCCTCTGCCCCCACATCATCCCTCCTTCTCCTCCTTCCTCCACTCACAGTCCAAATGACAGAATCAGCTCAGGGACAGCTTGGATTTTTGTGTGACTGTGAAATCTGCCTCCCCTGCCCTTTCCCCAGTGTTGGGGGCATTCGGTCAACAAGTGGTTTGTGGAACACCTAGAAAGCGTTGAATTCAGGGCTAAGGGGATAGGTGGCCCCTGACTTCACAGAGCTTCCAGTCTCACAGGGAAAGCACACAGTGACGAGTAATCACTGGCCTGACTGTTGTTGTGAAAGGAGAAGGAGTGATTATCAGCAATTACCAAACTAGTAAATAGCACCCCCATACTGAAGGGTCAAAAAGGAATGAATTCATGAACACTGCTTTGTCAAAAATTATTTTTTCAGTTTGGTTTTTTGGACATCATTTCAGGTGTTTGAGGATTAGTGCTATCCAGTAAAGGAAGTTACACCACTACCTTCATCTCTCTTTTTTTTTAAACATTAAAAAAATTTTTTTTAATATTTTTTTATTTATTTCTAGGAGAGAGAGAGAGAGAGAGACAACGTGAGCAGGGGAGTGTCAGAGAGAGAGGGAGTCACAGACTCCGAAATAGGCTCCAGGCTCTGAGCTGGCAGTCAGCACAGAGCCCGACGTGGGGCTCGAACCCACGAACCGCGAGATCACGACCTAAGCGAAAGTCGGACGCTTAACCGACTAAGCCACCCAGGTGCCCTGAACATTAAAATTTTTTTTTTTTAATTTTTATTTTATTTCTGAGAGAGAAAGAGAGAGACAGAGTGCAAGTGGGGTAGGGGCAGAGAGAGAAGGAGACAGAATCCTAAGTAGGCTTCAGCCTTGAGCTGTCAGCACAGAGCCTGACCCGCGTTTGAACCCGTGAACCACGAGATCATGACCTGAGCCGAAGTCTGACGAAGTCTGACGGTCAACCAACTGAGCCACCCAGGTGTCCTTACTTTCATCTCTTAATAGTGCTATCAAAGGATCAGTTTTAGTATCTGATGTGTCTGATTAGCATGTTATAATTTTTCCCCTAAAACTTACCTTCAGCAAATGCAGACTCCAGTGTGACTTGGGTGAGCCCAGCTCACTGGAGAACAGCTGGGGATGGAAAGAGCATGCTCTGTAAATACTTGCCAACAACCATTGGGTGGCTTTTAGCCACAATAATTAATTCAGCCATCAGTTTCGTCATTCCACAAAATCTTAGTGCCTACACCACGCCAGATACTGTGTTAGGATCTGAGCATTAGGGGAAAACAGAATGAAAAACCAAATAAGAACCAACCAAAACCTCCTCAGAGAGCTCAGAGCTCTGTAAGAAAGAGACGGAAGCAAACAGATGATCACCATCTTGTGGGGTTTGCTTTTGAGGACCACTTTATGACAAGGGCAGTGTGCACAATATACCACGGAGAGAAGGAGGCATGATAGGTAGGATGATTTTGGCTACAGGTAACAGAAATGCAACTAAAAATGACTAAAATAAAAAGGCCACCATTACCACACAGAACAGGAAGTCCAGAGGTGTGCTCTGTAGCCAGTGTGTTTGGCGGCTTACCCAGAATGGATGGGTGCTTCTGTGCTCCGTGCTATCATTTGCAGTCTGGCCGTGTCTTCCCTCATGGTAGACATGCAGCCAGTGAGGAAGGGGCATTTCCTCTCAAGCTTCTATTTTACCAATCCCCACCCACCCTCAGACATCTTCTCTGGTCCCATTGTCCAGGATTGGGTTCCATGCTCAGGCCTTAGGGCAATCACTGCCCAGTGACACAAGACCTGGAGAGTTGGCTCCAGCCAGCCTCCCTCAAGAAGATTGGTTTGAAAAGCCTGAACACAACCAGGTTCTAAGAGCAATGGGAATGGAGAAATATGGCTGTTCTTGGACAACATGGAGGCTCAGCCATAGAACATCTGTGCCCACTCCCTCCACCAAAAAGCTATCAGTAGGAAGGAACATTATGGAAATTTGTCATTTTCTTCTTTTTGTTTTTCTATTTCCAGATTTCCAAAAGTGAGTATATAGTCTTTTTATAATCAGAAGTAAAGAAACAAGCAGTACTTTGGGACAGTTGTTAGGGAAACACCCTACTAGGAAGAATGGAGTAGGAACACATGGTGGTTCCTGCCCCAAATGAGCTTAGCATCTCCTTGGGACACACTAAGCCGTTTGTAAACAAGTATAAGGTTCTGCATCCAATTCCAGTGTGTGGGCTTGGGAGAGTTTCTCACACCAACAAGCAGCTCTAAAACACCAGCTGGGTGTCCAACAATTCAACCTACTTCTCACACTGTCTCCCTGGAGATGGAGTCAGATTCCCACGGGTTAAGGGATCAGCCCTCCAGGGGTGCCCCTTCCTTCAGACACCAGTCACAGGCCTAGGTGGTCACTTCTGGCCCACTGGCTATAGATTGGAGGTTCCTATGACCTCCTCTTCAGGTTCAGTCAATTTTCTAGAGCATCTCACAGAACTCAGAAGAACATTGTAGTTACTAGATCACTGGTTTATTGTAAAAGGCTATAACTCAAGAATAGCCAGATGGAAGAGACGCAGAAGGCCAGGTATTCGGGAAGGGGTGTAGAGCTCCTATGCCCTTGGGGTGCACCACTGTCCCAACACTTATACACCTTCACCATCTTGGAAGCTTTCCACACCATGTCGTGTCCTTTTGGATTTTTCTGAAGGCTTCATTATGTAGGGCTGAGTGATTAAATCACTGGCCACTGGCAATAGATTTACCGTCTAGCCTCTTTTCCCTCCCTTAAAAGGTGGGGAGGGGGGCGAAAACTCAAAGTTTCAACCTTCTAATCACATGGCGTGGTCGGCCATCCTTAGGTGAGGTCCCAAAGTCATCTCATCAACATAACAAAAGACACCTTTATTGTTCTCATGTGAAATTCCAAGATTTTTAGGAGCGCTATGCCAGAAATGGGGACAATGACCAAACACATATTATAAGTCCCACCAACACAACAAAGAAGTCATATATTCACAACATATGTGGACTACATTTTGTTTCCTAGTACCGCAAATTAGATACCAGAACAGTATACATTATGCTAAGTCTGCCAAATAGACGGTAATTTTACAAGAATTCAAGGAGAGCAAAGGATGAATAGAGCTCCCATCTACAGGCAAGAAGAAATAGGCACTGACTTTTCAAGGACTGTGAAATGCTAGTCTCCCTATTCTTAAAGAAACACCGAAAAGGGCAGCATCCAAACAAAAATGCGGTTCTTCTATGTGTCACTTTCCAAATGTCAATAGAATGCAGCTCCCTCAGTTCTAAACCGTAACAACCCTGATTTGGAAAACAGTTGAAATGGAGCCCTAACTGGATTTGCAGCACATCAAGTCCTGTACAGGACTAGAAATTAAATGTGCCAACAGGTCAGCCTTGAAACACTTTCTTGCCTTAAGGTCCTTTCGCACTTACATTTATCTTTGTCAGAGGATCTGAGTGTCTGAGAAAGAGGAAGATCAACGCATTTTTTATTCCGATAACCTGTTTCCTTGAGTCCTTGACCTGTGGTTCTCTAAAGATGGAGTTAGAGGTGGTAGGTAGAGTGCACCCGGTTTCGAGAACGTGAGCTCCAGTCCACTTGGTACACTTCTTTGAAACCATCCAGGGCCCAGATTCTATCCCCCACCCCCCCAAAAAAACACACTGCCAAAGTGTGTTGTTTCATCTCCCTGGTCCATTCATTTGGCTTCTTTGGAGGAACAGATTTCGCACAGTATCTGGACATTTGCTTTAAGCCATTTCACTCTCACTGCTGTAGAAAGACACACCCTAGTTCCTGAGTTGCCTCCAGAAAGAAATACGAATAGGATTTTTGCTTTTATGAAATGGTAACTGCGTCTGCTTTAGGTCATTTCGGCTTACCCCGGGTTTTGTAGGAATGCTCTACTTTCAGGTATTAGGGGAAACTCTACACCTTCTTTGAACGCCATGAGAATCTTTTATGCTTGTGTAACACTTGGTGATTTCCAAGGGCTTTCCCACCTAGTCTGCATAACCACTTGTAAGACAGGGGTCCCACTTTTTGTACAAATGAGAAAAAAAAAAGATTTAGAAAGATGAAACTACTTGTTCCAGGTCACATGGCTTTGAGTGGCAGAGTCTATTTTTCTTAACCTCAGTCTTCTTATTCATGCAAGTTCCTGATTAACACAGTCCTGATACTCAGGCATAGGAAGAACTAGTCAACAAAGAATCACTAGATATTTATACTGTGTTGATAAGGATTAGATTTCAGACATTTACATGGACTTTCTTTCTTTCCTTTCTCTTTCTCACTTTGCTCCCTCCTTCCTTATCTATCTGTCTCTCATTGCTTAAAAAGTACACAGCTGCAATGTTTGGAATAAAAACAAATACATTAAACTAAGTTCTGTCTTCTACCCATGCCCTCTATTGCCTTATCCATTTTTGGTTCAATTGTAACCAACATATGGGAGACATGGACACCACATTCTCAATGCCAAAACCACTTTCTACCACATAGGAGACTGTGGCAGAGTTTGAAAAATTAAATGCATTACAGTTATATTGCTGGCCACTTAAAATACCTCTCATCATTTATAAAACATGATCCCCTTTGGTTTCTCAGTAAGTATCCAAGGGAAGAGAAGACTTACTTGCTTATCCTGATTTTCCCATATCCTATTTCAAAAGTGAAATTGTTGGTGACCCTGCTCATTGAGAGACCTTCCTCCCCAAACAAAACTTGGGAGAGAAGTATGTTGAGAAGCTTCAGCACTGATATGCATCTTTGTCTGGGCAGTTGACAGCGTACATTCCTCCTGGTTGACATCACCAGCTCTGTGGATTATTTCAAAGCTTGGTCCTTGACCCTGAATATCACAGCTCTCAAGACATAACCTGTATTTCCAGCAGTATTTTCGAATGGGCTTGGCCTAGAGAACTGATCTTGAAGATTCTCTTGGAATGGCCCATTTGTTTAAAATGCATGGCCTGCCTCTCAAAGGTGTTAAGTGAGCAATTCCTATTCTCTTCCCCTTCCTTTACTCCACCAAATCAAGGGCAGACAGATGCTACTTAGCTGTCTGATCATAACAGGGACAAATTTTCCTTGTTCCACACGTTGGTGAAACACAAAGAGTTGAATTTATATATAAACTCCGTTGGACTGGCCTGAGGACCCCAGTCCCTGTGAAACAGCCTCCCTACCAGGCAGTCTCTGTGCCATCACTGGGAGAATGGATAACAGAGCGTGTGGAGTTCTAAGTTGCCCTAGAAGTAATAGATTACATGCAACATAACATAATGGGTGCAATTGAAGAAATAGTACAAAGTAAAAAAGAAAAAAGTAGGCATATGAAACAACCGTCCACATCTGACAAGGACTTGTACAACAAACAAGAAAGGGGCCTGTGGGTGATGGGGCATGAGGGGTGGGAAGGGGGTAAAAGGCACTCAATCAACTTATTAATCACTCAATCAAGAGAGAAGCAGGCCCAGACCCAGGATGATGAGCCATGAACTGAGGATCATAGCACTGGAGATCCAACTGGGAAAAGGGAGGGGGGGGCGGGGGGGGAAGAAAAAAACCTTAGGAAAAATTGTCTCCAAGACAATTAAAAGCACTAATGATCTCAATTCCTACTTCAACAGGCAGGTGCTGTAATGTTTTCCTTAGAGTCCAGGTCGTATCCTTGGAATTTCCTTTTGTTTCCATCCAACAAAAACACTTCCATGTTGAAATACGTAAATAAGCGTCCACGATCCAATCACAGTGGGATAGGAGACTGTATCGCCAACTTTTTCAGTGTTTGTGGGGACAGGGCACCACCACTGGAGAAGGCCCCCCAAAGCAGAGGCTCTCCAGACATGTCCTGTTCCAGCTTTAAAACCCAAGATGATTTTCCATTCTACTCATAATAGATCCTCATTCAAACGGTATAAATGCTCAAGGCTTATTTCTTAAATTATTTTACTCTTCTCTCTCCTCTTCCACCAACAGTCCCCTCTGCTCCCCAAAACTCCTGAGTAAAACCGATAGACTAGTGGAGTGTCCACATCGGTGGTGGGGTTCCTAGTATCCCTGACATTACCCACTTTTGCCACAGAGGTGAGGGGGGAGACGGAGATCTGAGCAGGGAGGTTTGACCCGCTGACGCAGCCCTTCCACCTGGCGGAGGCTTAAGTTCCCTCCTGTAAAGTGGCAAGATTGGTTTGAGCTGGATGGGGTGGGTTAGGAAGCTGTTTACAAAGCTTTCATAGTCTAGAGGATTTCCAGCCTCTGTAAGGTTTCCTGTTCAGGATTTATTTATTTATGATTTATGTCCCACTTCACTGCTCTATCCCTTCTTATACTGATCGCATGGAATTCATGTGGCCTATGTGATCACATCCAGAGGCTTCCTTGAGAAAATGCTGGGTTCATTTTTATACAGGAGCATACATGAAGACCCTGTGGAGGGGCAAATTTATTATTTAAAAAAGAAAAAAGTAGGGGAGTCTGACTGGCTCAGTTGGAAGAGTGTACGTACGGCTCTTGATCTTGTGGTCATGGGTGTGAGCCTCACGATGGGCATAGAGATTACTTAAATAAATAAATAAATAAATAAATCTTTCAAAATAAATAAATAAATAAAGTGAATGAATCGGTGAGCAAATTGTCCGTGAAAGCTTTAAGTTACGTTACAGCTGTGCCATTCTTGAATGGTGTATAACTGCTAAGAGAAAAGGTGTAAGTACCTATATTTAAAGCAACAAGGTAAGGGGAGTCCCCACGTTAATGAATTCACTGGTATGCTAATAGACATCCCGGTTTCTCTGGGTAGGAGCGGGATCAGCTAAAGATGGCTGTAAAATACTACCTTACGTAACTCCTTTAAAATAAATTCTAAACGCTTTGCTAGCTTTCCAGGATCAGACCCCAAAACCTCCATTCTCCCTTACCCTCTTGCTACATCTTTACAGACCCAGCCACACAGGTCTCCTCTCAGGTCCAGAACAGGCCCACCGCTCCTAGGCTCCAAGTGGTGCTCACTCTGAACCTTCCGGCTGGATTCCCCAGCCCTCTACTCTGTGCCCACCCAACTTCTCTGGTAAGGGTCATCTCAAAATCCATGCTGCCTCCCTTCACCCCTCCTTCTTCTGTGCATTCAAAATACATCATTTAGGGGCGCCTGGGTGGCTCAGTCAGTTACGCTTCCAATTTCAGCTCAGGTCATGATCTCACGGTTCGTGAGTTCGAGCCCCGCACTGGGCTCTGTGCTGGCAGCTCAGAGCCTGGAGCCTGCTTCAGATTCTGTGTCCCCCTCTCTGCCCCTCCCCCATTTGCACTCTCACTCTCAAAAATAAATAAACTTAAAAAAATTTTAATACATGATTTAATCCATTCTTCTGCTTTGTTGCATGGCCCTGGATTCTTGTACTTGTCTTCCTCTAGGAAGGAAGGAAGGTGAACTCCTAGAACAAGGAGGGATTAGGGTGATTTACATCATAGTCCCTCCAGGCCCTTTGCACAGAGTAGGAAGTCAGCAAATATTTGTTCATTCATTCAACAATGAACATACTATGTGCTGGGCACCATTCCAGATGCTGAGAATACAGCAGAAAGAGTTTCTGTTCTTATGACGTATATATTCAACTCAGGGGGTATACAATAAATAAATGCATGCCTACATGTTAACTAAACCTCTATCTGTGTATGTATACGTGTATATTTTTTCACTGTCAGGCGGTAAGTGAGTGATGACATGAAGGAAATAAAGCAGGGGAAGTGAAGAGAATGTCACATGGAGCGGGAGAGGAGGCCGCAGTGCTCTTTTACGTAGGGTATCAAGGGAAGCCTCTCTCTGAAGGTGACCTTGAAACATAAGCTTGAGTGAAGTGAGAGAGTGAGCCTTGTAGTATCTGAGAAAATAACACACCAGAAGGAACCATGTGTGCAAAGGCCCTGAGGTAGGGACATGCTAAATCATTGGCCAATAAAAGTATTAAATTATGTCATTAGTACATTCTGTCAGCAGTTTGGTCCTAGGAAAGTGCTTTTTCTCTCTTTGTTCAGAACAGGACAAAAATTCCTGCTCGCCTTGTAAATGATAAATTAAAGCCATGAATCTATAGTTATACAACTCAGACAGCTTATACTCAGAAAATCTTAGACTAGAGCTTCTTCTGTCTCCTTTATGGCTCAATGGACACCTGGCTTTAGCAGTACAATAAAAAACTGTGTTAATTTCAATCTCCGGAATGTAACCAAAACCTGTGATTCTCTGTTATTCCTTTCATGGCCCTCTCAGGAAAACCCCGGATACCAAATAGTGTTAAACCTCTCTTTGAGGAAAGCTAAGAGACCAACAAAAATGACAGGGAGGGACTCCAGATGAGCAGTGGCAGGATGTTCATTTTATTTCACAGTCTGGGTAGTTCGGGGCCCAAGAGTTTCTTCCACAGCTCTGTGCTGTAATGTCTGGGGCTGTGAATTTTAGAAGGAAGTAGTAGGGTGGCACTTCTTTGAAAACAAGATAGGAACAAAAATAGTTTCGTTTCAGGCTATTTTTCACACGCTAAAAATATCGAGTTGGATAAGAAATTTCACATCCATTGATTTTTCATCATGAGTCAATCCTCAGTATGCTGAGTCCGAGGAACCAAAAATATGCTGGTGAGCTCAGATATGTATTGCACTCCGGTCATGTGCAGGACACTAGCCCAGGCATCGCGGTTTAGTGCAAAGGGACATTAGACATGGCCTCTGATCTCAAGGTTTACAATCCCACTGCCGGGCAACACATGACCACAAGAATATTAAACAGTGATAGCAGACACCATGCAATGAAGAGTCAAATGAATGAGGACTTCTGCTTCCAGCCAAGAAGCAATACAGGGACCAGGTTTCCCCTTCTACTTGAAACAGCAACAAAAATCAAAGACACTGGTTTTTAAGACACTGGCTCTCAGATAACAAAAGACTATGATCCCTAAGGGATGAGAAACGGACTCAGTGAGTCCTATGATTATTCATGCATACTGCCATGGGAGAATTTCTAGACTATAGCACCCTTACAGTAACTTTGAAGACAGCAATGGAACCTACCCTAAATGAAACACACAGGAAAATTGACTTTAAAATCCAAAGATCAGGGCACCTGGGTGGCTCAGTTGGTTAGGCATCTGACTCTTGATTTCAGCTCAGGTCATGATCTCTGGGACGGAGCCCTGCATTGGGCTCTGCACTGACAGCCTGGAGCCTGCTTGGGATTCTCTCCCTTCCTCCTGTGCTCACATGCCCGCACTCTCTCTCAAAATACATAAATAAACTTTAAAAAAAAACATGCAAAAAGTACCAGTGAGATATGTGGCAACTTCCAGCAGCCTATTCTACCTATTATGAAGGTACCCAAAGAAGAGACAGAGCCAGAGGATACAAAAATATTTGGAGAAATAATGACCAAAACCTTTCCAAACCCAATGAATGCCATGAACCCACAGATCCAACTAGATCAATGAACCCCAAACACAAGAAACATGAACAAAACTACACCAAGACATGCCCTGATCAAATTGCTCAAAATCAGTTATAAAATCTTCAAAGCAGAGAAAAATAATTAACTACAGAAGAACAGAGATAAGATGACACAGATTTCTTGTCAGTGAGTTCAGAGGTCAATCCAAATATGTATGTAAAACTGATTGTTGACAAAAATACAAAGGCAATTCAGTGGAAGAAATCTTTTCAACATTAGGACTATAAAACTGTATATTCATATACAAAAAAAAATGAACTTTGACCCATACCTTACACTGTATACAGAAAGTAACTGAAAATGGACTGTCCACTAAACTGGGAACCCAAAACTATAAAACTTCTAGAAGACGACAGGAGAAAATCATTGTGGCCTTGGAGCAGACAAAGATTTCTTCGATACAACACCAAAACTACAATCCATAGAGGAACAAATTGATAAATTGAACTTGAAAAAAATTTTTAATTCCAGTCTTCAAAATAATAGTTGAGATTTTTAAAACTACCTATAGACTGTAACATCATATTTGTGAAGCATATGTCTGATAAAGGACTTATATTCACAGTGTATATAGAGCTCTCAAAACTCAATATTAGGGAAGCAAACAAACCCTCTCAAGTGGGCAAAAGATCTCAACAAATACTTCTAGATGAGATAGTCACATGACAAATAAGCACAGGAAAAGATACTCAATGTCATGCATCCTTAGGGAAATGCAAATTAAAACCACAATCAGATACCACTATATACCTACTATAATGATTAAAATAAAAAAGATTGACCACACTGAGTATTGGGAAGTGTGTGGAGGAACCGGAACTTGTACAGTGCTGGTGGTGCAGCCACTTTGGAAAATGGTTTGGTAATTTCTTAAAAAGTTAAGCGTATGCCTACCATATGATTCAGCCATCCCATCCCTAGATAACTATGAGAGAAAGTAAAGCATACACCCGTACAAGGACTTGCACATGAATGTTCATAGCAGCTTTACTGATTAAAACCTCAAGCTATGGGGTGCCTGGGTGGCTCGGTTAAGCATCTGACTCTTGGTTTTGGCTCAGGTCATGATCTCCCCGTTTGTGGGTTCGAACCCCACATCAGGCTCTGCACTGACAGCACAGAGCCCACTTGGGATTCTCTCTCCCTCTCTCTCTGCCCCTCCCCACCCTCTCTCTAAATACATAAATAAACAAACTTAAAAAAGATGTCACACTGAAAATAATTCTAATAGCCATCAATAGGTGAATAGATGAAGAAATTTTGGTATTTCTATACAATGGAATACTACTCAGGAAAAAAAAAGAACAACCGATATAACAAATAGATGAATTTCAAAACAATTAAGCTGAATGAAAGAAGCCAGACCCAAAAAGTGTACATACAGTATGATTCCATTTATACAAATTTGTAGAAAATGCAAATCAACTTACAGTGACAGAAAACAGATCAGTGATTGCCTGGGTTAGGGGGTGGGAGATGAGATTATACCGGACAGGGAGAAACTCTCTGAGGTGATGGATGAATGTTCATTATCCTCATTGTGGTGGTGGTTTCACAAGCATATACACGTGGAAAATTTTATCAAATTGTATAGTCTAAATATGCACACTTTATTGTGCATCAATCATACCTCATTAAAGATGTTTAAAAGAAAATCAAGAGAATGATCCAGATGATGAGCTTTAGAGGGGGTCACAAAGGGAGAAAATGCTGAGGACCAGAGTGAAGGGGAAGGTCTTTCTTGGAGACGGAAGCTGAAAGTATAGGTGAGATTTGTATGGGCTCTAAAAGAGTGAAGGAGTTCCAGACAGGGAGCACAGCACAAGCAAACATAGGGGAAGAAATCAATGAGTATATTTTATTGTCTGTTTAAGGGACCCCAGTGATGATATAATATACATGTGCACATAGAAGATGAAGTTTGAATGTCCATTTCCTGATGATTTATACCCAATCTAAATATGATTGTTCTTTCTTCTGTTTTTGATGATCGATTGCTGTGTGACAAACCACTCCAAAACTTAATGTCTTAAAACATCCATTTGTTATTGCTCATGATTCTGTGGGCTGAGTGGGTGATTCTTCTGCCCTGTGTGGTGTGGGCTGAGGTGTTGGAAGGTTGGGGCGTCCTTTGGGCTGGAACATCCAAGATGGCGGGGAAGCCAACTAGGGCTCACTCGTGCAGCACCTTCATATGGCTTAGGCCGCCCACAGCATGGCAGCTGAGTTCCGGGAGGGAGCAGCTCAAGAACAAGAGAGGCAAGAAAGCCACGTAATATCCCCATTTTGGAGTGTTTGGGTGGCTCAGTCCGTTGAGCATCTGACTCTTGACCAGCTCAAGCCATGGTCTCATGGTTCTTGCATTTGAGCACTGTGTCAGGCCCCGCCTTGACAGTGTGGAGCCTGCTTGGGATTCTCTCTCTCTCTCTCTCTCTCTCTCTCTCTTTCAAAATAAATAAGTAAAGTTTAAAAGAAAGAAAGAAGAAAGAAAGAAAGATCCTCATTTTGCAGATCACAGACCAAAATCAGCAAGTTGATACACTTTAGGTATTTCAGGGAGGAAATTTGGCTCACTTTTGGCAATTCCATTTTAGAAGTTTATCATTGGAGCCTTTGGAATTAAAAGAACTATCCCAAAAGAAATACAGTTGGTTTCATGCTTATAGAAGGCACATTTTGAAGGCAATTTGAAGGCTGTAGTTTCAGCCCTTGAGAGAACAGAGAAAATCTTATTGGCGGTTAGATTGGCAGGCATGTTAATTAACACAGAACATTGGAATTGATCCAGACAACCCCATTTAGAGCTCAAAGGTTTACATACTTAAGAAACAATCTTAATGGGGGGAAATCCGTTAATAATTTTAAAAGTAAATTGTACCTTGAATTTTATTTTATTTACAATTTTTCTTAACATTTACTTCTTTTTGAGAGAGAAAGAGAGAGTGCACACAAGTGCGGTCAGCACAGAGCCTGATGCAGGGCTTGAACTCATGAACTGTGAGATCATGACCTGAGCTGAAATCAAGAGTCAGCCACTTAACTGACTGAGCCACCCAGGTTCCCCCGTACCCAGAATTTTAGAGAGCAAAATACTTTACAGCAAGGCATCCCTGTTCCTTCAACTGTTAGTGAGACACTACTTTTAGGGAGGATGGTTCATCCCCTCATAATATGGCCCCATTAACCTCCTGACAGTTGAATTTGGTGCTTAAGCAAGAATGCTTTTGCCTCAACGCAGGTGGCTTAAGTTACCCAGCATGGCCATGTACTGTACCATAGAGGCAGGAGCTGAATTCATTTAAAACTCTCAGCCCATTAGAGAGAATTAGGCCATGATGCGCTAGTGAAAGGCACTTGAGATGTTTACTCTTTTCATTAAATTCTTTCTTCTTAAATATTTAATGCTTAGGGATTTTTATTTAAATGTATCATACGAAAATGCAGCAGCTGATGTGGCAGGACTTCTTCATTGCATCATATGAGGTCTTGGTACCACTTTAAAAATGTATCCTATGAATCCAGAGTGGTCTCGTGGACAGGACACAAGAGTTATAACCCCAATTTTGACATCATCTTCGACAGCCCTGGGCAAGTCACTCATCTTGTGTCTGTGTTTCAATATCTATAAAACAAGCATCATAATTTACCGAGTCCCACATTACAGAATACAATGAAGTATAACTAATTAGTATTTACAATCTGGTTTGATGAAAGGCATTAAATGTTATTGTTGTTATATTACTATGTAAATGATTGTTAACTTTGACATCAGAAGCAATTGGTTTGTGACAGCAAAGCTTTCTGATGAAATCTGATCTTGCAAGAGGCACACAACACACTTCTTGCCAGTAGATTTCCTTCTTCAAAATAATTAAATATACTGTGTTCAATATAAAGTTGATGAGGCATTCCTGTGCACAGTAAGACACAGGACAGGATTAATTATACATTCTGATGTTTGGGGACTGACACATAAAATACAGTAAAGGGTAGATAATGAAGGGGCAGTGGGCTGGTGGGGTGGGGGTTGGGGGACAGTACTTAGGATTGGGAACAGCTCACAAAAGCTCTTCCTGAGTGTAGACTGATGTTATCTCCCAGGCTTTTTCCAGGAATGCTGTGATGATCAGAAAGATCATTTTGGTGCCTCTCTTCAGGTCCATTCTGTCACAACTTTATCATTTTGTACTAAGGACTGGCAATTGAGCAACTGGCTTATCACAAATGCAGCTCTGAGTGAATGGGGCAATAATCTAAAGAACTAAAAACCACAGGTGCAAAATCCTACCAACCTGTGCCTAGAACAGTTTATTCAGCAATCTCTACTGTCACTGAGAAATAGAAAACTAGTGAGGTGAATGAGAGGAGGAATCAAATAGACAGGGTAACTTTCAATCACTTTTAAGGAAGCTGATGGTAAGACATTAAAAGCAAATGGGTTAAAGTTTTAGTCTATTTGCAAGGGTGGTGGTGAAGAGGATTGAAAATTAAATTGAACAATTGAGAAACTTTAAGACATTTCAAAGAATATTTGCAAGTAACATGACTATCCAGTATTGGAAATAATCATTCAGGGGAAATATGGCACGTCCTGACTTAGAAGAGGCATACACACATCAGCCAATATGTGATAAAGGACTGAAATTTGGGGGGAGCATTGCAGAAGGAAGGACCTAGGCATAAGAGAAAGTATTATTTACAGTTTGGAAGAAATAGAAAAGAGGAAGGATTATATATGTTAATATCCTAGCATTTATTTATTCATTCCTACAGTGAATATTTTTGGCGTACTTCCTATAATAAGTCATCCCTGCCTTCAACTAGCTTAGCCTAAGGGAGAAATGGATGCGGGGGAAAAAATAACTCTATGTTGCATGCTATAATAGAGGTGTGAAGCTCATTAAAGAAAGTGGCTACGTCTGCCCAGATAGGGACAAGAAGCTTCCCCAGTTAATATTATATTTGATCTGGGTCTCGATAGATAAATTTAGGAAGTTACTAGACTGAAAAAAAGAACAGGCATTTTAAGGCAAAGGAATAGCACATGTAAAAGCACTGTATCTTTGAGCGGCTGCCTGCAATGAACACTGCAAACAAGCCTCCCCAAAACACAGTGATTAACAACAGAACCATTTATTACATTTCCATGAGTCTACAAATCAGTGAGGCCATTCTGCTGATCTGAGTATGGCTTGGCTGATCTTGGCTGGGCTGGCTCATAGTTCTGAGGTCAGCTGAGGGCTGGATGGCAGACTTGGCCTTGGCTGGGGTGACTCAGCACCACTCAAGTTGGTCTCTCATTATACACCAAGCTAGCCCAGACTTGTTCTAATGACAGAGACAGAGATCCAAGAGGCAGCAGAAATACTAAGGTAGCTCTATAAGCCTGTGCCCAGAACTGGCACACAGTTATTTCAGATATATTCCACTGGCCGACACAAGTCAGGAGGTAGCCCACTTTCAAGGAGAGGAGAAATAGACTCTATCTCTTGATGAGAAGAACTACAAAGTCACATTGCAAACAGAGGGGTAAAAACTTGTCGTAATAATCTAACACCGTTATATTAAAATATAAAAGAATGCGGTACATTCAGGAAAAAGCCAGGATTTAGGTACGGGTATGGCTTGAGCATCAAGTTCAAATAGAGAATGAGATGAGCAGAAGTTACAGCTGGAAGCCAGAAGATCACGAAAGGACTTGACTTAGAACTAACCAACATTTAGAAGTTTGGAATTTTTTCAAGTCAATTGGAAAGTTGTTATGCTATTGATGTGATTACATCTGTATTTTAGAAAAAATATACAATGCACAATATCCTGGAGTAAAGAAAGGAATTAGAAAAACCAGTAAGAAGGCACTATGGTAATCTAGTTAAAAATTGATTAGAGTTTGTACAAGGGAAGGAGGAATGGAGAAGAAAAATAGGTGTCAAATTTGGAAAAATATTGGAACAGAATTGACAGATTGAATGTGTGGAAGTAACTACTTTTCATCTCTCCTCTTTTCCTATAATAAACCCCCTCATTTTTGTAAACATATGTTGATTTACTGGGCACCTTGGTGGCTCGGTCGGTTAAGTGTCCTACTTCTGCTCCGTCATGATCTCATGGTTTGTGAGTTCAAGCCTCATGTCAGACTCTGCACTGAAAGCATGGAGCCTGCTTCAGTTCCTTGTTAACCTTTCTCTGCCCTTCCTCTGCTTGTGCTCCGGCGGGTACTCTCTCTCTCTCTCACAAAAATAAATAAGTAAACATTTAAGAGAAGAAGAAGAAGAAGAAGAAGAAGAAGAAGAAGAAGAAGAAGAAGAAGAAGAAGAAAGATCACTACCCAGCTTCCCTTGCAGCTATAGGAGACCATGTGAGTACTGTCTGGTCATAAAATGTAAACAGGTGCATCCTAAAGCAGTCTTCTGGAGCCTTCACTAAAAGACAGTTGAGGCATGCCTTCACCTACCTCTTTTTCCTCCCTCTGTCATATTGCCTGGGATGCAAACATCCATTCTGGGGTGAGGAGGATGAGGACCGTACCCTGGGGATGGCAGAGTGGTGAGCAGAAAGGAACCTAGGCTCCTAAAGAATTAATAGAATGAAGCTACCACCACAGCCCAGGCAGCTGCCAACTTCCTGGGTTTTGTTTTTGTTTTGTTTGTTTGTTTTTAAATGAACGAGAAATAAGCCACTATCCTGTTTAGGCCTCTGTCACTTAGGGTCTCTGTTATTCACGGCTGAACCTAATCTGAACTGATACAAATGTGAAAAGGAGAATTGAAGTTTTGTTTGGATGGTGATGCTATTAGGCCAGAAGGAAGAGTAAGTCTCTAAGGGAAGTTCAAGAGCTGATAGATACATTTATATGCCTGGGGAAAAACAGATGAAGGTTTCTACCTCTAGAGGAGAAAGTGTGTGAAGAGAGCCTAGGGGAAAATACTGAAAGACTTCTACTAAAACATTTTTTGGTGTCTTTGATATGTATTTTGTACCATTTGCTTGTTTTACTTAAGCATAAATAAATACCAGTATGTCACAAACACTTCTAAAAAATAAGAGTATACTCTAACTCATTCTATGAGGCTACTATTACTGATACCAAAAGAAGACAAAACTGATGCCAAAAATACACCAATCTTTCTTTCTTTCTTTCTTTCTTTCTTTCTTTCTTTCTTTCTTTCTTTCTTTCTTTCTTTCTTCTTTCTTTCTTTTTTCTTTCTTTCTTTCTTTCTTTCTTTCTTTCTTTCTTTCTTTCTTTCTTTCTTTCTTTCTTTNTTCCTTCCTTCCTTCCTTCCTTCCTTCCTTCCTTCCTTCCTTCCTTCCTTCCTTTCTTTCTTTCTCTCTCTCTCTCTCTCTCTCTCTCTCTCTCTCTCTTTCTTGCGAGTGTGAGTGGAAGAGAAGCCGAAGGTGAAGTAGAAGGAGTGAGAGAGAATCCCAAGCAGGCTCCATGCCCTTCAAGGAGCTCAATTTGGGGCTCCATCCCATGACCCCCAGGATCATGACCTGAGCCTAAGTCAAGAGTCAGATGCTTAACCAACTGAGCCACCCAGATGCCCCTACACGAATATTTCTAGTAACTATAAATGTAAAAATCCTCAACAAAATGCTAGCAAACCAAATTCAGCATCATACAAAATTATGATTAAGTGGGATTTATTCCTGTGAAATAAGCTCAGTTTAACATAAGAAAATCAGTTGTGTGATAATTCTATTAATAGAATAAATGACAAAATTTACATGATCACCTCAATCAACACAGAAAATCATCTGACAAAATTTGACACCGGCTCCATGATGAAAACACTAAAAAACTTTTTGAACCTGATAAAAGGCATCTATAAAATACCCACAGTTAACATCACATTTAATGGTGAAACACTGGATTCTTTCTCATGAAAATCACTATGAAAACAAGAATGTGTGTCGTCACCACTTTGATGTAACATTACACTGGAGTTTCTAGCAAGGGTAATTAGATAATAAAATAAAATAAAGCATCCAGACTGAAAAGAAAGAAGGAAAACTCCATTCTCAGATGATATGATTTTTTTATATATAAAAAATACTAAGGGGCCCACCAAAAACTATAAAAATAAATAAGTTCTGTAAGACTGCAAGACACAAAATCAGTTACAAAAATCAATTGTGTGCACTAACAATGAACGATCTGAAAATGAAATTAAGAAAAAATTCCATTTATAATAGCCTCAAAAAGAATAAGGTATTTAAATTTTTTTAATGTTTATTTATTTTTGAGAGAGAGAGAGAGAGCATGAGCGGGAGAAGGGCAGAGAGAGACAGAAACACAGAATCCAAAACAGGCTCCAGGCTCTGAGCTGTCAGCACAGAACCCAACATGGGGCTTGAATCCATGAACCGTGAGATCATGACCTGAGCCAAAGTTGGACGCTTAACTGACTGAGCCACCCAGGCGCCCCAAGAATAAAATATCCAGAGAGCTCCAGGCTGACTGAGTCAGTAGAGCATGCAATTCTTGATCTTGGGGTTGTGAGTTTCAGCCCCATATTAGGTCTGAATTCAAGGCATGAACTTTTTATTTTATTTTTTTTAATGTTTTATTTATTTTTGAGACAGAGAGAGATAGAGTGCAAGCAGGGGAGTGGCAGATAGAGGGAGACACAGAATAGGAAGCGGGCTGTGGGCTCTGAGCTGTCAGCACAGAGCCTGATGCGGGGCTCAAACCCACAAACCGTGAGATCTGGAGGCAGACACTTAACCGGCTGAGCCACTGAGGTGCCCTGTGGCATGAGCTGTTATTGGCCCAGACAATGAACCATCCCAGGATCGGGAGGACACTGAGGTATCTGCCCACAGCCCTGTGCCATTGTCCATCCACATGGCACTGTGCCTTCTGTTTCAATTTCTCTATCATACAAATAGCACTGTTTTTAACGTTAAAAGCTAGTTTGTTAAATATAAACTTCAGGATTTTTAAGAGAACTCAATAAAAATCACTTCTCTTCTCCATACTTATAAACATTGATTAGGAAACACAAGTCCAGGGGTGCATGGGGGCTGGCTCATTTTGTTGAGCACCCGACTCTTGATTTCGGCTCCGGTCATGATCTTATCGCTAGTGAGATCAGATCGAGCCTGGCGTGGGGCACTATGCTGACAGCTCAGCCTGCTTGGGTTTCTCTTTTCCTTCTCTCTGCTCCTCCTCCCCACCCCCCACCGTTCACTCACAAGTGCATACTTGCTCGCTCGCTCGCTCTCTCAAAATTAAATAAACTTAAAAAACAAAGAAAGAAGTCAGTGTATGGATGCTAAAATTTTCCCTTTACTACTAAATAAGCTACGACTTTATTCCCTTTACTACTGAATATTGGGAAATGCAGTATACAGCAGCAGAGAAATGAGCTTCCTACGTTGATTTAGGCAAATGTAACCACCCTTTCACTGACAGCACTTGACCTAGGCCTTCTGCCCAGGAGCAGGAGGAAGCCACCCCTTTGGGACTCCGGTGTAGAAAAGCACAGGGAGGTAATGCCCAAAGCACAGAAGGGGAACTCCCAGCACCCAGCTTCTGCTCCAAAAGCGCCAAGCTGATAAATGGCCACCTCTTATGCTAATGGGTTTTCGGGGTCGGAGATGGAGTGTGTTTCCCTCAAACATAAATATTTAAATAGTCTACAATTTTTTGACATTTCATCTCCTCATCCTCTTCTTCCCCATCTTCTCCCCCCATCTCTTCCCCCCTTTCTCCCTCCTTTAATAAATATGTGAGAAGCTTCAAAAACAAAAATGCCCAGAAACTCCTGGCTAAGCTGGAACGCCCTCAGCAGCCTGCGAGCAAGAGTACCCACGCAAGTGTCATGTTGGTCCAGGGTTGAGTGTTAACCAGGACCGGGGTGGGGGAGGGGCACAGGGGAGACATCAGAGAACCACTGTAGAGGGTGAATAAATGACCTTGAAGCCCAGAAGGGGGGAGACACCGGGAGAGTCACAAGAGCAGAATTTGCTCTGAGATGTAACAAGGAAGTTAGCGGGAGTGAGAACCAGGAAGAGAGAACGGAAGGGGAAAAGCTAGCTTTACTGAGTCCCAGCTAAGTGGGGTGTTTGGTGCCCGCAGTCCCAGGACCGTGACCCACATTACAATCCCAAGCACAGATGATGTTATCCCTCTTTCACAGATAAGGAATAGGAGACTCAGAAGTATAGTCATTTACCTGAGATCATTCGACCAGCAAGTGGCAAAGCCACTATTTAAACCCAGATGTCTCAGGTTCCCAAACCTGCGTTTTATGTGCCTATATTATATCAGCTACCACCAAGGAGAAGAGAACACTAGAAAATGGGGAGTTGCAGAGCAAAGGGGATTACGGTGGTGAAGCTCACAAAGCTGGAGGAGTTTCCAGTCAAGGGTGTGGCCATGAGGATGGGGTGCTGAAATGGTGAGAGGTCAAGATCTTTGGAGGAGAGAAGCTAAAGGGACTATGGCGCTCACCTCGAATGGACCACAGGCATAGACAGTGAGTGTATCCAGGAAGCTTGTCTAGATAGAGGCAGAGTAAGCATGTTAGGAAGAACCCCTGAGCGGACAGCGGGGACAAAAGCATTACAGCTCAGTGATATGCTAGCCATGGAAATATTGCAAATGCCCAATCCTAAGGTAACTGCAGAATTCTGAGTTTCTATTCTTTTCACCTTTTTCTTTTCCTTCTTTATTTCTTTTTTCCCCTTCCTTCCTTCCTTCCTTCCTTCCTTCCTTCCTTCCTTCCTTCCTTCCTTCCTCCCTCCCTCCCTCCCTTCCTCCTTCCTCCTTCCTCCCTTTCTCTCTCTCTTTCTTTGCTTCTGGTGTGTGTGTGTGTGGTGGTGGTGGTGGCTTCCCGCAGGGGTAAAGTTCTTGCTTTAATGTCTAAAGAGAGGAACCTCTCTGAACTGCCACTAGGCACTGAGCGGTGTCTGAGACAACCATAGACCGGCAGTGTATGAAGAAGTGGTTCTTCGAGAAGCTCATGAGAAGGCACAAAAGAGGGAGAGTAATGACTACTGTTCTTTATTTTTTTTTTTTTAAGTTTATTTATTTTGAGAGCACAGGCAGGGGAGGGGCAGAGAGAGAGGGAGAGAGAGGATCCCAAGTAGGCTCAACACTGTCAGTGCAGAGCCCAACACCGGGCTTGAACCCACAAACCAGAAGATGGTGTCCTGAGCCGAAATCAAGAGTCAGATGCTCAACTGACCGAGCCAGCCAAGTGCCCCAAGAATTGCTTTCTTCAAGAGCTAATGGTGGTGCGGGAGAAATCACCCTGTGGGAGCCTGATTTGGAGAACCTGGGGGAGCATCCGACTCCAGTTCAGTGGCCGGGCCAATCTACTCAAGTTACTGAAAACAAGTTAACTATGTTTTTCTCTGCAAAGGATATGCCTCGTTTTCTCAGGACCACAGACATCTTCATATACTTTAGCTGCAGAAGAACTACACAGTTTCCAAGGATTATTTAAACTGTTTTTCCAACAAAGCAAAAAAGAAAAACAAAACAAAACAAAAAACAAAAACCTGTCTCTAAGTTTTCATAAAATAAGGAATTGTTTTAAAGATGGGTTTTAAGAATGGAGACAGTTCTCCTCTTACTAGGTGGAAACTGAAAGTTTAATCCTTTGTTACTGGAGTGACAAATAGTTAGGTTCCTATGTGAATGCATGATTCTAGGCTCTAATGTTAAAATAATTCATTATCCCAGGATTTTTATTTCATTGCTTTCGATGGGGTTTAAGAGTTTCTAGAGAATTTGTACAGCTGATTCCTAGCTTTGGAGATTAGGGAGGACTTTTTGCTTCTCTCTCCTTCTGTGCACCCTTTGCTACTTATTACCATTTTTGCAGGCAGGTGGTCATGGTAAAGCAAAGGGGTAATTCCAGTATCTTGGATAGAGTTTGGGGTGCTTCTGGGTTCTGCAGTCAGGTGGATCTGGGGTTCGATCCTAGTTCAGAGCCTCTTTTTTACCAGCTGGGAGACTTTGGGAAATATGCTTTATCTTTCACCTTCAGTTACCCTTTCTGAAGGAGGATAAAATAATCCTTAAAAGATGGGTAGAGGTTGAAAATAATTTAGTTTTTCCCAGTATTTGCATAGACATCATGTAATCTGAACCATTAACCTTTATAGTACCTTCAGTGTGGATAATCAATCATTACTTCTCTTGGTCTGTCAAAGAAGCAACCCTGATTTGGAATTTGCCATCAGCACAGTTGGGCATGGAAATTTCTCAGAATAATTATTTACATAGTTTTCTTTTAAAATTCATCCCTGTAAGAGGGACAATATGGTATCTAGCCCAAGTCTCTCGAACACATGATGAAAGGCTATACTTGTGTATTATGGATCCAGATTTCTGGAATTAGAAAGACCAAAAATTTGTGTAGGCAATTTCTACCCACTAGGGACTTTAACCTCTGTCCTAAGTAAGTGAATATCTTCAGCTGCATCCCGTAAACTTTTAACATCGCTCTGCAAAGAGCTATTCATTCTTCAGCAGGTACAATGGTGCCAGGAAAGCAGAAAAGAAGGACTGATTGAGTTTATCTATCATTTGTAAGGGAGGCCTTGCTAAAACAAAAAACTAGTAGGTTTCAAGGTGTTGCTTGATCAGCTACTTTTCTAAATAGCAGTATAGTAACAATGTCATTTAGGATGCTTTGGGCTGAAATAATGCGACTGAAAAATAGTCTACTATATTTCTAATAAATAAGGAAAATACATTGTGACTTAAGAAGTCCTGAGGTTGGGTTGTTCCGGTGCTTGCTAATTCAGCAGCTCAACAACAAAAGCTTTGGTCCCTTTCAGTTCTGCCTTCTCAGATTGGTTTCCCTCATGCTCACAAGATCCATGGATCACATGTAATATGACTACATGAAATAGGAAAAAGGGCGGGGTTTTTTCCCCATGCAAATCTTTATCAGCAGGAGCATATAACAATTCCCCTCATCTCTCACTGGACAGAATTGCCTTGTGTGCCCATTTCTGACCTAGCTAGGGGATGGAATAATTTCTGTTGAGCTTAAACCAGTCAAGATTGACATTAGGGCACTTGGGTGGCTCCTTTGGTTAAACATCCAATTCTTGATTTCGGCTCAGGTCATGATCTCACAGTTTCTAAGATTGAGCCCTGTGTTGGGCTCTGTGCTGACAGCATGGAGCCTGCTAGGGAATCTCTCTCTCTCTGCTCATCACCCCCCTTCTCTCTCAAAATAAATAAATAAACAAGCAAAACAAAAAGAAAAGAAGAAGAAGAAAAGAAAGTGGAGTGGACCCCAGACCCCTGTTTTCAGCTCCTTGATGGTAGGTTTTGTAAACATCTGCTACCTTGTTTCTAATGTTAAGCTGCCACCTGGGTCATTTCATTCCTCCGACCTGTACCCAGCTTATGTGCAGTTGCCCCCCAGGACCAACATCTCAGCCACTCTTTATTACTAATCCTGTACTTATTGATAAGCTTCACCTATGTCCACATTGTTTTCCACAGGGTACAGATTCTTTTGAGTTCATCTTTATGCCAGAAATTCTCAAAGTGTGGTCCAGTGACCCCTGGGGATCCTTGAAAAAACTATCCAGGAGGCCTGTGAATCAAACCATGTTCACAATAATACTAGGTGTCGTTTGTCTCTTGCTGTCACACGTGTGAGAGCAGGGCTTTTGCGGAGGCTCCAAGACATGGGATGTAGCAACAGACTGAATACAGAACCAGATATGAGGCTCTAGCTGTATGCTATGAAGGCAGGCATTAAAGACACTTGCAAAAATGTAAAATAATACCACATTTCTCACTAAATTTTTGTTTTGAAAATTATAGCTTTATTACCCATAAAAATATATTGTGTATAGGGGCGCCTGGGTGGCTCAGGCAGTTAAGCATCTGACTTTGGCTCAGGTCATGATCTCACAATCCGTGGGTTCGAGCCCCTAGTCGGGCTCTGTGCTGACAGCTAGCTCAGAGCCTGGAGCCTGTTTCAGATTCTGTGTCTCCTTCTCTCTCTGACCCTTCCCTGCTCATGCTGTGTCTCTCTCTCAAAAATAAGTAAAAAACATTTTAAAAAATATATTGGGTATAACATGTATTCTTTTTATTGTTTCTTTAAATGAATTTAAAATAAATGTTTAAATGTTTTCTCTGTTTAAATTTCTTAGCTGATAAGTGTTTCCCAGCACAGTGCACTGTATTCCACAATGGAATCTAGAATGTTCCATACAAGAGATGCTCCATGATGGCCACTGACCATTGAGTTGGGCTGCACAAGCTTCCACAGCTACTGTAAAATCCTTTTTAAATTTTTTTAAACATTTATTGATTATTGAGAGACAGAGTGAAACAGAGCACGAGTGGGGGAGTGGCAGAGAGAGAGACACACAAAATCTGAAGCAGGCTTCAGGCTCTGAGCTGTCAGCACAAAGGCCAATGCTGGGTTTGAACCCACAAACCGAGGGACCCAAACCGCCACCAGACGCTTAACCAACTGAGCCGCCCAGGAGCCCCTGCTATAAGATCTTTTGGGTCAACACTGTGCTAGTTTTCTTAGCTTACTTAATATTTTATAGAATTTTTATTGAAATAAAATGTCTTTTTTTAAGTTTTAGCCACATTTAAACAAATTTGGTAGATTTAAAAATTATCAGGAATAATCTGTCCAACAGATTCTTACTGCTGTCATTTTGACAATTTTGCTACAAAAAAAGCACAATAATCAGATGCACCACACAGCATCATTCAATAAAACGTGACACTTTGAATAATAGTTGTACAATATGTAATTAGTTCTCTGATGTGTATCACTAACCTGAATGAAATCCCATTTTTGTCTTCTTGCCATTACCTAGTTAGATGATTCTTTATTAGCGTTCATACCATTGACTGGGCTCCCTGAAAGTTAAAACTGAAAAGAAAATAGAGATTATCAAGCTGGAACTCCTCGCTGGGCCATGAGCAGTGGCCCTCGCTCTCTGACTAACCTGCTGAAGGTCACTCAATAAACAGAGCACAGCTTCCGGCCCCGGTGTGCCTTGCAGCACTCTGGCCAAACATTTCATTCTTTGTACAGGTAAAGAATACTGTTTGGACAGTAAACTTGGCCTTTGAAAAGTTGTCAGTGTGAATAGTGGTCTTGCCCTAAATGAGAACGTATTTCCTAAAAAATTCTGGTTACCGCAAGCGTGACCGCACCCGATAGGAACACGGAATGAATCTTCCAGCTGATGCTCAATCCTGGCTACACAGGGCTCTGGCTAACTTCGCCCTGCTACTGGTCCCCCGATGCGATCCTCCAGGCCGCTATGGAAAATCAGACCAGGGTAAGGAACAGTCACCCAAAACGTGGAGGAGGAGACACCCAGGGGCAGAGTTCCTCCGCGTCATCTGGTCATCTGAACCTGTCTGTCCCTTCCACAGCCCATCCGTCCATCCCCGAACCCCAGCGGGCGGGACCCCTGCTGCGCCTGGAAGGAAGCTCCCTTCTCTCGCCTCCACACTTGTACCGGCAGCTGCCCGTGCCCGCCACACCTTCACCCATAGTCCTCCTTGGCCCAGTCTGGTTCACTCCAGCCAGGCCTTCAGCATTGGATCTATGTTTTGTCTCCCGTGGAACCTTCCCTCCCCCAGCCTTCCCCAGCACGCCCCGCCCACGGCACTGCCAAACATTCTGTGAGTAATGGCCTTGCTCTTCCCATCTGCCTTATCTTCTCTGTTCTAACATAAAAACTCTTTGAAAGCAGAGGCTGTGCCCTTTCTCATACTCTCTCCTGGGCCCTGCACCACACCCAGCACACGGTCCTCTCCTTATGAATAATTGTTGAATGACTGGCCAAATGAGTGAGTCAGTGAGTCCTACCCCTCCAACACAGTGGATGCAACAGAAATAGAAGCTAGGCCACATGTGCAACTGTTTATTTTCTAGTGGACCCATGAAAAAAAACACTTTTGTTAAAAGAAAGAGCTGATATGAATGTTATTAATACATTTTATTTAACCCAACATATCCAAAATATTATTTTTCAGGATGTACTCAATATAAAACACTATTTTTAAATGGATTTTTTAAAATTTTTTTGTAATGTGTATTTATTTTGAGAGGGAGATAGAGAGAGAGAGTAAGTACAGGAGGGGCAGAGAGAGAGAGAGCTTCCCACGCAGTCCCCACGCTGTCGGCATGGCTGGAACTCACAAACCTGACCTGAGCTGAAAACAAGAGTCTGACACTTAACCGACTAAGCCACCCAGGCGCCCCAATATAAAACATTATCAATGAGCTATTTCATTGTGTGTGTGTGTGTGTGTGTGTGTGTGTGTGTGTTCCTCAACATTCAGTATGTGTTTTGCCCATAGCACATGTCGGTCCGTGCTCGCTGCATTTCAAAGCTGATGCTGTTACACGGGGCAACATAGGTAGACCTGCTCTAAGAAATCTCTGTCTGGGGTCTGGCCAGGACACTCACGAAGCCTCATCAGCATCTCACTCCAAACCACTATTGCCCTGGGATCCTGGTCTTCCAGCCAGGAAGGACCCCAGTTAGATGAGACATTCAGGATTGGCACCAAACCTGAGTGGCATCGGGCAAATACAGAGAAGCGCCTGTGCAGGACTTGTCCCTGAACCTTTGGATTGATGTTAACTTGAGGATTTAAAACAACAAGCCGAACTCAAAGTTGAGGTGAGCCCAGCATTCATTTGGAAGACAAACTGGGGACTGTCCCTATGCAGCAAAAGTAGTCCCATTACTGAGGCTCTCCTCCTCTTCTCCCCCAGAGTCCTGAGGAGTTGATCTTGCATTCTAATAGACGGAGTCTTTTCTTAAACAACTTTTAAAAAAAGAAGAAGAAATGTAGGCAACATACGATGTTATATTAGTTTCAGGTGTATAACATAGCAATACAACAATTTTATATATTACGTTATGCTCGCCAAAATAAGGGTAGTTATCATCTGTCCCATACAAAGCTATTAAAATATTAATGACTTTATTCCTGATGCTGTATTTTTCTTTTTAAAATTTTTTTATGTTTTATTTATTTCTGAGAGAGAGAGAGAGCATAAGCAGAGGAGGATCAGAGAGAGAGGGAGATACAGAATCTGAAGCAGGTTCCAAGCTCTGAGCTGGCTGTCAGCACAGGGCCTGATGTGGAGCTTGAACCCATGAACCGTGAGATCATGACCTGAGCCAAAGTAGGATGCCTAACGGACTAAGCCACCCAGGCGCCCCGCCAATGCTGTACTTTTCATCCCTGTGACTTACTTATTTTATAAATAAAGAGCATGTTTGTACCTTTTAATCCTCTTCATTTATTTCACCCCTCCCTTCCAGCAATCACTGGTTAGGTCTCTATATTTATAAATGAGTCTGTTTTGGTTTCGCAGTTTGTTTTGTTTTGTTTTTTAGATTTTACATGTCAGTAAGGTAGTATAGTATTTGGCTCTTTCTGACTTATTTCACTTAGCATAATATCCCTTAGGTCCATCTTGTTGTCATAAATGGCAAGATCTTATTCTTTTTACAGCTGAGTAATATTCCTGTGTGTGTGTGTGTGTGTGTGTGTGTGTGTGTGTGTGGTGTGACATTTTCTCTATTCATTCATCTATCACTACACACTAAGGTTGTTTCTATAACTTGGCTTTTGTAAATGATGCTATAATGAATATAGCATGTATATGTATTTTGGGGGTTTCTGGGGGGGAAATACACAGCACTGGATGGTATGGTATTTCTCTTTTTAATTTTTTGAGGAACCTCCAGATTGTCAGTGTTCCGCAGTGACTGGAACAATTTACATTCTTGCCAAGAGTGTGCAAGGGCTCGTTTTTCTCCCCATCCTCACCAACATTTATTTCTTGTCGAAACCGCTTTCTTAAACAGAAAGGATGTTTTTTACTTTCCTAAAACAACTGTTAAGAAAATGTCCTGTAATCAAAATGATAGTGACCTTGCTATATCTTTGTTGTGCAAAAGACTTAGCCGAAAACAGGATCAGATGAAAGAACCGTTTATCCAACTTAATTCAACTTATCAATGGCCAAGTGCTTTTAAACTCCTATAAAGCAGAGTACATCAGATAGTATCCATTTGGAGAGAACAAAGTTACACATGGAGCCAAATTACATATTTTAGATGATTTGGTGGTTGTAGTGTCTGTCGTGGTAAGTACCATGCTCTGAATAAATGTATGGAAGTCCATGCTCACTTACTCTCCTGTATCTTCATTATGGCTTTTTAAAAATTACTATCTATCCACTATTAAAGATTACAGAAATATATATTTTAAAAGTGAAAATTTCCTATTATTTTAATTGTATATATCCTTTCATATTTTCCTATGTATACATATTTGTTTTTTTATGTTTTATTTTTTTCAAAATGAAGTTCATACACGGGGTACCTGAGTGGCTCAGTTGGTTGAGCATCCGACTCTTGATTTCCGCTCAGGTCACGATCCCAGGGTCATGGGATCAAACACAGTGTTGGGCTCTACTGGAGCCTGCTTAAGATTCTCTCCCTCTCTCCCCGTGCCCCTCTCCCCAGCTCACTCTCTCTCTCTAAAATAAAAAAAATGACACTCATACAACTCATATTTCAATATTAATTATATTTATTAAATATGATATCAGGGCACCTGGCTGGCTCAGTCAGAAGAGCATACAACCCTTCATCTTGGAGTTGTGAGTTGGAGCCCCACATCGGGTATAGAGATTACTAAAACAAATAAGCTTTAAAAAAATGATATTAAAAGGATTAAAAGAGAGGAAGTAAAGTGAGGCTCCCTTTCTCCCTGTTCCTTAGCCAAATAGGTCCCCTTTCCAAAGGTAACCACTGTTAGCAATCTCTTCTGTATTTTTCTAAAGATGTTCTGTGCAAAGAACTCCATATAAATATATTTTTCTTCTTTTTAAAAGAAATTATATTATTCTATACACAGTGTTTATCTCTTTTTCA